>NW_026691429.1:1955147-2606863 GCF_020826845.1 Diceros bicornis minor
CCATCTCACTTGTATAGGAAAATCTGAAAGTGATTTGAATGAGAATTATAGAGACTTATAAAGTTGAATGCCCATAAAAATGACATTTATTTTGCACTTTACATATATAGCATTGTAATTTTAATAGCTAACATTTATTAAGTACTGACTATGTGTTAGTCATTACGCTAAGCAGTTTATATTTATCAGTTTATATTTATTAATTTTTAAAATCTATACAACAACCCTATGGGATAAGCACTGTATTTGTCCCCATGTTACAGATGAGACCTCATTGATGATAAATATTTTACCTAAAGTTTCACAGCTACCATACAGTGTGTGGAAGATACACAAAAGTATTATAAAATGCAGCCTGTACAAGCAATGGAATGTGCAGTCTTTAAAAAGGTCTACACCTATGAAATTACTATGAGATGATACTATTATAATGTATTGAACAGGGTGGTGTTAGTTAAAAGATCATAGTATTTTGAATCAGAATGACACAGATTTAAATGGTGGCTCTGCCACCAGCTTTGTGACCTTAAATAATTTATGTAAACTCTAAGCCTTGGTTTCCGTATCTATAAAATAGAGATTAAAAAATATCTCTTCCATGGCTGTTGAGAGTGTAACCTGGGCCGTGGAGCCAGCTTGTACCAACTTCTGCTGATCGTGCTCATGTTTTTCCAGATCACGTTCAGGGGCATCATTTGGGCAGCTTAAAATCAGCGTTGGTGGGAGTATTAACACCATGAAAATGTTAAAATCTCATCAGCCAAAGACTTCCAGCCTGTAGTCTGGCAAAATCTGACTTATTGACTGACGCACAGCAAGGGAGTGCAGTCGGAGGAACTGTGCTGGGTCACCTGACCAAGGGGGAGGAGAGGACGGGTCTATAAATGTTGGGTGCCTGCTGGAGGATTCCAAGGAGGGCCTATGGGAGGGGAGATCCATTCTGGGTTGGTTGCTGTTTCTGAGACAGGATTAGAGAACTGGGGATTAACGAGGGGTTGTGTGCCTCCATGAGGGTAGGAAGGTTTAGCAATTGGGAATCCAATTGTGAATAGCAAAGGGCGTCTGGGAGCGTCATTGGTGAGAAAGTAGTGATCACTCATAAAGGGGGCGTTATGACATTTTACACCCACCGAACCTTGGGATAAGCCATTTGTCCTCTTAACTTTGCAGCTGACTTTGTATGTTTGTCCTTCCAGCCTGATTCACAGCAGGGCTGACTTTTGTTTTTCAGTCCACGTTGATTTTTACTCTTACTGTCTCAGAAGGTCTTTCAAAAACCAGCAAACACTACAAATCAGGGCTTTTTATTTTTTCTGGAAACCCAGTTGTTAAACATTTACCAGCATATCACTACTTGCTTGTTCTCATATTTCTGTCCTTCATGGGAGATTCCTCTTTTTTTAAGATTCAGTGAACACAGTCAAGTCCCAAATGTATAACTAATGAAAGTCTAATATCCTCCCTAGGTATTTCTTAGAATCTCCAAGGAATAATTATGTTGCACAAATCCAGCCTATGAATTACTTACCCATTTCAGGGTTTCTCTGAGAATGTGTGAAGATTCTTGTCATAACTTCCTGACTAAAAAATGCTTAATAAAACATTTCTCCTCATAACATAGGAAGCCTTTCCTTTAAGAAAAAAATTCTATTTTTCACCTTAGTTTATAAGATTCTTAAAATCACTGAAAAATCCAGACTTTCTAGCTTCAACAAATTGGCACAGTGACTATATAGGTGAAAATGGGAATGGTTGAGTTATGCTTATTTGATTTTGTCCAGAACTTCTCTAACTGTACAAAGTGAATACAAGTTAGTCTACCTGTATAGGTGATATTGATGTGGAAATGACCATATCCAATGTATTTGTTCAAAGATGCAGATGCAATTGTTAGGCAAAATACAAACATCCACCAAAGAACTTTAGAGCACAATGTTTCAAAATGAAAAATTATTTCTCTTCTTTTCCCCTCAAACATTATACATTTTGGAAGGAAAACAAGTTGTCTCTATAATGGGTAGAAATTAAGGTAAAGAAGAACTATGACTCAGTGGAAGATGCACAGACTGTTGGAGTTGAAAGGGACCTTAAAGATCATCTTAAAATATTTGGATTACAAACTTGCTTCAGAATCTGAAGCCATGGATCTTCTTCCCAGAAAAAGGTATATGCCCTACCATGTGCACACATATGTATCACCATCACAGAATTTCAGTGTTCTTTGATCCCTTCAAACCCATTAATATATTCCAATCTAACGGAAAAATCTGGATCCGGTCTGTCCATTTTCCTTCATTTTATTCATCAAGTTATCCAGCCAAGGTGATGTATAGAAATAGTGGTAGATCTAGGATTACAAGTAATAACACTTGCCTTAATAGGCCACCACCCATGTCTTCTCTCATCTTCTGCTTTCTCCCCTACCCCATCAGGAGACAGCTAACCTGCTTAGCTTCCAAGTCGCGTGACAGGAAATGGGGCTGAATAGGCCATACAGTAGGGTGGTTCAAAGCAGAGGTTTTGGAGTTGGGCAGTCTAGGCTCAAGGCCTGGCTTTGCTTCAGACTTTAGGTACAGTTCAACCTTTCTAACCTTCCATTTAATCATTGTAATGTGGAGAAAATAATTGAATCAAAGAATTATTGTCAAGATTGAGTGAGAATAATACATACAAACTGCTTAGTGCTTGTGTCTTCAAAAACTGGAGAAACAGACAGGCAGACACAGAGAACCACAACGCCCTGGAGCAGAAACCTATGAGCAGAAACCTCCTTGGGACTCAGTGTGGGGTGAGAAAACCTAAATGGTAACTGACGAATTGCTGGAGGCTCAGACAAGTCTGAAATGTACCACCTCCCGGGGGCCAGTCTTAAGGGGCCACGCCCACCTTTTCATGAGCTTTTCCTCCAGGAGCTCTACCGGGTTCTCACAGTGAAGATTGGAGAAAAATCCTATTTTGAAACATTTTGAAACACACCAGAGCATTCTGTTCTTCTTAAGAAGGCCTGCCCTGTGACCTCAATTCTCTGATGCGTCTAAGAAGAATTGCTGATGTTCAGTTTTTTCAGCTTCTTGCTTGTGATGCTGGAGTGATGACTTCCAAGCTCTTTACGTGCTGCACCGGAAAACGTGAGCCCTTTACAAGTCTTTTGATGGACATGTTTTTAGTTCTCTTGGGTAAATACCTAGAAGTGGAATTGCTTAATGAAGATTTTTAGTGTTCCTTTTTTTGGCAATGCATAATTATGACTATACTTAAGTATTGTATTTCAATTTTTTCTTGAAATCCACCAAGTAAATATGAATGTATAATTGGGCAATCGTTCTTAAAAAAACTACATTATCGTAGCATATCATTGTTTTGTTGTCAGCTTTGAGATGTGCTGCTAGAAATTGAATATTGAAGAGAGAAGGTCTCACCAAGGAACTTTATTGATTGTTTTTCTTTTTTTATGCTTTATCAAGAAGCCTCTTGTCTGTCCTTGGGTGATAGGCTAGTCATCAGTGAAGGTTGGAATGTATTCCTTTTCCTACCTGCCCCTCCATACCTATCCTTCTGACAAGGGCAGAGAAGTCTTAGCGTTCTAAGATCTGGGCATTGACTGTGGGAGTTTCAAGTGAGTTACCAGGAGCAGAGACTGGACCCACCTAGCAGCTCAGCCCAGGGCTGATGACCAGGTCAGGGTACCCCACCACCTGGGTATGAGTGCAGCATCTTCCCTAAACACCACATGGGGATAGTCCTGGGACCCTGATAAAGCTCTAGGGAATAACTGAGAACTCAGGGGACTGGGGGAGGGCCTCAGTCACCCATGATTTAGGGATAGAATTGGAGCCTATCTTTTTTTTTTTTTTTGGTGAGGAAGATTGGCCCTGAGCGAACATCTGCCAATCCTCCTCTTTTTTTTTGCTGAGGAAGACTGGCCCCGGCCTAACATCCACACCCATCTTCCTCTACTTTATGTGGGATGCCGCCACAGCATGGCATGACAAGCGGTACGTCGGTGCACACCCAGGATCCGAACCGGTGAACCCTGGGCCACTGCAGCAGAGCGCACGCACCTAACCGCTTGCGCCACCAGGCTGGCCCCTGGAGCCTATCTTTGTATCCCAAGCTAGTGACAAAGGGCATTTATGCCTGTTACATAACTAGTACTGATAAATGAAACAAATGTAGCAAATTATTTATATTAGAAAAGTTAACATATTAATATTATTCAAGTTATCCTTTTATATCCTTTATATCACTTTTACTTGTTTTTGTTCTACTATTTTTATAACAAGAGTATAGATCTGAGTGTCTTTGGGAATAATTTTGAATGTTAATTAATGGGAACTTTTATATTTTGCAGTTATGTTTATAAAATAATTTAAAATTTTAATGTAAGCAAAAATAAGTATATTCTGGATCATCTGATTGATCATTTATATCTGGGAATGGCCCTGTGATTTCTGTGGAGTGTGCATTTATTTTTATGACTTATGTTTTACCCAGTAACGGCCAAATGACATCACGATGTGCTGTATGGATGAAATTTTCACAGTAGTTTAAATTGGGAAAAGTGACTGGAGAATTGTCTTCTTACGTGTGTGATCGTATCATATTAACATTGCAAAAAATCGTATTGTAAAAATCTCTAATTTATTTACCCACCACTTGGAGAATTCTCTTTGTACTAAGAGTAATAATAAATATACAAAAGACTTTTTAATTAAATAGAGATTTTTACTTTTTAGTGTTGAATGTCAGCACTAGGTAATTGATTGATTCATCAAAAAATGATTGATAGTTTGAAAGAAATACACTATTTAAAAATAAGAGAGCACAGAGGATTTTTAGGGCAGTGAAAATAATCTGTATGATATCACAATGATGGATATATGTCATTATACATCTGTCTAAACCCATAGAATGTGCAACACCAAGAGTGAACCTTAAGGTAAACTATGGACTTTGGGTGATTATGATGTGTCATGTAGGTTCATCTTTTCAGTAAAAAATGTACCATTCTGGGGTGTAGTGGTTAAGTGTGCACGCTCCACTGTGGCGGCCTGGGGTTTGGATCCCGGGCGCACACCGATGCACTGCTTGTCAAGTCGTGCTATGGCAGCGTCCCATATAAAGTAGAGGAAGATGGGCACAGATGTTAGCCCAGGGCCAGTCTCTCTCAGCAAAAAGAGGAGGATTGGCGACAGATGTTAGCTCAGGGCTAATCTTCCTCACACACACACAAAAAAAAACAAAGTACCATTCAGGTGAGAGAGGTTGATAATGGGGGAGGCTATGAATATGTGGGGGACGAGGTATATGAGAAATCTCTGTACCTCCCTCTCAGTTTTGTTGTAAACCTAAAACTGGTCTAAAAAAATAAAGTCTTTAAAAAATTTAAAACTTCCCCCTGCAAAAAATGACAATAATAACTCAAATGAGGGATCATCATGCTTAAAATCAAAAGAATCAAGTTGAGCATTAGTTATCTATTGCTGCATAACAAATTACCACAACCACAGCAGCTTTAAACAACCCACATTTATTATCTAACAGTTTCTGTGGGTCAGGAGTCTGAGCAGGTCTTTGATGTGTCCTCTGCTTAGGGTTTCACAAGGCTTTAGTCAATGCTTCTGCTTGACTACGTCTCATCTGGAGGCTTGACTGGGGAAGAGTTCATTTCCAGGCTCGCTCAGGTTGCTCACAGAGTTCATTTACTTGCAGTTGTAAGAGTCACGGCAACTTGTTTCTTTAAAGCCAGCAGTAGAGAGAGAGAGTCTCTGGCAAGATGGAATCCTATATGACATACTGTAACTGTGGTAGTGATGTCCCAGCACCTTTGCCGTATTCTTTTGGTTAGAAGAGAGTCACAGGTCCCACACTCAAGGGAAGGGGATTATACAAGGGTGTAATACCAGGAGGCGGGTATCTGAGGCCACCTACAAGTCTGTCCGTCCCACAATAAATGAAGTGTAAAACTTGCAAATAATCTATTAACCCCAACAAGTGTCATTTATGTTCAGCAAAGCAATATCATCTTTCATAAAACTAATATAATTAATAAAGTTTTTTTTTTTGTGATGAAGATCAGCCCTGTGCTAACATCTGCCAATCCTCCTCTTTTTTTGCTGAGGAAGACTGGCCCTGGGCTAACATCCGTGCCCATCTTCCTCCACTTTATATGGGACGCCGCCACAGCATGGCTTGCCAAGCGGTGCGTCTGTGCGTGCCCGGGATCCGAACTGGCGAACCCCGGGCCACTGCAGTGGAGTGCGCGCACTTAACCGCTTGCGCCACCGGGCGGGCCCCTAAGATAGTTTTATCACTGGTAATACATGAGAATTTTTCTTCTTTAAAGAGAGATCTGTGTATTACTTAATCTAACCTGAAGAAACACTGTTTTCTTCAGAAGAAAAAGTTCTGTTACTGGGATAATCTATATAGTTATTCTTTAAATTAGCACCTATATAAAAATATTAGTTTTCTAGGGCTGCTGTAACAAAGTATGAACAAACTTGGTGGCTTAAAACAACAGATTTATTCTTTCAAAGTTCTGGAGGCTAGAAATCTGAAAGCGAGGGCCATGCTCCCTCTGAAGGCTCTAGGGTAGGATCTTTCCTAGATTTTGGTGGTTGCTGGAAATCCTTGGCATCCCTTGGCTTGTAGGGGCATCACTCCAATCTCTGCCTCTGTTGTCACCTGGCATTCTCCCTGTATGTTTCTGTGTGTCTTCTTTTCTTATAAGGACACTGGTCATATTGGATTATAGGGCTGATCTCTACTCCAGTATGACATAAGTTTCACTTAATTACACCTGCAACAACCTTGTTTCCAAATAAGGTCACATTCTGAGGTGCTGAGAAGGATATGAATATTAGGGGGACACTATTCTACTCAGACAACCCCTATAGTTTAGTAGTACTGGCACCACACGGTAGACCATTTCTGAAATAACTCTCAATGATCCCCACCTCCTGCTGTTCACCCCTTGTATGATCCCCTCATCTTTTGTGTGAACTGGATCTAGTGGCTTTCTTCTAACAAATAGAACAGACAAAAGAGGTGTCACTTTGAGATTAGGTTGTAAAAGTCTGTGATTTCGATCTTTCTTGCAGACTCTCCCTTTGGCTCTTCTTACTCGCTTGCTCTGATAAAGCAAGCTGTCATGTGGTGAGCTACCCTATGGAGATGCCTGCATGATAAAGAGCTGAAGACGGCATCTGGCCAACAGTCAGTGAGCAACTGAGGCCCTTAATCCGAGAGCTGGAGAGGACTAAATTCTGCCAACAGCCCCTCTCGAGCTTAGAAATAGTTCCACCACCAGTCATGTTTTAAGGTGACTGCAGACCCAGTTGACAGCTTGATTGCCTTCCAAGGTGATACTTGTGAGAGATCCAGAGCTGAAGGATCCAGCTAAGCTGTGCCTCGATTCCTGATTTGCAGAAATAGTGAGATAATACTGTTATATGGCACTCAATTTTGGGGTAATTTGTTACACTTCAATAGCTAACTAATATTCACCATTTCTTCTGTATCATTCTCAACAAATACAATAAAACTTGAGGCTACGTTTTACATTTTCTTTTATTTAAAAAAGTCAAGCAAGTACGGTCTAGTGTAGCTTAATATAGCATATCACTAACAGTGTCACTGTAAGCTTTCTATGGATGATTTAATAATAGATGAAATTCTTGCCTGTTATGAACTCTGAAGAAATTCCCAGGGATTTGATCATTAAGGTTTAATTAGAGTTGATGGGATTAATTATTATAGTCATATCAACAACATAATTGTGCTGTGTGTTTGCTTTTAACTGAAGTGCTGGTGTTTTTGTTCTGGACATCTGAAATAAATGGAAATTTATTTCAGTTTGGCCGTTTAGATTAGTTGAGTATTGGGCCAGCCCCATGGCTTAGCGGTTAAGTGCGCGTGCTCCGCTGCTGGCGGCCTGGGTTCGGATCCCGGGTGCGCACCGACGCACCGCTTCTCCGGCCATGCTGAGGCCGCGTCCCACATACAGCAACTAGAAGGATGTGCAACTATGACATACAACTATCTACTGGGGCTTTGGGGGAAAAATAAATAAATAAATAAAAATTAGATTAGTTGAGTATGGTTTTATTATTGTCTTCTGGTGGTTGGGTTTCTAATGAAACAATTAGCCATTCGACATACCACTCTTCTGTTTCTGTTTATTCTGAAAGAACCAGAAAAGCTAATTTTTTTAGCCAAGAAAAATTTTTTTTCTGTTTTCAATCCAAAGGCTACATAAACCTGCAATATAAAGCCTTGGGAAAAGGAGAATTGGATATAAATGAGTTCCATTTTGATTGTCTTCAATTATTCCATTGATATTAATACCTTTGAATGTAAAGACAATGGTAATGAATCTAGTGGTACACTAGGATGTTGAAAATAATTTTAAAGAAATTTCATTATAATTTTCCATTAATTGAATCATTAAAACTCTGTGCCATCAATTTTCCCTTTAAGTAATAAAGCATTGATTATTTAATTTTGAAAAATTTTAAGCATTTCTTTGGCCAATTAACCCAGATTTTTATGAATAATTTATTCAGAACATCTCTTTAAATAAGTGTCTGTAGCATTATTAGTTGAATTACTTCGTTTAATATTGAACTTGAATAGATTCTCAACCCATGGGTTGAGGTCCAAATATAAATGGACTTAGGAGAAGTCTTGTAGAATCGGGAGGAGAAAACTGAGAAGGATTCCTTGAATTTATATGGTGAGTTTTCTTTTAATTCAAAGCATTTTTTAACCTATCTAATCTTTTGTGAGACAGGTATTAATATGCAACTGGTTTATTATTACAACAAATTAATATAAGAACTAGAACTAAACAGCTGACATGACCCAACCCAAAATTGGTTGTGCCCATAATGGCAATTATCACATTTTTTCATCCTATTAGAGCCTTCCCAAGAGCTCCTATGACCTTCAATGTCATATTTCAATTTTATACCCATTGCAACAAAATAAATAAAATGTTGTTCCATTAATATTTATAATTTCTTTGAGACTGAATATTCTAGATATTTTAATTGCAATCAAATGGAAATTTCAGTGACACTACAGAAATAAGCTAATATTATATCCTATAGGTATATTATTTTTATATATAAAAAATAGGCCAATTTTTAATTTTCTGTTAAGTGTAATGCCCAAATAATAGTTATTACCTGTATTGCTTCTGTAAGCAAAGACAGACTAATCTCATTGGCCAAGTTGATTCATATGCCTATTCTCAGAGGTGAAGTGGTTGGGGGACTGGTAAGATGAGACCCACTCCTATCACAAGGACTGAAAGGGGTTAGGGGAGATCCTCCAAAGGAAGGTTGGGCTGCTGTGAGCAGGAGTGGAGAGGCAGTCAGGCAAGAACAATAGATCTCTACTGCAGGGCAGTAGAGGTTTACGTGCCTCTCGTATCAGGAAACAGGCAACGGGGCTGCAGATATAGAAACACAAAGACACTTGCTGAACATGCTGTTAAAGCCTCAGTGTGGGGAGTGGCAGGAAGCTGGCTGTGAGACTGACGACGGGAGAGCGGCTGTTGCGACGGGACAGTTCATCTTAATCAAAGACGAAAGCGAATTCGCCACATCAAGACCCCGCGTGTCAGTAACACATCTATCAATGTACAGAAGATGTCACATCCGACTGAAAGCAACTGAAGTTACATTACACCTCTTAAGAAATAAAAGCGGAGGGCGGGCTATTCCATGTTGAAATCACATCCACAATTATTCATTACTTAGATAATAACGACACATTTAGAACTTGTTCAGAGAGCAATTAACAAGCTGACTGTTCAGCCACATCCTAATCTATTTTATATAATGTGAATAAAACTAGTCAAACAGAAAAATTGATTAAGTGGGAAGCTCCTTTCTTCTCAGTTCTATTATGGTATTTATATGAATAAGTGGCTAAGAGGGTATAAAGCATCTGTATAGGAGTGTGTGTGTGTGTGTGTGTGTGTGTATCCATTATTGGTCTAGTTTTGTGATATATGTACTTCCATAATTAATAAAAATAAATAGAACTAAATATGAGCACAATTATAAATCTCATATATGTAATAGCACACTGAATAGTTGTTAAAGACTTTAAAATTTATAAGGAATGATTCATTTAAGAGATTCAAGAATAGTTTAATCAGCAGTTTGGATTGGTTGAGTGCCATAAAGAAGCAAAACATATCAAAATAGAGGCTGGCCCGGTGGCGCAGTGGTTAAGTGTGCACTCTCCGCTTCGGTGGCACGGGGTTTGCAGGTTCAGATCCGGGGCGTGCACTGAAGTGTTGCTTGTCAAGCCATGCTGTGGCGGCATCCCATATAAAGTAGAGGAAGATGGGCATGGATGTTAGCCCAAGGCCAATCTTCCTCAGCAAAAAGAGGAGGATTGGCATTGGATGCTAGCTCAGGGCCAGTCTTCCTCACACACACACACACACAAAATTAAAATAAGTTTTTTCCACTATCTTTTGCTTTAATTTTTTTAAAGCAAAAATATTGACTGCAAATATAGAAAACAGCGTCTACTAAAAGACTAGGGGAATTGTGAAATTTGGTACATGTTAATTTCCTGCCAATTTTCAGAATTATGTTCCTGAATTTTAATGGGCACGACAGAACTGGATTTGGTAAGATCAAGGTCTTATAGAAATTTGGAAATCAACAGAAATTTGATAAATGTTGCAGAATATAACAAAATATACATACAAATATAAAAATTATAATAAAAGGTTAAAAAGCATCTGCTTTCAAAGCAAACCATGGTGAAAAACCTGCACCAACAGATAATTCTTTTCCTGGATCATTTTCTTCAAGAAGCTTGCTGTGATGTTTTGATTTGTTGTGGCAGGTTCTTTCCTAAGTTTTTAAATCAAGCTCACTGCACCTCTATTCAAAGTACGTTGATCTGTTACCTACCACGTCCTGGGCATATTACATACATTTCCCAAAGAAGCGAGAAGAATTCAGACCTGCCTAACTCCAAACCCCATTTATAGTTTCTCAATCTGCTGTGATGCCTCACCTGTCACACATGTTGTGGGGTGTCATGGTTGTACCGCCCTGTTCCTGATGATACTCTGTTCACTCCTCCCTATCATGCATAGGGCCCCCATGGATCACTTTCAGCCACCTGATCTCTGGCCCCCTACATGGTTCCCAAAACTACAACATGAATCATGCTTCCTAATACTGAATCACCCTGGCTCCTTTAGTCTCACAGGAATCAGAAAACCTGTGTTAGTATTTCAGTTCTCTCATACTCGCTATGTGATCTTGGACAAATGGCTTAAGCTGTTAGTGCCTCAATCTTCATTCTTTTAATTCTTTTTTTTTTTATTGTGGTAACATTGGTTTATAACATTGTATAAATTTAAGGTGTATATCATTATACTTCTATTTCTGCATAGATTACATTATGTTCACCACCCAAATACTAATTATAATCCATCACCACACATATGTGCTCAATCCTCATTCTTTATTTCTCTCATTCACCCATGAGATTCTCTGACCCCTTCTCCCAGCTTTGTGGAATTTCTGATGATACCAATGAATTTGAACTCATTTTAAATTATCATGTATTTTCTGTCATTTTGTAATTCTTGTGTATTAGGTATGACTTTGCTCTGCAATTCTTGGGGAACAATAGACAACATTCTTTTTTTTTTTTTTTTTTACAACTTGAATGTGGATTTGAGCCCCCTACTTTTAGTCTAATATTTTTTTTTGTAGGGGATTGGTAGACAACTACCTCTCTTTAGGGTTGTGCAAATATTCGAGTGCGTGAAAAACGGAAGAAGACCCTGGTCCTTAGTCCATTGTGTTGGTTTTCATTTAATATTCCTTCTATCAAGTGCTGCTGTTGGAAAGAGCTGCTTCTCTACCATTATTCAGGCATGCTGCTCCAGAAGGACTCAGATGCCTTCACACAGGTTTTCTGTACTGACTTCAGGCTTCGTCACAGAGACTCTTTTCTCTGTGATGAAGAATCTCAGGACTTAGAGGCCAGGCTTCCACAGATGTCCAAAGGCTTTCAGTCCTCCCTAGTATCTGCCATTAGGACCGAGGGTTTGTGAATGTGCACCAGATATGAAAACCATAAAGTCCTCCTGTGCCTTCACTAGTCTCTCAGAAGCTATTCTTTCTTTTCTAGGATGAGCAATTTTCTAAAATTACTCCAAGCACAGCCTTCTTCCCCTCTCCCCACTGGGATTACTCAACCTAGTAACCACAGGTGCTTTGAGTCCCAAACAAAAGCCTAAAAAGGAGTTGTCTCCTGGATGCCAGACAATCTCCGTTTCTGCCTCTGAAACCCAAAGCTGTGAACAAGCCTGAACACTAAAGGAAATGGGAGTACAATGCTGGAAGTCCCTATTTCTAAGGGTCTGGGTAACTGTAATGAAATTAAAGTTGCATTTCCTGTGAGAGTCTCATAGAGGAGTGGGAATAAGACAGAAATTATTATCTCAATAAATTTTCCTGTAACATTGTTCTTCATGTATATTTTAGAAGGGTGTCAACTTAAAAATCTGGAGCAGGGATGGTGAATGCATGACTTTTGCAGCCACTGCTTTCTGTCTCATCTATGGCTGACATAGCTAATTAATCATTTCTACCAATGGTCTACACTTGCTTGTTAATTCTCAACATAATGGGTAAGACAGCCAGTACTAATGAATTTGAATCAGAAATTGAGATTCAAATACGCTTACCATCTGTTCCCTAAAGATTGTATAATGTGGAAAATTCTGGAATGTAACTATGATGCCAATGGGGTGGAGTGGAGTGGAAAGATGAAGGGTGGGGGAGAAGGAGAGAAGATTCAGAGAGGTCATATGGAGCAAGTACTCCATGGGAGCCCACCTTGAACCTGGAATTTGCTCTTTAGCCTTTGTTGTGAGCACCTGTGAATTGTGAGTCCATTCAAGAACAACCAGGTTTTGTGAGACAGATACATTCTAAAGAAACTGATTTATTAATCTCACAAATCACTTGGTTAAAAACGAAATTGCTAGATGAGAAGTCTGGAAAATACATGTTTAGTGGTCTACCTATTCTTTTACTGCAACAGAGACTTCATGTGAAATAAAATTAATATCAGAAAGTTAATAAAAATATTTAAAGAAAATAAAAAAGAGATGGATATTCCTAAAGCATAATGCCTTCAGGATAAGATAGTGTCATGGACCCATCTCTAAAATAGGAACATATGTGATGAACAGACCAGTGAACTAATGTTGTGGAAGGCTGGTATATTAGGGTTCTCCAGAGAAACAGAACCAATGGGTCATATATATAAAAAATAGATTAATGATGAGAAATTGGCTCACGTGATTACAGAGGCTGACAAGTCCCAAGATCTGCAGGGTGATCAGCAAGCTGGAGACCCGGGAGAGCTGATGCTGTAGTTCCAGTCTGAGGCTGAGGCCGGCAGGCGTTAGACCCAGGAAGAGCCGATGTTTCAGTTCGAGTCTGAAGGCGGGAAAAAGTTGAAGCCCAGCTTGAAGGCAGTCAGGTAGAGGAATTGTCTCTTCCCAGGGGAGGGTCATCATTTTTGTTCTCAGGCCTTCAACAGATTGGATGAGCCTGGCCCACTCACATTGGGGAGGGCAATGTGCTTTACTCAGACCAATTTAAATGTTAATCTCACCCCAGAACACTCACAGAAACTCCCAGAATAATGTTTGACCAAATATCTGGGCACCCAGTAGCCCAGTCAATTTGACACATAAAGTTAACCATCACACCTAGGAACTCTGTTTCCTGAAAGGGCTGAACTAGAGACAAAGGAATTTTTACCTTTTGGGTCTAGTTTTTAAAAATGTCATACAGACTGCAGGTTATTTTTTTTTTGTATTTATTTTTTTGTTTCCCTGAAAGGATTTTAATAGACTATTAAAATGCTAGATAAAATGCTATTAAAATGCTAGATTCACTAACATTACAATTACAAATGTTATTTCAGTGTGTTACTTATCCAGATAACTAATACTAATTTAATAAAAGCATATTCAATTCTAGTTCAGAAGATGACATTATCTAACCTAATTCCAAGAGGCAGCCTATTCAAAGCCTACAAACACCATTGCATTAATCATAGGTTTGCAACTTATTTACTTTATCCCATGTACATCTATCTAATTGATGTTATTTAATGTGTGTCAGAAATCCACACACAGACACTTGTATACACTCATTTAAATCTTGCAG
Source organism: Diceros bicornis minor (assembly GCF_020826845.1). Taxonomy (NCBI): domain Eukaryota; kingdom Metazoa; phylum Chordata; class Mammalia; order Perissodactyla; family Rhinocerotidae; genus Diceros; species Diceros bicornis. The sequence goes on from NW_026691429.1 coordinate 1,969,385, forward strand.
TGAATTTTAAAGTAAAATTCCCCTGTAGAATTTTCCATGTATCTGTATTACTCCTTTATGACCATTTTTTCTTTTCTCCAATTTATTTGAATGTCAATTGAAAACTAACGTCAAGTACTTGGTAAGCATGACTAAGAGTTTTGGCTCTTTTTCCCCTTTATTTTCTAATGTGAAAGACAAGCAGCTGAGAGAAAACAGAACCAAATTTGGTTGGTGCTGATACCAAATTTCAACTATTTATACTCCACAGCTACCAACTAAACTTACTTTTAAGAAAATATTAACAACCTTAGCCACAATCTAAATTTGATTGTATCAGCAAACCTCATAAACTCTGAAATCACAACTAATTATAACAAGAGTTAAATCTAGTTTAGTGGGCATGTGAACATATAAAATAACAAAAATCACAAGATAACCGTTACTTTTTCCAATTCATTTCTGGAAAATGCATTATAAACACATTGCTTTTTCCCACAGGAACCTAAAATTGCAATTGCATTCCTGCTCAGTTACTCACCATCAAATAAGTCAAGATTGTAACTAGCAACATATTATAAAAGCAAAGATAAAATGATAAGCCTACAATAAACTTATTAATCAAATTATTTTATAAGTGCAATAAAATTAGAAAAATGTCTTCTCTGTATTTTTTGAGATTCTGCTCAAAAAATTCTACTCAACTTTAAAATGTTGGTAAGTCATTTAAAATTTAAAACACACACACACACCACACTAGAGTGGTCAAAGGAAACATATATACAACCCTATTGGGTGTCATTTTGTAACTTTCCTTGCAGTTCAACCTTCGACTTGAAAAAACAAACTGATACTGAACAAAGTTAAATAACTTGTCGAACATTACACAGCAAGTCAGAGTAAGAGTTGGGACTAAAATTCAGTCCTTCTAAATTTAGCTAATGTTCCTTCTATGTCAGGAAGGGAACACTTAGAGATACACTTTAAAAAATGGGTAAGACTGTGAGAAGAGAGAGCGTTCTGGGCTGAAGGAACCCCCAGAGCAGGGCCTCACGTATCGTGCAATCAGTGAAACCAGGCGATTTCTGAAATGTGGCAGGAAAATGAACTTGAGCTTATGAATGAGCAGAACCAACCATTCATTTGCTTTCCACAGGCGGTGCCGCAGAAGAGGAGCAAGACAGGTTAAGGGCGATGAATTATGACCGCTGCTCACGACTCCTGCTGCGTGGTCTTTGTAATTCATTTATTCAAATGCATTTGTTTAATAGCTGCTATATTCTACATACTGTGGGGAATATCAATGTAAAGACATGTTTTCTGACATTCAGAAATGGAAAAAACATAAAAAGTAAAGTTAACACACATTTGATATAGATAGAATCAAGATGCTAACTACAACAGCAACAAAACAGTTTACCAGTAATGTTGATCGCCTTCTTAGAATGTAGCTGGGCTTTGGGGACTGATTGGAATGGAGCAGGCAGCTTAAAAACTGTCCCGTGAAGTTTTACTGCTGGCTTGTTTCTGATCAATTTCCTTGTAGCAAGTAGAGACATTTTAAATTATGCTGTTAACCTTACTGTATGCTTGATATTATGTTTGTCGATTTAAAATTTAGACAGTGCAGCATTTAAACACTTAAAGGCATCATTGAGCACTTCAGTCATGGTGGGTGGAAGAGAGTTCCCATCTTACTCTTCTTCTCTTTGTTCTATCATTAGGCCTCTTCTCTACACTCACTTCAACCATGATGGACAGCTTTGAAAGGGAAATATTCAAAGAGGATTTGTTCAAGGGGAGACAGGCAGCCCCCCTAAGTCATATACAAACCGTGGCACAACACAGGACTTTCTTTAGCATAGCTGAGAGGTCTTCCTGCTGCTTTTCTTTCCCTCCTGAGCCTGGAGAAGATTTGTTAGACCTACCTTCTCTGGAAACCATAGACTAGACTAATTAGGTAAAGGTTATGGGAAATGAAGTTCAGGTGTCAATTAGGCAGACTTGAATAAGCAAAGTCTTGATTGTATTGGACAAAAAAGAAAATTGTGTCTGGTACTGTTTCCCAGTTGACAATTAAAATTATTCACATTTTCCACTATATCTTCCAAACACCCTCTATTTTTAACAAGAGGAATTTTTCTTTTTCTATTTTTAACAGGCTTTTCTACTATAATAGACCCTACTTCATAATTACTGAGTTTGTGCTACTATCTATTCATGTATTGGTTTTAGATAAACATAGACATACAGTAATTATCTTTTTTTAGGTAAATGACTAATAGTTCCATTTATGTTTTCTGATATATGAGAAATGTTGATTTTCTCTGATGCAAATCCTAGGTTTGCATGTGAATTGACCACATGCCGTATCCTTTTGTACATACGTAATACTGAAGTGTCCTCATTAGATGATCTTTTCTCTGTCTGGGATTAATATAACATAGTGATTTGAATCCTGGCTCTGCCTCTTGCTAGCTGTGACCTTAGGCCAGTTACTTAACATCCACGTGCCTCAATTTCTCCAATTAAAAATGGGGATGATATGTGCAACTATGACATCCAACTATCTACTGGGGCTTTGGGGAAAAAAATGAGGAGGATTGGCAATAGATGTTAGCTGAGAGCTGGTCTTCCTCAGCAAAAAGAGGAGGATTAGCATGGATGTTAGCTCAGGGCTGATCTTCCTCACAAAAAAAAAAAAAATGGGGATGATAGTAATAACAATTTCTCATAAATTTTTATAGGAATTAAGTGAGTTAACATTATAAAACATCTAAACAGTGCCAGACACATAAGTGCCATATGCATGTTTGTTAAATAAATAAAATACTTTTCCCTATTTTACATGTATATGCAAATACCTTTCTAACTCCAAATTTCTTTTCAACTAATAGACTATTTACCTTCTTTTCCTTCTCTTCTTCTTCCCACTATTCTCATATTAGGCTTTAGAGGAGAATAAAATAAGAAATTACCTGGAAAGATTGGCCTGTGTGTGCCACCTTTTCAAACCTGAAAATACAGATCGTATCAGCATACTTTGGAAGTATGTAACAGAAAATTCAGTTCAATCCCACTAGTTTAAATTGGCTCACAAAGTAACATAGAAAGGCAGGATGGGTTTCAGGGCTGGCTTAACACCATGAGTACAACTCCTTTTCTTTGCAGTTTCCTTGGTTTTGTTCCTTCTAGAGTGATGGGATTTCCTTAGGCTGATTTGCCTCTTGGTGGTAAAATGCCTTTTAGAGGTTCTAGGCTCCATATAATGGAGAAGATGCAAGTATTCTATTTTGCTTCTAAAAGCTAAGAAGCTTCTTATCAGAAACATCCAGAAAACCCTCCTTCATGACTCATTGGTCCTTATTAGGTTACAAGCTAATTCCTGAACCAATTTTTGAGGCTAGGGGACTACCACAAACTAATTGGATTAGCTGAACCAATCTCTAGCATGGGGAATGGGATTACTTTTAGATAAATAAGGCCCAACTCTGGTGCCGGGGTCCATCAAATTTCTTTTAAAAACATTGGTAATTGGGGCCAGCCCTGTGGCTTGGTGGTTAGGTGCGCACACTCTGCTGCTGGCGGCCTGGATTCAGATCCCTGGCGAGCACGGACACACCGCTTGTCAGGCCATGCTGTGGCGGCATCCCATATAAAGAGGAGGAAGATGGGCACAGATGTTAGCTCAGGGCTGGTCTTCCTCAGCAAAAGAGGAGGATTGGCATGGATGTTAGCTCAGGGCCGTCCTTCCTCAGACACACACAAACACAATAAATAAATAAATAAATAAATTTAAAAACATTGGTGATGGTGCGAGGAGTAGATGCCTAAGCAAGAGTGGGATTGTGTTAGAAAAGAGGAAGGAGGAATAGATACCGTGTAGACAACCATGGTGTCTACTACACAGGTTATGTTCTCTAGAGGAGGAGATTAGAAATGCATCAGTGTCAGTAACAGATGTTGAAACGAGGAAACAGTTGTGGCTAGTGCATCTTCAAATTCCATCAAGTGGTCTTTTAACTTATACACATCTTTTTTGGGATTTGGTTATTAAGAACCAGGCATAATCAAGACAACATAATTAACCTTGTCTGTCCATGGTGCTGACTTTGGCATCAGAGCTACACAAATCTAACTGTAGTTTCTGGGTTTATTTTTTCAAAAAATTTAATCACAGTTTTGAGTGTTTTTATGTTAAAATAATTTTAAACTTGTAGAAAATTTGCAAGAATAGTACAATGAACTTTTTTTCTCTGAACCATTTGAAAGCAAGTTACTGACATAATGCCCATTACGCTCCAATACTTAATGTGTAATTGCAAAAGCAAGGACATGCTCCCACCTAAATACCATATAATCATCAAAATCAGGAAATTAACATTGCTACATTACTTCTAGATGGTTGCCTACCCCCTCATGTTTTGGCAGTTGTCCCAATAATATGCTTTATAGCAAAAAGATCCAGTCAAGGACCACATGTTGCATTTAATTGTCATTTCTTTTTAATCTCCTTCAATCTTGAATCTCAGTCATCCTTGACTTTCATGACCTTTACAGGCCAATTATTTGGTAGAATACTCCTCAATTTGGGTAGGTCTGATGTTTCCTTAGATTCAGATTATGTTATGTGGCAGGAATATCACAGAAACACAGAAGCGATGGTGTGTTCTTTTTATTGCATCCTATCAGGTGGTCTATGATTTTAATTTGTTCCATCATTGGTGATATTCAGTTTGAATCTTTGATTGAGGTGGTCTCTATAAGGTTTGTCCATTCAAAAGTTACTTGATTCTCTTTATAATTAATAAGTATTTGGGGAGAGTTTCTATGCAGAGGGTAGATTAGACTTCAGGACTAGCTTAATGCCATAATTATCTTTTTCTTTTTGCAATTTCTCTGGTTCTTTTAATATGTAAATATCTTATTCTTTGTCAAACTTTCACCCATTAATTTTAGTATCCATTGATATATTTTGGCTGAATTAATGGTATTATTATGATAATGGTTGCTAAATATTTGATTTTTCTGATTTAAGCATTCCTTCTATATTTACTAGTTTCCATTATAGTATAAGATTCTCTTCTCCCTATTTATTTATTTATTTTTATTTATATGGATTCACAAACTCCTATTTTATAAAATGGGCTGTAATTTGTTATTATTTATTTTGATGCTCGCACTGTTCTTGATTTGGTCAGTGGAAGTTCCTTTATATTGGCTTCTGTGTCAGTTTGACGTGTCCTTTTCATTCACTGAGTACTTTATTACTTTCTGGCTCAAAAAGATGTTCCAGACTCATCTTGTACTTTCCCAACTCCAGCCCCAGAATCAGACATTTCTCTAATGGGTGCTGCTTCTTTTAATGGAGAATGGTTTTAGAAACCAAGATTTGATTGCTAGATGTGCTCATTGTTATTGGGGTATCACTGTTCCTGGGATCTTTCAGTAGTCAGAGTAGAGAAAATATTTAAGTACAAACCAATATTTTGTTTCTCAATTCAGCATACCCCAAATCTAATTTTAGCTTTGTTAGAAGGATAATTCTCTTAATCATGTAGAGGATATTGGAATAACACACAAAATGCTTCCATGAAATGTCCAACTATTATTTTCATTTTTTTTTTTTGTGGTGAGGAAGATTAGTCCTGAGCTAACATCTGTTGCCAATACTCTTCTTTTTGCTGAGGAAGATTGGCCCTGGGCTAACATCTGTGCCCATCTTCCTCTACTTTATATGGGATGCCACCACAACATGGCTTGATAAGCTGTGCATAGGTCCGCCCCTGGGATTCGAACCTGTGAACCCTGGGCTGTTGAAGCGGAGCGTACAAACTTAACCACTACACCACTGGGCCAGCCCCAACTACTATTATTTTCTAATGGCTGCTATAACAAATTACCAGAAACTTGGTGGTTTAAATAACGCAAATGTATTCTCTTACAGTTATGGAATCCAGAAGTACAAATCACTGGGCTAAGTCAAGATGTCGGCAGGGCTGATTCCTTCTGGAGGCTGTGGGGGGAGAATCTGTTTCCCTTTTCTAGAGGCCACGTGTATTCTTTGGCTCGTGGCCCATTCCTCCGTCTTCAAAGCTCATGCCTCTAATCTCTGCTTCCCTCTTCCAGTCTCTGCGTCTGGCTTGCTCTCTTTCTGCTCTGACTCCTCCTGCTTCACTCTTATTAGGACCCTTGTTGGCCTACCCAGATAATCGCCTCATCTCAAAATTCTTAATTTAATCACACCCACAAAGTTCCTTTTACCACGTAGGGTGGCATATTCACAAGTTCCAGGAATTAGGACATGAACGTCTTTGGAACCACTACCACACCAACACTCAGCTAATCAGTTTCAACTTTCTAACTACTTGTGTATAATAAATTTCACTTTTGAATTGCATTAATCAGGACACTTTCATTTGCAAGTGTTATTAAAAAAAACTCAATTTGGCTTAGACAAAAAAAGGGGCTTTATTGGTTCCCCTAAATGAAAGTCGCAGGGCTATGTTCCATAGACCCTGTTGTATCCAAGGGGTCAAAGATGTTGACAGGAATTTTTCTCTCCATCTTGCAGCTCTGCTTTCTTTTGTGTTTATTCTCAGCCCGGCTCTCATCTTCTGTGGGCAGGATGGCCTCTAGTAGCTCCTGGATTTATTCTTCCATTTTGGAACCCCAGGACATAGACAGATTTTTCCCCCTATAGTGTCAATAAAATCTAGTTAGTGAGTTTCATTGATCCAATTTTAATGGGACTCTGTAAATCAAAATGTTACCTGCTCTTACTGAAACTGCAACCATTTCGTATATTTTTAGTTTATTTACCACTTGATATATTATTAGCTTATTTGTTTATTTAAGGTTTGTCTCAACTTCTCCTCTTTTGCTCTATCCCCCTCCTTCTTTTTTCCTTCCCTTCTTTTTCAATATTCTCCTAATTTCAAAAAGAATCAGACAGTATACCTGTATAATTTTTGTTGTTTTTTAAGTTTCTCTTTTAACATTTTTTACTTGTTTTTGGAGATAAAACTAATTTAGCAATAAAATATGATTGTAAGGTTTATTGCAGTTGATAATTTAATTATTTAATGACTTATTAATTAACTAATTTGTTAATTATTAAATTTAATAAATTAGTTTTTGTTAAAATTATTTTTATAAAAATGCATTTAAGTAAATTGTTTAAAAAGTCCATTTCTTATCGTGTGTTAGTGAACCCTGAGGTAAGAAAAAAATGCATGGTTGCTAAAGATATTTAGAAATAAAAATATATGAAAAATATGTTTATATTAAAGAGGTTAAAAGCATCATATGCTGTTAGCAGTTTCTGTGGTGTTGATTTCTTTGGTTTTTGTGTTGCTGTTTTCTTTTGTTTCTATAATTGAAATATTTATGATGTGTAAATAGATTTGGGCCACCTGCTGATTTGAATAAATTAGATATAGTATCTTTACTTCTAGCTCTTTTTCAGGATTTTCTAGTATCAAATATCCTATTTTTTAAAAAAATAATTTTATTTATTTATTCCCCCCCCAAAGCCCCAGTAGATAGTTGTATGTCACAGCTGCACATCCTTCTAGTTGCTGTATGTGGGACGCGGCCTCAGCATGGCCGGAGAAGCGGTGCGTCGGTGTGCGCCCAGGATCCGAACCCGGCCAGCAGCGGAGTGTGTGCACTTAACTGCTAAGCCACGGGGCTGGCCCCTCAAATATCCTATTTATTTTCAGGAATAAGCACATGTCAAATTCAAACAAACCCAAGCTTATGTGAGTAATAAAACACACATTTTTAAAACTCAACTTTTCATAAAGTAAGCTTTCTTAACCTCTTCTAATATTCTTTTTTTTTTTAATTTCAAAATCTGTATTGAACTTTTAATTTAATTTAACCACACCTTTTAAGTGTTTTAATGCTTCTTTAATCAGAATCTTTACTCCTTTGAGGGAGAGGGAAAGAGAAATGGACACATAGATGGAGCTTAATCAATACCTTTAGACTGATTGATATGCATATTATAAAGCTGAAGTCTGTTACTTAACAATGCCTCTTTAATTGAAGATCCATAACAAGAACTTGCCTTTTTCCTATTGTGGATATCCAATTGTTATTTGACAGACTGTGACTGTCATACTTGATGCATTGTAGTCTACAGATGCTATTATATTTTGCCTAATAAAAATAACACTTTTCTTTTGGTTTAGTGTAGAATCATTATATTGAAATAGTGGGACACAGAGGGAGTGTGCAATCACGAGGCAGCTTAATTTTCATCTCCCATTATTCTATACTACTTTTTCTGTGGGGCCAATTCTCCTCTTGCTCCATGGATAAACTTAAAGCTGGTTTCATAACTTTTCAGGTTACTTTTTGGTCCTGCGGACAATCTCAGGTCATTCAAATATTTATTTGCATGAAATAGAATTTTTAAGTTCATTGAAGTTAAAGATTCTCCCCTTCTTTAGATTGGCCACCAGCTGTGGAAAGAGGGGCCTAGTTAGCGTCTTTATTTCTCCACAGAGTGCTTCTCCTCCTTCCCCACTCTTGAGGTTGCCTCTCACTCTTTTTCTAGAGTTGAAAGAGGTGTGGGGAAGGCAGATATATTTATGGACACTACTTGTCTGGCACTGATTTGTGTTGGTTTCCTCTGGCCATGGCAGATGTGTAAAGTCAACTTTTACTGGCAAAAGTGTTCTGTGTGCCCTTTGGAGAGCACTGCACCTTCCCTCCTCCATCATTGGAGATACTGCACCTACCTTTCCCTGATGCTGAGGAATACATTTTCTGGCTGACTGTGTATAGCTCCTCCTTTAATTCTTACGAATTTAGAGGGTTTACTCCCTGCTGGATTATCTCATGTAGGAAAGCAATCTTCTTGAGCAGGACAACACCCAGGCCAATTGTCTCTTGTGTCAGGTACACATCGACTACAATGGAACAATCTCTCTTGATTCAGTCTTCAGAGAGATAGGCCAGCCATGGTCAGCCACCAGGCCAGGCAGATTTATCAGGCGTGAGTCTGATATCAGGCAGGTGTGATCTCCAAATTCCAGAGCAAATATCTCAAGCTTTCTGACTACGCCATCAATGCCCCTCTCCACAGGCTTCAGGGTGGTGTTAGTGCATGCATAGTGGGCCACAGCAACCTCCTTCCTCCTCCTAATCTCTTCTAATCTTTGCCTTCCCTTTTCTCTTCAATCTCATTTTTTTTTTTGGCTGGAGGTGACAGATTGGCTAAGGGGTCTGTGTGACCCCACATGATCCTGGGATGGGGGAGCAAAACAGTTTCTCAGGTGCCTTATTTGCATATCCAAATCCTGCTTAGGATTTGATCCTGCTTTAACCTCCCTTTGGAATGTAGGACTGGTGCCATCTATTCTCCAAATCTGAGTTATCGAGTGCTATTTAAATCCTGTCACATTCAAAGAATCACTTACTAGTTACGAACATGATCCACTGCATTTTCCTGTTCAGGGGCCAGTTATTTGACAGCTGAAATGTGATGTGGGAAAATCTAAGTTATGATCGGGTTTTTTCTGCCTATTTGACTACTGAGTATTAAATTTTGTTTGTTTGTTTGTTTTGTTTTGTTTTGCTGAGGAAGATCAGCCCTGAGCTAACATCTGTTGCCAAGCCTCCTATTTTTGCTGAGGAAGATTGGCCCTGAGCTAACATCTGTGCCCATCTTCTTCCCTTTTATATGTGGGATGCCGCCACAGCCTGGCTTGGTAAGTGGTGAGTAGGTCCGCACTTGGGATCTGAACCCATGAACCCCGGGGCTGCTGAAGCGGAATGCGGGAACTTAACTCACCACCAGGCTGGCCCCCTGACTATTAAATTTTTGTTGCTCCAGTTCCTTCATTCATAATATTCCTACTTATCTCCTGGTGAGATTACAAGAATTATAGTAGTGTAAAGTGCCTGGAACTAATGTGGGGGAATCTAGTAGTTATCTGACATACATCCCATCATTTTTCTGCCAGGCAGCTATTATACAAGTGCTAACAAGTGATAATAATCTGTATCTTGTCAATGGAGAAATTGAGGCTAAAATGAATACTATTTTGGAATAACAGTGTATTAAACTTGGAATTTGGTTCCTAGAGCACTTACTTTCCAAAGTAGCTACAAAAGATCTGTAGGAGAAGAGAAAGAATAGCTTCATCCTCGAGTAAATATTTTTTACATCAAGTAGTCTGCTCGAATTTTAAGGCATTTGCAAAATAAGTGCTTGATCAAGTTCATTCTGCTCAACAATTAGCCTTATTGGTACTGTGGTTTCATTCATCAACAGTTTGTAAATAACAACAAAAACAGCTTGTTTAAAAAATCTTAAAATGCACAATTGTTAGCAATATTTATTAATGGACTACTAGGAAGCTGCAAAGAAAAATTGTCATTTTAACCATTACTTGAGTGAAAGGGGCAAATAGAATTATCGATGTACACTTGACTCCAAGATCAAGATAATCGCTTTTAAAAAAAAATATCTAGGTTAATATGTTGTGAAATTTGTACATTATTATTTCTAGAATTTGTCATTTTGTATCAAACATTTACATCTGTATACCTTTTAAGTGAGCCATTGTAACTGTAGAAATTTTTCCTTAAAAAAATAGTCAGATAAGTATGATGTGTGTGTGTGTGTTATTGCATTATTTTTTTAGTATAAAAAACCAGAAGGCTAAATGTCCATGGCTAGAGATTGAATAATAACCAGAATTTATGATATGATAAATATATATAATACAATATTATACAACCACTAAAAAGTGATGTATATCTTTATTTATTCACACTTAAATTGCTTCTCAATATATTGTTAATTGGGGAAATGTCTACAATGGATGTGGATAATATTATTCCATTATTGTAAAAAATAATATGAATATTTTTATACATACCTAGAAAATTCTGGAAGCATATGCACTTAAATTTTTGTAGTGGTTGCTTCTGAGTGGTGGAGTTCATCTACATATATATTTCTTTAATTGGGACTGAGCATTATGCTAGGAACTGGGGATACAGTGTAGAAAAAGAGGAAATTGTTGCTCTCAGAGTTTATATTCTAGATACTAAACCGAATAAAAGTAAACTAATTAAAATTATTACAGACTGAGGCAGAGAGTATTTTATACAGGCAATAGCTGTATCTTATAAATTTTGATATGTTCTATTTTAATTATTTCACAATATTTTGTTATTTCTCTTTTGATGTATTCAGAACTGTGAGATATTGAGAACTGTGCTATTTAGTTTCCAAGTATTTGGGGATTTCCAGATATCTTTCTGTTATTGAATTCAAATTGAATTTCACTGTGGTCATAGAATATACTTTCTATAACTTGATTCACAGCTTTTTAAAATGATAAGTAGTAGATGGGAATTAATCCTATTGATTCAGCCTATTTTCTTCTTAAAACCTTCCCTAACTCTTCTGGCCTTCTTGCCAGCTTGCTTTCTTCTCTTAAATCATCAACAAATGTTTATTCTTTTCCCAGTGTTCATTCACCCAAGTAAATGGCTATATGTCCCTTTGGGGAAAGGCCTGGGAAAATCATCACCAGTATATAATGCAGGGTCTTCTTCCTAGGGGCCTGGCCATCTTTTCAGCCAATGGGTTCCAATTCTGATCCTGAAAATCAGCTCAGGTCTGGAAAATGAGCAAAAGATTGTAAATTTTTATTGGAGCAATCACCTTCAATGTGATGTGCTGTTCCTCCATTCTTGCTCCCCTCTCCCTAACATTAGAGACGTTAACAACACCTTGGTTGGCTGGCTGTCTATTTTGCTTTTTGGTTCACCATTCTCTATTTCCCCCCCACCCCAATGCCCCAGTAGATAGTTTGTATGTCATAGCTGCACATCCTTCTAGTTGCTGCATGTGGGACGTGGCCTCAGCATGGCTGGAGAAGAGGTGCGTCGGTGCGCGCTCGGATCCGAACCCGGGCCACCAGCAGCAGAGCGTGCGCACTTAACCGCTAAGCCACGGGGCTGGCCCTCAACCATTCTCTATTAACTGTCTCAACTCCTTGCAGGTCCAGTGGCCTTGGCTACCCCTCTGACCTTGCTGGTCCTCGTAGTAATTGTAGCCTTGTGGGTCCAGCAGTTGAGCATCACACCACCTGATCTCAATTACTTCAGGATCCCATCATCTCCTCAGATAAAACTAGCCCAGTTCCGTGAAGGTCTTTCCTGCCACCATACCTGGTCTGCGAGGAGAGCTGCCACTGAACTTTTCAGTGGTGCGGGCGCCCCTCTCACCAGCACATTCCTGATGGCCTTGGTGAACAGTGTGGACTCTGGGCCCTCCCATGGAACATAATCCTCTGGTAGTTCTTCTGCCCTCACATATTATTCCACTTCTCCCAGTGTCTCTATTCCTTTCTCTATTTTCTGCTAGGACAAATCAGGCATTTCCGCTTTGTTGACAGTGGCTGTCATTTTTTCCAGCCCTCTAAGAGTCATCCCAGCAGTGAATTGGCCTGGAGCCATTGCTAAGGTGCTAAATCCTGTGTCCCAAGAAAATGCCCCCATATCACTGAATTATTGCTTTTCCAGTCTTATAGTCTTCCTTCACTTGATCAAATACCTTCAAAACCCTGTGCTAGGAGTTCTCCCTTAGCTCCTGCTGGCAAATGCTGACTAATTCTTGCAACTCTTTAGGTATATCATCTCTTTCCTCTCTTATCTGATCCATTATGTATCCCATCCGGTTCTGCTGGGTTTTACCTCTGGTAGTTATCAGCCTGGTAGATCAAATAGGAAGTTCCTGAGAGGAGCACATAATGCTTTGTGAGGGAGAGGCCTCTGCAGCATGTTCTAGCAAGGCAGAAGTGATAGCTCTTATTAGGGAAGTGTGGACCACTTGTGTAAATCTGTAGGTCTCAGGGGTTGCAGAGTCAACATCCTCAGGGGCATCCATTCGGGATGTTTAAGGGCCTTAGGTTTTCCTACCAGGAAGCTGACTTTTACATAACACACCTGCCTTGGCTGAGCATTCCTACATCTCTGGGACTCTAAGACTAACAATTAAGTCTTTAGCTTACCGCTCAGCTATGTCTGTCTGCCCTTCTTCTATTTGAGATAAGGACATCCTGTGGGTTATTAGAGAGGACATAGTGCTTTCACATTTAACCCTTAACGGCTTGTTAACATCCCTTAGTCTCTCATTATCCTTCTGCAGTGTGTCAAAACAACTTGGCAATGACTAGGATCATTTTTCAAATGCCTATCATTGCACATGGCATAGCATTCTCCTCCACCGGGACATTTCCCCAGGTTTCTACAGTTGAAATTTTAACATTTGTGCTGCCACCTTGTGTCAAGGACAATCCGTGCCCACTCTACTAACCAGATGACATCCTATTCAACTGCCAGGTAGCAGGGTAACCAACCCAAATTTTGATCTTACTGCCTTTATCTTGGTTTACTCTTGGTACAGCTGAGCTTAGTTTGAGTCATCCAGGAAACAGACACCGAGATAGGGTTAAATGTAGAAGAAATTCATTAATTAGGGAAATGCCTGGCCTCCAGCATGGCCTCAATAAAACTGTGATGGTTTCAGAGCGCTGCTGGGGCCCTGAGTGAACTGACGCAGTTACACTGCCTGCAGGCAGAGATCTGAGAGGCCCATTCTCATGGCCATCGCGTATGCCAAATGCTAGAAGAAATAAGTTCTGGACATATTTTTATTTTGAAAGCTATACAAGTGATACTAATATATATGTCTAACTTAGATACAATGGTGAATAATGAAATGAAGAAGGTTCAAAGGTAGAAAAAAGTTAATCTTGGGTGACATCGATATTTTAGGGATGGTAAATTAGGATCACATGGAAAAAAAGAAGTGGCCAGAAAAGTCAGATCAAAACCAGAATAAAGTGGCCTCCAGCTATTTCTCTTCATCTCCATCACCCCCGGCCTATTTTCAACCATCATCGTCTTTACTTGAACTATTACAGTAGCCTCCTACGTGGCCTGTCCACACTATCCAACCTACCAATGTTTTCTCCTGACTGTAGCCAGGGTGGTCTTTAGTGAACTATTTATATCACGTCCTTCCTCAGTTTTCATCCTTTCTGCTTAGGGTAAAATCTAAAGTCTTAAAAATGGTCTGCATTACCTAGTTTCTACCTACCTTTCCAGCTCACCTTCTGCTATGCTCACCCCTGCTATCTATATTCCAATCACAATAGCTATCCTTTAATTCTTTGATTCACTTCCCTTGTGCCCTGGAGTCTTTATATATGTTGTTGTTTTTGTCTTGAAAGCTTTCTTTTCCTTTTCCATTCCATCCTCCTCCAACACAAAAGCCAAGGAAGGAAAGAGTATCAATAAGACGACAGCAATCAATTTTTTGTCAAAACCAGCTCAAAAGTCCAGTCATTCAAAACTGAGAAATTCCCATTGGGATTATTGATAAAAATGTCACTGGTTAAGTGGGCAATAATTATTTCAATGGCATAGAAGAAGTAGAAGGCACAGGGGAGTGGGCTGAAGGATAAATAAGAGGTCAGAAAGTGGAGACAATTATTATAGACTGTCTTTGAGAAGGTTAACTGAGAAGAGATAGAATGGTGTCTATCTAAGTAGGACATAGGGTCAAGAAAAGTTTGGTTTATTCGTTTGGTATTTGAGAGACTTGGGATAGTCACATATATATATCAGAGGAAAAAATCCAGTAGAAATGGAGATATGAAGAGAAATAAGAATAGGGTATCATTGATTAAGTACAATTCCTGGGAAGTAGGATTGGATAGGATCTAAAATAAAGATGAAGGATTTGCCTTGGGAGAAAGGCACCTACCCTTTCTGTTACCAAATTTGCGAAGAATCAGCCCAGACTTGGATTTTTTTCATGTCTTCTCCCTCTTCTCCCTCTTAACAGGAATCCTGGCATCTGTCTAAGAGCAAAAGGTTTGGTTCAACATACAGGTGGCACAACTTTGGGAAAGTCACTTAATACTCTGAGGCATGATTTTCTCATTTCTCATTACTCTACACATGTTTTAGGGTAATTTTGATGACCACGTGAGTGGTCTTTTGATGTAAAAACTCTTTTGAGAGCTATATAAATAAAGGGCAATATTATGACCATTGTCACTTCAGATGAGGGGGAAACTCTTATTTGCATTTCCTAGATAATTGATTTCCTAGATAATTGATTACTTTTGCCACCTCTCTTGATGAAGGTCTTTCTTCATTCTTAATGGGAGAAACATAGTTAAGAGAGAATAGTTTATAGGTCTCTAGAAAAAAACTACAAATTTGTAATCTGTGTGTGGTACAGAGCAGTTGGGCAAAATTGGCCTTTATATATCCAATTTTCTCACTAATAACAATTGATAGTGGGAAAAGACAAGTTTACAGATTTTTTAAATAGACTGTATTTTTTGGAGCAAGAGTTCACAGTAAAAGTGATGAGAAGGTGTAGAGATTTTCCATGTATTCCTTGTCCTGACATATGCATAGCCTCTTCCATTATCAACATCCTCTACCAGAGTGGTGCATTTGTTACAATTGATGAACCTATATCAACACATCATTATCACGCAAAGTCCATAGTTTACATTAGGGTTCACTCTTGGTGTTGTACATGCTGTGGGTTTTGGCAAATGTATAATGACATGCATCCACCATTGTAGTATCACACTGAATAGTTTCACTCCTGTAAAAATCCTCTGTGCTCAGGTTTATGCATTTTATATATAACTTGCTGGCACAGTTGTATCCTTCCTAGCTTCATAAGATCTCTGCCAAAGATGTTCTTGAAAACATTCAAGATTTACACTGAACATAGCTTCTTTTGGAGGGCTGCACACCAGTTTTTGCAGGGCCAGCCCCAGCATACAACAAACCCTGAGTCTTGCAGATGGGAGAGGAAAACACTTCACCGCCTCATCTCATTGGAATTGTCTCCTCATTTTAAATTTTTGTTTCTGAGTTCCATACTTGCCTAGCACTCCCTCTATTGACAGAATTCATGAATTTCACATTTTCCCTGGGTTTGATTTTTTTCAATGGCCTTGTCCTGTGATTCCTTCTACTTGTCCTAGGGATGTAATGTTTACCCAGCATCTTCATACCAAAAGAGAACTTATAATATGAATTAATACAGTGGTTTTCAGAGTTTTAAAAACAATGTAACTCTTTATTCAAACAAAATGTCAACACATAAAACTGACAAAATCATGAGATAGCTCTGTAAAAGAAGACGTACGGGAGAGGTAGAGACTCACCCACGCACCTCGTCTTCCAGGAAGTTTATAAGATCCTGTTCCAGAGGCTGCAGGATTCCATGGACGATGAAAATTTCTGCACTAGCTTATACTAACATGGTTATTTCATCACATGAATTAATGTATAGTGCTCCTAATTGAGAAATTAACATTTGTCTTATAAAGGGTCTCTTGGAAAGAATACAATGAAACTAATTAGAGAACATTTTAGACAGTGGTAAAAATATTTTAAGGCTGGTGGGCTATACCATTTAGCTTTTTTCAGTGTTTGTAAGATTGCTCTATCCCTTCAAAGAATTTGAGGACCTCCTTTTCTTGTTTAATTTTAAAATCAGATGGAGAAAGGAGATACTATTTCTTACTTCGATATCATAAGCCCTTCGTCTCCCAATAGTTTTTCTCTGATTGTGATTCTCTGCTTTGGTGTAGTAGACAGAGAATTAGATTTAGAGCTTGGAGACATGAGTTTAAGTCTTGGTTCTTCTATATGGTCCACAACTTCTGTCTAAGCTTCAGGGTTTTTTCTAAGTTGGGGAAGATTATGACTACATCCCCTGCTCCCCCAAAATGGGAAAGTCATATCTACAAATGCATGACTTTAGTGAGAGTGACTTAGAACAATGTACAAATAGGACAAGAAGTCTGATTTTCACTGTTAATCACAGAACAACGTTCATGCAAACATACACATACTCACACACATGCACAAATGCACGCACACATATGCATACGCCATCTTTCCAACACATTTTTACCACTGCCTATTCAGAGTGACCAGAGAGGGGTAACTTCAGATTTGATGCATCTCAAGAAGCACAATTTTTAAGGCTCTTTTATATGTGGAAAGAAAACTAGATTAGACATATCTACTTGGCTCATATCATGTTGACCAATTGATATCCAGGGAAGTTAATACCTGGATAGGTGGGTATTAGGATGGGATTCCTTTAATTAATATACACCCACCAGTCCATTCAGTAAAACCTACTTAGTGCAGCTGGTAGACAGAAAGGCCAGCAAGTGAGGCAGTTTCTCATATTTGACTCCTGTTTGTTTTGAAGTGACAACTTGAATGGCCAGCTGATATTCTACAGGGCCACTTTCATCCTGTAGCTTGTTGTGTATCCATTTTAATCAGTAGAGTCTTCAGGAAACGTGTGGAAATCATCTCAGTGGCACCTGCACTTTGCCTCATTCTCCTTCCGCACTGAAACTTCAGCCTGTTTTTACTGGCAGTGGAATACACTTGTTAATCTCTGCAAATGAAACAATTACATGTTTCAGGTTTGTTCTTCAACATCTTTACACTTTTCTTTTTTACATCTTTTTAAACAATAGCTATTACTAAAGTTACAATTATATTTTGATACATAATGCTTTGCACATCTCACATGATTATTGAGAAGATGGGGTGAAATATGGTCTGAGGAAGTGCTGTTGACCTAAGTAATCAGAGGGTGTGGAATTGGCAGCACGAGTGGGCAAAATATAGAATGATGGGTCAGAACTGAAAAGAAAATGACAGGGGGTTCATAGATGAGAAATGAGGTCTAGAAAAATTGAGATTCAGGAAGGCAAAGCACATCATGGAAATATAATAACATGTTGAAAAGAATGTGAATCTTTATAGACAGATAGGCCTTGTTTTGACTTTCTCTTCTGCCACTTATTATCTGTATGACCTTGGGCAATTAACATCCCTTGGTCTTAGGCTCTTTGACCAATATGGTGAAATGGGGATATCTATCTCAGAGTACTACTGTAAAAAATAAATGAGATAATACTTTATAAATATGTGCTTGTAAGTGAGTAGACACTCAATAAACACTAGTGTGGTAGCCAGCCTCTGAGATGGCACCCAATGACCCCACCTCCTGGTATTCACACCCTGGTGCAGTTCCTTCCTACACTGTGCCTGTGTTGGTCTGTGTGACAATCAAATACAGCAGAAGCGTCACTTCTGAGATTAAGTGATAAAAAGATTGCAGTTTCCATTTGAGGTTCTCTGTCTCTCTTGGTATTACTTGCCATGGGGGAAGCCATGTTGTGTGCAGTCCCAGAGAGGCCTAGGTGGCGAGGAACTGAAGCTTCCTGCCGATAGCTCTCTGCTTGAGCTTGGAAGCAGATCCTCCTGACCCAGTCAAGCCTCGGATAACTGCAGCCCCACCTGACACTCCGACTGCAGCCTGATGGAGAGACGATGAGCCAGAACCACTGAGCTAAGCTGCTGCCCACCCAAACTGTGAGATAATAAATACTTCTCTTTTAAGTCACTAAGTTTGGGTTAATTTGTTAAGCAGCAATCAATAACTAATACATCTAGCTATTATTTTGTTAGGATTTTTTTTTTTTTTGGTGAGGAAGACTAGCTCTGAGCTAACATCTGTTGCCAATCCTCCTCTTTTTTTTTTTTTTTTTTTGCTGAGGAAGATTGGCCTTGGGCCAACATCTGTGCCCATCTTCCTCTACTTTATATGTGGGACGCCTGCCACAGCATGGCTTGATAAGCGGTGCACAGGTCCACACCTGGGATCCGAATCTGTGAACCCCAGGCTGCTGAAGCAGTGCGCACGAACTTAACTACTACGCCCCTGGGCTGGCCCCATCTAGCTATTATTTTGAAGATCTGGGAAGTGAGGTTTAAAATGTAAACTAAGTTGGGGCTAGTGTGGGAGTGAGAATTTTAAGTGGATTCGGGAGTGAGAAGGAAATTTAAGCCCTGGTGTCCTAAGCCAGTTTGCAGTTTGTCATCTAGTGGAGGACTCTGAGGCAGGCCTTCCCAACAGCTATGCTGTGATTGGGTGTGGATATTTGGAGATATTGATTCTTCTCAGTCCTTGGGTGGTTTGGTGAGGTCTGGGGATGCTGGGTTCTTGGGGCCGGTCACCTCTGGTCTTGAGAAGGTTTCTTTCTTTATGCCTGGGTGCCATGCAGTATTATCATTTTCTATATGTGCCATCACATGAAAACAGTCAGACAGCACTGTCACTTACAAAGCTAGCCTCTTTGCTTTGAGTACAGAGATACGAGACAGACAATTTTATATAAAATGTGAATTGTGAAGGTTGGTCTAAGTCAGAAATTTTAAATCTGGGGTCCTGTGGTCCCCTAAGATCTAGAAATGGGATTCAGAGATTCCATAAGCAACACAAAATTTTATGCATAATTGTGTGTGTCTGTTGCTGTGCCATCATGTGTGTTGATGCATTTTTCAGAGGACAAGTTTTATTCCTTTTAGCAGATTTTCAAAGAAGTCTGTAAACCAAAAGAGATTAAAGAGCACCAGATTACATGTTCGCCAAGGCCCTTTCCAGCTCTTAAATTTCTAGAATTCTAGATCTAATAGAATTGGGCTGTGGGAGATCTCTATCTGATTCAAGGTTATGCAGGGCACCTATAATTCTAGGATGGACCCTTTGGGACCAATTTTTGGACTTGTTATGTTTTCTCATAATGTGAGATTAAGAGCATGAGCTGTGGATCCATACTGCATGGATTTGAACCTTCACTGAGTGACCTTGGGGAAGTGGCTCAATCTCTCTGTGCCTCAGTTTCCTTAATTATACTAGCAGTTTTATCCTATGCAGGATAGCTGTGATGATTACGTGAGTTATCCCATGTCAAGTGCTTAGGACTGTGCCTGCCTAGCACATACTTGGTGCTCAATAACGTTTGTCATGATTACTATTATTGCTCCTGCCCCTGAATCCAAACTTCCTCCTAGCAGCTTGAATGCTTGGAACCAAGCTCAGATTAGGTCTTCCTGTATCCACAGCAGAACTGGGTTCTTGTGGCCCAGAGCTGCAACTCTGCTGTCCATGTCCCTTCTCTTGCTTGAGGAGATATGTCCCTAGCAGATGAGTGTCTCTGGGAGTTATCTGTTCATCTCGTCCTGACTTGGCAAGGACAGGTAGAGGCTGTTGTTCATCTCTATGGGTCTCAGATGTCTTCCTTGTAAAATGAAAGGGCTGAACTATACGACTTCTAAGGTCTCTTTCAGTCGTAATAATACATGAATTTATGAATAATAGAAAGAATGCACAAGTAAGTGACATTAGGGTGAAGTGGAGTGAAGGGTTACCAGTCCAATTGCTTTTTCAAGCTTTAAAAAATTGCTCTGAACATTTAGATAAAAACTTGTCTTCCAAGGGTGTCTAGATATATATTACGTATGAAACAAGTCTAGTTTCTGGAAAAATGAGAAATTTCTTAATTATGTTATTAAAATTTTATTCTAATTTGATACTAAATTCCATGTTCTGTGTCATGAGGATGTATCTATATCTATATATACACACTTCATCTAAATATATCTGTATGCAGCCACTATGTCAAATAAAAATGAAGTTATTATTCATGAACAAATTTAATTTGCTTTAAAACATTAATAATATTAAAATTAATATTTTCATCCAATAGTCTTACTTTTAATGTTTTTCTTTTTAAAAAGTAAAGCAACTGTTGTGGAAATGAAAGACTCAAATTGCTGAAAGTGCGGTAGAACCAATAATTAAAGTTTTAGGAAGGCAATTAAAGGATTCTAAGTAAAAAGGAATACTTCAGATTAAAGAGAGAGTTTCACCTTTCCTCTTGTCAGTATTATGGTTTAAAAAAAATAATGCCTTAAAACTGCCAGCAGAGGTCCTCAGTCCCATAGTTTATCAATTGTATTTACTGAACAATCTCTCTCCTCGTGGTATATAACAAACTGATTTCAAGGACTCATTTGTTTACTTCAAATAACTAATCATAATGAATGGTCTACAGGTTTAAACTATTAATGCAAAAGAATACATTTATATTAAAAATGCAATTAATATGTACAACAGTGCATAATGTGTTGGAAAACATACAGACATAAAAGAACTAGAGAATAAAAGTGCAAGTTACATGTTTTTAAATTGATGGTTTTTAAAAAAATTCAGCAGATAAAGGTGCAGAATGGTGAGGAAAAGAGTCAACTATTATGTGTGGGTATAATTTTTTTTTAATCTTTTCAGTTTTGTTCTTTTCTTGGTTTGAATTATTCTACTTCTGGGAGAAAAATAAAAGGATTCATATAGGATCTCCTCTAGGTAAAAATTCTGAATATTCTATATTTTTTTCATTAAAGATGAATTTTAAAGAGGAAATAAAACAATCAGATATAGAAATAAGTAGTGGGAGGTTATTCTATCTGAAATAATTAGATAAGGCTTTTTGAGTTGCCAGTCTTCCTCAACTCTGTTTCTTTTTTGGCTTTACACTGAGATATCCCTGTAAATTCTTTCAAAAAGAAGCAGTTAATAAGGTGACTGCCAGAGAAACTTGGGTATGCGTCTTGATAGAGCTTATTAGCTCCCTGGTGTTGCATTAGGGGTTAGTTGACAATATATGTGCAAAATATCAAAACTTTACATTTGATCATAAGAAGACAATTAAATTTCAAGGCAATGGCCAAGGCTCAGTCTCTCTGGGCCTCAGTTTCCTAATCTAATCTTCCTAATCAACTTCCTAATGCCTGGGGTGTGGTTGTGGTTATGGAGGGCCTGTTTCAGGGAGTGGAGGCAGAAGGGTGTAACTAAATGATCTGACATAGACATAAATGCTAGGCAGATTAAGTAGGTATTATCTCATGGCCAAGAAGTAATATAATGGAAGTTAGATAAAGAAAAAGGAAAGATTCTAAAGAATGAAATTATGATAATCTCAAAGTAAAAGAAAAGAGAAAGACATTTCTGAGTCTTTTCATTCTTTTTAATTCTTCTTGAGTTTGCTTACGTTTTCTTTTTTTCTGATATTCTCTGCTCCCTACCTTTTTTTGTGGCCCCTGGCTGCCTTGAGAATTAGAGTCTTTTGAAATCAAACTAGAGACAAGCTAATGGAATATGGGAGACATTCTTAGCCTTTCTCAAGAGTTGATCTAGAAGACTCTATCTATGAAAACTAAACAGCCTTTTAATATTTTTTTTTAAGGCTTCTGCAGAGAAGGGGTGGGTGGCACTTAATTAAATTCATGGTAGCTTCTAGAGCAAGTAAACATCTTTGGAGAAGGACTTGTTTATCTTCCTTCCTTCTATACCTTAACCAGCAAGAATGAACTGAGTGAGAAAGAATAACCAAAAGGAATGCTATTGTCATTTTTAATTTGTTTGTTGAGTGTGACTGTCCACTTTCTTTCTAAAAAGCAGGCTCTCAGATATTCTCAGTGCTACACAGAATGATTTGAGTAACTAATTTTCACGTGCATGATAATAAAATAGGCATAGACATGCATAGAGGTTTTCAGAGCTAGTTATCAAAGGCTTTGGTATACATAAAGATGTTTGGGGTATATGTAGTGTTTTATTAATTCAAATGTTGCATGTACATAGCACAGCATCTTTCCGGTGCATTAAAAATGCTGTTCAAGTGTATACATTTTATTAATCTCTGTCTTTTCCTTTCTCATAAAATTCTTTAAGTGCTACTCTTTGTTTGAGGCATTCCATTATACCCAATATTTCTACGAACCACCTCTGAATAGTAATAACTATCTCTAAAATATTTGTTGACCAAGTAAAATTATTATATAACATATTGCGAAGAGTTATAAAGAAACTCATAAACATATCTGTTTTATATACAAATTAGATCTTAAGAGCATATCCAACCATATTATAGAACCCTTAAAATAACATTTTGTTAGACTCAAGCTTTTATGTATTGTTTTGCAATTATACTCATATGCATTCTTAAATTCTCTCCATATAGAAAATGAATCTGTAAATTTCATGATTCACATTGGTAAATTATACTTCAATTCTTGGCTGTTATCCTAGTCTGCTTTGGTGTTTTTCTGTGACTTGATGAAGTTGAGGGGGTTGGATTTTATTTTCTCATTTCTCTATCTCTAAGCAACAGCAAATATCTTAAACTATGGATTAAAAAAATTTGATCCCCTTCTTGCTAACTAAACTCAAATAATATAAATCAGACTACCCGTTTATAGGGTAGGGCATTCATTGTTCAAGAGGCATGAATGTTCTTTCTTCTGTATTTCTTAATTAGTGGGGCTTCTAATCTAGTGTGGTGTTTACTAGTCTTTAAGGGAAAAGAAAAGGCAGGAGAGCTGACCATTGTCCCTAAGGGACTGGCATTGGAAATGCACTAAACATTGCCCAGAGCGTGATGAGAGCAACTTATGTTTCCTTCCTTACACATGTAAATGTTACAAGACACATCCGGATTGCAGTATAATGGAAATTCTGAAATTAGTTTTAAGAAGTGAGTTTGGAAGTATTATTTTCTTTTAGTGCTTGAAAATGTAATCTAGAATACCCAAGGAGTACAACCATTCATTTCCACATATTTCAGAGCCATTTTGTACTCATTTACTCCTGTTTAGTTCCTAGGTGGTGAGTTACTCACAGTCTCTTAATCTTTCTCATTTCGTTAGTTTTCAGTTTTGCTCATCAAATATCTTCAATGATGACTGCTTCTTTTCCATAGAGAAATGCTGATGTGCTCAGGCTGTTACAGAGAAGAGTGGAAGGGGGAAAGAAATGGAGAGAAAGCTAATGGACAATTTCTCCCCCAAGGCCACCTAACTGGCAAAAGGATGGATTGGTTCCTAAGTCCCCACATTGGGGTTAGACTTTGGCATTCTAAAAGAAAGTGATAGTGGTGGTGCTGGAAAAATTTGATCTTCTGGTTATATTAAAAATAGAAATAAATTTTAAAATGAAGTTTGAATTTTTAATTTTCACATTAATATTTGTTGCCAGTTCCCTTACATTAGATGGGCAAGAAGAATTATTCTGAAACCAAACCAAGCCAAACAGAAACCAAGAAAACTTATGTTTTATGATTGTGCTAAGAACCTTTACACTGAGATAGAGACAAATATCCTGGGCCAGTATCTAGCCCTGATTATTATTATTATTATTTTAAATCATATTTTTATGTCATTCTATCAGTAACTCAACACAGGTATGTGTGTGAATAAGGAGATTGTATTGTTCTTTTGATAAAGGGACAATTTGTAAATCTTCTCCTGCTCCTAAAATCATTTACTCCTTTTGGGTATTTATTATTTCTACTTTCTGAAAAAACATATGAATGCTAATCTCTTTCCAATGTTGTACTAACTTTGCCAGGATGGAAAAAGGGTTAAATCAAAGAAAGGTTAAATTTAACATTTGTTAAATAAGCATCAGATTAGATATGGTGGCACAGGGGATGAGCTGACTGGTAGGTATCCCATTGCTTCTGCTTTTATTCAGGTCTTGTTCCTAATGTATGGCCAATAGTGGCAGTAAGACTGAATCTCCTTTTCAGCATTTTCTGGTGGCGGTGGTGGGGGAATCTGGGAGGGAGTTGGTCCGTCTTATGATCAGACTGTTAAGGTTGGTCGACATTTACAGAGGAAATGAAAAGTTCAGAAAGGGAAGGTTCTGGTGGCCGGAAAAGATGGGAAGGAAGCTCATACCATATCAGTCTATATATTTGCCTCTCTCTGTAGTTTTGCTCTTCTACCTTTATCTAAAATGTATGAAGAATTACTTGGGGCAGAATATTGATAGGTCTATTTTCTAAATTGATTATTTTGTAATGCTAAGGCTTAAAAAGTAATTAAGGTTGACAAGGGGCTGGTGGAAAAGGATATATTTGTTTGTAAGCTCTTTTCTTCAAGCTTCCCTATTCTTTTCATTTTAGAAAATATCATGATAAATATTTTCCTGCACACTTAATTTTTTGTTATTTAAATGTTGTCACTATTAACATATAAAATATTTTATTTCAAATTTCATTAATTATGAATGAATATTAATTTGAAGAGGGGCTTAACTGAAATTCACCTTTATGTTTTCAATGAAAATTTTGCTAAGAAAATTAATAGTAAGTGAAATTTCAATGGCATATCTACCTAATTAGGCAAAATAATTATTTTCAGCCTAAAAGTTTAGAAACACTCTAAACTTAATATAGTATAATTGCTATTTATGAAATAAGTATATAAATTAGATTTCAGGTACTTCAATAATTTAATTAAAATTATTTTTATCTATTCATTAAAGTAGGACTGTAATGTTGAGTAGCTCAGTTAATGTAAACAACTGGATAATAAAGCCATACACTTAAAATTATACTATATTTATAATTAGATATATAATAATGGACACTTTTCATTAGATAAGATAGTTTTTTTACAATTAATAAAAACTTGATGAAGTTTTACAGTACCAGTTTTTCAAAAGACAGTAAAGGACAAGGAAGATTTGGAAACACATCAGTTTATTCTTTCGTTAACTCCTTACAGTTAAAAAGATTACATTAGAAGTTACTTCTACATGCTGAAGTATAATATTGGCAAAATATTTTAAAGTATCCTTAGAGATTACAGTATTGCTCATGTAAGTAATTGCTGGAAGTGTGGGTACTTTGATTATTTTTAATAGAAAACACTGCACAGTATAAACATAGTATCAATGCTGCAGTAGTACAAAAACAGTATAATAGTACAAAATAGTATTAATTCATCTTGCGGCATTGATTGAGTCACTAAGCATCTCTGAGTCTCAATTTTCTAATCCAAAATGTGAAGAATTTGGACTGAATGATCTGTAGGGTTACTTGTAATTCTAAAGTAATCTATATCTATAATATTACTATCACATAGCCTCAAAGAACATCAGTGTCATGTAATTTTTAAGGGTGTATTTATTTAAAACAGCAAGACTTCTGGGATATGAGTTTATTCATAAGGTTAGTTTATTAGATCAAAACATTTCATTTTGAGGAGATTGCTGAGATTGCATGATTGTTACTATTCAAGGAAAAGCTACTTTATTCCCTGGCAGAGGGAATGATATGCTATCTGGAAGTTTCATTCTGTTGCTGGCACTCACATTTTAGGGACACCTGGAGAAAGCAAAGTGGCTTTTTCATATTGGTTGTAGTTGGTACTGATGGTACCAAAGGATGTAATCAGTTATTTGGAGTGAGATGTTCAATACTTTCCTTCCTGCATGCAACATTTAAAAAACCTTGCTTGGAAGAGAAGTTTATTTTTCATACAGGAGCTGGTGATCCTTTTGAAATGGAATTATCTTCTTGTTGTCATGGCAACATAGGATTCCATGTTCCTGCTTTCTACAATGTGTATTTCTCTGAGTCTGATTGTAAGTGTTTTATTCATTGGTGGCAGTGTGTGGTACTGGCATCAAGAAAACAGATCAGTCAGATGACATCTATAGTGCCTATCAACTTTGTTTTTTGGTTTTTTATTGAAGCATAGTTGACATACATTATTATGTTAGTCTCGGATGTACAACACAGTGATTCGACATTTATATACATTATGAAATGATCACCACAGTAAGTCTAGTAACCATCTGTCACCATAGAAAATTTTACAATATTATTGACTATATTCCCTATGCTGTATATTTATATCCCCGTGACTTATTTATTTTATAGCTAGAAGTTTGCACCTCTTAATCCCCTTCACCTATTTTGCCCAATCCCCCACTTCCCTCCCCTCTGGTAACCACCAGTTCTCTGTATCTATGAGTCTGTTTCTGTTTTGTTTTGTTTGTTCATTTGTTTTGTTTTTTAGATTCCACATATGAGTGAAATCATACAGTATTTGTCTTCCTCTAACTTATTTCACCTAGCATAATACCTCTAGGTCTATCCATATTGTTGCAAATGGCACGATTTCATTCTTTTTTATGGCTGAGTGATATTCCTTGTGTGTGTGTGTGTATGTATATATATATATATATATATATATATATATATCCCCCCCAACTTCTTTATGGTATATAGAAGTGTCCGTCTATCGATGGACACTTAGGTTGCTTCCATATCTTGGCTATTGTAAATAATGTTTCAATTAACATAGGATACATATATCTTTTCAAATTAGTGTTTGTGTTTTCTTCAGATGAATATCCAGAAGTGCAATTGCTGGATCATATGGTACTACTATTTTTAATTTTGGGGGGAATCTCCATACTGGTTTTTTTTTTTTTTTATTTTGTGAGGAAGATTAGCCCTGAGGTAACATCCCTTGCCAATCCTCCTCTTTTTGCTGGGGAAGATTGGCCCTGGGCTAACATCCATGCCCATCTTTCCTTTACTTCACACGGGATGCCTGCCACTGCATGGCTTGGTAAGTGGTGCATTGGTGTGCGCCTGGCAAGATACTGAATGACTCCAGGTGAATAGCTTCATATATATGCATATGAATTTAATATGCATACAAATCTCCTGGGAATATTGTTACAATGAAAATTTTGATTCCATAAATCTGGGACACACAGGGGAACTTTTAGATGACGGAATCATTCTGACAGTACTGTGGCGGAGAATAAATGATTCTATGCATTTGTCAAAGCCCACAAAACTGTGTAGCACAGAGTGTATGTAATACGTGCAAGTTTAAAAAAAAATCAACCCATGTGACTGAGTATCCCAGGATGGAATGCAAACTGTGACAAATGAATCTAACATTATTATAAATTTATGATATCACCATACTGAAGGGGGTTGGGGGGCAGAAGCTAACTTGAGTAACTTTGGAAAACGGGTGTTTTGACTAGAAACTGTAAGGCTAAATATAATAGGAACTGTACACTGTATGTAAACACTGTATTCTAGTTGGTAAATTTGTTTCTTCTGTGAGAATAGCCTAGAAATTCTGCAACTGCTTTACCCATATGCTGAGGGTGAAGAGTATGGATGGTAGGTAGAGGATGGTGGGAACCAGGTTTCTCTGTTGGAGATAGAAATTATAAAGGAGCAAGAAAGGAAGGTTAGGATGAATCCTGTAGTTCAGGATTATAGCTGGAGACATCAGTACAAACTCAAGTTTACCTTAATATGTATACAGATGGACAGACACAGAAAGAACTACAGATATGCCGATATACGTGGTTTACTATATATACATATGTTACTAGCTCTGTCTGCTTTGTCTGCTGAGAGGGCCTAGAAGTAGTGACACCTGAGTAGGAATGAGCATACCCCGCACCCAAATCTGCTTTCTAATACCCTTTTCTCCAATAAAAGGGACCAGAGCTCTTTGGAGAAATGAGTGACTCGAGGGCAAAAGAATGGGAATGTGTCAAAAGGACACAGAAGCCAACTCGACAGAAAGCTCACAATGGGCAAGGCTAGAACAATTTGAGCAACAAAATAAATTCATTGGATTATAGCCCAAAGTATAAAATACATATACATAAGTCCATGCTTATATAAATGAATGAGTGACTAAACGGGGGAGAAATGACTTCTCTACAGAAGAATTCCATTATAATATATGTAGACACTCCCTCCCAGCAGGAGATGAACTTAATTTCCACTCCCTCCACCCCCTTGAGAGTGAGCCAGACACAGTCACTTGCTTCCAAAGAATACAGCACGGAAAGGGAAAAACAAACAGTAACTTTACAGCGGAGAAACCTGGCAAATACTACCTTGGCCAAGTGATGGACGTTATCATCAACAGTAATGTCACGTGGATATTATGCTCCCCATACGATGTGACTGGAAGAACACTTCATCTCTGTGATATTCGTGCTAAAAACTGATAACCCTAGTTGATCCTAACAAAAATATCAGACTAATCCAAACTGGGGGACATTCTACAGGACACCTAGCCAGTACTTCTGATGACTGTTAAGGAAATCAAACAAAGGCTAAGAAACTCTCACAGAACAGAGGACACTGGAGAGAGCTGACAGTTAAACATAACATGGTACCCTGGGTTGAATCCTGGAATAGAAAGAGAGCATTAATGGAAAAGTCAATGAAATCCAAGTGAAGTTTGAAATTTATTTATTTTTTGGTGAGAAAGATTAGCCCTGAGCTAACATCTGCTGCCAATCCTCCTCTTTTTGCTGAGGAAGACTGGCCCTGGGCTAACATCTGTGCCCATCTTCCTCCATTTTCTGTGGGACACTTGCCACAGCACGGCTTGATAAGTGGTGCATACGTCTGCGCCCAGGATCCGAACCTGCGAACCCTGGGCCGCGGAAGGACAGCATGTGAACTTAACCACTACACCACCAGGCTGGCCCCAATAGCTTTTTTTTTATTTTATTTTTTTTAATGGTTATAAATCTGGTTTCTCCTTCTAGAGAATGGGACTCATAATACTGTGAACATCACAGGAGTTTTGTGAGGATGAACTGTGATACATTCACATAATGCACCATGCCTGGCTCAGTCAGAGTTAAGAGCTCAATGATTATTGGTTGCATTATTGTTTCTAGAGCAATGAAATGTACCCAGCCTCTTGATGGCAGGGCCTATGACACTGTTCTTTGGGAGTTCCCAGAAAATAAAAACGATGTATAACAACATCAGTAACAAAAAAAGCGGCAAGGTGCTGAATGAACCGCTTCATATATATGCGTATGAATTTCATATGAATACGAATTACTGGAGAATCTTGTTAAAATGAAGATTCTGATTCAGAAGGTCTGGGGTAGGGGCCAAGGTTTTACATTTTGAACAAGCTCCCAAGTGACGCCAATGCTGCTGGTCCAAGGACCGAAATTTGGGCTGCAACTTTTCTATTTCTGCATGTTTTTAAATTTTCCTTAAAAAAATACAAAAAAGTTTTCTCCATCTATTCTTTATCTCTTCATCACAAAAAATACTCTTATTTTTAAACCCAACTATATCATATGTAACCCACCAGTCGTCAAGATCTTAAATAAGCAACTATTTCAACAGTACAGTCTTCCCCGCTTATACGCAGTTTTGCCTTCCACAGTTTCAGTTACCTGCAGTCAACTGTGGTCTGAAAATATTAAATAGAAAATTCCCAACTTCGTAAGTTTTAAATTTCGTGCTGTTCTGAGTAGCATGATGAAATCTCGCTCCATCCCACCTGGGACGTGAATCATCCCTTTGTCCAGCGTATCCACGCTGCATAAGCTACCTGCCCATTAGTCACTTAGTAGCTATCTCAGTTATCAGATTGACTATCGCAGTATCACAGTGCTTGTGTTCTAACAACCATGGACATCATCTGCTTATGACATCCAACCATCAACATCATCATGGCTCAATGATCCTCCTCATGTATTGTCAGAAGGTCAATATTAACCTAGCGCTACATCACAATGCCTAGATCATTCACCTCACTTCATCTCAACATGTAGGCATTGTATCATCTCACATCCTCACAAGAGGAAGGGTGAGTACAGTACAATAAGGTATCTTGAGAGAGAGAGAGACCACATTCACAGAACTATTTTTACAGTATATGGTTATAATGGTTCTATTTTATTATTGTTGTTGTTAATCTCTTACTGTGCCTAATTTATAAATTAGACTTTATCACAGGTATGAATGCATAGGAAAGAATATAGTATATACAGGGTTCTGTATTATCCGCAGTTTCAGGCATCCACTTGGGGTCTTGTAACACATCCCCCGTGGATGAGGGGAGGCTACTGTATAAAAAAGGGGTAACTACACATTAATGTTTGCCCCCACATTATCTCATACCTATGTAGATAAAAGTAATGTCTTGCAAAGTCAAGTCATATACAATTCTCTTAGCCTTATCAGTTAAAAAAGCCTAAATACTTTACAGTAACCTAGATTAACCACAATCCTAGGAAATTATGTGAAAATTTTAATTAGGTAAATTCTGCTTGGAAACAGAGTATCCTATTATTAAGGCTCCTGCTTAACGATTTATTGAGTTTTCAAAGGATAAGAAGCGATCTTAGATGATCTTAGATTTAGTAGCATATACAGGATATTTGAGAGAAAAAACAGGAAAAGATGAAGAAAGCACATACTGAACTGAGAAATAGGGAATAACAAAAATGAGATGTAAAAGAGTCATACTTTCCTGCAATTAATGACATCACAGAAAATTTTAAAAACCAGTTTCCTTAACTCAATGATTTCTAGCCATTCTGGCTTTGTGATTTCACACTTTCCCATCCTCCTTAAAATGTTTCTTAACACAAACTTTGGAAATTTAAAAAATGACATTTTTTTTAAAACTCTGAGATAACTGCAAAATAAGCTCAGCAAACACCATTTTAACTGGTATTGACTTTAAAAACTGTTCAAATTTATTTAGTGAAAGAAACTAACTGATTTTGATGGCAAGAAATCTTTCTGGTATGTGTATACATAAATACAATGTTTCCAAACACAGTATACCATAGTAGAATTCAACAGGACACTAACAGATCCATGGTGCAAACCGTGCCCTGTGTTCAAATTAACTCTGAATCGGTTTTCCTTAAATGTCACAGGTCATTGAGGCTCTAGGGCTTCTCAAAGCCTCTAAAAAGCCTTTAAAACTCTGAATTTCTAAAAAGGAGGTTTTCATTGAGAACATTTCCAGTGATCATAGTCCCTATTCACTGCCTACCCAGAACACTTTACAAGTTGAGATCCAAAGATTCTTGAACCATAAAATGATAATTAAAATATTTTCTATAAGCCAAGGCAATTGAAGTGTTACAGTCCACAAAGCTCCATTGCCAGCTAGAGATTAATTCTAAATGGTTGAGACCATTACAGCACATCACTAACAACCTTCCTCACCCTGTAAGAATTTTTCAAGAGCATAATAGATAGAGACTAATTAAAGTCATTCAAATAAATTCTCAAATTTACATGGACAAACATATTATTAAAAATTTAATCTACAGGCAAGCAGAGAAATTCTTCTGAGTATTAAGCATGTATCAATCATCCAAAAATGAGCAAAATATGATAATATATTTCTGGTCTTTACCCATAAATCTAGTCCTGGAGTAAATCATCATTCAAGATAATTTTAAAATAAAAAATATCTACCCAGGATTTGAAAAATTTGGTTGCAAATAACAACACATCCACACAGTGAGGAACTGATGCTCTGAAATCTTCCAATAGTATCTTCAGAAAGCTTAACTTCAGTTACATAATAAACTTTGTGCTGAGTTGAAACTGACGTACAGGTGCATCCTGACCCAGATTTCTTAATAAAAAAGTTTCAAAACTGTCCGTTATAGCACAGCCCAAGACACATTTTCCTATGTATTCTTCTTCCCTTCAGTCAATGGTTATAGAGAGCTTTCTACATGGAAAGAATCAAAAAACCATTTTTTTTAGTAGAAAGCTAATTATACCAACCAAAAATGCTAAATGACTTCTTAAGTCTATTTCATTTCATAAGCTTCATTTTCATAAAGGAAAAAAGAAACGCTACAGCAAAAATACATTTAAAAATTCTAGCCAATAAAAATCAAATTTTACTTTAAAAACTATTTACAGTGTATATTAATTTTAAAAGGAGAGCATATTTCTCTTCTCATCACTCTATATTAACATTCATAGTTACTGAAACTTTTGTTGTTTGCAAGAAAATCCCTATGTCTGCAAAGTTCACCTCCTCACTCTTTTAACTAACTAGGCACAATCTCCCTTCTCTGTACTGCCCTGTTATAAAAGCTTTGGGGAGGGGGTCTCAGGGTTAGTAACAATGACAGTAGAGCAAAGGAAAAGGATAGCATAACAGCAGTAAGGAAGAAAATGAAAGCAAAATAGAAGCAGGTCTTCCTCCTCCTGATAAACAAACACCAAGGCAGTTGAAAGAATTAGATAACTCGACAATCATACTTCTCAGAAGCACATACCTTGTATGGTAGAAATGGTGACTCAGAATAATTACAGAATATGCTTTGCAATTATTTTAAATGAGTATGCATTATAAAAGACTCCTGTAAGTAAATTTGCTTTCACAGGGTTTAACTTTTTTCAACTATACCATCTAATTTGACTTACTACTCACCTTTGCTTTAGATATGGCAGTAAAATATATAAAAGATTACTCGAAGAGGTAAGCGGTCAGAACATAACAGCACGCGATCTCTCCGCATACTCAACAAGAGGATTTACTCTCAAGAGGCTTACTTCCTATTTTCCAGGTAGTTTTGTTCCTGTGTCTCCTCTAGGTATTTCTACCTATCAACCATTTCACTGCTCACTAATGAATAAGACAATGCGGGACAATGTGACTCTCCTATTCACTTACTATAGTCAATACACCTGTAGAGATCTGAATCAAAACTGAGATTCAAAAGTCTTCTAATTTACCTCTCAACTCTGGTGATTCATAAAGTTTTAGATAACAGAGTTTGACTAGAATCACCAGAAACTCTGTTATCTAAAATTTTATTACACATTGTAAAAGTGATAGGATGAAACTTCAAAATCATTTAGTTCAACTCAATTACTTTACAGTTGAGAAATCATTCAGAGAACTAGTTAGATGGTGTCAACTCAGGTTTTGTAACTCCAGACCAACACGTGTTCTGCTAAATCATGCTGCTTTCTGTAACTACTCCTTCTTCTCTATGATGTTCTTGTTACCCAAACAGTGCACCTGTGAAAGCTGATAAACTCAAGTATTCCTAGAATGACCAGAAAATCCCAAGTCTCAGGTCAAATACATATACCACTGCTTCATTTTCTACCCCAACATTTTTTCTGAAACCCTCCTAACTGCCAAAACTTTCTTGTTTCTTGTCCATCACATTTCTCTATCACTATAATTAATGTTTTAGTTATCTAGTACCCTATGTTACATAAAACATAATGCTAATCATAATAAGCAAATATTGAGTGCTCATTATATCAGGAACTATATTAAGACCTTGAGATGTAGCATCTCACTTAATCCTCAACTTCAAATAAGATAAATAATACCGTAATCCCCATTTCAAAACTGCAAAAATCAAAGCCTCAGAGGTTAATTTTTTCTTTTTCTCTCTCTTTTTTTTTTTTTTGCTGAGGAAGATTGGCCCTGAGCTAAGATGTGTTGCCAATCTTCCTCTTTGGCTTGAGGAAGATTCACCCTGAGCTAACATCTGTGCCAGTCTTCCTCTATTTTGTATGTGGGTCACCGCCACAGCATGGCCACCAATGAGTGATGTAGGTCGGTGCCCAGGAACTGAACCCGGGCCACTGAAGCAGAGCACACCAAACTTAACCACTAGGCCATGGGGCTGGCCCCAGAGGTTAAATAGTTTGTCCTAATTCACAGAGCTAACCAGAAGTAGAACCAGGATAAGTAACCAGGCAGTCTCACTCCAATGTCCATATTCCTGATCTCTACATACAATAAGTATATATAACTACATGGACTTTATTATTAATATGCAGATAACTCAAAATTTGGGGGCTACAGAAGAATTTAAAGAGTCTTTGTATTTGAAGAGGCTTCTTTCACATTAAAATAGCTTAATATGGCTTATTCCCATAAACTATATCTTCCTTAAAAAGACATGGCCCAAGTAAGAACTCTTAACTCACTCATATATAATTAAAACTCAAATTAAAGAAAATAGGAGGAAAAAAGAGTTGCAACAATACTTTAACAAATATCCAGATCAGCATTGTCCAAAAGAACTTTTTGTAGTGATAGTAATGTTTTCTATCTGCACCGTCCATCATGGTAGCCACTAGCCACATGGGACTATTCAGCATTTGAAATGTGTCTAGTGTGATTGAATAACTGAATTTTGAATACTGTGTAATTTTAATTAATTTACATTTAAACAGCCACATGTGGCTAGTGGCTACTATATTGGACAGCACAGGTAGAAGATAAAATGCCAGAAAAAGATGAGGAAAGAAATTCTTATTGCCTTTATTTAGAGAGTGCACTAACAGTCAAATCAATTTAAATCTCTTTTCCTACTTGTTCTAGCTTCAGTTATTAACCCAAACAATATATACCTCCAAGGAGATTTAAGTAACCCAAACTTCTATACTTAAATTCTTCTTTGTGTATCTCAAAGGAAAAAAATAATTAAAACCTGTATTATCAACAAAGCTCTTTATATTAGAAACTTTTTACTGTTTGGATACCTAAGAGGAAGAATTTGAACCTGAAAACTGCCATCTACTAAGAAAACTAAAAAGAGTCACACAAGTTTTCCATTCTCTTCATAATAAATACTTGATAATAAAGTGCTTACCTTGATTCTCCACTACTGTTTCTAACACTTTCTTCATCACTGTGTCCATTCATTGTAAATATCAAGAAGTTTTAAAATAAAACATAAATCTTCCCAGTTTAAAAGATGAATATAAATACTGACTCCTCCTCGAATACCAAAAATTCACAGACGAATTTTCTTCAACATTCACAGGTTTCCTGGGACCCTTTTTGATTCACCTAAAGAAAACATATTAAGAAAATAAGAAAACTTCCTGTAGAGAAAAAGATAAGTCTATTTAGAACTTATACAAATCTACCTAGGCCAATCAGAAATACCTAGGCTTCCATTAACTACATTCCTGACTACTTACTAGAATTTACAGCACACCAGTGCTTATTTTTGACAGAAGAAATCAGAATATCTGCTGAGTAATAAAACTTTTAGACTAACTGCAGCTGTGTAGATACATATATACACATTATGGATAACTAGCTAACTAAAGAAAAACGGTAATATATAACATATACATACATTCCAAGAATAGAAAACGGAGTCTTATTAGATACTTTGTCAAACCAAGTAAGGGGGGAAAAGGTTACCTTTAATCAAACACTAATTCATATCACCAAGAACTTCATACATTTGAATGAGGCAAAGTTTTGAAAATACTCACATAAGAACAGAAGAATAAAAGTATCATACAATCTTCGCAAAAACTGTACAGATCAAAATAAACGTGTACTTTCACAGGTGAGCCGACAGTGGAATGATAAAATTTAAATAATATTTATCCAGGTTGCACTTGCGGAGATTCCATTAAAAAAAAAAAAAGGTAATGGAATATACACTATGATTTTTTAAGTAACGGGTTTGGGGCAGAAATCACGGACCAAGACACAGCATTCCCACCTTTCAAGATTTCAGCACAACACTGGAGAGTCACCTACAAGCCATCCACGAATAAACAAAGGAGATCTCTGGCAGGGGAGGGAGAGGAAGAAGCGGGGGAAGGAGACGTCAGATCCTTCCCCAGCCAGAAAGGACCGAGACAGCCGACTGAGAGCAGAGCTGTCCTCCGACCTCAGCAAAGAGAATTCAGTCCTACGATGATTTCCATTCCAAAAAAAAAGAGGAGGAAAACAGGCTGTTGCCAACTTCATCACAGCAAACTCTACATCTAGATCGAGATTTTAATTCTCCAGAGACTAAGGTCCAGTAGACTCTTTGCAAGAACTGGTTATCCAAAAAGTAACTCTTCCACGCAACATTTATTCCTCATGTTAAAGATTAATTCCAACCCCTCAAAGAGCTTTACTGTTCAACAAGTCTTAAAAATCTAGGGACTCTAACAAACCGCCTCTTTCCCGAAAGTCTCTCTGCGTTGAGAAAGTTCACTCCTCTGTTCGTTTTCCTTTCCACCTTCCTTTCGCTCCTCAAAACGGCTTTCTCTGGACATTCTAACTTCCTTTTCCCCCTCATCTGCCTTCCCCGAGTCAGTCCTCTTTCTGAGGCCCTGCTCACAGCCCTGAGTGCTGCAGCTCCAGGCGCACGCAGCTCTCTCCAGCCTTTCCCGCGTCTCAACAATGAAGTCAAACCTCCCCAACCCTCCTCCCCTGTGCCCGGTCCTTCCACAGCTGCTCTGCTCCTGCTGAGTTTCCGAAGCGGGGCTCGAAAGGAGGCTGGAAGCCTTCCTCCTCCCGCCTCCGTCCATCGCAGCTTCGCTCCAGTCAGTCTCCCGGCCGGACGCACACTCCCACCCCCGTCCCTCCCAGGGCCTCCCTCCCGGTCCCCGAGTCTCTCTTCCCGCCTCACACTTTCCGCCGCCCCGCTCCGCGCCCTCCCGGGCTCGCCTGGGCCGCCGCCCCTCCCCCTCGCCGCCGCCCCCCACGTGCCGGGAGGCCGGGTCGCGGCGGGGGCGACGCGCCGGCCAAGCGCTCGCCGCTCGTGCCCCGCGGCTCTGCCCTCGCGGCCCCGCCGCGCCCACGCCGAGGAGGCCCGGGCTCCGCCGCCCGCCGGCGCTAGGACGCGCTCCGCGGAGGCCCCCGCGCGCCACTCACGCGCCCCCCGCGCGCCCAGCCCGGCCGCCGCCGCCGCCGCCCTCGCAGAGCCGCCCCGGCCTTCGTCCGGCGCCCCCGCCCCCGCCCGGCCTCCCCGCCACATCCTGACCCGCCCGCCGCCCCCTTTCTTACCGGCGGCCGTGCAGGCTTCGCGGGGGCGGAGGGAGCCCACTCAGGTCTCCGCCGCCGGGTGAGTCCTCGGGCTCCGGGCGTCTCGGGGGAAGCAGGAGTCCGGGAGGGGGAGGGGGAGGGGAAGCCCCGGCCCGCGGCTCCCACGCGCGACCCCCTGAGAGCGGATCCAACAATCCATTGCACCAACGGCGAGGGCAACAAGAGCGAGAAGGAACGAGCCGTCGAGCCCTCGTCGTCGCCGCAGCCACGTGCGCGCTCCCGCTCCCGCCGCTTATCGGCTCCCGGCAGCCGCCATAATGCCGAGAGCAAGCGCAGCCGCCGCCGCCGCCCTCGCAGAGCCGCCCCGGCCTTCGCCCGGCTCCCCCGCCCCCGCCCGGCCTCCCCGCCACATCCTGACCCGCCCGCCGCCCCCTTTCTTACCGGCGGCCGTGCAGGCTTCGCGGGGGCGGAGGGAGCCCACTCAGGTCTCCGCCGCCGGGTGAGTCCTCGGGCTCCGGGTCTCGGGGGAAGCAGGAGTCCGTGAGGGGGAGGGGGAAGCCCCGGCCCGCGGCTCCCACGCGCGATCCCTGCGGAGCGGATCCGACAATCCATTGCACCAACGGCGAGGGCAACAAGAGGGAGAAGGAACGAGCCGTGGAGCCGTCGTCGTCGCCGCAGCCACGCGCGCGCTCCCGCTCCCGCCGCTTATGGGCTCCCGGCAGCCGCCATAACGCCCAGAGAGCAAGCGCAGCCGTCTCCGTCGTAGCCGCCGCCGCCGCCGCCTCCCGCGCGAGGTAAGCTCCCTGCTCGCTCCCCTTCCCCACTGGGCGCGAGGAGGGATTTGTTGCTGCAACTGGATTCAAGGTCAGGAGGAGGAGGGAAGCTGTGCATACAATGGAATGGGATGGAGCTGATTGATGACATCCATTTGAAAGGTAATATGTTTGGAGATGAGTAGGTGTGGAGATCATTGGTGTAGGACTTACTGAGTTTCTGATGCCTTTGAGTCATCCAAGAGGCTTTTGGATAGAAGTCTAGAGCTGAGAAGTAAGATCTAGACTGAAAACTAACTGTTAAGTATGTAGGGAGAAATTAAAGTCTTGAGTATACATGAAATAGACTTAGCAGACAACCTAGGAGTGTGCAATGAAGAATTTAAATTAATTTTTGGCTAGGTAGAGGAAGATGAGCTGGCTAAGGAGTTGCAGATATCGGATGGGTGTTGTGCAATGGAAGACAAAGGCATAAATGATTCAAGGAAGGAGTGGTGAGTAGTGTCCAATGCTGTTGAGAAGTCACGTGAACTAAGGCCTGAATAATATCCATTAGATTTAGTAACATAAGGGTCATTTACCTTAGCAAGAACTATTTTGTTGGAATAATAGGACCAGAAGCCAGATTGGAGTGGGATGTGATAAATGAAGAAATGGAATCAGTGAGTCTAAATTTCTCTCTCAGACAGTTTGACTTTGACTTGAGAGTGAATATGAATTGTTCTGTTTGTTTTTTTGGGGGGGGGCTTGTGGATTTTTGTTTGTTTAGGTGACAGATTTAAGGTGTTTCAAAGACAATGGGAAATATCCCTTTGAAAGAGAGGTTGAATATATTAGAGTTAGCTGTAAGAATTAACACATATACCTTTTTTTTCCCCAATCGGGAACTGAACACTAGATATCACTGTTTATAATTATGGGCTATAGACACTTAATTGGTGTAGCTTGAGAATTTCTGTGAGTCTTTTACTCCCCAGATACATGCCTCATGCTCTACTAATGTTTGAAAAGTCTTGGTAGAAATCTATTTGAAAGCATATATTCCTGGGAAGAGTAATATGTTAAGAAGGCAGTTCTCAGCTGTGCCGAAGTTTAGAATTACCTAAGGAGCTTTAAAATAAAAATGCTCAAGGGGCCGGCCTGGTGGTGTAATGGTTAAGTTCGCGCAGTCTGCCTTGGTGGCCTGGGGTTCGCAGGTTCAGGTCCTGGCTGCGGACCTATGCACTGCTCATCAAGTCATGCTGTGGTGGCAAACCATGTACAAAAATAGGGGAAGATGGGCGCAGCTGTTAGCTCAGGGCTAATCTTCCTTAGCAAAAAGAGGAAGATTGGCAGCAGATGTTAGCTCAGAGCTAATCTTCTTCACCAAAAAAAAGAAAAAGAAAAATGCTCAAGACTTACCTTAAGAGATTTCATCCCATTGTTCTAAGGTGGGGCCTTGGCATATGCGTTCTTTCAAAGCTCCCCTTTTAAAAAGATGATTCTAATGTGCCATTAGTATTGAAAAACTATGGACATCATTGTATTAACACTGCATTGACTCATGACATTTGGTTTAGATGAAGTGTGGAGAGGCCAGAATATTTATTTAGAAAATAGTGGTTATTAACAGGGCAGTGGTGGGTGGAGATTTTGCACCTCAGGGGATATTTGGCAAGAATCGGGAAACATTTGTGGTTGTCACAATGAATTGGGTGGGGGCTGCTACTGACATGTATTGGGCAGAGGCCGGGGATACTGCTAAAGATCCTACAATGCACTGGACAGCCCCCCACAACAGAGAATTATCTGGCCCAAAATGACAATAATGCCATTGTTGAGAAACCCGGCTATAAAGGATGGCAAACTAGGTAGTATCTTTTAGTGAAATCTCAGTGGGTGGGGGTTGTGGTTTGGTAAGGGTGCTAATGAATGAGGAGGATCTATTCTATGTAACAACTTAGCCTAAAACTAAGCCTTGCTTGTAACCAGCAACAAAAGAGCCTCAAATAAAGATGGAGCTTGCTGACAGAAGAAACAGCTTTCATAGCTGAAAAGTGTTTGCCTCTGGGAAACAGGGACCAGAGATGGAGAGAAGAGAGATGGAGAGAAGAGA
Source organism: Diceros bicornis minor (assembly GCF_020826845.1). Lineage (NCBI taxonomy): Eukaryota > Metazoa > Chordata > Mammalia > Perissodactyla > Rhinocerotidae > Diceros > Diceros bicornis. The sequence goes on from NW_026691429.1 coordinate 2,009,570, forward strand.
GACAAGGCACAGGACTTTTTAACTGTTAGCCTTTCAAAACTATTTGATTTCTTAATGAACTTTAATTATTTAGACTTTTTCAAAACGAACCTAATGGAGATTAGAATTTTAAATTGAGTCCATTTTAAAAAATTATTTCTTTAATTACTGTTTTAATACAAGCAACTTAAAAATTAAAACATGTGGTGTTCTAGATGTAAAGAATGGTAATAGAGGAGTGGGATACATAGATAGATTTAAAAGGAAAGGCAGGTTCTTAAAGGACAAGACGTTTGAAGTTAAGTTTTTGTTGTTTTAAGTGACTAATGGCTAGTATCTTTAAATGTAGGTACTATGAAAGTATTGAACAACCAAAAAAGTACTGGATGCTTGTTTTTTAAGATAGGTTTCTTAAAATAAAATAGACCTTTTATACATAAGGTTATCATAGCCCATTTCCGAGTGATAAGAATATCATTTTTTTCTTTTTCTTAGATTAATATTGATAGTACGCTTTCTCTGAATAATATTATGGCCCTGTGTTCCACTTGTAAAATATTTCCCTGTTTCAATGTGAAGCAAATTTATTACTCCCGAATAGATTTTCACAGTCCTCTTATGTTCACTCTGCATAAAATTCCAGATAAATGTTTGATACTTTGCTCTTCTTACTACAAATTTCATTTGGCATCTTTTCTCATCCAGATTTCAAATGTCATCTGACATATATTTTAGTAGAGTGCTTCAGTATCTTCCACAACCACTTAATTTTTATACAGGATAAATAGTTGGAGACACATTGAGTACTTTTCTCACTATACAAAAATGCCCATGTGAGGGAAAGTGGTGGCTGAAACCCAGCTTGTGTCCACTCGCTGTGTAGTCTGCTAGGAAGAAAGGGCACATATTGTAATTCACACAAAGTTTCTATATGTATTAGTGGTGACCAAGGTTGGAGAGGAAAATAACAACAACAATAGGGGAAGGTCGTAGAATATGTGATCAATTTCAACTAAGATTTTTGGAGCACCCACTGAGTGTTAGGCACTGAGATCACAGAAATGAGGAAATCAATGGGCCTACAATGAGCACGGTGACCATAGGCCTGTTTACACAGAACTACCCCAGTTTGTATGTGTTTTCCCATTGTCCCATCTGGTTAGTGTCCCCTTTCATTCTCAAATGTGTACCAGTTTGGACAGCAAATTATGTAGTCACCCTAAAAAGAAGGAAAAATTCATTCTAGTCTGAGTGGCAAGGTCATGGGTAAGTGAAAGAGCATGATCTCCTCTGGTTCGGCATGACAGGAGGGTTGGTGGGGGAAATGGCACGAGGTAGATATATGACTGAAAAGATAGGGAGTCTGAGGTGGTGAAGGGCCTTATACACCACTTTTAAGGAGTTTTTATTTGTCTTGAAGGCAGTGGGGACTGATGGTGGTTTGGGAGCAGGGAAATGATAAGATCAGATCTGTTTAACGTTGACAAGAACAAAAGAGCAAAAGTACATTTCTCTACCATCGCCGCCCCCCCGCCCCAGTAGACACATACAAACACACAGGGCTGGGGAGAAGGAGAGGAGAATCTTGTCCTTTCTGAGTGTAAACACTTACAACTGAGCTCCATTTAATCTTAAATCCACTATAACTCCTTAGAATGAAGGACCGACCCTCCCCATTCCATCTCTAAAACACACTGCTGTCGTTGGTATGCGGAATCTCTAACAGCTTACAGCTGGCAAGCTACTCTAGCGCAACATACATTTTTGCTCCTGTGAGTTGAATTGTATATTTTAAGAGATGATGTGTTTGTTCTTAAGCCTGTTAATTCTAGTTGTACTTGTTATTGCAATTATGTAATTGAAAAAAATTATGTAAATTGATGAACTAAGAAGGTAAACAGTTTTTTCTGTGAAAATTTTGTGGAATGCTTTTGAAAAACTGAAAGATAACTAGCTAAAAATATTCAGATAAATGAGGTGTGGATGAGACAACTGTAAAAAAAAAAAAAAAAAAGAAAGAAAAAAACAAAGAAAGAAAGAAGGAGAGCCAGCCCTGATGGTCTAGTGGTTAAAGTTCAGTGCGCTCCCCTTCGACAGCCTGGGTTCAGTTCCCCGGGGGGGAATCAGACCACTTGTCTGTCAGTAGCCACGCTGTGGTGGTGGCTTACACAGAAAAACTAGAAGGACTTACCACTACAGTATACAACTATGTACTGGGGCTTTGGGAGAGGGGGAAAAAAAAAGAGGATTGGCGACAGATGTTAGCTCAGGATGAATCTTTCCCAGCAAAAAAAAAAAAAGAAAGAAAAGAAAGAAAGAAAATAGCATAAACATCCAGAAGGTTCTGTGCTCAGTTTGCTTTACCCCAAATTGTGAGACTGAAGCCATAGTAATATGCTCTACTAAAGAGACAGGTTGAGTCTGACACCTGCAATCAGGGCTATTACTTGGTTGGGCTTGCAGTAGTCTAGGGTCATTCTCCAGAATTCATCCAGTTTTTGCAGGGGGCAGAGAGGTGAATTAAATGGAGATATGATAGGGACCATGTATTAGGGTTCTCCAGAGAAACAGAACCAATAGGGTATATATAAAAAGAAATTTATTACAAGGAACTGGCTCCTGCAGTTATAGAGACTGAGAAGTCCAAAGATCTATGGTCAGTAAGCTGGAGACCCAGGAGAGCCTATGGTATAGTTTCAGTCCCAGTCTAAAGACTTGAGAACCAGGAGAGCTGATGGTATAAGTTCCGGTCCACGTCAGAGTCCAAAGGCAGAAGACTGACGTCCCCGCTTGAAGACAAGAGGAGAAAGCAAATTCTCCCTTACTCAGCCTTTTTGTTCTATTCAGGCCTTCAACAGAGTGGATGAGGCCCACCCACCTTGGGGAGTCTACCAATTCAAATATTAATCTCATCCAGAAACTCTCTCACAGACACACCCAAAGTGTTTAACCAAATGTCCAGGCACCCTGTGGCCCAGTCAAGTTGACACAGAAAATTAACCATCACAGACCTCCACCCAGGCATTCTTGTGATCCTTAAGAGTGGCGCTAATCTCTGCCATGCACACCCAAAATATGATACATTGTTTTTGGTTTATTTTGTCTGAAGCAGGCTGGGTATCAATTTCCAAGACTTCTACTTGGCCTTCCCCACTGTAACAGCTCTTACTTCAGGAGCTAAAACCCAAAGTGGGGATTACTCCAACTGCCAAGTATGTTACTCACAGTTGTAACCTTCAGGGACTGAGGAAATGACCACTAGGTGTTTCCATGGACCCAGTGTACCTACTCTGAGCCAGGATTTGGCCATTTATTGCCTGGCTTCTGTATGTTCCTACTCTTAATGAGGAGACCAAGATGATAATCTGGGTCTCTAAGTATCAATGTCAACTCAGATCCTGTGTCTAATTTTTCCTGAAATGTCTAGATATTCCCCCTTTCTCAGTGTGCAGTCACCTGAGAAAATGGTGTAGGTCCCTTTGAGGAAGGACTAGAAGAATTATTACAGTATATACTTGCCATAGAGTTGTGGGGTCCTTTCCTCCAGGACTTGGCCACCTTTATAGTCAGTAGGTTCTGGGTCTGAAAATTGACTCAGATCTGGAAACTGGACAAGAGATCGTGACACTTTTTATTGTAGTGACCACCCTCATCCACTCTTGCTTTCTTTGATTACGTATATTAGGTAGTACCTTTATTCCCTGCCCATTTATTTTTCCCCTAGGAGCACTGGGTTCTATAAAACATCTCCACAACTCTTTCTAGGTCAAGCTCCCTTGGCTATCACTCTGATTTTGCCAGTCATTCTGATAGTTGTGACTACTCTGACTTCTGGCATTAAGTTCTGCCTCCTGGATCTACTATGCTTCTGGGCCCCATCATTCCCATTGCTATTAATAAGCCAAGCTCTGTGATAGCATCTCCTACTGTGAGCCCTGGCCCTCAGAGGTGAACTGTCACTGAACTTCGTGCTGAGGGTGGTGTCTCTTTTACCAGGATGTCTCTCTTACTGAGGGCCTTGGTGAATGATGTATCCTCTGGCCCCTCCCATAATCTTCCCTAAGGGCTTCTGGCCTCACATAATATATGCACTCCAGCCTGCCCACTCCCCTTGAGGTTTTTAATCCCGCCCTCCACTGACTGCCATGGCAATTTAAGCATTTCAAGATCTCTCAGCACAGGCTATTACTTTCTCCAGACTTCTAGGAACCATCCTAACGGGGAGTTTGCGCCTGGGGCCTGCCATGGTGTTACATCCCATATCTCAAGAGTGCCTCCAAGTCAATAAGCTCACCATTATCCAATCTTATATGCTAGGTCTCTTGACTAGGCACCCTCAAAATCCAGTCCTAAAAACTTCCCTTTTTCCTGCCAATATATGTTGACTCATTCTGGCAGCTTCTTTGGGGTATAGATCAGGCCTAGCACATTCCCATGTAGATTATGCTGTGACTTAACCCTAGTTATTGGCGTGACTGCCATGAGAGGAGGTGGGATAAGTTTCTGAGAGGGCTCTCTGTTGCTTTATTCAGAAGCACTCGCTGCAGTGGCTTTCTGTGTGGGAGGAGTGTTAGCTTTTAGTAAGAAAGGTGGGCAACCTTTGTAGGCTCTCAGTGTTCAGAGGGGTCTCAGGAGCCAGAATCTTTGCGGGCATCCATCCAGCTGTCCCCATCCCATGCGTCGGTGTCCCAAGTTTTCCAACAAGTTACCTATCTTTGGCTTCAATTTTTTTTTTTTTTTTGTGAGGGAGATCGGCCCTGAGCTAACATCCGTGCTAATCCTCGTTTTTGCTGGGGAAGACCAGCTCTGAGCTAACATCTATTGCCAATCCTCCTCCTTTTTTTCCCTTCCTCAAAGCCCCAGTAGATAGTTGTATGTCATAGTTGCACATCCTTCTAGTTGCTGTATGTGGGACGCGGCCTCAGCATGGCCGGAGAAGCGGTGCATCGGTGCGCGCCCTGGATCCGAACCCGGGCCGCCCGTAGCGGAGCACGCACACTTAACCACTAAGCCACCAGGCCGGCCTGGCTGCAATTGTTTTTGAAGCTTCTTGATAATGAAGTTCTGAGTCTGGTAGTCAAGCTTTTTCAGTTTCCCAGGGCAGGAGTGAAGGGCGTCTATGGCAGCTGCTCAGCAAGCCGTCTGGCCTGCTTTAGTAGCTTCACAGCTAGTGAAGTAGAGAGTTTCCACTTGTTTGTTAACTGCTCTCAGGTTTAACCGTCTAACCTAATGGCCAGCCAATCATAGCTTGTATCCATTGTTCATACACGTACACACACTTTTGAACTGCCTGTATTTTGCCCCACATAGGGCATTCCTCTGCATCAGAATAATCTCCCAAGTCACAATTGGTGAAAGTTTTAGTAACCGGGCCCCCACATTCTACCAGGGACTATCCATGCCCCAAATGCCACACGTGATGAGGTTCATTGACAGTGGGACAGTTCTGATCTAGTTCTCCAAACCCTATCTCACTTCCTGCTTTCTCAGCATATTCCATTTTCCTCATTGTCTAAATTTGTCTCTGGTCAGGAACCAAGAATTATTCCAACAGTACCTGGTTTTTCTGGCAAAAGTAAGGAATGTTCACGTTATAATTTGAAAACTCTGACTTCTACTACATGAAAATCAAATTGAACAGAAACCTGGCACATAGTAGGCGTTCAATAAATAGTTGTCCCTTGTGACTATGATAAAAAACACTGAATTATATACTTTAAAAGAGTGAAGTTTATGGTAAGTGAGTTATATCTCAATTAAAAAAAAGTTGTTGAATGAATGAAATAGTTGTATTTTGAGTGTAGAAGTATGGGAATTCATGTTGCAATTTTAAAATGCTGTTTTCTGATGCTCAGAATAAAACAACAACAACAACCAAAGATATAGAATAAAAACAAAGGAAATTTAAATCAAATACCTAATAGCACCATTAGTTGTCAAGAGACATTAAAGATATTTGGGATACGTCATTGAACTTTGAGATTTGGGCAAGCATATAATAGAAATTTTCTTGCTGCTTTTTTGGAGGCAAAATAATAACTAGATTAGCTCTGCTGCTTTATGGCATTTAAAAATGTTTTTATTCTTTTAAGCACCACACTTACGTTTAATGACATGAATTGATGATGCCTCATATGTTGCATATTATTTCCTTGGGTCAATTTCTTAATGCAGTGATAGCCATGGGCTTTCTCATAACTGTAAAAATGTGCAATGTTTGATCAAACTCACATGAATGTGTTATTTTAACATATTTCCTCCTTTCTGAGTAAATGGATATTTGTTGGACAGGGTGGTAGGAATCTTATCAGTTAGTTTAAAATAAAAACCCTTTGTATTTGGTTTATTTCTTCTCCTCACCATATAATTAACAGGAGAGGGCAGTCATAGACTACTTTCAGGAATTCTATAGCTTATATATATTTCAGAGGCAAAATCCTGTAATTCTACTTTAAAAACACTTCCTTCAGTAACATGTGCTACATGCTGTTTGAACTCATTGCTGACGAACCATTTATCCCTCTGATATGTCCCTTAGAGCATGAAGGGTCCTTAGTAATTGTCTAACCTCCTCATTTTACAGATAAGAAAATGAAAACCTGAAGAGCTTACATGATGTATCCAAGATTACCTAGCCACTTGATGGCAGAGTCTGTTTAATTTTGTCCTTAGCCCCGCCACTCCACCCCAACCAACCATTTCTTTAATATATCTGTGAAATGGACACGTTATAAACTTCGTAGTGGATTCAGAAGAGATCTGAAGAAATTTAGGCTTGAATAAGGTCAGGTTTACCCCCTCAGAATTACTTAATACAAAAACAATTCAAAAATCATTAATTTACATTTATTCACAGATAAATATGATACATTCTCCTGATTCCATTACCTAGTTTTAATTAACTATTTTTCTATTAATATGTTAATATTTATATACATCTGAATTCTTTACAAAGAGGACTTGAGACAACCCAGAAATATATAAGCATAAAACTCTTAGGTTTGCCTTGTACGATAGTATTAAGTTTGGATGACCTATAAAAATAATTACTTACGGGGCCGGCCCCGTGGCATAGCAGTTAAGTGCGTGTGCTCTGCTGCTGGCGGCCCAGGTTCGGATCCCGGGCGCGCACTGACGCACAGCTTGTCAGGCCATGCTGTGGTGGCGTCCCATATAAGGTGGAGGGAGATGGGCACGGATGTTAGCCCAAGGCCAGTCTTCCTCAGCAAAAAAAAAAGGAGGATTGGCATGGATGTTAGCTCAGGGCTGATCTTCCTCCCAAAAAAAAAAATATTACTTACAGCACATTATAGAGACATCTATATGTCTGTTAAAATTATTCTTAGCAAGAACTTTGATACGCTTTTAAAATTTCTGGCAAAAATTGTATTTGTTATTATTTAGCTCTAAATAATATGGTGTAGTTCCTGTTCTAGTGCTGCAATATGAGGAAACTGTAAAGATCAGAAGCATAGGAGACACATTTTTATTGACTGTTTCTCTCAGGGAAGAGACGAGCTCCCTCAACCTTGTTTTTCCCACCCAAGTTTATGCTCTCTGCCTCTAGGATATGAGTTGGAAAATTGTTCTTACTAGCAGCTTCAGCAACAACAGCAGGTGCAGTCAGTAAGTTTACCAATATATTTGTTCTATCACCAGAATACCTCTGTCATCAGTAATCATTTTTTTATAATAGGCTACTGAAAAACCAGAGAATCACCAAATACACACACACACACACACATACACACCCCCATATAAAGATATAAATGAGAATCTGTAGGGGATGCTGTGCAGTGACACCCAGATTCCAGCCTCTTAAGGACTGAGACATTTGTGCCCACATCTGCCTAGAGTGTGGGCTGCTGACTGCTCATAGCTACATTCTTCTCTGGAAATTATCTTGAGTTAAAGAAGCTACCACCTTCAAATTTACACCCCTTGTGTCCATGTTGGGATACAAAGGTTCGGTACCCTTGCCTTAATTCAGAGCTTCTCTGAAGGGGCTTCAGAGCTCCCATGGGTCACTGAGGCCTCTGTTCCGACTACACCACAGTTCAACTTCTCCCTCTATCCAATCCTACTTCTCTTAACTCTCACACAATTTGTTCCAAAGAGTATCCTCCTGCCCCCTAACAAACCTCCTACATGCGGATCTCAGAATCTCAGAGTGTCTGCTGGATCCCAGCTTATATGTGTATATGGAAATAGGGGAGAGAAAGGAAGAAATTTGAAAGAGCTCATTAATTTTGGCTATCACATGTGGCATAATCATGGAGAAAGGACAAGAAAACAAGGCTTAAATGTCAAATTCATCTTCTTGGAAAATACCACCAATCCTATTTTATCTGTTTTCCTCTCACTTCTTCCATTTACCCCTAAATTTTAGAGTACCTCATCATTTACTCTCTTTTCTCTATATGAGTCCATAAGCAATCTTTGCATTCAAGTTAGTCCTATGAAATTAATTAGCACTTATACACAAATGGATTCCTGAATCTTTAGCTCCATCTCTAACCTCTTTTCTGAGATCTAGATGAGAATTTCCAAACGTCTTTTTGACCTCTCAACTTGACTTTTCTGCAGAAACTTCAAATTTATTGTGTCCAAAACTAAACTCATAAAGGTAATGAGTTTATGGGGGAACAACACCACTCCCCATAGAGTCTCTATCTCTTTTTAATACAGTCACTGTATTCCCAGTTCCCCCAAATAAATGACCTTAGTCATTGTTTTTCTTCCTTCATATCATACTAACAGTTGATCACTAAGTCTTGCAAGTTCTAATCAGAAATGTGTCTAAAATCTATTTTTTCCTCTGCTTTATTCAGGCCCTCACTTTTTTCCTTTTTTCGCGCAAAAGCCCACCTACATATCCAGTTTTATTTCTCTAACCATCTTCCCATTTTCTCTTTCAACATGGCACCTCTTCATCATCTAACTCACCCTGTGTCACTTACCTGTTGGCCTATAAAAGAAACCACCCACTGGTGTTTGCAGAAACCGGTCTGGTCCCCACTTCTCTGTTTCTGTCCATTTCTTATACATACCCTGAGTCCTCATTCCATCTCTTCAGATTACTAAAAACTTGACTTTTATATGTAAGTTCTGGCTCTTAAATCTTGAATCTTGGGATTCTGACCTGGCTTTCTCTATTCTGGACCTCTGCTGGTAATGCGGTCACCGTAGCCATTCTAATGCCCAATGGTCTGCAGCCCAGGCAGCCTAACACCCAATCCCTATGTGGGGACAATGGACATTTTGCTGCAACTGTTCATTCTAGGAACATACTTTTCTTAAAGATATATGCAAAAATACAATTCAAACAGCAGTTTTTTCAACAAATATTTTTTGAGTGTACCTTATATGCTAGATGTTGTTCTGGCTACTAATGACATAGCTGTCAACAAAAATCCTTACTTTCTAATGGGATAAGTGCATCTGTTAAAGGCCAGAGATAAGGGAGGGGACTGCTGACCACAATATTTATGCTTACCTACCTGGCAGAACTCGTTTGTTAAAGAGAGAAACTGCTTGTCCTGCAGGTACCAGCATCTCCTGCCACAGCTGTTTCAGGGATCTGCAAGCCATCATTGCTTTATCTCCTCAAACATGTCTTGGGGTCAATAAGAAAAATTGCCTTTGTTGCTTAAGCAACTGCAAATCTATATGGAAGCCCAAGACTTATGATTGGCATGTTTAATAGGGTGATATTTACAATATTACACTGATACAACTTAGAGCTTCTTTGCAGCCTTCCTTGCCCTGGTCTTGAGGCTCATTACACAAGGGAGCCAGAGGCTATTACAGGAAAGAAGCTACACCAAAAAGGACTTTGATGAGCTTTAGACTCCAAAGCTGACTTTCCTGACCTCTCTAGGAAGGTAATTGTCCTGCAAACATGGAGAGTGAAAAGCTTTTCCTAAACTCCTTTTACTTGCATTTAACATAGCAAAAGTGAGCCCTGATAGCTTCCCGGCTTTCAAAGCACCACTAACCACAATAGGAAACATTGTGTGGTGACCCAGTTCACATGTATGGATAATATTCAGCATATGTATTTTATACCTGAAGCAAACACAAAAAATTTACTCGTATTACTTGCAATGCATTTTGATATGCTCTATCCGCTACAATTGCATTTCTTTTTAATACTCTATTCACAACACACTAAACTGTGATCTAAGTTTTAAAAAAATTACTAGCCTAGAGTTTTCAAAAGGGGGGATTGAATGAGACAGAAAAAGGAGAGAGGTTAAGTCGGCTTCTCAAGGGGGTGGGCGGGGGTCGGGGGCAGTGCTTAGGGAGAGGATCTGAAGGATCAGTCTTCAAATTCTTGGTGTTGAGTAGAATTGATCAGAGGCAAAATATCTTTTATTGGAGAATGGGATTGTATTAATGTAGGTTATAAAAAGCAGACTGTATGAAGTCACTGAATTCAGGGGAAAGTATAAGGTCACCAAGACATTGTGAGAAATACAGATGAGGCAACTGCAGAATGTTTACATTCTTAAGCCGATAAGCATAGGATGAGCTAAAGCCACAGTGGAGTTTGACCAAAGGACAGGCTATCGCTGACATTACACTGTACAGGCCTCACGCCTGATGGCTTGAGCAATGGAATCCCTCCTTATCATAATGCTATTTTAATAAGAAAATGAAGTAACTGTTAAACAGTGGTAGAGCAACCTGTGATCTAGTTAGTGTCACCTTGAGGAAAAACTGGGGAGCAGTTAGGGAGAGGGATCTTGTGCAAGAAAGATGAGAACATAAAAATGATAAACTTGGGTTAGGCATAAAAATGTACAGACTTGCAGACTTCGAAGATACTTGGGTACCTTAGACCTGTTATAGATAACTGACAAGGTTGTGTTCACTATAGGTGATAGAGGTTTGTGTCTCCACACCGCCGTGTCAGTTTGTCCGATCCTACATCTTTGAGGTGACAAGTAGATTAGGCTGAGGTTTTCCTGGGTTGGATGAAATGTAGGTTTTTTTCTTCCTTACTTCCCAAAAGGGTAGGGGCTCACAAGGAAGATCAGATAGGTTGTAGAAAATGAAAAGACCTCATTGTCATTATATATCTGAGAAGAGTGAGTAACCCTATCCATATGATCTTTGCTCAGATGTTACCTTTCAGCAGGCCTATCCTGACCACTCTGCTTATAATTGTACCCCAACCACTCCTTATTCTCCTATTCTGCTTTCATTTTCTATATAGCTTTTCTTACAAATGAATAAGTGCGTATGTGTGTGTGTGTATGAATGGTATAATGAATCCCCATGTTCCCATCACTAAGCTTCAATAATTATCAATATTTTACCAATCTTATTTAATCTATACCCCCATTACTTTTTTTTCTGGTGTATTTTAAAGAAAGTCTCAGACATTATGACATTTCTTCCTTGCTGTGTGTTTTCCTTATTTTGTTTAATGTCTGCCTTACCCTACTAGAATGTGAGATAGATGAGGGCAGTGATTTCTATCTGCTGCACTCACAGTAACATTCCCAGCACCTAAAAAGGTTCCTGGCACGTAATAGGTGCTCAATAAATATTTTTTGAATGCATGAATATGGAATCTAAAAAAGTGACATTTTTAGTTTCTTGCTAACTATGCATAGATAAATGGTGAATTTTATTTAGATAACCTGGCAGTCCCCATTGAGGAATTATGTGGGGGTTTCTGGCCATCTTCTAGGCTATGTCTGAAGTGTCCAACCTACCCTAACAAAATAATTTAGCACTTCTGTTTTGGAGAGTGTAGATGTAGAATTTTGGTTCTTCTAGCAGCAACTGGGCTGAAACTAGCCCACATTTATGGCTTAAACCAAGAGGAGCTCAAGAGAGCACTGACTGGGAAGCTGGCCCAGACTGCGAGTCCACTAGTTGGCCATAATTGGCAATAACTGAGACAATTAGGCAGAAACAACAAGTGGAGATTATGCCTTTTAGTGTCTGGTAGTGAGCCAGGCAGAGCCCCTGTCAGGTCCTAAACTAGACAAAAATACCCTGCCCCATGATTCAAATGAGGAAATACAAACATGAGTCTTCATTGTGCCCTCATACTCATGTTGCTCTTAGAAATTTCACGTACTCCCTCTTCCAACACAATGCCCTACGCTATAGCACCACCTAGTTACTTACTTCTTTGGGATCAGAAAATCCTGGAAGACTTGCTTCATTCACCCTGACTCCCAGCCCCTCTGAGAAACTATCACCCTAGATTTCATAAGATATTTGCATCTTTCCAAAGATTATATCACAGTCTTGGTAGATGCACTCGCCAAAATGGCAGACTTCGTTCTCTTGACTGAATCTCCAATTCCCTTGGTCATTGTCATATGATTTAATAAGAAAAACTACCTAACACTGATATCCTACCATTGAGCCCTTTTTTCCTCATGCCTTCCAGCAGTCACTGCTCAGAGTTATCCATCTCCATATCCACTTGTCCATCACCCACCATCTTAGACCAATTACTGCACCAACCATGTTCTAGAAGATCATTTCCATTGTTACATAGTATAGAGATGCAAGTCATAATCCATCACAGTGGAATTTTCCAGGAGTGTATAGCTCTACCCATTGAGCTCATCACAGCATTCATTGCCATCACAGCTTCCATCCTTGCTGTCCTGTTTCCTGCCCCTCTAAGAACAAACCTCTGATTGATAGCTGGAGGAGCTGCCCAAGAAAACCTACACGATGCCCTCTGTTCTTGTACACTTGGGGTTTTAGCTTAGCCAGTACGTTCTTTTTTCTTAAGGTAAAGGCGTTAGCTTTTTTTAGGGCATTGCCCCTCTTCCATTGTCAAGCCACGTTGCTAGATTGGGACTGATCCCACCAGCTTGGATCCAGGAGTGATTATTTGATCCAGTCAGAGAACCACATTAGCCTCGCCACAGTGCTTGGGTCATGGATAACTACACAATAGAAGACAGGAATATCAAAGGCACAAAACTCATTTCTGAGCTATATGTTGGAATGATTGGGGATAGGAAATCTCTCTTTACAACAGATTTAAACTTAATAGTAAAAATCTTGAGGGCCGGCCCGTGGCTTAGTGGTTGGGTGCGCGCGCTCCGCTGCTGGCGGCTCGGGTTCGGATCCCGGGCGCGCACCAACGCACCGCTTCTCCGGCCATGCTGAGGCTGCGTCCCACAGACAGCAACTAGAAGGATGTGCAACTATGACATACAGCTATCTACTGGGGCTTTTGGGGAAAAATAAATAAATAAATAAAATTATAAAAAAAAAAAATCTTGAGCTGCTGGTAGCAGTTTTGCTACCATATGTGGAGATCCTGTCTAAGGAGATCCTGAGACTGAAGTTAATGCAGAGGAAAATAGAATCAAGATATGGCTAGATAATATTAATTGAGCTTACTATGTGTTAATTAACCACACAATTAATCATTTAGTCCTACAATAACCCTTAGAGGCAGGGTTGACATTTATCATCCCCAATCTAAAGATGAGGTAAATAAGGCTAAATGTCTTGCCCAAAGTTTCAAAGTTAATGTTAAAGCTGAGAGTTGAAACTATGCGGTCTGGATCTAGAACCTGTGTTCATTACCACTATTGTACACTGCCTCAATATGTGCTTTTGCTAATATACACAGACTTCAGAGACAGAGAGAAAGATTGAGAGAGAGAGAGAGACTGAGACCCAATGATTTGTCTTTGATTCCCTGGATCTAGTCATGCCTGAAATCATGAACTTCTTGATTTTTTTCAATTAACCAAACAAATTTCTCTCCCCTTCCTGTCTTTTTTCAGAAGCAGATTTGACTCTTAAAACAGGAAAAACTGAATAATATACTCTAATATGCGAGAAACAATATAAAGTATGTAGAAATCTATATACCAAACGTCAAGGCAGACAGACCACATGGGAAACACCGGATGGCTCGTCCTATATTATAGGCATTAGCACTTGTACCTGTTTGAGAACAGTTCATAAAGTTCTTCAAGATCAGTCATTGAATTGGTATTATTCATTCATTGAATTTGGTGCTCCTGTCTGTATTTACCGCTGCTCGTTTCCGCTGTCTTTTATTCCTTCGTGCCAAGCCTGGCTGACATACACACTGCTCTTCGTCCAGGCCCTACGTCTTCAGGTGGGGAAACAGAGTACATAGTGAAAGCAGTGCCCTGGCAATCTGGTGTGCTGCAACCCAGCCTCTCATAGCAAGCCCCTAAATGCATGCCAGCTGTTTCTTAGGTCATTCCAAAGAAACTTAGACTGAGTCCTGTTTGGCAGGGAAGACCTGAGTAAGAGGTAGTGTCCGTCTCGATTCCGTAGCCTTAAGTCATCCCAACACACCCACATACCGTGAACCTAACGGTTCATGATCTGTCTCTGCTCGCTTGTTCCCTTTCTGTGCCTGCTTTGATCCTGTCCTTAATTGATTCCCGATTGTTAGAGACACCTCTTATTTATCATCCCACATCTATAGGCTAATATTTCTTAATTAGTATTACAAAAAACACTAGTATTACACTAACTAGAAAGGAAAATATTGGCAAATATTGACATAGTGGACAATATTAAAATTAAGAACTTCTGTTCATTGCAAGATACCATTAAGACAGTGAAAAGGCAAGCAACCGACAGGAAAAGACGTTTGCAATGTGTATAACAAAGAAACCCTACAAATTAATGACAGATAACAATAGAAGAATGGATAAGAAACGAATAGGTATATCATAAAATACGATATACAAATGATAGATAAATATATTAAAAGATACTCAACATCATTAGTCAACAGAGAAATGAAAGTTAAACAACGGGGGCCGGCCTGGTGGTGCAAGTGGTTAAGTGCGCGCGCTCCGCTGCGGCAGCCTGGGGTTCGGCGGTTCAGATCTTGGGTGCGCACCGATGCACCGCTTGGCAACCCATGCTGTGGCGGCGTCCCATATAAAGTGGAGGAAGATGGGCATGGATGTTAGCTCACGGCCAGTCTTCCACAGCAAAAAGAGGAGGATTGGCAGATGTTAGCTCAGGGCCCATCTTCCTCACAAAAAAAAATAAATGAATAAAAGAAAGTTAAACTACAGTGATTAAACGTTACCCAGTGATCAGGATGGTTTAAGTTAAAAATATCAATATCAAAAGTTGATGTGTATTTGGATACTAACTGTTGATGTTGATCTGCAACTCTCATATGCATTTGGTAGGAGTATAATTGATACAACAACTTTGGAAAAATGATATTATCTACTAAATCATATACACACTCAGTGAACAGCAATTTCAGTCTCAGGTATACACCCAACAGAAATACAGACATGCACATCAAAACTGCACTGGAAATTCATAACAGTATTGTTTATTACGGCTACAAACTGGAAACAACCCAGATAGATATAGAATGGATAAATAAAAAGAAAATGGGGTATATACATATGGTGGAACACTATTCAGCCTTAATAAAGAAGGAAATCTTGCAATATGTGACAACATGGATGGAACTTGGGGACATTATGCTAAGTGAAATAAACCAGATACAGAAAGACAAGTATTACATGATTCTACTTACATGACATATCGAAAATAGTTAAATGCATCAAGTCAAAAACTGGAATGATGGTTTACCAGAGACTGGCTGGAGAGGGAAATGGGGAATTATTAATCAACAGGCATCAAGTTTCAGATAAGTAAGGTGAATAAGCTCTGGAGATCTGCTGTATAACATTGTATCTTTAGTCAATTATAGTGTATTGTACATTTAAAGTTTGTTAAGAAGATAGATTTGTGTTAAGTATTATCACCACAGTAAAATAATAATTAAAACAATAAATAAATAATGAGTGGCATATTCATGAAATAGAGTACCATTCAGCAGTGAAAGTGAACATAATCTATAGCTACATACACAGTAGGGATGAATCTCAGAAATATAATATTGACTGAAAGAAACCAGACGTCCAATAATACAGCTGCATGATTCCACTAATATAAACATCAGAAACTAAATTGTAGAAGTTAGAATAGTGGATACCTTTGAGGAAGAGAGCGGATAGCTCCATCTTGCTCCAGAACACCTCTGGTAACATACAAATTGTCATGGCTAACTGCTTGGTAATTCCACTCTCTACCACAAGTCCTGCTCCAAACCACTGGTAGGTTCTCTAATCTGTCTACCTGATCCACCAACGGAAGTGGTGGTGGAACTATGCTCTAATAGTTGACAACTCAATTTTCCCAAATGCCCCAGGTATATGAGTGTCTATCTGTTCATACTGTTCCCTCTTCCTATCATAGAATTCCCCCCTCCCTCTCAGCTGAGAAACTAATACTCTTGATTCAAAACATAGATAGCACCACCTGAGGCAAGAGACAGAGGCAGAAAGTTTTTGTAGTCAGACCCGTCTTTGACTCTTGACTTGCTACTTTGAAGCTGTATGCCCTTGGTCATAACTATTTAGCCTCAGTTTCTCATCTATGAAATGAGAATAATGATGTCTAGCTCACAGGCTGTTTGAGGGAAATATGTAAGATGATATGATAAGAATTCGTTGCACGTTATTTTTCTTGGCTTTCTTTTTCCCTTACAGTATTACTTGCTTTCTGCTATGCACTCCTCTGGCACCTCTGTGAAATAATTTTGGAGCCATTCATAAAAAAGAATTATCTAGTATAGACATACTTGGTTTTAAGAGCCAGGGTTACAAAAATGAGTTAGATATGATTGGCAGACAAAGAAATTACTACTTTGGCCAACAATGGCAAGTTATTGAATAAGAAAATGATCTAATGGAATAATTTTGGGAAAAATAATAAGGCCATTATGTACAGAAGAGACTGGAGATTTTAGAGAGAGAGATCAATTAGGAATCTATGGTAGTCATGCTGATCTAAAGGCATCAGTACCTAGCCCACGAGGATGTGTCAATGGAAAGAGGAAAAACAGAATAATACATGAGACACTAAGAAGGAAGAAGCATTAGAAAATTTTTTCTAATGGATATTCTATGTAAAAAGATAATATAATGGGAAGCTATTTTGATGCCACACAGTTAGAAATAGTATTTGTTTATTCTGAAAACAAAGACCCAATATTTTATCAGGCTAACTGTATGTGCTTCCAACTGGGTTAAAGATTTTCAAACATTCAAAAAAGAAAACAAACCCCCACACTATAATAAAATAAAATTCATCAAATGGATTTCTAGATAATAACATTAAACATGAGTTTTATGAAACATCCTGATTGTAATTTTTAAAAGATGATGAGAATTCAGTCACTGTCCTGTCAGAATAAGGAAATCTATCTTGGAAGGAAGAAAATAAAATATGCTGGAAAACATCAAATGGCAATTGTTACTACAAAGCAGGAAGGCTAAAAATGTTTCAATTATTAGGGACCTATTTTGATGCTCCACGGCTTGTGAAGGAATTACTGACTCTGTAATGGGACATAAATCTGGAAAATATACACAAGATGAAATTTGTTGCTATTGTTATGAGCTGTTTAAATGACAAAGTTTTACTTTGACATTTGAATAAAACATCTAATATACCATTTGCTTAATATATACTTTGTTGCATACTAACTACTGTATTAAACTTTTACTGTAGCAATGGAATATAAGGTATAAAGACATTTTTGCACAATGGGAGTGAACAAATGAGTCCCTGAAGGTGAAATATGAACTGCTTGGAAAAAGAAGAATAGAACATATTCGCAGAATGCCCTAAGGTGGTCTGGGAATATTTACCCCCAAATAATATTTCATCAAGCAGGTCACATAATAGTGCTGCTGATGTTAAGCACTGAACTAAGATTCCTAAATAGAGACTAAATGTTTGTGATATAGAAAATAAATTACATATTTACAATAGTAGATAAATAGCCAGTATTGAAAAAATGCTTTTGGAAGAATCTTGGCTTGCCAAAGATCAAAACTGATTCGAGAGTTTTCATCAGTGGCAGATATGTGGGAGTTTGTTTTGAAGTAACAGAGTAATCATAATGGGGAAGATGCATTCAGGAGAAAGAAAAAACAAAAAAAACTTCCAAGGTAAAATCACGGAACATCACAATAACTATGAACAAATGTCCTAAGTATTAAATTCCTGGATATAGCTCATCTGGAAGAAGAGTATTGGACCTTGTTTTTATGCTTACACAAATGTTTGGAGTATAACTTCATCCAGAACAATATTAGCACCTTGAACAGTTGTTATTTGTAACCTCATGGAGTTTGCTTCTGAGTTTCCGTGGACACTTAGGAGTAACCTAAAAACAAGCACCATTCCTGAACAGTTAAGATTATCATATTTGGGGAAGGTACACCCAAACCCAGTCTGGGAATGGTGGAAGGATGCGGGAAACGAAGCAAGAAGTTAGTAACCCTACTTAGAAGAGAGTTCATGAAGAATTACGGACAAACTTGGGATTCCCTATATGCAGAACATAGGTTGGACTAGGTGATTTCTTATTTCACTCAAGTCTAAAATTCTATGATTTTAAGTGTCAGAGAAAAGATACGAATCTTTCCTTGTAGTGAAAACTGTGATTCTTTGTATTAGTTAAGTTGTAATGCTAGCTGCTCCAACAGATAAACACCAAATTTTAGTAGCTTAATGTATTAAGTTTATTTCTTGCTCTCACAACAGTCCCATGTAGGTGGCCCTGGTTGGGAGGCCTTCCAAGTATTTTTTCAAGGACCTAGGCTGTGCCCTATTCTAGGTCCTCCAAGACCTCTCCAATCAGGTAGCAGATTAAAGACCCTACGAGGGAAGTTTTTATGAGTCAGGCTGGAGGTGGCGCATGTCCTTTATGCCCATATTCCATTGGCTAGAATTCAGTCTTATCACACGTTCAGTTGCAACAGATGCTGGGCAATACTGTCTGTGTGCTCAGGAAGAGATATGGGTTTGTGGGCATCTAGACAGTATCTGCCAAACTTGTTGAGATAGTCAGCCATTTCAAAGAATATTGGATTATGACCACAGTCAGGTAGGAAAATTTCATTAAAAAAAGCTCTAGTGAATTTCTCTTGGTCTCCACTGTTAACTCCTCTCTTAAATAACGTTTTTTATTTCCCCTCAAAACCACTGGCTGGTAATAAGATTAGAGGATTTCTCCTAAAACAAGTTTCACACGGTCCATCTGGTGGACAATGGTGAGGAGAATCTGCATATAGAGGTCTTGAGATGTAATGAAGGGGGCCGGCCTGGTGGCGTAATGGTTAAGTTCACAGGCTCCACTTTGGTGGCCCAGGGTTCACTGGTTCAGATCCCAGGCACGGACCTACACACTGCTCAACAAGCCATGCTGTGGCGGCGTCCCACATACAACATAGAGGAAGATTGGCACAGATGTTAGCTTGGGGGCAATCTTCCTCATCAAAAAAAAAAAAAAAAAAGATGTAATGAAGATGTCAACAGGAAATGCCTTTTCCTTTTGCCTACTGCATTCTCAGATACTTACTTTATTTTACTTTGTCTAATCTGAGATGCAGAACTCAGTTCTTCCATACAAAAATCGACTCATACTAAAATATGAGTGAGAAATATAGACTTTATTTGAGCTATTGTAGGGGACAAGGAGGAACAGTTTGCATGCCACAGCTCATATTCTTGTAAGACACTGTTGATTTCCTAAGTTCTTTCTCAGATATTGTGCCAGAGGGGTTTTCTCTCTCTGGCCCTTCTCTCGTATATATATCCATCAACTTTGCTCACTTCCCTTTTCCCTTCTCACATATTCCCCAGAAACTCAAATTCCTCTGCTTCTATTATAGAGAGTTACTTTTCCCTTCCTCTTAAGATTTCATGCTAGCTAATACCCAGACTTTCAGGATCCCAGCTGTTATACTCAGCTTTAAGAAAAGTATTTTCCCAATAAAAATAGCTTTCTCTCAATAAAAGGAATTGTCACATGTGCTCCTAAGATAATAAAAATTTTTCCATCTTTACACTGAGTCTCTATTTTCTAAAAACTGAACTTGAACTGAGTATGTTTTGGCGTACCAAGGAGGACCAAAGAGTTATAATGTCTAGGGCTGAGCATGCCCTTGAATAAAAGATAAATTGTTGGTCAGAATTAACCTGTCCACCACCACTTAGAATTGCAGCATGGCTCTGGGATAGTTAACATAGAGGGATGCCCTTCAAAGATGTTAAGGTGTCAAAAGTGGTTTTAACAGTCTCTTGAATTTCTAAGTTTGTATTTGGGATGAACACTTGTGTTTTGGTCTGAGATGAGTGACCTGAGGGAAAGGAGAGGCAACATAACATAGATACCGGGCCTCAATTCAGTCCTTATTACAGGAATCCTCATTACATATGGTGCCATGTTGGGTGCCCTGGGTTTCTTTCAATCCTACTAGGTATAAAAGTTAACTGCTCGTTGGCCGAGAGTAACATTTATGAAGTTGGAGGATGCCCCAGGGTAGGGCTAACTCCTAGACACCTTGGTAATTAATCTTTTCAGACACAGCATCAACTTCAGAAAACAAGAAATTTGATATCCAAACATTGGAAGAACAGAGTTCATGAACGTTTATGCCTAAGCACGGACTCTGCTAAACTGTGGCTTGTTTATTTGGGAATGATAATCCTATCCCCAGGGTATGCTGTGACCCCCAGATGAAGGTGGAAACCAGTAGACGTAATCCCTGTTTCCTTATTGCATGTACATTCTGGGAGTAGTTGAGTTTTCCCAGAGCATTGTTAAATCCAGGTCACGGTGGATTAGAAACCAGATCTGTTAGGATCTAGGATAATGAGCCCAGAGCGGACATGCCTAAGTGTCACTCCAAAGTAGAAACCACTGAGAACAGATCACTGGAAGTCTTTATTTGTGGATCGTAGCATAGCCTGTCATATGGAAAATGCTGGATAATGTTAACTAATGCAGTAGACAAAGCTAGCTTGTAGTATTATACATTCTTATCCCCTTCCTGACACATGGAATACTACTGCTCGGCTTCCTTGCTGTTGAGTAGAGCTGTGCCACTAGATTTGGTGAATGAAATGTGAGCAAAAGTGATACACATCACTTTCAGGCAGAGATAGTGAAAAGCCCATTCATAACTCTTCATCTTTCTTTACCTACTGGTCATGGAGGAGGCCTCAAGTTGAGACGAAAGAGCCAACACATCAAAGTAAACTGGATCACTGGAAAATCCGTGGAACACAGCTGCCCTAGAATCACTCCTGAACCTGCAGTGAACTTTGTGTAAAAGAACAAATTGACTTTTATCTGAGATTTTTCTTTTCTTCCTTTCTTTTCTTTTTTTCTCATAGAAGCATAACCTAGACCTTCCTGACTAATACAGCTATTATTGTTGTTGTTATTATTATCTCAAAAGATGCTCTTATTTAACAAGTGGGTGCTGAATTTAATTATTTTGGAATGCTGCTTTCCAATAAGGAATTTGTAATTTGGAGTAATCATTGATTTTTCTTTTTTTTATACCTACATTCAATCTATTAATAATTCTTTTAGAATTCACCTTCAAAAGACATCACAAATCCAAAAACTTTTCACTACTTTTAAACCATCTTAATCTTTTATCTGGATTACTACAATAGCCTCTTAACTCATCTTCTGCATCCCTGCCTCCCTCCCCAGTCTATGCTCAACACAGCAGCTAGGGATCCTTTTGAAGAGTAAGTCAGATCATGCCACTTCTCTTTTCCAAACTTCCAAAGCTTCCCATTTTGCTTAACATAAAAGTCAAAGTCTTTACAAATGTCTACAAGCCCTACCGATATCTTCTCTCTCTCTTTTTTTTTTTTTTGTGAGGAAGATCAGCCCTGAGCTAACATCTGTGCTAATCCTCCTCTTTTTCTGCTGAGGAAGACTGGCTCTGAGCTAACATGTATTGCCAATCCTCCTCCTTTTTTTTTTACCCCCCAAAGCCCCAGTAGATAGTTGTATGTCTTAGTTGCACATCCTTCTAGTTGCTGTATGTGGGACGCAGCCTCAGCATGGCCGGAGAATCCGTGCGTCGGTGCGCACCCAGGATCCGAACCCGGGCCGCCAGTAGCGGAGCGCGTGTGCTTAACCGCTAAGCCACCGGGTCAGCCCGCCCTACCGATATCTTTTTAGTGAGGCCTTTCTTGACCATTCTATTTAAAATTTCAGACCGCCTTCTATCCCCCATATCCCCTCCACTCTTTATCTCCCTTCTCTGCTTTATTTTTTTCCATAGCCCTTGTTGAAAAGCTTAGTCATTAATTACTTATTAACTTTATTATTGTCTATGTCCCTCTGCTATAATACAAAGTCCATAAGAGTTGTTTGTTTACTGCTATATCTCCAGCATCTAGAATAGTGCCAGGCATATTTAGCACTCAATAAATAGTTTTTAAAAGAGGAAATAAAGATTTCTATCCGGTTAGTGCAAAATAGGTTCATTGCCATATTCGTTATAAATGAATAGGGATATGTAATTATTTAAAAAGTGTATGTCCTTTGTTGTTAAAAAAAAATGCAACTTAAAAACACGTGCCATTAAGAGTGCAGATTAAGTTTTATAATTAATTATCATTGTAGAACCTCATAATGTGTTTTACATCCTTTTGGGATCTCGAGGTAGAGAGAGGAGTTTTATTATAATTTTTTGAGGCATAATTTGTCACATGAAACTGCTCTAATGAGAAGAGTTATAGAATTTTATTTAAAGCCGATCAGTCATTCTGCTGAAATGTTAAATATACCACTGTTCCTGGCAATATAAATTCAAACAGATAAAGAATTTTCTTTGTAACGGGACACAGGTGAGTTATGACAGGAGTTTACTTGGACTTCCTTTTTTTCTATTTATATTTCATGAAGTATAAGCAGGGGGCTGGCCCTGTGGCATAGAGGTTAAGTGCGCTCACTCCGCAGCTGGCGGCCCAGGTTCAGATCCCGGGCGCGCACCGATGCACCGCTTGTCAGGCCATGCTGTGGCGGCGTCTTATATAAAGTAGAAGAAGATGGGCATGGATGTTAGCCCAGGCCCAGTCTTCCTCAGCAAAAAGAGGAGGATTGGCGTGGATGTTAGCTCAGAGCTGATCTTTTTCACAAAAAAAAAAAAAAACAAAAATATAAGTAGAATTCAAAATTTCCCTTAGGTAGAAAAGTTTTCCCTTAGTCACCTGTTATTGTGATTGAAAAGTTTTCCTGTTATGCCTGATATAATAAAATTGATCTATGAAAAAACCAAGCTTATACATATTAAATGAGTAAAAGTTATTTGATAGCATTAATGTAAAAATTCTTAATTTTGAATACTGAATTTAATATTGCTCCTTCTCATCTCTTGACTTTTAAAATGTGTTAGGGCATTAAAAAGAGGTGAATGGAGGGGCTGGCCCTGTGACCTAGTGGTTAAGTTCGGTGCACTCCACTTCGGCAGCCCAGGTTCGATTCCCAGGCACGGACCTACGCCACTCATCAGTGGTCATGCTGTGACAGTGACCCACATACAAAATAGAGGAAGACTGGCTCAGGTGTTAGCT
The DNA here is from genome assembly GCF_020826845.1 of Diceros bicornis minor. NCBI lineage: Eukaryota > Metazoa > Chordata > Mammalia > Perissodactyla > Rhinocerotidae > Diceros > Diceros bicornis. Next base: position 2,033,021 of record NW_026691429.1, read on the forward strand.
CGCGGTGAATCTTCCTCAAGCAAAAAGAGGAAGATTGGCAGCAGATGTTAGCTGAGGGTTAATCTTCCTTAGCAAAAAAAAAAGAGATGAATGGGTTACCACTTTATTTTTTTTTGTGAGGAAGATCAGCCCTGAGCTATCATCCATGCTAATCCTCCTCTTTTTTTTTGCTGAGGAAGACTGGCTCTGAGCTAACATCTATTGCCAATCCTCCTCCTTTTTTTTCCCCAAAGCACCAGTAGATAGCTGTATGTCATAGTTGCACATCCTTCTAGTTGCTGTATGTGGGATGCGGCCTCAGCATGGCTGGAGAAGTGGTGCGTAGGTGCGCGCTCAGGATCCCAACCTGGGCTGCCAGTAGCGGAGCGCGTGCACTTAACCGCTAAGCCATGGGGCTGCCCCGGGTAACCACTTTTTTAGCTACACAGTTTTCCTAGTAAAATTAGAGTCTGTTGAAAGTTACCTGCAGATTAGCATATTCATTATGCATTTTATAAAAACTTACAGCTGAATAATATAATTTCAGATAGAAAGAAGGAAAGGAACCTGAGTGCTGCATCCCTGATGAAACCCTGAAGAACCCCAATAATAGTGTGAATTTGTGCTGGAAATCTTAAGTTTCAGTTTACATAAATAACTTTATTTTCACTAATTCCTACAGAAACTTACTAAAATTAGGGTTCGATATAAAAATTGTTGTGCAGTATTATTGAGATATTTTATTACAAGAAAATAATTATTAAATAACAAAAGTTAAATGCAAAAAAAAACCCTTCCAAATAAATTCTATTTAGCTATTTAAGGCTGTTTCAAAAGTTATGGTTTATTGGTGTTCTGAGAAGGCTATCTCATCACCTACCTATTTGTCCCCCTCTCACCACCTGTACATTATTTTGTAGGTACTAGAAAATATCCTCCAGTAATATGATGTCATTTCTTTCCCTGGAAGTAAAACAATGCGATCCCATGAAGCAATTACATAAACACATTCGGTTACAAATTTCAAAAAAACTCAATAGTAACCATCTTCCACCATGCAGTTGGGACCTAAAGATGACCCAAAATTGTTTGGTTCACACCAAAAAAGTCAGTTAAGATTTGGAAATCATAAAAAACAAATGGTACAAACATATCTTAAACATTTTATCTTTACTTAAAATATATAAATGTCCATTATTCATGAATTTTCCTTGAGTACAAGTCTCCTGATATATTCTTTCTGGCATGAAAAAATACTCAAAATGGCATGATGGAATACACAAATTGCCTCATTTCTGATTTCTAGTTTCTGTTTCTTTAAAGTGAAATAGGAGTTGATGATACTTATAAAGCAATTTGGGTGCAGCCTTTTTAGACTTTTAAGACTTTCCCCCCAATTTTTACAGTTGCCTTGAACACTAATTTGACAGCAACGTTTTAAAAGTGACTCACCTTTATTGAGGCTTTACAAGGCATTAAATTTAGTTTTTATAGATATAAATCTTTCTTTTCACATTCGTATTTCTTTGGTTTTAAATTTTGCTGTTATATTTTGGCATTTATTTATAACTTAAAATGGAAAATATTGTATTAAATTTAAAAATATTAATATTCATTTATAATTTAATAAGAATAAATATTTTATTAAATTAAGTGATTATACTAATAAGCACAGTTGGCTTAAATAGGTTGGGTAACACGTATATAACTCTTAGAAATCTCGCAACTCCTCTGGGAGAGTAGCATACTAGGAGGCACTAGAAAGGAGCCTCAGGGTAAGATTCATCGGACCATGGGGCGTCAGTCAGCCAGTGGGAGTGAGGAGTTAGGTAAATGTCAATTAGGAGAGCTACCACTGTGACTGATTTTATGGAATACTATTGAGGTTTTCTATAACCACCGCATTCCCATGCTTAATACTTCTGAATATCTGAAACCTGGGGCAACTAAACTTTCCAGAGTTATGTGAGTGTATTTAATTACTTTTAAATACAATGATTCTGGTTCCTGGCAGATGGAGGTCAGTGCTGTGATTCTCAGTTTTGTGTTTTGCTGAGGCAGCTTTGCTTTCCTTTTGCTCTGGGTCTACATCTTTCCACACTTTCCAATGTCCACCTGTCACCCTTGGCCACTTTCTCTTGAGTCCACATACTGATCTGGGCTCTTGAGGGGCTTATAGATGGTAAGAAGAGCTTAGGAAGAACAACTCCAAGCAAAGTGTATCATAAGCAGAAAAAATGTTTTTCTTGAAGACCAAGAACAGAAAGCTCAAATAATCTTCTTTTCTCTCTTTCCCCGCGTGACCTTTAATAAAAGGGAAGGTTTAGGAAGAGAAGAAGAGAGGAAAGCAAAGGGGAAACCACCTTCCCAATTAGGAGATGCCCTGGGGCTGTCTGCCTTTTATCCATAAAGGAAGCAAGTTTCTTAGAGAAAAACTGAGGAAAAGCCAGATGTGACACCACGTGTATTCCCGGGACGTGAAAGAGTCCTTCTCCAGCGAAAGGCTCAGAAGTGTGCCTTTGGGGCAGGTAGGGGGATAGAAGCCCGACAGCTAGGACTCCACGTCAGCTGCCTCGGGCCGTGACATAAGCTGAAAAAGGTTGAGAAAGTACTGCTTTAACCTTTTCACTTGTCGCATTAGGAACGCCAGCCCCCAGCGTTGTTGCCTACTTTTGTTTTTATCTCTCCTTGCCCTCCTTTGGAGGCGAAGTGAAGCAAGAAACACCTTGAGTTCCCTCAAGTACACAGCGGATAGTAGCTGCTATTTTGTCCTCCTCCTCTTAACCCACATGGTCTTAACACTTGGGGTGTTGCTGCTCCATTTGAGGGAGATCGCAGAGTATCAGAAATGCCTTAACTGCACATAATCCTCACCACAGCTCCCCGACATCATCCAGAGATGGGCCATTCCCTCCTCAAGGCCTGAAGTTTCCCCCAGAAACACCTGAAATAGGAAGGAACAATACTCTAACTGAGAGGGCGCATGACAACTCTAGAAACCGCACATGTGGCTGGGACTGGGAGCTAGCCCCTTAGGGTAATCTGACCCAAAGATATTTTTTATATTTGGCTTGCACTTTTAATAAGTAAATACTGAATTTGAATGTATATTTAAATTAGGCTAGATAGGCTTACTCCAATCTACAAAAGGCAACTCCTTCTTTCAGATTCTGTTATTTCCTATTTTATTGCCCTCTCTCCTCATCTCCCAGTATACCTTATACACATACAAACGGTTCTCCACTTATGATGGTTGGACTTGTGATTTTTTGACTATATGATGGTGTGAAAGTGATATGCGTTCAGTGGAAACTATCCTTCGATTTTGACTTTTGATCTTTTCCCGGGCTAGCAATATGCCGAACGGTACTCGCCTGTGACGCTGGGCAGCAGCGGCGAGCCGCAGCTCCCAGTCAACGACGCGACCACAAGGGTGAATAACTGACACACTCACAACCATTCTGTACCCACACAACCATTTTGTTTCACTTTCAGTAAGTATTCAATAAACTACATGAGATATTCAACACTTTATTATAAAATCGGCTCTGTGTTAGATGATTTTGCCCAACTGTAGGCTAATGTAAGGGTTCTGAGCACATTTAAGGTAGGCTAGGCTAAGCTATGATGTTTGGTAGGTAAGATGTATTAAATGCATTTTCGACTTATGATATTTTCAACTTACGATAGGTTTATCGAGTCGTAACCCCGTCGTAAGCCGAGTAAGATCAGTATTTGTGCAACTTCCCTGTCCTCTCCAAGCATTTGCACTTGCTGCTTCCTATTGCTGTCTGCAATAGGTAAAGTGGTCTCCTTCTGTTCCTTTCCTTATTGTAAAGTATCTTTAGCTCTATATTGCCCAGCAAATTTCACCACCCTGTAATGCAAGAATAATACCTAACATTCATATAGCTCTTATGTGCCGGACACAATTCTGTATTTTCTACATGTATCAGATCACTTAATTCTCACAACAAATTTATGGGTAGGTACAATTATCTTTTCTATTTTAAAGAAAAGCAAAGAGGTTAAAAGATTTGCCCAAGGCGGAGATACTATTAGAACTCAGATGGTCTAGCTCCAAAATCCATCTCTTAACCACATGGTATGCAGTGAGCCCTTGTTGACTTCAGCACATAATGTTAGTCATTTTGTGAATACACCGTATACATTTTAGTAATATAAATCTCTTCCCAGCATCAAGCCAACCCCTTGTTCCTACAGAGAAGTCAAAGCTTCAATATAGGATCCAGTGTCTCAGGCCCTCTTGCATGCCTCCCTCCTTCTTGCCTGCACCCATGCACATTTTCTTTTCAGTTCTTACATTCTCATATACAAGGGAACTAATTCAGGGCCCTCACTGCAGCCTGAGATTTCTCCTCTGCAGCTGTATCCTGGGCCATCTTCCACTAAATCTGAGGTAAAGGTTTTAGCATTTTTAAAGTTTGGTTAATCCAATCCTAAAACCATCACTGGATGTACTTAGCCCAAGTTTCAGAGAGTCAGCACGAACATGAGATTATCACAGCAGCTTCTCCCACCCACAAAATTTAGAAAAAGAGAAAAACATCCTAGAATCAAACATGATCAGTGCAGTGCTGTTCACCCTAAGCCAATATTTCTCAAGGTACGGTCAGAGGACTTCCTGTATCAGAATCTCCTAGGGAACTGGTTGAAAATACGAATTCATTGTCTACATCCCAAATGCAATAGTTAGAATCTTGCTAGGAGGGTGGAGGCAAGAAAGACATTTTCTTATGTTCCTCAGATGATTTTTAAACACACTAAGTTTTAGAATCATTGGTTAAATACTAGTTCCTTAGCACATACAAAAAGAACAATGGCCATGGAACCAAGGTATGTCTTGGTCTAGATCAGCACCGTCCAATGGAGAAATAATGCAAGCCATATATGTAATTTTGAATTTTCTAACAGTTACATTAAAAAAGAATAAAGAAACAGATGAAATTAATTTTAGTGATATGTTTATTTAAAGCAATATCTCCAAAATAGTATATTTTCAACATGTAGTTAATATAAAAATTAATGAGATATTTTACATTTTTTTGTACTAAGTTTTTGAAATTCGATAGATATTTTATATGTAAAGAATCTCTCAATTCAGACTAACCACATTTCAAGTGCTCAATAGCTACATGTGGTTAGTGCCTACTGGATTTGAGAAAGCAGGTCTAGATCCAATTACTGCTACCAGCCATATGCCAAAAGAGCACTGGTATTTTCTGGGGTGAGGGAGTAGTCAGAAAAATAAAATAAAATAAAATAAAATAGGGGCCTGGCCCAGTGGAATAGCGGTTAAGTTTGCATGCTCCACTTCAGGGGCCTGGGGTACGCTGGTTCGAATCCTGGGCTCAGACCTGCTCACAGCTCAACAAGCCATGCTGGGGTGGCGTCCCACATAGAAGAACTAGAAGGACCTACAACTAGGGTATACAACTATGTACTGGGGCTTTGGGGAGAAAAAGATTAAAAAAAAGAGGAAGATGGGCAAGAGATGTTAGCTTAGGACCAATCTTTAAAAAAAAGAAAAGGCATCAGTATGAAAAATAAAATAAAATAAAATAATAAATAAAGACTTTTTGGTTCCAACTGCACCAAGAGACCAATCCATTCCTGTCTGTTGTTCAGGGTCCACTACCAGTGACTGCAAGGTTTGCACCTCCATGATGTGGGCCTTTCCTGGGATCCTCCTCTTCTCTCTTTTTTGAATTATTCCTGTTGTCCCATAAGGTTCCCATTGTTTTGGCCTCACAATCCTGAATTGAGGGTCACCCATGCTCAGTAATATAGACCCCACTCTGTGAGCTGCTTTAATCCTAGCGGAACCAGCTTCGTTTGTTCCTACTGTTACTGTAAGCACTTCCTACCCCTCTACATGCAGGGGCCCGTTGAGAAGTAGATTATCTCTGCCATGTCTCATTCCCCAAATCTCACCTTTTGTCAGCATTGAAACCACATAGCCTTGGTTAAAATTATCCTTCTCATAGTGATGCAGACATTCTTTTCTGCCACCTATTTTTCTGCTCCAGCAGAAATTTGCTCTATTTCCTTTGGAGTTACATATTACTCTTTCTGCCCTGACTGAGGAATAGGATGAAAAGGAAAATTGATCCTGGAGTGAAGAACACAGAGCAGTCTAGCAATATGACTGGATCAGAAGTTTACATACTGAGGCTCTGTCTTGAGATCAGCCCACTACTTTAGAAGTGAATCTTTGTCTTCATCAAGACCATGGTCCACTTACTAGATCCTGTCCTGGTGCAGTAGCCTTGCTCTTCTTAGGGGGATTTACCCATAAATAGTGCAACAGCCCTTCAGGTTTGAGGTTCTTCAGTGATCTTACCTCCTAAACCTGTCTATGTACTCACTTTGGTCAGCTTACCTACACCAGATGTTGGTGATGAGAATTCCAAATTCCGAATCATGTGTTATTAGGTGTCTTTGGCCTCCAAACTCCATGATTCAGCGAGGACCCTGTGAACCCCCAAGAATTTCTCTTGCCTAGATCACAGGCAGTCTGAGAGGGCATTCTCCAAGAACTACACCCTAAACTTAGAACTCAAAGTCTTACTACTTGAATGGAGTGAAGGGCAAGAAAACATAAATACAAGGAAAAAATGAATCATAGAAATAAAAGGCGTTTCTTTCAGAGTCTGAAATCTGAGCTGGAGTAAGCCACATCTCCTAAGCCTTCCTAGGGCTGCAGTTGTGTTTTTGGAGTTAGTTTGGGGCATGAGACCTGTCTGAGAAGGACTCTTCCAATCACTATGTCAATCTTACGACATCAGCCACATTGGAGGCTGGCACTCCAAACATGCAGACATGAAGAACACTAGGTCACTGCTGGAGCTTTAACACTGACCATCACTCCAAAAGCGTCCCCTAGCAAAGAAAAACTTAGTGAGAGATGGGAGATGTCTAGGACAATTTCTGAATATCTTGCTAGATGGTACCAATACCCAAGACCCACAATATGAAAGAGAAAGCCATTCTGCAGAGGAATGTGATGAGTTCAGTTTTGGTTGTCATGTCTGAGTTGTCTGTGGTATGCAGGGGTAAATGTTTAGTAGACAATTGGATCTACTGGTCTGAAGCTCAAATTACAGAGAATTTTTGGGATAGGGATAAAGATTTGTGAGGCAGAAGAAAAAGGGAAGTAGTTGAAACTCAAGATGATCTTTAGATCTTCTGCAGCTCTTTTTCTCTGTTTTTCTGCTTTTCATGTTGTTGATGACATTTAATTTTTGCCTACCAGTTTAAAGCATGATGTTAAAAGTTACAGAGAATGTCACTCACCTTTTGTATCTTTTGTGATACAATGCATTGATTCCATATTTAATTCTTCTATCTAAAGATTTTCTTTTGAAGAGTATTAACTGGTGCAGAAAAGGAAAGGGTAGTGGAGTATTGTGATGATGATTCTGATGGAAAGCTCCTGATTGGGTTCCTCTCATTCCTGGGCAGATTTTATACTTTGACTTTTAGTGTCTTCGTTTAGGAATATTTCTCATAATGGAGTTGAGAACATATTCATCACAATATTTGAAAGGCCTATTAAAAGATTGAAATTTCTAGGCCCCTTCCAGACCTACCATATTATAATATTATACGACATTGTAATACCTCAAACTAATATTTAAGAATCTGTGGCTTGATAATTGTGATTCTATTGAAGATAAGTATTGATGTAACCACTTTTGAAGCAGTTCTCAAACTTTAGTGTGTATATCAGTCACTTGAATGCTTGTTAAAAATACAGATTCGGCAGGTCTAGGAAAAGGTCAAGAGATTTGCATTTTTAATAAACACTCCATAGCTATGATCACCTGATTGCACTTGGAGAAATAATATCAAGTATTTGGCTATCTGAGGGTTTCCAGGATAGGTTTAGAACAGAGTTTCTTAACCTGAGATCCAAATACCCCAAGAAGCCCATGGATAAAATTTAGAGGGTCCGTGAAATTGGATGGGAAGAATAATACATCTTTATTTTCAGTAACTTCCAACTAAAACTTAGCAATTTAAAATTATAAATGTAGGCAACAAACCACAATAATAAGAGCAGTTCCTCTAACCTTATCACTAACAGAAAACACGGATATTTTTATATCACATTAGAGTTGTTGCAAATATCTTGAAATCTTGTTTACAACCATCACAACTTTGAAATTATGGTAGTTATTAGACTGCTATTGGATCTCATCTAATTTAATAAAGAAGCATACATATAATTCTGACTAAATTTTTAAAAACATTATGATAACTGTGCCTTAATAAAATTGGTTTCTTTCATAATCCTACATACTTTTTAATGTATTTAAAAAGCATTATGAGAAGAGGTCTGTGGCTTCACTGAAGTGTTAAAAATATCCATGACACGAAAAAGGTTAAGAACCTTAGTGTGGCGAAGAAGAGTCCGCATATTGAGACATCAGAGAGGTGTATTTCTTAATTCCATGAACAATAACAATGCACGAATACTTACACACCGAAAGAGGTTCTTGTCCCAGCCCCCACTCCTCATTCTTGACTAACTTTTCACTCTTTAGTATTTCTTTCCATGGACTATACATCCCCCTGATTTGTTTACTGCTCCTCAGTGGTTGAATGGCTCTGTTTTCCATAAGGATAACAGATTTAATCACAGATCTCAAGCCCATTATGAACATTAATTAATGTCTGACATCTCTTAATGAGGTAGGTAAAAACTATCATCATTTCACAGATGGAAAAATCAGGTCTAGGCAAGTTTGGTAACTTGTTCTTAGGCCACCCAAGAGATTGTGGCTCATTTCTAGAATCAATGCTTATTCTCCTCACATGCAAACTTTTTTGATTCACCATACACCAATCTGTTGGAAAAACAACCTGTTTTGCAAAACATTTCATTGATGATAGATGTGGAAATAATCTTTCTTAGGGTAGAAACATCTGATGGTATCAATATTCATACTACTTCGGTACCAATAATTTATTTTCTGTTTTGTTCTCTGAAGAAGAATAGATGTCCTGGTTGGAGAGAAAAAGCCCCAAGCCAAAATAAACCATTAAAAACCACTATCCATTTTGAAATAAAGCAATTAGCTTCTTCTTTTATTTAGAAACTTTACCCGGTTAGAGAGTTGGAGACAAACAAAATGAACATTGGTTGTCAAAATGCATTGATTTAATTTTTGCCCCTAAGATACCACACACAGTCAGTGAGTAAGGACTTTTGTCTTTTTTTTGGTCAGTTTGTTTCTTATGGATTCATGTTGCTTTGATCAATGTTGTTTGTGTGTCTGATCTTAATCTAAGTTTTTTGTTGTTTGACTAGTCCATCTGGTTAGACAGGATAGTGCAAAAAATTTGAAAATACTTTGGGAGTTGTCTTTTTAAATGATATTTGTTTTTATCTATTGCTTTGCTAAATTCCTACTGGCCTGGCAAAGAAGGGAAACAGAGGGAACACACAAGCAAAAATGAAGGGCACAAATGAATGAATAAATAATTGAGAGAGAAGGGATAGCTTCTCCTTAGAGAAAAATTCCAACTAATATATATAGAGGAATGAGGAAAATTGAAAGTCTTCATTAGCCTCTTTTTTTGTGGTGCCTCGGAGGTAGTCGGCTGCTTCAGGATGAAGCTGAACATCTCTTTCCCGGTCACTGGCTGCCAGAAACTCATGGAAGTGGACGATGAATGCCAACTTTGTACATTTTGTGAGAAGCGTATGGCCACAGAAGTTGCTGCTGACGCTCTGGGTGAAGAGTGGAAGGGTTATGTGGTCCGAATCAGTGGTGGGAATGACAAGCAGGGTTTCCCCATCAAGCAGGGTGTCTTGACCCATGGCCGTGTCTGCCTGCTATTGAGTGAGGGGCATTCCTGTTACAGACGGAGGAGGACTGGAGAAAGAAAGCACAAATCTGTTGGGGGTTGCATTGTGGTTGCCAATCTGAGTGTTCTCAACTTGTTCATTGTGAAAAAAGGGGAGAAGGATATTTCTGGACTCGCTGATACTACTGTGACTCGTCGTGTGGGGCTCAAAAGAGCTAGCAGAATCTGCAAACTTTTCAATCTCTCTAAAGAGGATGATGTCCGCTAGAATGTTGTGAGAAAGCCCCTAGACAAAAAAGGTAAGAACCTAGGACCAAAGCACCCAAGATTCAGCATCTTGTTCCTCCACGTGTCCTGCAACACAAACGGCGGCCTATTGCTCTGAAGAAACAGTGTACTAAGAAAAACAAGGAAGAGGCTGCAGAATATGCTGAACTTTTGGCCAAGAGAGTGAAGGAGGCCAAAGAAAAACACCAGGAACAGATTGCCAAGAGACAGGGGCTGTCCCGAAAGCTTCTACCTCTAAGTCTGAGTCCAGTCAAAAATGAAATTTTCTAAGAGTAACAAATAAGATCAGATATCCAAAAAAAAAAAAAAGAAGAAGAAGAAAGAAAATCTTCATTAGACAAACACCATAGTGATAATTATCAGAGGCAAAATATATTGAAGGATGCTAAAATTAGTGGGTAAAAGTTTGAGGAGAAGCAGGATATTTGTATAGTCTCAGTATTTCCCCTAAGATATTTATTAATGACAAGGGAAGGGGAATAATTACATGGAGAAACTTGGCAGAGACCACCATGTCTCCTGACTTTATGCTCTGAGAAGGGCACAATGCCATTTCTGTGGTGTTCTTGCCAAAAATGCATAACCTTCATCTAAACATGAGAAAGCATCAGACAAACCCAAATCGAGGGATATGCGACAAAATAACTCTACCAGTATCTCTGCCAAAGTGTCAAGGTCACGAAAGAGAGAGAAAGACCAAGGAACTATTTCAGATTGAAGGAGACTAAGGAGACTTGACAACTAAATGCAATGTGGGATCCTGGATTACATCCTGCATCAGAAAATGGACCTTAGTGGAAAAATGTTTCAAGTCTGTAGTTTAGTCACTAGTATTGTACCAATATTAATTTCCTGATTTTGATAACTGTACTGTGGTATGTAAAATGTTAACATTAGAGGATGCTGGATGAAAGGTATATGGAAACTACTATTTTTGCAACTTTTCTGTAATTCTGAAATTATTTCAAATTTGAAAAGTCAAGAGGGCATTTATAGCAGTTCCCTGAATAACTCTGCATAGGTGGTGGGAAAAGAAGATTTCGATGGCCTTGAAATATCTGGATAATATATCTTTCCAACTCAGTCCAATAACTCTTTACCTGGGCATATACAGTTTGAGAACTTTACCTCTTTTAAACGCATAGAAGATCATAGCCTTTTTCTATATGAAATACTCTATTTTTTCCTCATATGACATAGGCACTCAAAAAATATTTGTATAAAATGGAAATAATGATTGCTGTCCTGCTTTTCCCTGCTGAACTTACAGTGTGGTTATAAAGTGTAAAAACGATAAAGGAAGTGGAAAGTATTTTGCAAGTTGTAAGCATTGTACCGGTGTAAGGTGTTATTTTGATTATTGATGGAAAATTGTCTAAGGTATTTTTGTAATTTAGATATACATCGAATCAGTTTCTCCTCTTACTTTCTCTTTACTCTAATCACATTTCCACATTTTTACCAGGCTTAAAATTTCAAAATTGCCCTTGAAAATAAGGACTGAAGGAGAGGGGATGGGTGTCAGTTACCAAAACTCTGGCTAGTCATCTTAAAACATGCCCTTCACCTTTGTCCTTCACTTTTATTCTCTTCTATGCCGTAAGAAATTATAGACAAAAAAAGGAAAAAATTTAGAGCAGGGTAGGGCCCTAGAGTAATCTAACTCAGTTCTCTTAAACATACCTGATTATAAGAATCACATAGTGAGGTCATTTCGAATATGAATTCCTGGAACCCTGCAATCATAATCTATGGGAGGGAGCCTCAAATCTATATTTCAAAAATGAGTTTCGGCTGGTTATTATTGACAAGCAAATTTAAAAGCACTGTCATTTTATAGATAAAGAAATCGAGACAAAATGACCAAATTTATTTAAAAAATAGCATACACTATCTGGTAGATATTAATTTCTGGGATATAGTCTAGAACAGGAAACAATTTTGTAAACAACTCTAGTACGTACTTCACTAGGGGACCAAACAAAGCTGAATTCAACTAATCCTTCCTTGGGAGGAAGAGGATCAGGAAAGCCACCAGAGACTTTTGTAATACTGCACCTGCTGGGTAGACAGCAGAGGGTGAATATTCCAAGAAGAAAGGACAATATGCAGAGATACATACATGTGCATGGCATTCTCAGGGACTGGGAGTGGTCCAGTGGCCTGGACTGTGGTGTGCGGTGGTGTGGTGGTGAAGCTCAAAGAAGAAAGGCAGGCTGGGGTCAGAATTTGAAAGCCGGGAAGACCTTGCTAAAAGGTTTGTTCTTACATATCACCAGAAGCACAGGCAACAAAAGCAAAAATAGATAAGTGAGACTGCATCAAACTGAAAAGTTTCTGTGCAGCAAAGGAAACCATCAACAGAATGAAGAGGCAACCTACAGAATGGGAGAAAATATTTGCAAACCAGTTATCCAATAAAGGGTTAATATCTAAAATATATAAGAAACTCATAAAACTCAATAGCCGAAAAACTAACAACCAATTAAAAAGTGGGCTAAAAACTTGAATACACATTTCTTCAAAGAAGACATACAGGGGTCTGCCCGGTGGCGCAGCGGTTAAGTGTGCGTGCTCCGCTTCGGCAGCCCGAGGGTTTGCAGGTTTGGATCCTGGTAGCGCACCGACGCACAGCTTGTCAAGCCATGCTGTGGTGGTGTCCCATACAAAGTAGAGGAAGATGGACACAGATGTTATCCCAGGGCCAATCTTCCTCGGCAAAAAGAGGAGGGTTGGCATCCGATGTTAGGGTGCCATCCGATCAGGGCTGATCTTCCTCACACAAAAAAAAGACATACAAATGGCCAACAGGTATACGAAAAATGCTCAACATCACTAATTATCAGGGAGATGCAAATCAAAACCACAATGAGATATGACCTCACACCTGTTAGGATGTCCATTGTCAAAAAAACAGAAAATAACAAGTGTTGGTAAGGATGTTGAAAAATTGGAACACTTGTGCACTGTTGATGGTAATTAAAATGGTGCAGCCACTACAGAAAACAGTATGAGGTTCCTCAAAAAATTGAAAATAGAACTACCATATGATCCAGCCATCCTACTTTTGGATATTTATTTAAAAGAATTGAAAACAGAATCTCAAAGATATTTTGCGTTCCCATGTTCATTGCAGCATTATTTACAATAGGCAAGAGGTGGAAACAACTTACATGTTCATTAACAGATGAATGAATAAAGAGAATGCGGTACATACATACAATGGAATATTATTCAGCCTTAAAAAAGAAGAGAATGCTATCATATGCTACGATATGGATGAACCTTGAGGACATTATGCTAAGTGAAATAAGTCAGTCACAGAAGGACAAATACTGCCTGATTCCACTTACATAAGGTATCTAAAGTAGTCAAACTCATAGAAACAGAAAGTAAAATGGTGGTTGCCAAGGGCTGATGGGGGGTGGGCTGGAAGTGGGGAGTTGCTGTTCAATCCTGTATTTTCTATTTCCATTTAAATCATAACAATTAGCTAGTTTCTTGAAGTTGAATTCTCAGAATAATCTTGGACCTCTCCCTCAAGATTTTCCTTTTCTTCCTTTGTGCCTTCCTTCTTTCTCTCCTTGTTTCCTTCCTTTCCATAGTTATTTGCCAGGCGCTATATTAGTCATTGATAGTACTAGTGAAAAAGCAGATGCAGCCCCCATTCCTCACGGAGCTTATAATGTAGTGGGGAATACAGATAATAAACATAATAAATGAATAAAATAATTACAGTTTGTGAGAGGTGCCATAAAGAAAATGTATAGGGTAATATGATAGAAATTTGCTAAGATAAAGGAGCTGGAGGAGCCTAATTCAGGTAGGCCTCCTGAAACTGAGTCTTGAAGGATGAGAAAGCCAATGTCAAATGCTGCCAAAACATGAGCAATTATAAACATGAAAACTTTTTGTTCTGAAACAATCACTGTTAAGAGAAGGAAAAGATAAACCTACAGACTGAGAGAAAATATTTAGAAGTCTCATTTCTGACAAAAGACTTCATATTCATTGCATGTTCATTGCAGCATTATTTGCAGTGGCCAAGACATGGAAACAACCTAAGTGTCCACTGATGGATGAATGGATAAAGAAAATGTGGTGTATATATACACTGAAATATTATTCAGCCATAAAAAGGAATGAAATCTTGCCATTTATGACAACATGGATGGACCTTGAGGGCATTATGCTAAGTGAAATGTCAGACAGAGAAAGACAAATACTGTAGGATTTCACTTACATGTGGGATCTAAAACAAACAAACAAAAAAACAAGCTCATGCCTACAGAGAACAGATTGCTGGTTGCCAAAGTTGAGGGGTGGGGGGGTGGGCAAAGTGAGTGAAGGAGATCAAAAGGTACAAATTTCCAGTTATAAAATAAATAAGTAGTGGGGATGTAATGTACAGCATAATAACTATAGTTAATACTGTACCGCATAGTTGAAAGTTGCTAAGAGAGTAAATCTTCAAAGTTCTCATCACAAGAAAAAATTTTGTAGCTATGCATGGTGACAGATGTTAACTAGACTTATTGTGGTGATCATTTCCCAATATATACAAATAGCAAATCATTATTTTATACACCTGAAACTAATATAATGTTATATATCAATTATACCTCAATAAAATAAGACTTTTATTCAGAATGTAAAGAATTCACAAAATTCAACAAGAAATAACTCAAAAGACAGAAACATAAGTTTTGAACTGACACTTTACTCAAAAAGACATATTGATGGTAAATAATCATATGAAAAGATGCCAATACTCATGATGGAAACACAAAGTAAAATCACAATGAAACACCACTATACATCTATTAGAAGGTAAAAAAAAAAAATCCTGACACTACCAAGTGTTGACAAAGATGTGGAACAACTGGAATCCTCATGCTTTGCTGATAAGACTATAAAACAGTATGGCCACTTTGAAAAACTGTTTAATAGTTTTTTTAACAAACAAATTTAAACATATACAGTGCTTATATGTTTACTTATTCTTATATGGGAGTAGCAGTCTTACTCCCAAATATTTACCCAAGAGAACTAAAAACTTATGTGCACACAAAAATCTGTACACGCATGTTTATTTCAGCTTTATTTTTAATTGTTAAAACTTGGAAACAACTCCAATGAGAATAAAGGAATCAACAGTTTGTGGTATATCTATACACTGGAATACTACTTAGCAACACAAGGGAGAAAGTAACCCTGATGGATTCATGCAACAACATGTGTGAATCTCAAAGGTATTTTGTTAAGTGAAAGAAGCTAGAACCCAAAGGCATCATATTGTATGACTCCATTTATATGACATTCTGGGAAAGGCGAAACTATTGAGATAGAAGACAAATCTGAGGTTGCCAGGAGTGGGGTGTGGGGAGGGGTTGATCACAAAGAGGCAGCAAGCAGGAATTTTTGGGGTGATGAAACTTTTTGGATCATGACTGTGATGGTATACACAGTTCTATGCATTTGTCAAAATCCATAGAAATATACATCACAAAGAGTGAATTATGTAAATTTAAAACATGTAAAGTGTTATTATTGATTTCTAGTTTAATTCCATTGTGGTCTGAAAGCAGGCATTGTATGATTTCTATTTTTTTAAATTTGTTGAGGTGTTTTATGTCTCAGGATGTGGTCTATCTTGGTGAATGCTCCATGCAAGCTTGAGAAGAAAGTGTGATCTGCTATCATTGGATGAAGTGCTCTATAGATGTCAATTATATCTAGTTGATTGATGATGCTGTTGAGTTCAACTGTGTCCTTACTGATTTTCTGCCTGCTAGATCTGTCCATTTCTGAGAGAGGGGTGTTGAAGTCGCCAACTATTATAGTGGATTTGTCTATTTCTGCTTATAGTTCTATCAGTTTTTGCCTCACATAGTTTGACACTCTGTTGTTAGGCACATGCACGTTCAGAATTGTTATGTTTTCTTTGAGAATTGACCCCTTTATCATTATATAATGCTTTTATTTATCTCTGATAACTTTCCTTACTTTAAAGTCTGCTCTGTCTGAGATTACTATAGCTACTGTTGCTTTGTTTTGATTATTGTTAGCATGGTATATTTCTCTCTACCCATTTACTTTTAATCTATATGTGTCTTTGTATTGAAAGTGGGTTTCTGGTAGACAACCTATAGTTAGGTCGTGTTTTTTGATCCCTTCTGACGTTCTCTGTTTTTTAATTGGTACATTTAGATCATTACATTTAAAGTGTTTTTTGATATAGCTGACATATATTTGCTATATTCATTACTGTTTTCTATTTGTTTCTCTTGTGTGTTGTTTTTTTTTGTTTGTGAGGAGGACTAGCCCTGAGCTAACATCCGATGCCAATTCTCCTCTTTTTTCTTGAGGAAGACTGGCCCTGGGCTAACACCCGTGCCCATCCTCTTCTACTTTATATGGGACGCCGCCACAGCATGGCTTAGCAAGCGGTGCGTTGGTGCGCGCCCGGGATCCGAACCTGCGAACCCCAAGCTGCCGCAGCAGAGCACGCACAATTAACTGCTGCGCCACTGGGCTGGCCCCTGTTTCTTTTGTTTTTTGTTCCTGTTTTTGTCTTCCACTCTTTTTCTGCCTTTTATGGTTTTAATTGAGCATTTTGTATGATTCCATTTTCTCTCCTTTCTTAGCATATCAGTTACAGTTTTTTAAAACTTTTTTAGTGGTTACCCTAGAGTGCAATATATATTTACAACTAATCCAAGTCCATTTTCAAATAACACTATACTACTTCCTGGGTAGCATAAGTATTTTATAATAACAAAATAATCCTAATTCCTTACTCCCATCCCTTGTATCATTGCTGTTATTCATTTCACTTATATGTAAGCACACATAAGCATACATATTCGTAAGCGTACATAATCAAATACATTGTTATTTTAAACAAACTGTTATCTGTTAGATAGATTAAGAATAAGAAAAATAAGAGTTTTTGGTTTACTTTCACTTATTCCTTCTTCAACTCTCATCCTTTCTTTATGTAGATCTGAATTTCTGACCTATATTATTTTCCTTCTCTCTAAAGAACCTCTTTTAACATTTCTTGCAGAGCAGGTCTATTGGCAACATAGTCCCTCAATTTTTGTTTGCCTGAGAAAGTCTTTATTTCTCCTTCACTTTTGAAGAATAATTTCATAGAGTATAGAATTCTAGGTTGGTGGGTTTTTTTCTCTGAACACTTTAAATATTTTACTCAACTTTCTACTTGCTTGCATGGTTTCTGAGAAGTTAGATGTAATTCTCATCTTTGTTCCTCTATAGGTAAGATGTTTTTATATTCTGGCTACTTTCAGGATTTTTTCTTTATTTTTGGTTATAATTTGAAGATATACCTAAGTGTAATTTTTGGGGGCTTTTATCTTGCTCAGTATTCTTTGAGCTTCCTGGATCTGTGGTTTGGTGTCTGACATTAATTTGGGAAAATTCTTGGTCATTATCTTTTCAAATATTTCTTCTGTTCCTTTCTCTCTTTTTTCTCCTTCTGGTAATCCCATTACACATGTGTTACATCTTTTGTAGTTGTCCCACAGTCCTTGGATATTCTGTTCTTTTTTTTTTTTCAGTCTTTGTTCTTTTTGCTCTACAGTTTTCAAGGATTCTATTGATATATCCTCTAGCTCAGAGATTCTTTCCTCAGCCATGTCTGGCCTACTAATAAGCTCCTCAAAGCCATTCTTCGTTTCTGTTACAGTGATTTTTATTGCTAGCATTTCTTTCTGAATCTTTCTTAGGGTTTCCATCTCTCTGCTTACATTACCCATCTGTTCTTGCATGCTGTTTACTTTATCCATTAGAGCTCTTAGCATATTAATCACAGTTGTTTTAAATTCCCAGTCTGATGATTCCAACATCCTTGCCATGTTTGATTTTGATACTTACTCTGTCTCTTCAAATTATGTTTTTTGTGTTTTGGTATATGCCTGGTAAATTTTCTTGATAGCTGTATGTGATGCACTGGGTAAAAGGAACTGCTGTAAATAGGCCTTTAGTGATGTGGCAGTGAGGTGTTGGGGAGGGGAAGCATTCTATAGTCCTAAGATTAGGTCTCAGTTTTTCAGTGAGCCTCTGCCTCTGCACTGTGAACTTCATGACTATTTCTCAGGTTTTTTTTTTGCCCCGTTAGGTAAGACAGGATGGCTAGAGTGGGCTGGAGTTGGGTATTTCCCCTCCCCCAGGTCAGTTAGGCTCTGATAATACTCCAGTAGGTTAAGCTCTTGTTAGACAGTTTTCCCTGAGGGTGGGCCTTGTTAAGAAGAACAGAGTGCTCTGGAGTGAATGGTTCCTTTTCCCCTCCTCCTGCCAGGAGCACAAGGGGATTTTTCTCAGATATTTACTGTGGGAACCTAGTCAAGCTCCTGGAGGTAAATCTCACAGTGTTCTGGGGGCCCCTCTATGACTGGATCACCCCAGAGTTCTTCACTTTCAGAGTTGTCCGCACTGAGCCTTCACCAATCTGTCCATTACAGTTCAGGTTTTCCTACCCTGGCGCTGGTTCTGGAGGTGGTTTCTGCGCGCGAGTCTCTGCTCTGGTGAGCTGCGGCTCTCTGTGTTTGCCTGTCCATCTCTCCACTCTTGGGGGCAGCAGTTTACCCTGTGTCCTCCCCTGCCTTATGGATCCAAGAATAGTTGTTTGTTGATTTTTCAGTCTGTTCAGCTTTTTACTTGTTATCAGGATGGAGCGGTAACTTCCAAGCTCCTTACGAGCAGAACTGGAAACTGAAAGTGAAAACATATAAATTTTTTAAAAATCAAGCAAGATAAGGGTCAGGAAGAAACTTGTGGATTTTTAAAGTTGTGTGTGTCATCAGTGACTGAGCAGTTTTGATGAAGTGGAGCTCATTGAATCCAAATTGCTTTATGTTTAAGAGGAAGTGAGATGAGTAAATGGAAACATGTAGTGTAGACAACTCTTTCAAGATGTTTGACTATAAAGTGGAAAGGGAAATAGCTGGATGAGAATGTGAGTCCATAAAAGTTTTAAATTTTTTATGTGAGACCGATTAGGACTAAAACTAACAAAAATGTATAAGACTTCTACTGAGAAAATTGTAGAATTTAATAAAAGATATAAAATGGCCAAATAAGTAGATATATCACGTTCACTGACGGGATAACTTCATGTTATGAAAAATTTCTGTGTTCCCTGAATTAATTTATAAATCCAAACAATCTCAATAAAAATGCTAATAGAATTTTTGTGTGTGTGGATTTTGCCAAATGGATTCCAAAATTCATTAGGACAAGCAAATATATAAGAATGCCAACATATGGGGCCAGCCCAGTGGCATAGTGGTTAAGTTCTTGCACTCTGCTTCAATGACCTGGGGTTCGAGGATTCGGATCCTGGGCGTGGACCTACACACTGCTCATCGAGCCATGCCGTGGCAGCATCCCATACACAAAATAGAGGAACGTTGGCACAGATGTTAGCTCAGGGACAATCTTCCTCAAGAAAAAAGAGGAAGATTAGCAATAGATGTTAGCTCAGGGCCAATCTTCCAAAAAAAAAAAAAAGAATGCCAAAACAATCATTGAATATATTAGGAATTGCCTTATCAATTTTCAAGACACATTATAAAGCTGTATTAATAGAAACAGTTTGGTACTGGTGCAGGAATAGATATTCGAAATTGAGATATGAGTGGGGTCCCTTTGAGGAAGAATGCTATAACCCTGCCAACATAGTATACTGTAAATCTTCCTCTTTGCCCTTCTGAAAGTGACCTGGGACCCTTTACCAAGGTATCTGTGCATGGGAAGAGGGAAACAGCCAGATTTTTTTGGAATGACTAAGATAGAATTGGAGTTGATGCTAATTCCCGGGGATCCCAAATGCTTTTTGGTCAAATAGTCAGAGTGGAGATTGAGAGAGATTAGATGATAAATAGTTCTTCGGTCTGATTCCTTCTCACAGTGGGCCCAGTGGGTCCACACATACAACCCAATAGGAATTCTCTTTGTATCTAAATTTTACCTGAATTTATAGTTCTCAAGAACACATTTGCAAACTAGCAGACTCTTCACACTGGCTCCCTGCCTGTAGAACAATGGCTTATATAATAGGAAAGACCAACTGGAAACCACTGGAATTTCCCTGTTCAACCAAAATAATAAATCAAAAGCAATATTGCATCCCTGAGGAAGTCTGTGGAGAGTAATGCCACCATGCAAGTCTTGAGAGATGCAAGTGTGTTGACTTGGCCTGTATGCATGGTAGTGGGGTTTTGGAGAGTGGTAGCAGATTTTCATACACTTAATCAGGTGGTGATCCTAAATGCTGCTGCTTTTACAGATGTAGTCTCCTTACTGGAGCAAAACAGCACAGTCTCTAAAAACTGGTATGCAACTATTGTTCTGGCAAATGCTTTATTCTCTCTACATCAACCAAGAAGTAATTTGCTTCCACATGATCGGGTCAACAAAACATTCACTGTTACTTTCGGCTCTAGCCCTCTCTGTCATAATCGAGGCTAAATAATCCATGAAATCATGCTAATAGATTTGTTGGGAAGGAAGTAGCAAATACCCTGGAAGCTTTAGTAAGATATATAAGTGGGAGATAAACCCCATGAAGACTTGGTGGGTTTGTAGGGCTCTAGGGTTCTGGGGCATACTGAGATCCCTCCTTCAATGTGAAAGTTAAGTTGATGTATCTTCCACCTATTAACATTAAAAAAGATCCAATGCTTTGTGGGCCTCTTTGGGTTCTGGAGCCAATATGTGTCTCATTTGAGTGATTTACTTTGCATATTTACTGAGTTTCAAATGGGGCTCAGAGCAAAAGAAGTCTCTGAAGCTGGTCCAGGGTACAGTATAAGCTATTCTACCATTTAGGCCATATGAATCAGCAGGTCTTTGGCATTTAGGGCTGTTTTCGGGATCTTCTGGCAGCCCTCCACAAGAGAATGACAATGCATGCACCTAGGATTTTAAAGCAAAACCATGCAGATATCCATTTTCCTTTTGAGAAATGGCACCTTTCTTGCTACTTGGTGCTGGTTGGGACTAAATACCTAATTATGGGACAGTCTGAGATGACTGTTATGAACTGGGTATTATCTGATCCATAAAGCTCTAGAGTTGGGCGTGAACAGCAGCACTTCATCATAAAGTGACATGAAACAAGCGGGAAAAGGACTTCCACGGGCATGGGCCAGGATCCCAGGAGGATTCCAGTCTAGGCGAAGGGTGAACAGGGAGCCCTAGAGGCGGCCTGATGGGGATGTCCTGTCGGCTCTTAGTCCATCTGCACATGGTCTTCCTCTGTCCTTGTCCGTTCCACATGCAAACTTTTATCTTTTTACATTTTTTCCTCATTTAGTGTTGATGCGAATCCAGACACTGATTAGAAAACGGCAAGTTCCAATATCTGATCCAAGAAACCTCAACAAGAGAAGCAAAAAACATTCCTTCTTCCTGGAAAGCTGTAGAAAGACAGCCGCTGTCCTGGGGAAGGACATGGTCCTGGTAAGTGCTATTTGAAAGACACCCACATTTCAGTGGTTATTGCTTTGCCTGGGAAAGTCCCTCCAACCTCTACATCCAGGGAGATCTGAGGGGCTGTCTCTGCTCCTGGCCCAGGTGAACCACACTGAAATCCACCTGTCCTCTGAGGAAGGGGGACTTGAGGGTTTCATTCAGTAGCCAGGGAGGAGGGTGGCCCTCCTCCCTTCTCCCACATACAATAAGCTGTGACCATACACAAGTTCTTCATTCAAGGAGGAAAGTGAGATTCTGTGTCTCATTTACATGAGCATAAGAAGTGAAAGAACCACACCACAACACCCAGGCTGTGAAAGAAACAGGATATAATGTAAGAGTCAAATCTACCATTTACTGTTAAAGAAATAATATCACTCCTCCCCAATGGGTTAACAGTGGCTGGCGTGGTGATGTCAGGGAGAGGGAGGGGGTGGTGCCCTCCCTCTCGGGATTTAGGGGTAACCAGGGAAAGTCTTAGGATGTCCTCGTTCACTCAGGGTGGGAAGAGCTGGCCCGGTGCACCCTGAGGGCGCCAGTGTCCCTGCTGGTCAGGAGGAGCTGCACTTGTGGTCTCCAGAGTGTGATGGCTCATCGCCAAGGGCATGGTGGCTGAAGAGAAGAAACAGACTATTTTGGGGATCCTTCCTGAGATTCATGGCACAACTCCCTGCCCCCCTGCACTCTGATCCAAACCCTGTACCGAGTGCTCAGTCCATCAACAGCACCTCGTTTGTCCCTGATGCAGGAGGCATCATTTAGCATCACCCATTTCAGAGGATGCAACTGAATCCCAGAGAGGAGAGGGGAGCGGCCTGTCCCAGGCCTGCTCAGCAGTGGAGCTGGGATCGAGGCCCATGTTTAGCCCGAAGCTGTACTGAGCCCCTGGATTCAGTCGCTCCTGGTCCCAACACTCACTCGGCCCTGAACTGGAGGATGTCCGGTTCCTCTTCCTCATGAAGAGCCGCATTTTGCTCGCCTTCTGGTGTGCGGGCTCCAGCTGGCAGGAGACCCAGTAGCTACAGGACAGAGTGGACCTGTGAGCTACCAGGAGCCACACCTCAGGTGCCCCTCCCAGAGCCTGCCAGCAGCTGAGTCCTGGTGCCCCATGGGTCACCACGCTACGAGTTCTGTGGCTGATCAGCGAGCCAGGCCACAGGCTCTGGAGCTGGCCATCAGAGAGAGTCTGGCCTGCCCTCACCCAACTCCTGTCCCCCTCACCTCTCATGGACACTCATGGGCTCCATGGCCTGGAACCAGGCCCCAAATCGCTCGTCGGGCTCCAGGTCATATGCATTTGCAGCCTGCTGGAGCAGCTGGATCCTCCGGATGAGTTTGTATTTCTGGGAGGAAGGACAGGATGCAGACAGGGCTTGGGTGGGGAACGCTGCCAGGGACTTGTGCGGAGTGAGGATCTGGTCTGGGGTCTGTGCTCACTTGGGAACCCTCCTTCCTTCCCGCTCCATTCAGGACTTGCCTGTCCTCACAGTTGGCTTGAATTAGTCCCTCATCCAGGAAGGTGTCCTTGATGCCAGCCCCTCCCGCACCCGCCAACGTGATGGGATCCCCAGCTTTGTGGATCTGACTCTCCCAATAAATGTAAGACCCAAGGGATGAGGCCAGAGAAAGTCTTGCCAGGCGAGGTCTCTGATTTCCACATCCCCACCCTCCCCATAGCTGCTCACCTCACACCATTTCTGGAAGTTGACCCGATTTCCCTGGAAGGGAGACAGCCAATGTCCATCAGAAACAGCCCCCTAAGCCCAGAACCAACCCCCATCCCACCCGTTCTCAGGCTGCAGGAATGTCAGGGCCCAGCAGAGGGCAGACCTTCCACAAAGAGAACTTGACACTGGGCCAGGCTCTGGGCTCCAGGGCAGGAGGGACAGGGGAGCTGAGGCCAGAGACCTTATGTAGCACACCCTCTCTGATGACAGACAGGGAGACTGAGGCCTCAGGGAGGAAGGGACAGCTGGAACACAGAAGTGCTTCCTCACTTGCAGGGGCTGATGGCACTCCCCCAGGGGCAGGGCCCGAGGGGGAGGCTGAATCCATCTCAGACACAGCCTCCTGCAGCTCTGCAGGCAGGCAGCTATGAGCTTCACCAGCCCAGGTAGACTGGTGGGGGGCTTATGCGGAGCGTCTATTCACGCATTGCTAAGATGTGCCTGACTCCCCAGCTCCCAGGGGTGGCCATGGGGCTCTCATGAGAGGAGGTTTGCCACATACTGAGAGCTCAGGTCCCAGTGCAGGGCTCTCGCCTCCCAAACCTCAGGATCCTGCTCCCTGTCCCCACCTCCAGGCTCACTCACTTCCAGATCATCCTCCATCCCAATGTCCAGCAGCTTCAGGTGATAGAGGAACATGCCCAGGAAGGGGACGACACCCTGTGAAATCAGGGTGGGAGTGGTGAGATGAGTCCCACCTCTCAGGTGCCCCCATGGACCCTCCCCCAAATCCCTTCACCCCAGCCTCCTGCCCACCACAGACTCCCACAGAGAACAGCCTAGGACCCTCATCGGCCTCCCCCCATTTGCCCCCTCCAGGGCAACCCAACTTCCCCAGTCACCTCCCAGGGGTGGCTTTTGGCAAATCCCAGGGTATGTGGTCCCTGCCCCTCCCCACCTTAACCCATCCTGGGCCCAGCCCTTCCAAGCCTCCTCCTGGTCACTTCCAGGGCAGGCCTTTCATCCTCTTGGGCTCCTGGAGCTGGGCTGGAGGAGGAGGGACCCCTCTCTTAGGGAGGCCTCCAGCCGTGAGGTGAGTGACCCCTACTCTGACACCTGGACCCTCCCCCTCAGGCCACCTCACCTGCTGCTGCTGCCTCTCCTGAGGTCCCTGGGGGTCCATCTGCAGGGTGGCCCTCACAGATATCACCTCCTGCAGGGTCAAGGACAGGCTCAGGGAGGCCATGTTCCCTTCGCCATGTCTCCCAGGCCCCTGATCTTCGACCCTGGACATCTGGTGTCTATGGCTGCTCCCATTCCAGGGTGCCCTGATTCTAGATCGCTCCCAGCTCCAACACTCCCTCCTCTTTGCCCTCAGGCCTACACAGGCCCCTAAGCCTCTCTCCTCATCAGGAAAGTGTGAGGAGGACTCCCCATGCCTCCCAGGGTCCCCTGAGGACTCAGTATCATCTGACTGTCACCAGTGCTGTCCCCTCCCCCCTCGAGGAGGAGGAGCACAAAGCTCCTGTACATTCCTCTCCTCCTTGTACCTCATCACCCCTGTGAGGCCTGCACCACAGATCATCTCCCTCCATTTCCCAGATGAGGAGACCGAGGCCCACAGAGGGGCAGTGACTTGCTCAGGGGCCCACAGAGGAGACCGCTCCCCCTCCCAGCCAGAAGCCCTGGCCCCTGGCCTTCACTCCGCCTCCAGACACACCTCTGACCAATGTCCTGTCCTCTGGACTCTCGGGGTGTGTTGAGGCCCTCAGTCAACCTGAGCCATGGATGGAGAGGCACAAGGTGTCTCTGGGTCCCATGCAAGTGGCTTCTGTGTTTTCCAGCCCCCTGGGATTCTCTGACACCAGGCTGGACCTGAAGCCATGCCAAAGTGCTGAGCTCCCTAGGATCCCCTCAGGATGGTCCCTGCACAGAACTCCTCCTTTATTCACTCAAGAAGGGGACCCCCATGTGCCACATCTGAGTGACAGTGTAGGGGGTGACCACGGCACTGTGTAATGGTGACATTTGCATCCTTTTTCACTTGGAAACTTCTAATGTTCCTTCTCCTTTCTCAGCTCTCATGTTTGAAGTCTGTGGTCTGAGCCTTTGCACAATCCTTAGGCCCCTCCTGCCAGGGCCTCGATGGAGGCCATTAAGAATCTGTCAGGAAGGTCCATTAAGAATCTGTAGGTTCCCTGATAATTCTCATTGCCATCTGGGGCATATCCTTGTCGACAAGGCACTGGGGGTGACTCACTGGTTTGTCAGCAGTGACCACTATCGGGCTAGACTGCACAGTCCCAGGGAGCACACAGTTCTGTCCCAGATCCACCATTTGGCCCAAGGCTGTGCAGCCCCTGTGTCCACAAGGCCTGTGTGACCTCACAGTGCCCATCCCTGGGACAGGCAGAATGCCCTCCCCTGTGAGGTGCAGTGAAGACAGAAGGAGAAGCAGGGGCCTGGCTTCCTGAGGACAGACTGGGCTGCTTTAGGAAGAAAGGAACCCCCACCCACTCCATCCACCCGCCAGCCTGGAGGATGATGAGGGCCAGCTGATGGGTCCGCATGGAAGCCAGACACCTGCTCATTCTGTCAGCTCCTCACCTCTTGGAACAGTCCAGGCGACACCACTGTATCCCGTGACCAAGGCCTCCTGCCCCAAACAGTCCCCATCTGCCCCTGCAGCTCACACCCCCCGCTTCCTGTCCAGCTGGACAAGACAGACCGTTATTTCTCGGGGAACCTTAAGTGAAAAACTTACCAAAGCACATCCTGCCTGGTCCCTCCCCACCTCACCTCCTGTCCTTCCAGATCTCCAGCCTCCACTCACCTCCTTGAGCAGCTTCCTGCTCTCCCGCTGGCATGTTTCGAAGATATTTTTAAGGATTTGACAGTTCTTCCTGAGGAGGGAAAAAAGGAAAGAAACACTGTGGAGTGGTTTGAGGGTAAATCCCTTTTGTTTGAAAACCCAGAAGATCCAGACAGCCTGGATGAGCATTTTCACTGTGTCCTCTGAGCCCTGAGGTGTCTGGGACTGGGGAGGGGGCTCTCCTATTGTCACCTGGGGCCTCCATTCTCTTATTCTCTTATTTTCTCAGCAGATGTGTTTTAAGCAGTCTTAATTTCACGTGGACAGAGAGTTCTGTTGCTGCAAACACTTGAAAATCTTCAATTTGGTTCAAGCCATGATCTGTCACTTAGGGAAACTGATTCCTGAAGCAGAACGACTGGCCTAAGTTTTCAGAACGACTTCAAGCCTGCCAACCAGGTCAGACCCTATCCCCAGTGTTTGCTGTCTCCCAGGAGGTCCCAACTGACTGAAGGGCAATGCCAGCCCTGTGGGGGGTGTCTGGTCCACCCAGGTGGTGCTCGCATGGAGAGAGGCCTACCCACCTGGACACCTGTCTCCACGTCTCCTTTAAACATTGAATGGAGGGGCCCTGCAGAGCCCAGAAGATCGCGTGGAGAGAGGAAAGGTTCCTCAGGCCGTGGCATTCCTGGGGAAGGGAAGAGAATGACCTGTG
Source organism: Diceros bicornis minor (assembly GCF_020826845.1). NCBI lineage: Eukaryota > Metazoa > Chordata > Mammalia > Perissodactyla > Rhinocerotidae > Diceros > Diceros bicornis. The sequence goes on from NW_026691429.1 coordinate 2,059,818, forward strand.
AGGGGGAGCTGGAGCCCTGCTTCCTCTAGCTTCTGTCGCCTCATTGACGTCTCCTGTCCTGGATGAGACAGCAGCTCAGGGAACCCAGGAAGGGCACAGGTGGAACCTGATGAGGAATACTTCCAGGGAGGAGGATTTTAGCTCAAGCCAAGAAAGGAGCCCAGGAAGGGGTGAGCTTCCCACCACTGGGACCAGGAGTCAGGTCATCGAGGCCTAGCAGGAGGGGCCTAAGGATTGTGCAGAGGCTCAGACCACGGACTTCAAATATGAGAGCTGAGAAAGGAGAAGGGGCAGTTCCCCCGACACCAGAGAGGGGCTCCCAGGGCCTCCCACATCTTACCTTGGCCACCTGGATCCAGAGCTCCACCACCCTGACCCTGTCCTGGGCAGTCATGCTCGGGTCCCCAATGCAGGTGCTTATGATACATTCGACCACTCTGTTAAAGTGGGTCGTGGTGACATCGATGGTGGATTCCAGGTGCTTATTGCCCCTGTCACACTGGGACCAGATGGAGTCCAGGAATTCGTGGGGCATCGCTGTCTTGAACAGCTCCTGGGGAGGACAGGGAGTGTCACCCAGCCCTGCCACAGCCCAGCTCAGCATCTGCAGCCCCCAGTCCCAGGCCGGGTCAGTGGTGAGAGCTGGAGCTCAGGAAGCTGAGAATGTGGCCTGAGACTTGTGGTAATCCCTGGATGTTGCCTGTGTCCCCTGAGGGCACCCAGCACAGGATGGCCCAGGACCCAATACTGTGGCGCAAGGAAGTAGCATTTGCTCGCCGCCCAGTCTCACTTCCTCCAAGCACCAGAACTCGGCTCCTGCTTGACCATCTCTAGGGGCATCTTCCACCCATTCTGACAATCCTGGGGTCTGACTCCTCTTTCACATGCACATTCCCCCAAGGCAGCAACAACCACGGGCTTTGTTTGTCTGCCTTGTAGTCATGTACACATGAAGTGCCTAATTAGTGCTGAGGCCGTTGAGGCCTCCTGGGCAAATGAGTGAACTACCCAAGGACGAGACAACAATTTAGTGTGCTCCCCTCCCCAACCAAATCGCAGACTCTGCCCAACTTCCTCTCTGCTCCACCTCATCCACCTGCACAGCCACTCTGCATGGCAGCTGCTCTCAAAGTCCATCCCTACTGTCCACATGAGGACAGCAAAGGCTTGGGAGTGAAGAAGGCTGCTCAGGTCACATGAGGGTAAGTGGGGAAGCAAGAGGTTGGACCGAGATCATGGGATTCTGGATCAGGAAATGGCAGGTCTGGGGCAGCTGATGGCACAGGGAAGGCCGGCCCCACCTGCCCTGAGAGCCCCGCTGCTCACCACATCCATCAGTGTCAACTGCTCTGCCACCAGCCGGGGAGGGAACTCCAAGAAGTCAGGCTTCTTCTCCCTCAGCAGGTTCTTGGTGGTCACGTCCCAGGGGCAGGCGGGCTCTGGGGCTGGATCTGGCTCTGCTGTTATCTCTCCAGGTGGAGGGAGGATTCTCCCTGGAGCCAATGGTCCAGCTGGCTCCAGCTCAGGAGCTGGCACTGGGGCTGGAGCTGAAGTTGGTGGTGACTCTGGCCCTGGAGGGACTGATGGAGGTGACACTGGCTCCAGCTCTAGCACAGGTGGTGGAACTAGCGCTGGAGCTGGATCTAGCCGTGGAGCTGGCCCTTGCTCTGGCTCTGGAGCTGGAGGGAGCTCTGGAGATGGTACTGCAGCAGGAGAAAGAAACAGCGTCACTCAAATAGCTGACTTCCCCTGTGCCTGTCAAAGCCAGGAAAGACCCCACTGCCTTTAAGGGAACCTAGCCTGTGAAGACCCTTCAAATCATCTTCCCAGACTGCAGTCCCCTCACCTTCCAGCTCTGCCTCAATGGGCCGTGGATGCTCCAGCTGGACCTGGAGAAGGTAGGCATGGCCCTGCAGCCCCTAGCCAGGCAAGCTGAGATGCAGAGAGGCCAGCTTCATGCTGAAGCAGGGATAGTGCAGGAGCTCCCAGAAATCCTGCCCTGGGTCCAGGCAGGTTCCCACCAGAGAAGAGATGGCAATGGGGGAGGCAATTGGGCAACAGAGTCAGAGGCCTGGCCTTTCCCTCCACACTTCTCACCCAAGGCACCCTGGCTTGGGTCTGGGCCCTATGCCCGCACCTCTCCATCCAGGTGAGAGCCACATGGCAGTCCTGACCCCTGTGAGGCTGTCCTGGCAGGGGCAGGCCTGCTTATCTAGCAAGTTGACACAGAGTCTGTTGTGACTCTCTTCCCACTGACACTCTTCTCCTGAAGGTCTGGGACACAGCCCACCCCGGCCCTCCATGCACTTGTGCAACTGGATTGAGCACTGAGACAGATGTGTGAGCAGGTTGCTCACACACCTCCTGTTCTGGGCCTGGAGGCGGTGGTCAGAAGAGGTAGATGTGGAGAAGGGGAGGCAGATTAAAATGGGTCTGTGGTGGGAATGGGTTTCTAGGGGAGAACTCAGCCCAGCCACCCCTCTGGTTCCCAGGGGTCCTGGCACCCATCCATAGCTCTTTGACTCCTGTCCTCCTGGAGTGGAAGCCACCGGGCCTCTGCCTTCCCATGGGAATCAAAAGATGCGTGAGATGCGGCTTCTGACAGGCTCCCCTCAGCCACAGCCTCCATCTCTCCCCCCACAGCTTGTTCTTTAGAGACAGGAGGCCGTCCTTCTGGACCCAAAGACCACTCACTTTTTTAGGTGGTCCTGCGCTCTGCCCTCCTGGCTGGAATAAGGGGAGATGCCTCCAGATGTCAAGGAGGCTATGAGGGCATCCCTTGGGATGGACGGTGGATGACAAGACCTGCGAATGATGTCGAATGTCAATGTCTCACTCTCAGACGGAAATTGAGGCCACGCATTGTGTCTCCTTCATTCACTGGGTTTACTGTCTCCAAATGTCCTGCATGCAGTAGGTGCTTAATCTACATGGTTGAATGAATGTAGTCCACCCAGTGCCATCCCAGACACCTGAGTGGGCCTAGGGCCTCTCTGCTGCCCCAGAGATCCTTGACTGGCTACCCCAAGGAAAAGGACCAGGACCAGCTGGATGGAATCTCCAACTCCTTGACAGGGTGGTTTCCATGTGCTTTTCCAAACTCAGAAAGGCCGCATCTCAGAGATGGGTGAGGCAGACTACTTTTCACGGGGAAGAGAGAAATAAACACCATGAACAACCACAGCACGTCCACAGCCCTCTCTGCAGAGCCAGGCACCAAGTAAGCACCCGCCATTGCTGATCCCATTAGTTCCTACAAGATCCCCATGAAATTTATCCTCTCCCACCGTACTTTTCAGAGGAGCAAGCTGAGGCTCAGATTTGGTGACACTCCGAGGACACACAGCTGGCAGGGGGTAGAGTCACCACTGTGCTGAGGAGGGAGTGGCCACTCACCTAGTAAACAGCTGGTCCAGGACCTGGTGGGTTGTGTCTAAGGCCGAGTAGTTGACCATGAAGGTGGTGAAGCTAGAGATGTTCCTCCTCAGGAAAGCTGGTGCGATGGACTCTGTCATCTTCTCCATCACGCCTGTCTGGAGGGCCCGCATCCTGCAGGCCTCATTTAAATTCACGGTGGACTCATCCTCACACTGAGGGAGAGGAGGAGGTACATACACTCAATGACATCGTGGTGAACCAGCGGGAGCATGAAGTGACTTTCTACACTCCTGTGTAGCTGGTGGGAAGGAGTGGAGGTCCAGATTCCTTTGGGAGTGGGACTGTGGAGCACTCTAATGAAAAAACCCTGGGGGGTTCCAGGGGAGACTCAGATTTGAGTCTGCATTCTAGTAGTGCCTTGGTCATCTCAGAGTCCTGGGTATGAAGACCCCTCTGCACCCACACTCACCTCAGACCAGCCCTCTTCATTGATGGACTGGTGCACCTGTGTCCTCTCCGGGGAGATGGTGAACTGGAAACCATCTACCAGCTCCTCAACCATCACTTGGGTGCAGCTCTGCAGTGACAGTGCCCAGAAGTCAGGCCAGGAGGCATCAGGGGCCTGCCTGGACTTTACCACAGAGGGAAACCCCACCACAGTTCAGGCACAGAGGGGCATCTGCATAGTCTCCATCAGGGAAGGAATGTGATGACACCTCGACGGCCTGGGATTCACATGTGGGTAGAAGAGCTTGGTCCCCAGCACTCATCTTCCTCTCCTGCAGCCAAGATCTTCAGTATGAACATGACACACCACCAGATCTCCACCATTTAGCTACCTGCTCCTGCTCAGGGTGGTTCCTCCTCATACTACCTTCTCTAACTCCACCTCCCACATACACACACACACACACACAAAGAGGGTCAAGGGGTGTGGGGCTGTCCATTTGGGATCACAGTTGTGGCCTGATCTAGAGTGGCCTGCCCTGGGCTACGCTGTTACCTGATGGTTCCTCCTGCCAAAAGGCCACAGACATTCGAGGTGAGGGCTGAGCCAATGTCTAAAGCGACTTAACATGCTCTCATTCTTGGCTTTCCGGGGGCCAGAGCCTCCTAAAGTCACGGGACAACACGAGAACATCCTGCTGTGTCGAGTGTCTCCACTCAAATGAACTGGACAGGAGGCTGTGATTACAATGTGGGTGCCTGGTAACCAGAGTTCTAAGTTCTGTTGGGGGCTGTCACCAAGGAAGTGAGGTCACTTCTTCAAGGTTCTGTTACTTGGCCCCTTCCTTCAATCAGACCCACACAAAGCCCCTGCTAGGCTGTTGGCTGCTCTCCCTCCTTGCCCATGTCATCTCCATCACTGTACACAAATATCCATCACCACCCTCCCCACAGCTCCTTGGGAGTGGAACCAGTGGCCAGCTTTGAGGAGACAGAGCTGAAGTCACACCTCTTTTATCCTACCAGTTCTGTGTCCTGGAAAAGCCACTGTGCCTCTCAAGATCTCCCCAGTCTCCCCACCTGCACAATGGGGATGGTGCTAAAAACAGCTTTCTGGGAACATCGTCAGGTGTATATGAGATAATACCTACAACACCTGTGGATTGATGTCACATGTGTCTAATGCTGAACCTCCCATCTATGTCAGTTCCATCTGTGCAGCCTCCACAAACCCCCACTCCATACTTCTTGTCACACATCATTGGCCTGAATTTAGTCTGGTCACTCTTATCTGCAAGAGGGGTTAGGAATTTTATCTTTTAGTTTGTTGAATTGCCACCCAAAATAAAACTGATTCTCTGTTCTGAATATTAAGGGAGAAGGTGAACAGTGGAAACTACCCGTGCTCTCGCCCTACACTAACCTTCAAGTTGAAGGGGAGGAGATGAGCTTTTCAGATGAATCAAGCATGTATTTACCTACCACAGGCTCTCTTTTCTTGTTGTTTCTTCATCCACAGAGAACAAGAAGTCTTGCTTCCAAACCAGAATGTATGAGACGTCCACTGCCCTCTGTTCCCAGCAGAATGACCAGAACCAATTTGTTGGCTTTTATTTGCCTGGACCTTGTAAGTAGATCTGAGAACATTCTTTCTATGTCCTTCATAGAGTGGGTCTGGGAGGGTCTGAGGTTGTAGAGAATTGTAGGCAAATAACAGGCTCCTGAAAAACTGAGTCAAATTGGAATCTCTGTAATTCAAAGGAGAGTGACATCAGCATCATGGTGGAATAAGACACCTCCTGTTTTTCTACTCCTGCACTTACAATGCTTTGGCATCCATCCATAGACAAAAGTGCCTTTGTGGGAGAAGTGGGATCCCGCACCATATGCCAAGGGACCCAGAGGGAGTCTCACCCACCCATGCATCTGGTAATAGGCAGACAGACCTCGGTCCCAGCTCTGGACCCTGCAGTGGCCCGTGAACCAGCTCAAGCTCCTTTCAGCTGCTGCATGGAAACCCCTGAAAACACTGTCTTAGATCATGACACACAGAGGAGAGGGCCTTTGTGGAAGTCCAGGTTTCAAGAAGAGAAGTTCCAGCCCTCTGTTGGAGCACAAAAATATGAGTCTGGATGGGTTGAAGAGTTTGGAGGCATTGGCAGATAGGTACCCTTAGAGGGCTTTAAAGGATGTGGATCCTGTAACTGCACTGAGCACTCCATCAAGAAGTCTCCCACGACTTGTGGGCTATGCCTCACCCATGCATCTCCCCAGCTGGCCCTTAGGCACCCCCAGTGCTCTGCGTGCCTCACATACACACACCTCCACCCTAGGGCTTCTTCCCTGTGTATGCTCCCAACAGTGGTGGTTAGAGTGAATTTTGGAGGACAGCTAGTGAGCACGTGCCGAAACTTGGTCCAAATCCGCAGGCCAGAGAGAGACCACAAACTCGAGGTTTCACACAACCTCTGGAATACAAAAGGGAGGCTGTCAGCGCCCAGCCTATTACATCACAGCATCAAGAGAATGCATACGGGCTGGAGAATTCTGTCATTAATGAACAAATTAAAAATGCTGAGATTATACTGGTATAACACATTAAAATACAAATGTATTATTGAAACATATGTGAAGTTTAAAAAAATGACATTTCAAATGTTGGAAAAATTAAGTTTGAGAAACCTTGTAGGTGGTCAGTAAACATCTGTCCCTCCCTCCCTCTCCAGAGCAGCCATATGTATATATATAAATACACACACACACACATATATATACCCCCTATAAGTTATATATATAGAGAGACGCATATGTGCATGTGTGTCCACAAACACTCATACATATATATAATGCATGTACCTATGTATATCATATACATGTATGTATACATGATAGAATACTCACATGCACACGTGTGTATCTCTGCAATTTCACCTTCAATAAGGTAAATTTCCGGTTTGTATTGACTCTAAATAACTCTGCATTTTAACTTGTTAGGTCTGTTTTGGGTTGTTTTCCCCAAACTTTCTGGTTAGTCCTCTGGGCACTTCTCAATTGAATAACTGTTATGGTTTTCATTCGTTGTTGTGCTTTCGTTTTCTCTTTTTAATAAACATATTTGTTGAAATATGACATACAATCAGAATAGAGCACACATCCAAGTGTAAAGATTGATAAGTTATCAAAAAGTGTACATATGTATTAACAACACCCAGGCCAACAAACAGAACATGACCAGCTCTATTTTAGTAGATTATACATGATATATATAATAGATAATAACCGCAGTTACCCAGATTATGATTTCTCCTTTTTCAGGAAGTAGCACACTGAATGGCAATGCATAAAGCAAATTTGGTCATGATGTGGCCTCCTTCAAAAATATAGCTGGATTTGGAAGGTTAATTTTTTTTAGGAATACATGAGTTTAGTTCCAGAAAAAAAGTGGCTTGTAAATTTCCTTTCCTGTAATGACCTTGTAAGATTTTTGTAGCAAAGTTAAGCTATTCTCACAAAATGAATCAAAAAGTTTTTCCCATTTTTCCTGTTCTGTGGAAGAGCTAGAGTCAATGTGTATTATTTCTCTCCTGAATGTTTGGTGGAATTTGCCAGCAGAGGTGTTAGCCACGATGAAATGTGGGAATGTTTTAAACTGTGGATTCAGTTTCTTCTTTAGATATGGGACTATTCAGATTTCTCATTTCTTCTTGAGACAGTTTTGGTAACTTTCATTTCCTGGCAATTTGTGAATTTCATCTAATTTTCAAATGTATTGACATGTTATTTATAATAACACGTGTGTTGTCAGGGAAGGTCTGGGGTGAATATCCTGGGGGCGGAAGTCAAGCTCAGCTCATGTGTTCCCGCAGCTTCAGGCACCTGGATGCTGTAGGGATAGCCTGTTCCTCATTGCAGGACGAGAGGCTAAATGCTTTTCTTTTCGCCCTCTGCTCTCCATTCACACCAGCTCAGGAGACCTTGTTCTTGGGCAAGTTGGCGTGCAGGCAATGCCCCATGTAAATTCTTCCAGGCCTGGTGGATATTTGGAATTTTTTTTCTCAGATGTTCTCTTGAAACCACATGGCAACATTTGTATAATATTCTCTCTTTATTTTATATTTGAGTCAGTTTTGGTAATCACATTTTCAAATTTTAAACTGTACAAGGCTGCTTCTCTCATGGGGCGTCTTTGGCACTCCTCTTGCAAGAGACCTGCAGGCATCCCAAGATGTCCCAAGGCCACTCCCCCAGCCGGCATCTTAGACCCCTCCCCTCAGCCTCTGAGCTACTCAAGCAGGATCCTCTCATCCTGCGGGGAGCTCCCTTAGTAGGATTCCTTCTAACATGGGCTCCAGTCTAGCTCCTATTTGCAGATCTGAATCTCCTTCCCCAGGACTCTGCACCTTTGCATCCCGATTCCACTGCAATACTCATTATTCTGCTATTAGGCAAGGGCATCTTCGATCTCATCCAGGAAACACTTCAGGCTTCCCTTGGTGAGAGTCAGACTCCAATCTCTACATTCTCCAATCTCCAGGTAACAGATAGATGCTCTCTGCATAGTCCCCATGAAACATTGCTCAGTTGATGTGACAGGAGGGGAAAGTACATTCATTTACACCTTCAACTTTTCCCCCTAGAATCCTATCTGGTTTCTCCAATCTCAAGCTCTAATAGAGAGGGGGATTGCAGGCAGCCATCGCCAATGCTGGGAAACCTCCTGTTGGGTATCAAGAGCCATGTCCAGAACAGGTGCTCGGCCCCTCATTTCTGGATGTGGGAGACACACGTGTCCCACTGTGTTCTTCTGGGCCTTTGAGGCCACAGACAAAGCTGAGACGGGTAGGGCTCCACTTCAAGTCCTGTTTCCTTTATTTCCCTGTGCCTAGCAGTAGGTGGACACTGTGGTTAAATGGTGAAATAAAGGCATGACCAAATGGTAATGGAATGTGCAGAACATATGAGAAACTTGCAAATGAAGCTGAATGTAGTGTCCTTAGTCTCAGAGATACAGAAGGAAGGGATTCAACACTGTGATGAAGACCAAAATGACCTAAACTCACTGTGTGTTATTACCAGCATCTCCATGTAAAGTTGCTTAAAATGTCTTTATCTTTCACCAAAATAGGTAAAATGGCAAGACAAGGGCCTATATTTTCCATCTGCACATTGATTATAGAGTGGTGGGGTATAGCAGAGCCTCTTCCAATTCCTTCTCTTGAAATGATTATAGTGAAAATGACAGAGCATCCAGCTCAAACTTGAATTCTACTTCCTGTTTCTTATCTGCCCCACACACATTCCTCATTTCATCTACTTTGTTCCCTCAAGTGTATTGTTTCCCCACATGAGACCAACAAACTCACTTACAAAGATAACTGTTTGAAGCTCCTTTGTAATTTTTTCACTTTACCTAGTGATTCTGCTCTGTTGGTGGTGGTGGTGTCACATACAATGAAACTCACTCTGTGTAATGTGTAAAGTGCTGTGAATTTTTAATATAAGTAGATATCAATCTTCATAACAAAATGTCTGGCTTTCAGCTATTGAAACCCTGTCCATTAAAGGAGGCTGTAAAGGGTCCAAAAAGACGTTCACCCTGAGTGCTGGAATGGAAGTGGTGAGCATTCACTGCACAACCACTGCTGGAGAAGACACTGGAGGTAACAGAAAACTGAGGCATCTGAACCTGCAAACCCAGGAAGCCAAAGCGGAGCCCACCCTACTTCCTCATTACACCACAGGGCTGGCACCCAGGCAAGTTTTTGATGCTCTGTGAGATTTAGTTTTCTCGTCAGGGCTGTTGTGGCAACTTAATGATATAACATAGTTGATGCGTTTGGCAGGTTTTCAACAAACAATAATTCTTTTCCCCACTTTGGATGCAAAGTTCTCCAGTTGGTCTAAAGCTGATCACTCATAGCTGGTGGGCTCAAACAAAGATCAGCTAATTTTTTTTAGTAAAAGACTAGACAGTAATTACTTTCAGCTTTGCTAACCATATGGTCTCTGTCAAAATGACTCAATGCTGCCACTGTAGTGCAACATCAGCTACATAACTAATAGGCGTGTTCCAACAAGACTTTGTTTATGGACACTGAAATTTGAATTTTGTTCAATTTTCAAGTGTCATGAAATATTGTTCTTTTATTTTTTTCAACTATTTGAAACAGTAAAAACAATTCTTAGCTCACAGGCATATAAAAACAGGCAGTGGGTCACATCTGCCAAGGGTCATAGTTTTCCATCTCTTGGGCTAGAAGTTCTGTTGAAGTTATTCATAAAAAGATAAGATTGGGATTCATAGGACACAGTTATAGTCAAGGAGTGATTAGATACGTGAGGGAGGGAGCAAATGTGGGAGGGATTATTCAATCAACAATAGGGAGCAGCAATTATAGCTGTGTTTTACCCTCAAATATACATAAATTGTTAACTCTGATAGATTTACATATAGTGATACATATATTACATATACTGACTGAAGTGATTGTAAAATACAATATAACAAGGCTATTATTCTCTTTTCAGGGGAAAAATGAAATTGAAAGGCCTCTATGTATCTATTGGCACAAAATGGTTTGGTTCAATGAAGGCTGTCATGTCATCTTATATACTGTGATGCAAACGGTATGTTCCTGCAGTCGCCTCTCGAGTTTTGCAGTGCTTATGGCATCCAGTGTGATGAAGGTAAGGTCTTAAGTGTATTACTAAGCAATTAGAGTCTGATAATTAATTTTTTTATAAAATGAATCTTATTCCAAACTTATATTCAGTGGAGGATTTAAATATATACTGATTTTATTTAATTAAGAAAATGTATGCTTCCTGGTTTTAAAATGGGAAATATAGAAAATTACAAAGAACAAGAAATATCTCTACCATCCAGAGATAATGGAAATTAACTTAAAAAATAAATCGTGTTGTTTTATGCGTGTATTCTTTTTCAACTGTGTGACCATACTCCATATCAGTGGTTCTCAACTGGGGACAACTTCACCATCTCCAGGACATTTGGCAATTGCAGGAAACATTTTTTGTTGTCACCACTTGGTGGGGAGAGTGCTGCTGGCATCTAGTGGGACCAAGGGTGTTGCGAAATATCCTACAATGCAGAGGAGAGCCCTCCACGACAGAGAATTATCCAGCCCAGAACATCAATAGTGCTGAGATTGACAGACCCTGATCCATGTAGTATATATACTGCTTTGTAAATTTAACATTGTCATGGACACTTTCTAACATCCATAAGTGGTCTGAAAACATAATTTTTTAAGGACTGAATGGTAGTCCAGATCAAGAATATATAATAATTAAACAATTTTATCCTATTTACAATAATTGTAAATTTATTAAAGAATACGAAGGTCCAAAATGAGTTGATATCTCTTTTCTTTTGCTGGATCCAGGAGGCCCCTGTGCTGACTGTGATCACCTATGTGGGGCTGAGTGTCTCTCTGCTGTGTCTCCTCATGGTGGCCCTCATCTGGGACAAGGGACCAAAAATTACAGACAGCCAGCCACACAGGATGTGATACACGGATGTCATTCCCCATTCCTCTTTGCAAAGAACGCCTGTGGGCATCCTGTATGAGAAGCTTCATTCCCAGTTGTCCAGCTGGCCCCTGGGGTTCATGCACTAACGTCCTGGCTGCAACAAGTTTGATGAGTGAAAATGAGGGGCCACTGTTGAGAGTTAGGTCCAGTGTTTGACCAAAGTGAGCAAAGATCCTTTCAAGTGTCGCTCAGATAGTTTCATGTGGAGCTGTCAGAAGCCACGTGGCTTTTCCCTTCACCCTAAATAAGAGGCTGACGCAAGAAAAAGAGAAGTCGGAGCTTTGCCCAGTGCAGCGCGATGAGCTGACGACCCAGGCCTGGGGGCTGGGTGCCCAGTGTCCTGTGAAGCCCCCCGTCAGCTTAGACTGGATGTGGCATAGACACCGTGGAGGCCCATTTCCCACCTGTCCCTCTCCGAATTGGAGCTTCTTGACTATTTACTTTTCAGTCTTCTATTTCTCTCTTCGTGGGAAATTCCCTGAACCATCTCTTGTGAAAGGAAGGAAGCTCCTGAAATCTTAGCAGCATTCTTGAGTTAGAAACCTTGGCATTTTCTATCTCACTTTGACAAAAATGTTTGCAGAAAGCTCTGTGATCCACTTTGCTAACTGCGCAAGCCTAGCCTTTCGGGCCCCCAGTGCACTAAGCCACTGCTGTAGGTTGCAGGGTGGGTGGACAGATAGACAAAGAAGTAGGTTTGTAGTATTTAGCTTTGGACACAACAGGTATGAAGATTTTGGAAATCTTTTTTTTTCCAATACAGCATCTCTATAACATTATTTCTTTATTTTTATTATTATCATGAGCTTAGGGATAGGTGGCACTCAATATCAGAAACAGGGGGGTGTTCTCCACATTTGCTGTACAAGCCAATCGCCAAGGAGAGTCTATGAAGCTGCTTGATGCATCTTTGTCCCCCTCTCCCAACTGGTGGGAAGAACCTTTGTGTGTAACAGCCCAGAAGCAGTGATAGCCTGGTTTCTCCCGGATGCTTTTTCGTTGCTTTGCAAAGAAAGCCATGGAATATACAGAATGATTCAGAGGCACCTTCCTCAGTTGGAAGAGGAATTCACAAATATGTGAGTAGTCACATCAATAATATTTAAAAATAAAAATAAAAATCTTACTCTGTACCAAACGCTGTTTTAAAAGCTTTGCAGCATCAGCTAATTTATCCTTCACAAAAATCCTTGGGGGGGATTTCTGTGATTAGATGCTTTTAACAGATAAAAACCAAGAAGCACAGTTCTAATGATGAATGCTGAGTGATCGATCATAAATGAGTTTGTCATATGGAAAACAAAAGCATGACGACAGAGGAAGGTCTAAATGTCTTCTTGTGCTCAAACTATAGATGCATCTCAAAATTGCGAGAGTTTCGCATTTAATTTAACAGAGCAATGGCTAATAAAGTTGATCAAAAAGTCACACTGTATTAAACTTTCATTCAGAATGTTGTTTATCATTGGGGTGGCATTCTTAATCTATGACTTCCTTGAAAAATTTTAGCAAAACTTAAGTTTGGGGAAGAAACATTTTGGGGAATCGTGTTCTAGTGATATAGAAGCCTCTGGATGCTGTCTTGTGCGTGGTCTCTGCATACTCTTCATGCACGGTTCCAGGCCGGGTGCCCTCTCATAATACAGACCTGGTCTTACCAGGATGAGCCTCGCCATCCTCATCAAGTGTCCCCACGACAGCTGGATCCAGGGTCCCTGTGGAGGAAAAACCAGAGAATGTCAGGACAGAGCACATCACTGAGCCTGAAAGAAGAGGTGCTTAATAGAACAGAGCTTCCTTTTCTTTGTCCGACTCTAAAAAAGAGAGTGATTCCTGGTATTTCAGAGCTCAGAGGAAACAGAGGGATTAAAATACTTCAACTTCTTGATGAGAAAGCTGATGTTGGAAGCAGTGAATGAATCTCCCATGTTCTCCTCAAGCAGAGCCAGCATGAAAACCCAGCTCTCCCAACTCCCAGTGCAGGACCCTCCAAAACCATGTACTGTGAGCTCAAATTGGCAAGGCTCACATGTTCAAACTAGTCCTGACCCGCCATTGGTCCCACATGTAACAGCCTGAAGGAAAAATGGGGCAATCCAGAATATTCCCAAGGGAGCGCTCACGTATGGGAGAACAAAAAAGGAAATCAAGACATATTACATTACGTTTCTATTTGGTTTTATGACAACCGTGGCACAGGCAGCAACACACAGTGTCCCCATCTTTTTAGAGATGAAGACCTTGAGTTCAGGACTGGTAAGGAACCTGCCTAAGCTCACAAAAAATACCACATCTCCCGCCCTGGGCTCTTTCTGCTTCAGTCCACTGCATAGATCATGGTCTTCATCCGAATCCAGGAGTCCCCGCCTTCTGTGAGAGTTTTGTAGTTTTTTTGGAGTTAATACAAATTTCTTATTATTATGTCAAACCTTCCATCTCAAGCCAATTAGCATGTTCTGGTCTAATTCAGGTCATTTCTCTGATTCAACACCATGACCATCCCAAAAAGCAACTGAGACTTTCACTCATTGTGGACGTTCAAGGTGGCTAAGCAAAGATTCGGTTAAAATAGTCAATTGGGGGGCCGGCTCCGTGGCTTAGCTGTTAAGTGCGCGCACGCGGCTACTGGCTGCCCAGGTTCAGATCTTGGGCGCGCACTGACGCACCGCTTGTCCAGCCATGCTGAGGCCGCGTCCCACATACAGCAACTAGAAGGATGTGCAACTATGACATACAACTATCTACCGGGGCTTTGGGGAGAAAAAGGGGGAAAAAAAAAGGAGGATTGGCAATAGATGTTAACTCAGGGCTGGTCTTCCTCAGCAAAAAGAAAGGAGTATTGGCATGGATGTTAGCTCAGGGCTGATCTTCCTCACCAAAAAAAAAAAAAACAAACTACCCAATTGTTCAAAGACCACATTTCAGGAGCACATTTCATTTTTTAGAAGATCTCACAGGTGGAATATGGCAAATTGAATTCTCTTCTGCCATACAAGAGGATATCTATTTTATAAATATTTAATTGTTCTGATGAGTTAATTGAATTCTAATATTGCACTCAATCTCAATCAGATCCTTCTTCCTTTCCCTGCCAGTGGGTGGAGCAAATCTGTGTAGCTTCAGTCTTGTGTGTAGCAAGGGAAACGGTTTTATATGTGTTGACTATTCAGGAATTTGAAGTAAAATACTGAGTCCAGTATCCTACCTTAAATATAAGCTGCTTATGTATATACAGAAAGCAAATCAATATCTTAGACTTGGGAAAATGTTGCATATTTAGCAGGCTAAAGCAAACATTCTATAATCATGATTCTTTCTCTTTGTAAAAAATAATGAATATATTGAAATACTCAGTTCTATCAAGTAAAACCTTCTATTAGATTTTCTTATACCACAGAGAGCTTTAGAAGCAATTTTGTGAGAAGGTACTCAGCTAGTAATGTTGGGGAGAATTCTGTGCTTCCATGACCATTGTTTTTATAAAAGAGCAACCCAGTGGAACCATGGACAATGGAGCCATAGAATAAGGATCGGGTCAATCCTGGGAAACAAAACAAGACGAGAATTCCGAGACCCATCCCCTCCCCATGTCCTCTGCAGCGTCCGTCCTTTGAACGCAACGGGCCTGCCTGCACTAGTTCATCTCCGGGTGCCTTGAATCCTGCCCTTCTCTTCTCCCCGTGGCCGACTCTGCCTCCAGGAGAAGAGCTCCCTCTCACTGGGCTGGGTCTTCCGCCTGCACGGGCTGCGGTCATAACAGACATACTCTGTCCACTTCACTTCTGTTTCAAAAAACTCGTGCTGTGGGGTATCTTGTGGCCCCCAAAAAGGCATGTACCTCTGAATGTACGTACGCCCTGCCTCTCTCATTACACATTCTTCCCGGGTGTCCCTCAACCTTTGCTGCCTCTTTTCATTTGCTTGTTTATTTGGGTACCTGTATCTATTCCTTAATCCCCTATAATTTCATGGGGTGGTGTTTAGAGACCTCATAGACACCTGTGGGTGGTATACAGAGGTTGGTGGTGAGATCTTCCACCTCATATTAATTGTTGCAGGCCCTTTCGGGGCCCCTGTCACTTGTGCCTCTAAGATTAGTCGACAATGCCGACCTACAGCGCGAAGTGGCGTATTTGAAAGTACAGTCTGAAGAAGGACGAATACGATTGCACCGTGGGGAGAGTGGGCGGCTTCCCCCTCACCCAGCCCTGCTCTGGTGAGAACACGGGCCCGTCCCCCGCTGAGGGGTGTGGGAAGAGCTGGTGCAGGCTGCTCCTTTTTTGCGTCCATCTTCTCTCTTCTCCATCTCGGGTATAAAGCACCAGGATGATGACGTGGCCCAAGACCATAGGCATATTGGCAACACCAAACATCTAAGGATTTTCATTCAATGGATTTAATTGTACTTTTTCCTCTTTGCTTCAGCTCAAGTGCCTCGTCTGGTTCTCATGATCAGTGTGGGAACTTGATGATCCAGATGAGGATGTAAAGCGTTTAAAGAGCACCATGGCCGGGATGTGCTTTTCCCCTCTCTCTGTCTCGCTCTCAGTTTGTGGTTTCTTCCACAAGGTTGAGAAATAGAGGAGAACATTAGAAATAGATGAACACTCTGGAGACATGCTGTTTCTCAGAACAATCCTCTCCGGAACCCGTGGACGTCTTCTAACAATCCGGAGGATTGAAATTATCTGCTGTGAAATGCAGAAGAAGTTGCCCCCCGCAGCGGAAGGAGAGAGGAGTCAGCAGGGAGGGGAACAAGGCTGCCTTGTGTGTGTTGGTGACTCGGGGCTCTGTCAGCGCAGGGCGTTCACTCCCTGCCTGCCGTGGGGACCCGCTGTCCTCACTGGGGTCCGAACTAGCAGCCTGGCGCATTCGTATTTTCACACATTAGTCCACTTGCGTCTGGTTCCATTTGCAGAGACACAATATCATTCTGTTTTATTTCATTTTTATACAGTTCTTACTTATTCAAAGTTCATGTTTGACTTGTACATTATTTCATTTAGAAGCAAAAACAGTGCAGCACAGCGGGGTGGCTGAGACGATAGCGACTGAGCCCTGGGCTCTGGGGAAGGCCGGTGGGGTCGGATTGCAGGCTCCACGCTCATTGTGTGCTTACACGTGTGGTAACTGTCCTCTCCGTGTCTCAACTGTCCCATTTATAAAATGCAAACGAGAGGAGCTGTTTCACAGGATTGTGATTGTGAGCAGTGAATAGAATCGTGTCTGTAAAACACTCAGCACAGAACCTAATGCATAGTAACATCTAGAAAGTCTTAGTTTGTTAATTTGTTTTACTGTATTCTGGAGTAAGTGTTAGCATTTGCATGAGGATGAAGCATTTTGTAAATAGTGTGGACTACAAATAAACTGGTCTCTCTCCAAACTCAAAGAATTAATACGTTACAATTTACTAAGGAATACTATTTTTAAAATTAGTATTTCTTTTGTATTCAAAAGCTCCGAACTTAACTGTAGGAATGTTCTTTTTTAATGGGAGTATTTACATAAGTCTTTTCCTATATCTAGGCTTATTAATTCTATGCACTCTAAAAAATGTTATCTTAAAAAAATAAAGGAATAAATATCCTTTACAGGAAATTTGGAAGATGCGAATTTAAAGAACGAAATGTTAAAATAAAAAAAAAATCATGCACAATAAAATCAACCACATTTTGGTATATTTCTTTCCAGATACTTCTATCTCTCTGCATGTTTGTGTCAGGAAAGACAGATTTACTGTCTGCATTACTTAAAAACTTAGACTCAAGCATGTCATTGCATTTTGGCACATCCTTTTTGCTACATTTTTAGTGGATTAGTTTTTTCATAAAATAACGTTCGTTTTGAATATCTCTGTTCCCATTTTCCATTTTTACTGACACCATTTCAATTCAGCTGCACAGGACTAGTTGCCCTTGACATGCTGTGCACTCTTAGATCCACAAGAGCCAGGTGTCTGTTGTCATTAGTAATAATCCTCATCTTGGAAGAATAACAATTTAACCTCAGATATGAAGAACACTCTGTAAACCAATGAAAACATATGTCTGCTCTCTACAGATGCGTAAAATATTTATGTTTTCCAATTTGGGGAGGTTTTATTTTATAATCTGAAAAAGAAAAATACTAGCTGAAGTATAGAAAAGGATTATATGAACTTGCTCTCCAGAGTGCTGGTATGGGCTTGTCTGCGTGGATCTGTCCACCCGCATTGACAGCGTTATCTGCCTCCACGTCCACAGGCTGCCAGAGCCAGATTTCATTAATGGGACGATAGTCACAAATAATAGCTTTTATTTCAACTTTTCGTTTATCTCTTATTTGCAGTTCATCAGAAGAAAGCTAGCACAGACTTGGGAATGTGTTTCTCTGTTGGTTTGTTTTATATTGTGTTTAGATTTTTATACCCAGTGCAGTTAGAGACTGACATCTGACACCGTGGGGTTTTTTTACTTACATTTTATTTATTTATTTTTTCTCGTATGGCTATGAAAAGTCAAAGTACTCTGAACTCCCATTTTAACAAAAGTGACACAAGCAAAATTTCTCCCAATTGCAAGTGAAAACATTTGACTCCATTTCTGTTCAATTAATTACTCATTAAATGCTTAAAAATGAACTATACTTAAAAATTGATGCGAGTTTGGGGAAAGGCAAAATCCCCTCACCAACGAATCAAGAGAATGCTGCTTTGTTATATTTTTATTAAGTCTGTTTCGTATTCTTCACTGAAAAAACTTCTTTGCTGAAGCTTGAAAAACCAGACATGCCTGTGGTACTTATAAAAGTCTGTCTCGTGTTTCCAGTAATTCCATTGGTATGGGCACAAAATCAAGAAAATCCTCCTATAGGGTGAGGACATTCCTGC
Source organism: Diceros bicornis minor (assembly GCF_020826845.1). NCBI lineage: Eukaryota > Metazoa > Chordata > Mammalia > Perissodactyla > Rhinocerotidae > Diceros > Diceros bicornis. The sequence continues at coordinate 2,078,068 of NW_026691429.1, forward strand.
CAATTCCATCTGCCATTGTAGCTAAGCCTGAGGGAGGAACCCACGCTGGAGAAAATGGGACACTTTCACCAGCAGACGAGGATGCTCTCCAGATTCACTTCTGTAAACAAGGATGGGCTTTCTCTGTGCACACGTTCCTTATGCTAGGCAAGAGGAGCGTAGATTCGGCCCGGCTCTGGGCACTTGGCCCTGCCCCGCTTGGCCACTGCCCAGACCCAGCCAGAGGAAGGCGTGATGGGCTCTGCTTTTCTGCTTAGAGCCACTCTTCCTCCCAGGCCCTCCTCCCTTGTCTTGCTTCCACATATCCAGATGTCCACCTGGGCCTTACAAATTCCTCTCTCTCCTCCCAAAGGTGGGAGATAATCAAGGTCCCCAGAGCTCCTCCTCTCAGCGTGATCCTTTCTGTCTGTTTGTCATTGAATCATAAAACCACTGGTGAAGGCTGCCTGTCCTTGGGTGAGGGATCTACAGGGACCTTGGAGACACATAGCACTGACCCCAGTGGGGACATCTGCGTCTCCGGTCCTTGAGCCAGGAATAAACAGTTGCCCTGGAAAAATGCGCTTGGGTTACGGTCATCGTCTCCATCTTTAACATACTATGTAAGACAGGAGATCATCCACAAAAGAAAAACCTGCCACTGATCACAGTGAAGGAGGCCCAGCAGAGGCAGCCACAAGAACGTTGCTCAGACAGCCCATGTGCGATTCTGCGTCTCCCACAGAGCGGAGTCTTTGCACTCCAGTTGTGGGCACATGTGTAGACCTCCACATGACAGCTGTTGTGTGTCTGTTAAGGGTTCACACAACGCAGGGAGATCCAGCAACGGCTAATGACCCTTTCCAGCAGCAGAGGACAGCTGATTTTTCCACACTATGACATTGTCTGAAGAAGGCAGATATCTGGTCCCACTGCCCAGAATTCTTCACGAATTCAAGCAACTGATGCTTTTGCACTGTTCAGCTCTGGGATTTTATATGGCCTTACAGCTGAAACTGACATAAAAGTGAATATAGAACATTTATTGCTAGTGACCCTTCAGAAAGGAAACCTTAATGGCAGGAGGTCCCCCAAGTATTGTGTTAGGAAGGATTACTAAAGCATTTTGTAACCATAAAATGCTTGTGTCTTATCAAGAAGATGGATTTTCACGGCTACTTCAATTAAATAACACGTAGTTAGTTGACCATTATGGTTATTTTGCTCTGTGATTCTTGGTTTCCAACTACAAACCATTTGGGAGCAGTGGGATGGCTTCTTAAAAATAAATTTAATTAGTTATTGACCACAGCATATTAAATGGGCTCATTTTTATTTGCAGAGGTATCATCAGTTATTGTGAACACACATGAGTGGCCAGCCCTGGGCGGCGCAGGGAATGTCAATAACTCTTATTTTATCCTGGAGGTGTCTGTATGTCTCCTATTCCAGGGGGCGTTCCCTTCCCTGGCTTTGAAATGCCTTGTTTTATTCTCTGGTTTTAGCTTATGCTGTTACTCTGAACCTCTGGCTTTAGCTGACTCTCCATACCTACCAGAGCAGTGGCCCCAGACCCAATCTTGGAGGATGAGCACATCAAGTCTGGGTGAGCAGTAGACTTGACTCTTGTGATCACCTATCACTACGTAATAAACCCCTCCAAAACTCAGTGGCTTAAAAGAATAATACTAAATCACATTGTTCTCAAATCTGCAGTTTTTTAGGGCTCGGGGGCGTCAGCTCATCCTGCTGATCAGGGTCTCAGCTGGGGTCTCAGCTAACTCATGGCTGGGAGTTAGTGACATCTCTCCCCTGACTGGGCTTCTCCCTGCCGTCTCCCCATGTGGCCTTTCCCAGCATGCTGTCCTCTCATAATCAGACATCTCCATAGAGTACAGCTCTGCCCAGTGCAGTCATTCTCTGAGGCCCAAGCAGAAACTGGGAGGCTTTCATGGGTGAAGCATGGCCCACGGTGAGAGAAAGTGGGAAGAGTAGGAGGAATGTGGGCCCTCTGAATCCACCACATTTACCTACAGTAGGTGCTGTTCATGGCCTGCCCTCCCGCAGTGCTCTCCAGACTCAGCCAGCCATTTTCTAAGAGATGCTAAAGGAGAAATAAACCTCCTTACCTGCAGAAGAGCCATTTTCCTCAACATGGCTGCTGGTTCTCCATGCGGGCATGGAGAAGACATCTCGACATCTGCCAGGCCTTGGACTCTGAACTCAGCTTTTCACCAGAGATGTTTAAGTTAGGGAAAGCCAATGTCTGTTTGAACTCAGTACAAAAATAGCATTTGTGCTATTTGCAGGTTTCTCTAGCAGATTTAATTATGGTTTTGCAGTCAGGTGAATGCTCTAGGTTTCTTTTGTTTTGGACTGCTACTTTCCAGAAAAAATATTCCTCTCTTTCAAAAAGCTATAATTATGTCAAGAAATCTTCAATAAATTATACTCATTTAATTTTATTGTGACAGTTGAGGGTTTGAAATGTATGAGGGCCAGTAAAACATCAAGGTGCAACATTTGAACCACACTTTTTCCAAGAGTAAGTTTGGCATTTTTAGAAGCTTTGAGAGTTAATGAGCACAACATTGAGGCTTAATTTCAAGCAAGCAGTAGCTCAGATGGAGAATATCAAAGAATAACAAATTTTTAATGTAGTGTTAAGGTGAAATATTCATGTTAGAGAAAGAAAGCAACAAAGCAACAATTCTATGAAACACCATCTTTACTTCACATATAAAATTCAGTAATTTTTTTATTTAGATGAAAAAAACATCAGCGCAGTTATGATCCTCAACTGGAACCAGCAAATTCGAGTTATTTGTGTACATCATTTTAATGTTGCTTGTTTCTGACAGGAACCGTTACATCTCGAGTGGTCACACCATAGATGGCATCACAGCCAGCATAGGAATACTTTGGATTGATCATTATTCTGTGAGTTATCAGTGTAGGATTGCTAATGAGAATGATTCCAGTGCCAGGAATGCGGGGCCACCCAAAATCTCTGCCATACCATCGATACGACTGGTAAACTTCTATGAGATGACTGGTATCTAGGGAGGATGTTTAGAGGCACATACAAAATTTTAAGATGTTTTAAGGAGTGCAGAAAACTGTACAACCTCTGATGGAGTCTTTATGGGCTACTGCCTCTGACCAAAGAGATATCCATCTCTAAGCATGAATAAGCATAGAAAAATTAACAGTTACATAAAAAGTCTCAGAAGCTTGGGGCCAGCCCAGTGGCGCAAGTGGTTGAGTGCACTCCGCTGTGGTGGCCTGGGGTTCACTGGTTCGAATCCCGGGCGTCCACCCACGAACCACTTGTTAAGTCATGCTGTGGCGGCGTCCCATATAAAGTGGAGGAAGATGGGCATGGATGTTAGCCCAGGGCCAGTCTTCCTCAGCAAAAAGAGGAGGATTGGCAGATGTTAGCTCAGGGCTGATCTTCCTCACCAAAAAAAAAAAAAAGAGTGAAGGGAAAAAAACAGTCTCAGAAGCTTAAAAATAGAAAAACTAGACTTGAGAGGTAGCAGGCACATATGAGTACTTAGAACAAATGGTCTCAAAATGGACAGAGTTATTGTAGGAAATAGGAATGGAGGAAAAAATAATTTACACACACACACACAAATAATCTTTTCAATGATATTTGTTCTACATCAAACTGTCATGAAAAGACCCAATCTGTTCACAATAAACAGTTATTGCAGATAATGAATCTCTCCAACATAAAAACAAAGAAAAACTGATGCCAATGTATAGTAGATTGAATATTGCAGAAAAGGAAATTGAAGAATATGACAGTATAAGAACCAAAAGTCCTGGGAACAATGGAAAATGGGTCTTGAGACCCTGAGGAGAAGCCAAGGAGAGCAGAGATGTCACCTAGACTCGGCATCATGGACCGTCTAACCAGGGCTGGCCTTGCTGACCTCCATATTTCCCCAAAGGAATCAAACAATGTATCTATTTTAATTAGGCTGAACCATATGAATTTGCAAATATTCACCTGCCTTTGACCTGACTTGCAAAAAAAAAAAAAAAAGGCATTTCCATATTACTCACCTTAATAGTATTTAGTCATTGTTTTCATGGTTTATCTCCCACTTGAAACTGAAGACTGAGTCATTTCTAGCGTTTCAGTCTCCTTGGTGGACAAAAGTGGTCCTAAGAAACACTAATTGGCTCTTGCGCCCAACAATCCTAGATCAGGATTCACTCCCTGTGTGTACTTGGCAGAACAGTGAACGCCACTGCGCCTATAAAGTGGGGAGACTAATGTCCACTTCAGAAAGTTGTTTGAGGAAAAAATAAAATGAAGAACAAAAAGTTCATCGTGTGTTGTCTGAAACATGATCAAGATTCGATTTTCATGTTCCCACTTCTTCGCAGCCTCCCCCACCTCCTCTTACCCTCCCAGCCCTGCAACAGACAGAAACATGCCCTCATCCTTCCACTTCTCCCGCTCCATCCACTTGGCAGCTGCTTTGCCCTGGTCTTTGGAGAGCTGTGTCTGATCACCTCCCACCTCGGCTTTCCTCATGTTTGGGTTCATGCGTTTGGATGAGACTCAAGGAAAATGACCTCTAAACTGAAATTATGAGCCGCCTCCACCTGCATCCAGATAGGCGCGGCCTCGGTGGGTTAGGCGTCAGGGAGATGGCGACTCTTTGGCAGAGATATGGGCAAAATAGCAGTATTGAAGAGCCAGATCTCACACCCAGATTGATTTTCTGGCAAATCCAATGGAATACTGGACCTTTCTAAGCTATATCTGCTGGTCTTTACCAAATTTTACTCACCACCAGTCACCTTTTAATCTTGAATGAGAATTAGCTTTTTCAGTCAATCCAAAAATGTAAAAACTAAGACACAATCCAATGAAAGTAGTATGTGTTGAAAGAGGAATATTTTGAAACAAGCTGCATTTTCTGATTTTTATCTTTCACCAAGGTTGTGGACATAATTATTTCTGAGACTTTCCTTTCAGTGAGCCTAGCGTGTCATTTTATAACACTGACATTTTCCTTTATTTACTCAAGCTAAAGATTCAAATATTATTGAAAGCAGGAGTTGTGGGTTGCTATATATGTGCCAAGTAAGAATAAGTTTTCATCATGCTATTTGAAGACCTAGTTTAAAATATTTTGGATAAAGCGACTCCACTTACTCACTGGCTACTTTTTATTGCTGATGTGGATTGAAGTCAGCATCCACACTTAGTGCTAATGGTTATCACCATTGATACAAAACATAATGTTAGAAGGAATCCCAGAAAATGGCCGTAGGTGACTTGGCCGATGTTCCAACTTCCCCACAATCAGGCCGTCTCTAGTTATTCACAGACATTTGCAGCAGCCAAGAGTCTCAACAGCTTAGAGACTTGCAAATCCTCGCATGAAACCGAAAACCATGGTGACTGAGGAACCAGTAAAAGTAAAATAAAATAAACTGAAGATAAATTCTATTTGCAAAAATGAAAATGGTCTCTAAGGGGCCAAGCCATAAAACTTGAGGAAACACAAATAAAAAGGAAAATAAGTCTGCCGAGAGCATGAACCATATAACTTCACTCACCAAGAAGCTGAGGGACTTCTGAGGTTCTCGCCCCATCACGCATAATGTGGGGTCACTCTTCCAGTGAGTGGTGGCTGCAGTGTCAGCATCCATGTGGATTCTGGCCCATTTACTGAGTGTCAACCAATGCTCCAAATTTGTATCACGTTTTTGTTTATTTGTTCTTTTTTTTTTTACAAAAGTAAAGAAATAATAATAAAGCTACTGCCCTCTTTGCAATTAGTAAAGGGATAGAAATGTTTTTTACATTTTGATATTGGTATTTGATATTGTTGAGTTCGAGCATAACAAATATGTCAGCAATTTAGTGGAGGGTGAGAGTGGAGAACGTGTGCAGACGTCTTATTGGATTTTATCTCCATTGGCTCGACTGTAAGTAGCTTTTCATTCCAATGGCTATAATTTTGTTTTCCCCCTACTACATCAATTTTCTAAGCATAATCAGCACAGGCTGTAAAAAGTGATAATATGAGATTAATGGCTGGCGGCCAGAGCCTTTCCAATATCTTTTCTTCACATTTTGACTTCTTAGACAAATACATAAAAATATGGAAGCCTTCCATTGCTATCGAAAAATTGTGTTACATAATGCTCTGGATCATACACAGTCTCTGCCAGCAAAATGTAAGATGCTAACTAACCATCTCTATCTATGAGATGACAAGTGCACTTAAAACTGCTGCAAATTATTCTGCCCTCCTTCCTCCTCCAATTTGCCACTTTGTTACTTTTCCTGACACAGTTTGTGGTTTCTGTGAGTTGCTTTTCATTTCAATTTAGAAAGAAAAGAAAGAGCATAATTCAAACTGTAACGTTTAGGGTTTTGTGGTTGTTCTGGAGCTGAGAGAGAATCAGGCAGGGCCACTGGTCTTCATTGCTGGGTGACAAGTGGGCTTGAACTGGTGAGTGAGCAGAAGACAGACCCCTTGGCTTGACTCCTTTTTCGAGCAAGATTTGTAGACAGTGGAACAAGGGTTGAATTTAGCCAAGAAATTCTGGGGTCAGGAACACATTGCAAAGTGTGACTTATTTGAATCTTAATGTAGGATAGTCTTCCAAGTGCAGGATATTAGTGAGGAAAAGGATGAGATATAACCCTGGGGAGCAAGGCAGGAGCAGGGAGGAGAGTTCATATTTGCCTGTTCCCTGTCTTCACCCCACAGTGAAACTGGGATGAGTTCCATGGAAGACGATGTTTATCCATTTGTACCCTCAAGAGAGAAAGACATTGGCCAGAACTCAAGCAGAGGAGGATTCTGGGAGGAGGATTTGCAGGAGAGAGCCTACATAGAGGCACTGAAGCACCTCTTCATGATGCTCCACCATCACAGGCCAGGTGTAAGGGGAACACCAAGAGTCCCTACCTCATGGACCCTATGGTCTAAGACTGGTCCTGCAAGGTGCCACCAACACTAAGTGTTTGAGAAGAAGGTCGTCAGGTAATGTGCATGACAAGGATACAAAAACTGGAGGTTGACGATTGGCTGCATTCAACCAGAAATTTCTACCAAGAAAATTTAGGGAGCCCTCCTAAACCATTCACAATTATAAGACTCAGGCAACTACTTCATCCTCTGTATTACTGTACACTGAACACGTTTCAATATTTCAGTTACTCATTAGCCATTTATTAACCACTGTCTCAGGAACAGATGCTTGTTTCACCAGTGAAGATGCAGAGATGATCAGAGCAAAGTATCCACACTGTCTTATAGAAGCTCAGACCAGAAAACACATATTAACATATTTTTTATACAACTGAGGACTTTGATAATATCTACATCATTTAGAAGTCTTACAGATTCAAGCAACGGGAAGAATAAATAGCTCGCAGTGCTTAGGGAAGAAAGGATTAACTGCATTGGCTTGTGCCATCAAAAAGCGCTCGGGACACATCTGCAGCTGCAGGGGGAGCTGGACTCAGGAGTTCACGTTCACTGGGATCTGGTCTCACCTATCTTTGTCTCTGGTCTTTTCAGATCCCTTTGATGCAATTCACCTGTGGGCAGCTCCCCCTGGATCCTCCCAGATTCAAGACCAAAGGGAAAGAGCAAACCCCTCTCTCTTAACAGCCTCATGGGAAGTCCTCAGTGGATTCTAACAGGGACATATATCAGAGAATCATGGGGATCTGATTAGCTGAGGCTGAGTTAAGCTACAAATACATAAACTGGAGGAAAGTAAAAAATGGTGTAGATTGAGCAGAAATCACTGGAGTAATTGCTACGTGCAAAACTCAACATATTTCCATTTTAAAAATACTAAAACCTTAATGTTTTTGTGACTTTATATTTTTTTAGTGACTTACAACAGGACAGACTGGAAACTAGGTCTTTGGGGAAATGTAACCTAATGGATTCTTAATAAATACTTGAAGATTAAGTTGATGATGATGAAAATCTCCTGCTGCTGCTGATTGTGTCTGAAGACTAAATTCCTTCTCTTGTGTCCTCCCGTTACACAGTCAAGGGCCATCACCAAAGGAAACAGAGCTCAGTGTTACCCTAGGACCTCTCCCCCAGGAGATTTACATACAAATATTATCAGACTAAATTAAATCTCAGACACATGTCTTTGGAAGATTATGCAACACTGAAATAATACTCTTAATCACATAATTAACATTTATGCACATTCTAGTCCAAAACTACAGAATATATATTCATTTCTGTTGTATATAAAACACTCACCGGGTATTATGGCCATATTCCAGACCATAAAACAAATCTCAGAATGTTAAAAATGCTTAAAATTGTACAGAGTACATTCTCTCACCATAACAGTACTGATAAGAAATCAATCACAGAAAGATATCTGAAAAATATCTAAATATTTGGAAATAATCCAACATGCTTTTAAATAATCCATGAGTCAAAGAAATTATGAGAGCAGCTGGAATATACTTTCAAATAAATAAAAATAAAACACAAAATTTCCAAAGATTTTGAGGTATTGCTAAAGAAATGCTTAGAGGGAAATGTAGAATTTGAAATGATTATGATAAAATCAATGCTTTCCTCAAGAAATGAAAAAAAGTAGATCAAAGTAAACTCACAGTAAGTAGAATGAAGGAAAAATAAAAAGAAGAGTGGAAAATCAATTCAATAGACAAAGAATAGAGAAAATCAATGTAACCCAAAACTGGATCTCTGAAAAGATCAATAAAATCTATGAAACTCTAATCAGGCTGAATAAGAAAACAATGAGAGAAGATATTACTTACTAATATGAGGAGTGAAAGATGGAACATTTCTAAGATCCTACAGACATTAAAAGAATAATAAAGTTAATTTATGTACAACTTTACACCAATAAATTTGAAAAATGAGATGAAATGGACACATTCCTTGAAAGCCACAAATTACCAAAACTGACTTAAGAAGAAATAGAAAATCTGCAAAGTCCTATATACATTTACAAAAAATATTGAGGGCCCGACCCTGTGGCCAACTGGTTACAGTTCCATGTGCTCCACAATGGCGGCCTGGGTTCACAGGTTCAGATCCCAGGCAAGGACTTCCTCCACTCATCAGCCATGCTGTGGTGGTGCCCCACATACAAAATAGAGGAAGATTGGCACAGATGTTATCTCAGGGCTAATCTTCCTCAAGCAATAAAAGTGGAGGATTGGCAATGTATATTAGCTCAAGGTGAATCTTGCTCAGCAAAAAGAAAAAAAACATATTGAAAACTCTCCACCAAAAAGGACATATCCTACTCCACCTAATAAGGTAATTAAGAAATAAAGGACATATAAATTGGAAAATAAGAAGTAAAACTATCTTTATGTGTAAATGATATGATCATGCACATAGGAAATCCTAAAGAATCCACAAAATAGCTACTAGCTCTTATAAATGTGTTGAACAAGGTCACAGCACACAATATAGAAATGCAAAGATCAATTGCATTTTTGTATTTCTATATACTACTATCAAAAATTGGAATTTGAGAGGCCAGCCTAGTGGCATAGTGGTTAAGTTTGTGTACTCTGCTTCGGTGGCACAGAGTTCGTGGGTTTGGATCCCAGACGTGGACCTACTCGCTGCTCATCAAGCCGTGCTGCAGTAGCATCCCACATACAAAATAGAGGAAGACTGGCACAGATGTTAGCTCAGCGACAATCTTCCTCAAGCAAAAAGAGGAAGATTGGCAACAGATATTAGCTCAGGGCCAATCTTCCTCATCAAAAAAAAAAAAGGGAATTTGAGACATACAACTAGAATATACAACTATGTACTGGGGTTTTTAGAAGGGGAATAAAAAGGAGGAAAATTAGCAGCAGATGTTAGCTCAGCATGAATCTTTGTAAAAAAAAAAAGAAAAATGGGACTTCGAAATTGAAGTACTATCTACAACAGTGTAAAAAAATATGACATACTTAGGGATGAACTCAAAATATGAAAAAGATCTGTACAATGAAAAGTAAATAGGATTTCCAAGAGAAATTAAGGAAGACCTGAAAAAATGGGGAGATATATGTTGTTTTAAGGATCAAAAGACTCAATATTGTTATAGTGTTCACTTTACCCAATTTGGTCTATAGACTCAAAGCAATCCTAGTCAAATTCCAAAAGTGTAAATTTCATCTAGAAAACTATAAGTTGATTTTAAAATTTAGATGGGAATAAAAAGAATCTAAAGAGTCAAGCAAACCTAAAAGAAAAAAATCTGTATATCTTATACGATCTGGTTTCGAATCATGTATCAAACTACAAAGATTTCAGATCCTGCAACAGACTATAAAGATGCCATAATCAAGAGAGCGGGTATGAGAGAGAGAATAGACACATTGATCAAAGGAACAAAGAGAGAGTCCAGAACCACACCCAAATGGTCATTTGATCTTTGACCAGTTTGGCAATGCAAATCAATGAGAGACATGACAGTCATTCAACCAATGGTGCTGGGACAACCAATGGTGCTGGGACAACCAATAGAAATATAAGGGAAAACACCCTGACAACTACTTCATACTATAGACAAAAATGAATTAAAAATGGATCGTGGACCTAAGCATAAAAGCTAAAACTATAAAACTTCCAAAAGGAATTATAGGAGAAAATATTTGAGACTTTGTGGTTACTTCTTACACAGGAAACAAAAGGTATGTATAACAGAAGAAAAATTTTGTAAATTTGAATTTATCAAAATAAAAAATCCTGCTCTTAAAAAATGAAAAAGAAGAAAAGGCAAGCCACATCTTGGGAGAAAATATATGACAAAGGAATGGCTTGTCTCCAGGATACAAAGAGAACACTCACAACTCAGTAAAGAGATGAACAGGACAATTAAAAAGTGAGCAAAATATTTGAATAAATACTTTCAAATGGGACAAATTGCCAATAAGCATGTGAAAAGATGTTTAACATCAGCAGTCAACAATGAATGAAAATTAGAGTCACAATGACCATTGCAGACATATAAGAACATATTGTCTTAAATTTAAAAGACTAATAACTGAATATTTTCAGTTAATCTAGGTGTGGCCAAGGTCAGCGAAGAAAGAAAGAGAGGGAGTGAGGTGGGACCACTATTCATTGCTACCCGCCAGTAGCAGGGGCTGTGCGAGAGCTCTGCTGCCATGATTTAATCCTCGAGTTCCTCTGAGAAGGCCGTTATCCCTCTTTACCCAGAGGCCACGTAGGTTGAAACTCAGATCCCTCTGATTCCAGAATTCTTGGTTTATCCATGATATCACGTGGTCCTCGGGGACACACAGCAAGACCATCTGCCGTGGGATTCCTTATGCTTGCCCTTTCTGGGATCAAACCTTGTCCCCAAATTTCTGAGTGGTACTAATTACAGTTAAAGGTAGTGGAAGTGAAGCTGAATAGCTCACTACAAATCTCTGGGTTCCACAGCGGAACCAGGTTCCTCTGGGTTCAGGAGGAACTCCTTGGACCCAACGCACCTTCAAGCCACAGAAAAGCAATCACCTCCAAAAGGCGGTGTATCATCTGTAAATCTTCGACAAATTTTGTTTTTAACTCTGCTTGTTTGAAGAAAAATATACCATTACTTTTAGCCTAAGCATGTGAATGCGGAAGATAGTCCAGTGAACTGGTAGAGTACCCAGGAAGCCACCAAAGATGTTCAAAGAATTAAGTTAAATGTGACTCCAGCTTAAAATATGTTCATAGAAATAGCACATTCCTGTGACTCTGCAATAGAGTTTGAATCTTTTCACACATAGCTTAGTCACAGATTTCTTACAGCATACAGGAATAGCCTCTTGGAATGGTCATTGTTTTCATGTTGAGTGTCTTGCCTGAGAATTTTTGTATTCAGTTAGGGACCTGAAGTCATATACTTCTCTTACTCACAAATAATATTTCAATATGTGATCTAAAAGATTACATCTTGTATCAACTTAGTAAACTGGAGCCGACTGAAAACAAGCAATTACTAAAAATAGCTTCCAGTTTCTTAACTAGAAAATCTTCCATGGAAATAAGGGCTGTCCTTTCACACACCTGGCTGATTTATAACTGAAGATGCTGTACCCACTTGAGATCTCCAGAAAGGGAGAGTGGACATCAGTGAGGGCTCTGACATGTCTATAATCTGCTAACAAAGAAAACTTTGAATGTTTTCTTTATGTCCATATTTCTTACACATCACTGTTGCCCTAGGAAGCAACACCGCCTTCTCTGCCTGCTGTGTTCCATCACACTCCATCTCCCTGTCTCTGTCCGTCATCTTGGTATTTACCTTCCGTTCATCCTTTCTGTTCTTTTATTCTTGCTTCCTCCTTTCCTGCTGTACTTTGGGTTAACTAAGTATTTCTTTACATTGCATTTTATCTTCTCTATTGGGTTTTTTTGCTGTAACTCTTCATGTTATATTTTATTGTTACTACAGGGTTTATAAATACACATCCTTAATTTAATACAATCTACTTTGAATTAATATGACACCACTTTGTATGTAATGTAAAATCCTTACAACAGTATAATTCCATTTAACTTCTCCTATCCTTTGTGCTTTGTAGGTTACATATTTCAATTCAATGTATATTGTAGGTTCTACAGTGCATTATTATATTACTCTAAAGAATCAGTTAACTTTTAAAGATTATTAGTTAAAAAAATCTTTTATACCTACCCACATTTTACAATTTCTAACACTCTTATAAATACAAATTTCCATTTTCCTTTAGCCTGACTTTCTTTAGCAATTATGGTGTGAACCTGCTGGCAATACATTCTTTCAGCTTTTGATCATCTGAAAATATCTTTATTCTGCTTTCGCTTCTGAGAGATATTTTAAGTGGACATAGAAGTCTAGATTGATGCTTTTCATCTTTATCACTTTAAAGAAGTAACCCATTTCTTGTGGCCTACATTGTTTCTGATGGAACGGACTCATTCTTATCATTATTCCTCTCTATAAAATGTGTTTTTTAATCTGCTTGAAGAATTCCTTTTTTAAATAAACGTTTTATTTTAGAACAGTTTTAGATTTACAGTAAAATTACAAGGATAATACAGGGAGTTCTCATAGCCCCCACACCCCAGTTTACCCTATTACTAACATTTTACTATAGGATATTCCATTTGTCACAACTAATGAATCAATATTGATATATCGTTATTAACTGAAGTCTGTATGTTATTCAGATTTTCTTGTTTTTTACCTAACATCCTAATTCAGTTCACGGATCCCATCCAGGACACAACATTACATGTAGCCCTGTCTCCTCAGCCTCCTTTGGGCTACGGTAGTTTCTCAGACTTTCCCTGTTTTGGTGACCTTGACAGTTTGGAGGATTCCTGACAGATTGGTCAGGAATCTTGTAGAATGTGTCTCAGTTTGGATTTGTCTGTTGTTTTCCTAATGATGGGACTGGGGTTATGTGTTCTTGGGAGGAGAGACACAGAGGCAGGGTGCCTTTTTCATCACACTGTATCTAAGTTACATCTCAACATGGCTTATCACTATTGATGTTGACCCCAATCACCTGGCTGAGGTGGGGTTGTCAAGTGTCTCCACTGTAAAGTGACTCTCACCCCCTTTCCATGCTGTGCTCTGTGGGAGGAATTTACTATGTGCAGCCCACACCTAAGGAGTGAAGAGTTATGCTCCACCACTTACAGGGCAGAATATCTGCGTGAATTATTTGAAGTTCTGAAGATGGGAGACATCCATTCTCCCCCATTTTTAATTCATTCTATCATTTGTTTATATAAGTATGGGCTCATAGATATCTATTTATACTTTGGGTTATGACCAAGTAACTCTATTTTGTTCCTCCAGTTGGTCCAGTTTTGGCCATTGGGAGCTCTTTAGGATGGCTCCTGTGTCCCTTTGACAGACTGCATCTTTGTGCATTTTAATAATTGCTTCCTTACTTCTGTCATTACAAGATGCACCAGCCTCATCTTCTATATTTCCTACTCCATCCCTAGAAACAGCCATCTCTCCAAGAAGCCTTTAGGATTTTCTTTTTATCTTTAACTTGATGGAATTGACCATGATGTGCCCAGGTTTGGGTTTCTTTGTGTTTCTCCTCTTGTTGTAACATTACATATTGTACATTTGTTTAATATACACATCACGCTTGCAGTGTCTGGCACATAACACGTGCTCAACACATATTAGCTATTACAATTATTAGTGTAAAAAGATCTCATTTGCATTACATCTGAGGTCCTAAGTGACCTGGGAACCAATCTCCTTTTTGACCAAAATTTCACTAACTTTATCTCTTTTATGTGTGTTCTTCTCACCCTAATCACATTTCGTTTTTGCACACATAGCTGCTGTAGTAACATCTTCCCAGAAGGCACCGTGAGTCCTCCCAGAAGCCGTATTCTGCCATCCATGTGGCTCCATTGTGGTGCTTTCTCCTGTTGACCGAATGTGCTTACAAGTCAGAAGGGTGGTCGTCCAGGGTCTTCCTGTTCCCCCTTCCTCTTTGAGGATGGCTTTCAGTGGAATATCAATAAAATGCTACCTAACTGTTTATGATATTTATTTTCTAATGTTTTTATTCCTCTACCTTTACCCGCATTTCCAGCCTTAGGTTGTTAGAAATACCTTTATAATGTCTCTGAAGGCTCTTGAACCCTACGAAAATGCTAGTAATGTTGATTGGGGTAGCAGTAAGATTATCTTACAATGGAATTTGTGAGTAGGCTTTTGAATTTTTGAATCCTGATTTAACTGAGCCTCTTTTTCTCCTCTAAGAAGACTTAGAGGGAGTTAAAACAAACCAAGAGGGAAAATGAATCAAAATATCCCTTTATTTTTAATGGGATTGGGCAAGAGATCCCAATGGCCTCAGAACCCAATGTTTAGCGAATGTGCTGGACCATGTAGAGGGCACTACTTTTTTTTTTCCCCTACTCCAGGAAGGTCTGAATAGTCTCAATTCAAAGAAAGCACAAATATCACTCCTATATATTTCCCTTTAACGTCTAAGCCTTAGTGTCAGCCATCGTCAATATAACTAGAAGAAAGACTGATTAAAAAGAATCCAGGGCTGCCAAAAGCCAGGACAGACACAGAGAGAAGCCTAGAGCTGTCTTAGTTCAACTTGGCCAGATTTCCTGTGGTCACCACTTTGCACCAAATCTTAGGGCCGCAGCCTTGGCCTTCTCCATTCTGTCCACTTCCACTGTGTCATCATGTGGAAGAAGAGAAAGAAAGAGCAAGTCAGAGTCTCAGAGGGCCGTCCTGTCCAGAGTGTATTTTTACAATTTTTGAAGGAAAGTGGTGGGGGGAGATCTTCAGTTTTATGTATACAAGAAAAACGTAAAAATTCTGGATTCCCAGGAAAGGTAAGACAATAGGGCATGGTCTTGTGCAGCCTCTTTTGTTGTTCTTCTCACATTTCGGGGTCAAGAAGAGAAGATGGTGATGGGCATGCATTATAGCTCCTGCTCCAACAGGTCCACAGCCAAGAACTCCACCCTATCCCAACTAACATTATAAATCATATCTGGGTGTGTTGCCTACAAAACTATCAAGACAGTGGTATAAACATACAAATGATAATTTAAAAAAAAATGATCAGTTACTTAAATACCCCAAATTCACGGCCACTTTATAAAATTTAGTAGGTATCTCTTTCCGTTATGGAATTACTTATCTCCACAGATAAGTAAAAATTTCATCGAAGTGTATCTTCCCTTATTTTGTTACCAAGAGAAAATCCCAATATATGGCCCCTTCCCCACTTATTCTGCTCATCTCTGAGTCAAAAGCTGAAAGAACAGTCTTTATTTGGAGGCTAATTTGCTTAAGTTTCAACTTCAGCCTGTGGAATCATTCATGGGAGCTGACACAGCCACCTCAGTACCCCCGGAGCCGGGTTTTCTCAAACCCAATGCTTTCACATTCCTCATCTTTCCACGGCTCTAAGAACAGTTAGTAGAGATAAGAATAGCACAGCAATGACCCCACACCCATAAAATTGAGAAAACATCAATAACAGAATGAAACGTGAAGACTGCAGCAACTTTAAATCTACGTACCAAGTCTAGACTGACACCACTATCAGTACAGTCAGCAACCTCATCTGGACCCTCCCTTCTGCCTACTGTGTCATTACACTTTGTGAGTCGTCTCTCTCTCCTTCTCTGCCGTTTTATGTAACAGTTCTTTCAAGTATGCCCTAGCATCCTCAAACCTCCAGGGATTTCCATTTCTCAGACATCACAAAGAACACAGAAGTAAGAGACAAATTTCTCTTAAAATTTACCTTCAAGGCTACACATTTATCTGCATCTTTATATATCGTGTTTTCTGTCTTTCCTCCTTCCTGTAGGCTAATTTCCCTGTGTGTTCTCTGGATCACATCTCCTCTTACCTCCTCAGACTATTTGATTTATTCAGTTATTCTCTCTCGCTTCTCTCTCTCAACTTCTTTATATTTCCTAACATGTAAATCCATATCTGTACGTTAAAACACCTCCCCTGATCCCACATCCTTTTTTAATTATCACTCTTCTGCATGCCACATATTAAGCTTTTAAATGGGTTTCAATGCGTTAATTTTTTCCTCACTTTCCACTTTTTTGCTTGTTTTTGTTGTTGTTGTTTTTCATTGTAGTAAAATACACACATATAAGATTGACCATCTTAACTATTTTTAAGAGTACAGTTCAGTGGCATTAAGTACATTCACATTGTTGTGCAGCCATCACCACCATCCATCTCCAGAATACTTTTCACCTTGTAAAACTGAAGTTCTATACCCATTAAACAGTAACTCTCCATCCCCGCCTCCCCCAGCCCCTGGCAGCCTCCGTTCTACTTTCTGTCTCTGTGAATTTGACTACTCTAGAGACCTTATATAACTGAATCATACAGTATTTGTTCTTTTGTGACTGGCTTATTTCACTCAGCATAATGTTCTTAAGGTTTATCCATGTTGTAGCATGTGTCAGAATTTCCTTCCTTTTTAAGGCTGAATAATATTCCATTGTATGAATATGCCACATTCTGTTTATCCATTCATCTGTCAATGGACGCTTGACTTGCTTCCACATTTTAGCTATTGTGAATAATGCTGCTATGGAAATGGGTGTACACATATCTCTTCAAGACCCCACTTTCAATTCCTTTGGATGTATACTCAGAAGTGAAATTGCTGGATCGTATGTTATTTTTTTAAATTTTTTGAGAAACCACCATACTGTTTTCCACAGAGATTGTGCCATTTTATATTCCCACCAACAGTGCACAAAGGTCTCTTTCACTTTTTTAGCCACTATGATCTTGTTTTACACCAGCTATTTAATTGAAACTATTCTTGACAGGATCGCTACTTAATTCCCTACCACTAAATCCAATAGTTCTTATTCCGTCTCTATTAATCATAATTTCTCACGAGTTTTCATTCATTAATAAATATTTATTGAGTGCTTACTCTGTGCCAGCCACTGTTGTACTTACTGGGGACGTAGTAACAAATGAGACAGATGAAAAACCCTGACCTTGTTAAGGTGTGTTAAAAATAAAAAAGCAAATGGTAAGTGGCAAATGTAAAGCAAAGACAATATCTGGGAGTTATTGATGAAAAGGTATTGAAAAGTTAAATAACTGGTTAGAGAGAAATCACTGAGAAGATGACCTTTGTGTAAAGACAAAAAGGAAATGTATGCCGAATGGTACACTTAAATTGGGTGAATTTGTGCTTTGCAGTTAATATCTCAAAAAAGCTGTTAAAAAAAATAAGTGGTAGAGAAATTTACAATTCGGTTATCAGCAGGAAAATAAAGAGAAGAAGAAAGAGAAAAACCAGTTTGAGAACAGGGGAAACTTTGCATTAATTAGACAAATTAGTTTTGAGGTTATGGCGAGGAGATTAAGTGTAAGGTGCGCAGTTGGGTGACAGAAATGAGAGATGAGGCCTCAGAAGAGATATCCAGATATAAGCGATACTGAGGGGCTGCGTGGAGCCCGTAGACAGTACCCAATATGTTCTCAGAGCATCACTTAATTGCTGCTCTACTCCTGATACTCAAGATGAAGTTAAACCTCTTTGAAAGTCTTATTGACTCCTTAAAATCACCAGTTCTGGTTTTTCTATTCATATTTTACACTTGAGAGACTATAACATGTTATGAGATTACAATTGTGTAAACCTATTGCTAAATTTAATTTACTTTTTGTGAGACATATAGTCATAGTTACTCACTTAAAGTAAATGCCATTTAGTAATGGTAGGATGCTGTTTTGAAACTAATGAGAATATTCTAAAACATAACACATTCAATATGTATAATTTATGTTGCTTATTGTGTTTTCAGTCTTTTGTACATTTAGTCAAATATAGAGTGCCAATTGTAGACTCAAATTCAATGCATTGATTTCAAGTTTCATTTCATTTCAACAAAATGGTAAGATTTGGTCCAACAACAAAGATTTCCAAGGATTTCTGTCCATTAAACATTTCTTCTAAAGAGCTTTTTCAAAGAGTTAATGGTAACTTAATCAAATGCACATGGTTTAACATTTCTTTGCAAATCCAGTGATTGAGGAGAAAAACAAATTTGTGCAAAATGTGTTTGCCAGAACCTTTCAAAAATAGGTTAAGATGTATTTTGTTGAAAATGAAAGGCTGCTGGTTTCTCCCATCTCTATCAGCAGATACCGTTGTTGAAAAAAGGAGAGCCAAACCCAAAAATGATGGGACACTAGAACCAGATGTGAGTTCTCACACAGGAAAGTGTTTCATGATGTTCCAGACAACTAACACTACCAGCTTTGGTTACCATCAAATGGAGGCTTTGCAGCTGACACAGTTCCAGCCCTTTGGTAAGTGGTCTTGGGGTTGGCTCCAGAAGGATTGTCTCCTGCACCTGGTCTCCAAGCCTTTCTGTTATTCCTCTCTAGACTAATAGCCTTCAATATTAGTCTAAATCTTTCCTCCATGACAAAAACACATATTACCTTTTTTGAATTAAACAAAACTCCACTCTATTGCATAAACTTATTACATAAACTTATGTAAGCTTAGGTTTCATTAGTAAAATGGGGATAACATTGCCTTCCTTCCAATTCATTGAGACAATTGGAGGTGTTACATGCCCAGTTTAGAAGAGCGACCAGAATGAGGACTCCTCATTGTGAGTGGCCAGGACTCAAGGGTCTTTGCTCCCCAGACCCACTTCTCTCACTTCAGCACAGCTATATTTTGGAGTATTTCCCTGTGACACCACGCTTGAGTCTAATTTCTGTGGCATTCCATATTTTTTAGGTTGTAACAGAAATCCAATTTGAACTAAAGTAATGAAAATAGGATTTATTGGAAGAGTACAAAAGTAGAAGACAAAATTAGTGAAAAATATAAAGGAGGTAAGGCATCTCCTAGCATCACTGTCAGCAATCTCTCTCCCAGTACCCACCCCTCTTCCTCTCTCTCTATCTCTCTTTCTTTCGATCTCTTTGTATTTTGTCTTTGCTTTTTGTTTTTCTTTCTGTCTCAGCTTCATGCTCTTGTACGTCTGATGGCTTTCTTCACACAGCTGAGCACACAGCTGCTGGGAGCTCAGGAGTCACATCCTTAAAGAGTTGGGAGAATGTGAAGGAGATTTGTTCCCCAGAGAGTTGGACAGGAAACTCCTGGAGGGTGCCGACTGGCCTGGAGAGTCAGGTGTGTCTTCCTGGACCAACCATTGTTCTGAGGGATGGAGTATGCTGACTCACCCAGGGTCAGGGCCCACCTGGAGCCAGAGAGTGTGGAGACTGTGAGGGCAGCACTCCTCTTTTTCAAGAACCAGATGGTCAGACAGGAGATTTACCAAGGGAAGAAGGGTTACAGTTTCAGGCAAAATAATTTTTGTTTACTGTAGAAGTAGTAAAAAATACTAAGCTGCAATTAATAGCATTGTGCGTGTATGATTCAGATAGCCATTCCTGTCTTCAAATAGGCTTTCTAGACACATCAAAATGTGAAAATAGTTGAACAACACGAGTTTCTCAAATTATTAAAGTATTTTAAGAAATTAGGATAAAAAAATCCTTGCCCAAATGATGATGACAGTCTATTCACAGTTGTAAATGAGCCAAGAGAGAACGTAAGTCTGCATAGATTACTCAGAATTTTCTCCAATAAAGAGGTCAATCTGGAGTGCTCTTGTCCTCAACGCTAACCCTTGATTCTCCCCTTAGAGTGCTGAGAGCACTGGATTTCACTCCTCGCTCTCATATGTTAGAAATGAGATCTCCTCCTCCTTCTTCTATCCTCTGCTCTCCTTCACTTATAGATTAAAAGTATTTATTAAGCACACAGTAGGTGCCAGCAGGAGTCCAGGAACTGGTTTATAGTGAATAATATTACACATGGAGTTGATTCCTTATGCAGTGAGGCTAATGGAATGCCTTCTACATCCTGGACATTCTGACTAAATTGTATTGTCCTACACACACTGTTAATACATCCTTCATTATTTTCCTTGCAGGCATTTTTATACAAGAGTAGTGAATTGTTTGAACATTATCTTCCGTTCTCAAAATATTTTCAAAAGATGCTATTTCCTTTTAGTTAAATATAGTCGTGTTCAATAGTGTTTGAATCGTGCACTTCATTGGATGCTGGGGGCAATCTCAGCCACCCTTCTCTGCTTCCTCTCCATAGCACTCTTCACTGTCAGATACACGATACAACTGACTATTTATTACACTGAATGTCCATCTGCTCCACGAGAAGGCAAGTGCCACGTGGTGGGGGTTTCTCTTCTCTGTTTGCTCCGCTATCCCAGTGCCAAGAAAAGTGTCTGGTGTCTAGCAGGCTCTCAAATTATATTTGTTGAATTGGGCAAAAATAAGACACAATGTCTGTCTTTGAAGAGATTTCATCTAGTTGGGACAGCAGAAATCTAAACTGTGACAGCAGATGCAGACATGGCCAGTGGAGGGTTCTCCATTCAAACTGGAACAGGAGAGGTCAAGAGACAATCTTAGCTGTTTTCTACATAAATCAATGGGAGTAAGATTGTAGATCTGGGTGCCTCATGTTGAAAGTTATGTTTTCCTAATAACCGCACTGTCTTTGAAAAGTAAATTGTAAACTAGATTTTGTGATTTAACAGAAAGCTGTCTTTCATTATGAACTTAGAAGAAAATAATAGAAAAACGGCCAAATGGGATACTTAAAAAACTCAATCTGCATTGAACAAAAACTGCAAGGATTAATAATTAAAATGCCTTTTGCTCTGAGGAAGTCTTAGCCTTTTCCCCTCTGCAAGTACAGGAATTTAGGTCAGGCAGCTGAAGGTAATCGAGAAGGCCTCCCCCTTTGAAAGAATACTGAGATTGGGCCCCCACGCTCGGGTCTGATAAGACAGACAGTTAGAATAACTTAGTAGGAACCTTCTCTAAAAGCTGCATCATCTGGTGGGCCATAGAGAGGCTGAGAGCAGGGCTGTTTTCCAACAACCACCAGAAGATGCTAGGGGAGCCAAATGAGGAATCTTAATCAGGTAAATATTAAGACTAAACTGAAAAATTGGAGGGCAAGAAGTTTACCTTACGCCCCATGACCAGCACTTGGAAAGTGGTCAAGGATGCTTTTCCCTTGAGTTGAGGTCGCCTGCCAGCATCTACAGGTGTCCTGGCTGCTCAGTTTCTATGAACAAGTCTTATCTTTAAAAGTGTATCTTGGGATCAGTCTTTCTCACCAAGAGAGTTACTAAATTCATATTGTTTGACATCATTCTGCCCGCGTAGGAAAGAACATGGGGAAACTGCAAACTAGATGGTGAGTTTGAAGATCTCAGGTATCTGTTGCTAGGAAAGTTACCATCACTTCCACTTAGTAGAAAACACCAAATTACTCACCAAATGTAATTCATAGAATCTCAAATGAAATAACCAATATTTAATGGTGGTTATCAAATGTGAATGTGCCAAAAGAATACAAAACAACATTTTAAAAATGCATGTTTTCAAGAATTGTTCTAAACATGCACAAATTAACATACATGCACACATGTACACACATTAATTTACACTCACGCACACACATACACGTACATGCAAATACATACAAATGTACGCACACAGATATATACATGCATACATCTATAATTTGTTTTACTAGGTTTAAAGTGGAAAGATTTACATTTTTATGAACATCCCGAGGCATCCACAAGTGGACAGTCTTAGCAGGCCTGCGCCATGAGAAATCCTGCTGTGGGAGGTGGCCCCTGCCAATTCATTTGATTTCTGTGACTGCAAACACAGAAGAATGTAGCAAAATTATTGAATGCCTAGAGCAAGCCTGTGGCCACCTTGCTACAGGTCTGTTTCTACTACCCCCAACCTAGTTTCCTCATTGTGGTGGGAGAAGGGAACTAGCAATGATATGTCAGATGCAGAGAAAGTGATTTTCGTGCACAGTCTCATGTAATTCACACAGTGACATTGACACTGGTCACATCATCTTTGTTGTACAGCCAGGAGAATGAAAGTTCAGAGTGATTAATAATATGCTGGAGGCCACACAGCCTGTTGGCGGTTGAGCCTGAGGCTCTGAGCACTTGTCTGTTGACTGCCCCACACTGTGTGCAGGGTCTGATCTCAGGAATTGATTCTGAGACCTGGTGCCATCTGAAGACTAGTGGGGTTTTGGGAGGTTTGTACTCTAAGCCTGGTGGTCATTGGACAAGGACATGTGTTTATTTATCAAGCTGTGAATTTGAGATTTGTGTGTACTTTGCTGCATGTATGTATAGCTCAATTAACAGAACAACAAACATTTGTCCTTGGAATTAGACACAGGGGTTAGAACAAACCTGTTCATGCGTGACAACAAGGTTCCTGGACTTCAGCCCAGTTTTAGAGCAGTGGTGGCTGTGCAAGTGCTGTAGAAATGAATGCAGCCTGGAAAGACTTGATGACTTCACACTTTTGAAATGTTTAGAACATGTAAGCATAATATATCTTTATAAAAACTACATCAAAGTGATAACTTTGCCAGTTTATGTAGAAGACCATTGCTGGTGATGAATTAAAAATGAGATAAATTGAGGAACAGGTGTTATTGAACCAAGTGAGCTCGCCTCCTGGTGAGTTAAATAAGACTCGACACGAGTAGAAGTTGTCTCACAAAGTAAAGTGTATTTGCAGCAAATAGGAGGCCACGAGGAATCATTTCTGAAGTCATGGCATCCCTGAACAAAGGGAAGCAGCAACTTTTATTTCGTTGGGGAATGAATATTCAAAAGGGAGAGGTGGGTATTCACTTGTAGAGGCTCAGTTGGAGAACATGCGTCCACATAATGAGGCCTAAGCTCCCCCTGGAGAGATCTTTGCTTTAAAAATAAGGCAAAGGTCGTGGGCACAGCTCCTGTGGTGAGGCTTGGTCAGTTTCAGGATGGCTGGTGGTTACATCTCCCTTGAGTGCCTCATTTGGTCAGTTTCAGGATGGCTGGTGGTTACATCTCCCTTGAGTGCCTCATTTGGTCAGTTTCAGGATGGCTGGTGGTTACATCTCCCTTGAGTGCCTCATTTGGTCAGTTTCAGGATGGCTGGTGGTTACATCTCCTTAACATACAAAAGGAAAAGAAACAACTTGGAAAAACAGTTCATTGTTTCCAAACCCACCCTTGAGTTTCTGAGGAACCTAGTCAGTGACACGGGCACACAGTACAAAATGAATTTTCAAAGAAAACTGAAAAGAAATGAGAATTGATGGGGAAATGAAATTGGTGGGTTCTTTTAAAAGCACATAAAACATAGAGTCAAAAACTGCTGTTCAAAACGTTTTTGAACCAAAACCTCACCCTATGTAATTCTGTGGTGATTACATAATCAGGGAATCCCATAGAATTGCGAGTTCATATTGTCTGAAGGGTGGATACAAGACAAGTTCTTAAGGGAGATGACATCGTGTTTTTTCCAAGTAGGATCGTCTGGATATACCAAAGTTTATTTATCCACTTACCTGCTGAAGGACATCTTGGTTGCTTCCACGTTTTGGCATTTGTGAATAAAGCTGATATAAACATCTGAATGCAGGTTTTTATGTGTACCTAAGTTTTCAACTCTTTTGGGTCCATAGCAAAGAGTGCAATTGCCAGATCGTTTGTTAATAGTATGTTTAGTTTTGTAAGAAACCTCCAAACTATAGTCCAAAGTGTCTGTACCATTTTGTATACCCACCAGCAATATATGAGATTCCCTGTAGCTCCACATCCTTGCCAGGGTTTGGTCAATATTCCACATTTTGGGCATCCTGATAGGTATGTAGTGGTATCTTAATGTTGTTTTAATTTGCATTTCTCTGATGCCATGACTTGGAGCATCCTTTGGCACATGCTTATTTGTCATCTGTGTATCTTCTTTTGTTAGGTGTCTGTTAAGATCTTTGGCCCATTTTATAATTGGGTTGATTGTTTTCTTATTGAGTTTTAAAAGTTCTTTGTATATTTTGGATAACAGTGCTTTATCAGATGTATCTTTTGTGTAAATATTTTCTTCCAATCTGTGACTTGTCTTCTCATTCTCTTGACGTTGTCTTTTACAGAGCAGAAGTTTTTAATTTTATTGAAGTTCAGCTTATCAATTATTTCTTTCATGAATTGTCTCTTTGGTGTTGTATCTAAAAAGGCATCATCAAACCCAGGGTCATCTAGGTTGTTTCCTATGTTATCTTTTAGCAGTTTTGTAGTTTTGCTTTTAGATTTAGGTCTATGGTCCATTTTGAGTTAATTTTTAAAGGGTATAAGGTCTTTCTCTAGATTCATTTTTTTGTATGTGGATGTCCAGTTGTTCCAGCACCATTTATTGCAGAGATTGTCTTTACTCCATTGTATTGCCTTTGCTCTTTTGTCAAAGATCCGTTGACTATATTTATGGGGGTCTATTTCTGGGCTCTCTATTCTCTTCCATTGATTTGTCTGTCTGTCCTTTTGCCAATACCACACTGTCTTGATTAGCATAGCTTTATAGTAGTTGTTGAAGTTGGGTAGTGTGAGTCCTCCAACTTTGTTCTTTTTCTTCAATATTGAGTTGGCTATTCGAGTCTTTTGCCTCTCCATAAACACTTTAAAATCAGTTTGTAGATACCTATAAAATAACTCACTGGTATTTTGATTGGGATTGTATTGAATCTACAGATAAAGTTGGGAAGAATTGACATCTTGACAATATTGAGTCTGCCTATCCATGAACATGAAATATCTCTCCATTTATTTAGTTCTTCTTAGAGTTCATTCATCAGAGTTTTGTAGTTTTCCTTATATAGATCTTATATATATTTTGTTAGATTTATACCTAAGTATTTCATTTTGAGGGGTGCTGTTTTTAATTTCAAATTGTTCATTTTGGGTATATAGGAAAGTGAATGACTTTTGTATATTAAACATATATCGTGCAACTTGCTATATTCACTTATTAGTTCCAGTTATTTTGTAGATTTTTTTTGGATTTTCTATAGAGATGATCATGTAATCTGTGAACAAAAATAGTTTTATGTCTTCCTTCCCAATCTGTATACCTTTTATTTCTTTTTCTTGCCTTTTTTGATTACCAAGGACTTCCAGTACCATGTTGAAAAGGAGTGGTGAGGGGGTCATGCTTGCCTTGTACCAACTTAGTGGGAAAGCATTGAATTTCTCACCATAAGTATGATTTTAGCTATAGGTTTTATGTAGATAGTCTTTTTCAAGTTGAGAAAGTTCCCCTCTATTCTTAGTTTACTGAGAGTTTTTATCATGAATAGGTGTTAGATTTTGTCAAATGCTTTTCTGCATCTGTTAATATCATCATGTGATTTTTCTTTTTTTCCTGTTGATCTGATGGATTACGTTAATTGATTTTCTAATGTTGAACTAGCCTTGCATGCCTGGGATCAGTTCCACTTAGTTGTGGTGTGTAATTCTTTTTATACTTTTTCAGATTCATTCTGCTAATATTTTGTTGAGGATTTTTTTTTTTTTTTTTTTTTTTTGCTGAGGAAGATTCACCCTGAGCTAACATCTGTGCCAGTCTTCTTCCATTTTGTATGTGAGTTGCCGCCACAGCATGGCTGACGAGTGGTATAGGTCCACGCCCAGGAGCCAGACCTGTGAACCTGGGCTGCTGAAGCAGAAGGTGCCGAAATTAACCACTATGGCACGGGGCCAGCCCCTGTTGAGCATTTTTGCATCAATGTTCATGAGAGATATTGGTCTGTAGTTTTCTTTTCTTACAATGTCTTTGTCTGGTTTTGATATTAGGGTAATGCTGGCCTCGTAGAATGAGTTAAGAAATATTCCTTCTGCTTCTGTCCTCTGAAGAAGATTGTAGGGAATTGATATAATTTCTTCCTTAAATGTTTGTTAGAATTCACCAGTGAACCCATCTGGACCTGGTGTTTTCTGTTTTGGAATTTCGTTAATTATCGATTCAATTTCTTTAATAGATACAGGTTTATTCAGATTGTCTGTTGGTTCTTGTGTGAGTTTTGGCAGATGGTGTCTTTCAAGGAATTGTTCCTTGAAATTGCTCCATTTTATCTAGCCTATCAAATCTGTGGGCATAGAGTTGTTCATTATATTTCTTTATTTACTTTTAATTTCCGTGGGATCTGTAGTGATGTTCTCTCTTTTATTTCTGGTATTAGTAATTTGTGTCCTCTTTTTTTTTTTCCTTAGCCTGGCTAGAGGCTTATAAATTTTATTGATCTTTTCAAAGAACCAGCTTTTGGTTGCGTTGATTTTTCTCTATTGATTTTCTGTTTTCAATTTCATTGATTTCTGCTCTAATTCTTATTTCTTTTCTTCTATTTATTTTGGATTTAATTTGCTCTTCTTTTTGTAGTTGCCCAGGGTGGAAACTTAGATTGTTGATTTTAGATCTCTCTTCTTCTTTTTTTTTTTTTGGTGAGGAGATCAGCCCTGTGCTAATATCTGCCAGTCTTCCTCTTTTTTTTTTTGTTGCTCAGGAAGACTGGCCCTGGGCTAACATCCATGCCCATCTTCCTCCACTTTATGTGGGACACCACCACAGCATGGCTTGACAAGTGGTGCGTCGGTGTGTGCCCGGGATCCGAACCGGTGAACCCCGGGCCACCGCAGCGGAGTGCGCGCACTTAACCGCTTGCACCACCGGGCCCACCCCTCTTCTTTTTTAATATATGCATTCAGTGCTATAAATTTCTTGCTATGCACTGCTTTTGCTGTATCTCACAAATTTTGAATAGTTGTATTTTCATTTATCTCAAAATATGTTTTTTTGTGTGTGTGAGGAAGACCAGCCCTGAGCTAACATCCGATGCCAGTCCTCCTCTTTTTTGCTGAGGAAGACTGGCCCTGGGCTAACATGCGTGCCCATCTTCCTCTACTTTATATGGGACGCTGCCACAGCATGGCCTAACAAGCGGTGCGTTGGTGTGCACCCGGGATCCAAACTGGCGAACCCTGGGCCGCTGCAGCAAACCACACGTACTTAACCGCTTGCGCTACTTGGCCAGCCCCTCAAAATATGTTCTAATTTCTCTTGAGGTTTTTTTTGTTTGACCCATGTGTTATTTAAAAGCATGTTGTTTAATCTCCACATATTTTGGGATTTTCCAGTTATCTTTCTTTTATTGATTTCTACTTTAATTCTATTGTGGTCTGAGAGCAGACATTGTATGATTTTTATTCTTTTAAATTTGTTAAGGTATGTTTTATGGCCCAGAATGTGATCTGTCTTGGTGAATGTTTCATGTAAGCTTGAGAATAATGTGTATTCTGCTGTTGCTATGTGAAATCATCTGTAGAAGTCAGTAATATCCAGTTGATTGATGGTGTTGTTGAATTCAACTATGTTCTTACTGATTTCCTGCCTGCTGGATCTGCTTATTTTTGATGGAGGGGAGTTGAAGTCTCCAATCCTGATAGTATATTCATCTATTTCTCTTCCCAATTCTATTGGTTTTTGCCTCACTTAGTTTGATGCTCTGTTGTTAGTTTCATACACGTTAAGGATTGTTATGTCTTCTTGGAGAATTAACTCCTTTATCGTTATGTAATGCCCTTCTTTACCCCGGATAACTTTTCCTTACTTTGAATTCTTCTCTCTCTGAAATTAAATAGCTACTCCAGCTTTCTTTTGATTAGTGTCAGCATGGTGTGTTTTTCTCCATTCATTTACTTGTGATCTATGTATCTTTATATATAAAGTGGGTTTCTTATAGACAACATATAATTAGGCCATGTTTTTTGATAATCTTTATCTTTTACTTGGTACATTTAGACCATTGACATTCAAAGTGATTATTGATACAGGTGGATTACTATCTACTATATTTTTTACTGTTTTCTATTTGTTGCCCTTATTGTTTGTCTATTTTTGTCTTCCATTCTTTTTCTGCCTTTTGTCTTTTTAATTGAGTATTTTATATGATTTCATTTTCCCTTTTTTCTTAGCATATCAGTTACACTTCTTTGTTTTTTTTTTTTGCTTTTTTACTTGTTGCCCTGGAGTTTGCAATATACATTTATAACTAACCTAGTTCACTTTCAAATAACACTATACTGCTTCACATATAGTGTCAATACCTTATAATAACAAAATAACACTAGTTCCTTCTTTCCTTCCCTTTTATCTTTGCTGTTATTCATTTCACGTATATATAAGCATACATAGGGTATATTCATAAACATAATCAATTACATTGTTGCTATTATTATTTTGAACAAACTGTTATATATTAGATCCACTAAGAATAAGAAAAATAGAGCCAGCCCTGATGACCTACAGTTAAAGTTTGGTGTGCTCTACTTTGGCGACCTGAGTTCAGTTCCAGGTGCAGAAACACACCACCTGTCTGTCAGTAGCCATATTATGGCGGCTCATGTAGAACTAGAAGGACTTAACAACCAGAATATACAGCTATGTACTAGGGCTTTAGGGAGAAATAAAAAAGAGAGAGAGGAAGATAGGCAACAGATGTTAGTTCAGAGCAAATCTTTCCCAGCAAAAAAAAAATAAGAAAAATAAAATTTTTATTTTACCTTCACTTATTTCTTCTTTGGTGCTCTTCATTTCTTTATGTAGATCTGAGTTTCTGTCTTATATTATTTTCCTTCCCTCTAAAGGACTTTTAGCATTTCTTGCAGGGCACGTCTACTGGCAACAAATTCTGTCAATTTTTATTGGCCTGAGAAAGTGTTTATTTCTCCTTCACTCTTATAGGATAATTTTACAGAGTACAGAATTCTAGGTTGATTTTTTTTTTTTTTTATTTTTTTTGTGAGGAGATCAGCCCTGTGCTAACATCCGCCAATCCTCCTCTTTTTTTTTTTTTTTTGCTGAGGAAGACGGCCCTGGGCTAACATCTGTGCCCATCTTCCTCCACTTTATATGGGACGCCGCCACAGCATGGCTTGCCAAGCAGTGCGTCGGTGCGCGCCCGGGATCCGAACCAGTGAACCCCGGGCCGCCGCAGCGGAGCGCGCGCACTTAACTGCTTTCGCCACCGGGCCGGCCCCGGTTGATGGTTTTTTTATCTCAACACTTTAAATATTTTACTCCACTCTCACTTGCATGGCTTCTGAGAAGTTGGAAGTTGGATGTAATTCTTATCTTTGTTCCTTTATAGGTAAGGTGTTTTTTTCCTCTGACTTCTTTCTGGTTTTTTTGTTTATGTTTGATTTTCTGTATTTTGAAAACGATATGCTGAGGTGTAGTTTTTTTGGCATTTATCATATGGTTTGGTGGTTTGGTGTGAGACATTAATTTGGGGAACTTCTCAGACGTCATTGTTTTAAATATTTCTTCTCTTTTCTTCCTTCCTTCCTCCCTCCCTCCCTGCCTCCCTCCCTCCCTTCTTTCCTTCCTTCCTTTCTTCCTCCCTCCCTCTCTCTGTCCCTCCATCTTCCCATTACATATATGTTTCACCTTCTTTAGTTGTCTCACAGTCCTTGAACATTCTGTTCTGTGTTTTTGTCTTCATTCTCTTTGCTTTTTAGTTTTCAAGGATTCTGTTGGCGTATCCTCTAGCTCAGAGATTCTTCAGTCTAGTCTACTAATAAGCCCATCAAAGCCATTTTAAATTTCTGTTACAATTTTTTGTCTCTAGTGTTTCTTTTGGTTCTTCCTTAGGATTTCCCTCTCTCTGATTACACTGGCCATGTGTTCTTACATGATGTCTACTTTACCCAGGAGAGTCCTTATCATATTAATCATAGTTTTTTAAAATTCAGTCTGATAATTCCAACATCCTGCCATGTACTTGCTTTGTTTCTTCAAATTGTGTTTTTTTGTCTTTTGGTATGCCTTGATAGCCAGACATGATGTGCCAACTAAAAGGATCTGCTGTAAGTAGGCCTTTAGTGTTCTGGTGGTGAGGTGTGAGGGGGAGGGAAGCAAAGCACTCTGTAGTCCTATGATTAGGTCTCAGTCTTTTAGTTGCCTTATGCTTCTGGACTGTGGACTTTACAAGTGTTTCTTAGTTTTTTCTCTCCCCTCAGAGAGGACAGAATGGCTATGGTGGGCTTCCTTTTGTGGAAGGCTAGAGCTGGCTGGAGGTGGGTATTCCCCTTCCCCAGGTCAGTTAGGCTCTGATAATAGCCCAGCAGGTCAAGCTCTGCTTGACTGGTTGCCCCACAATGGCAGGCCTTGTTAAGAAAAACTGAGTGCTTTGGTGTCTCTCAAAATGGTTTCTTTTCCCCTCCCCCTGTTGGAAGCCAGAGAGGATTTTTCTCTGATATTTAGTATGGAAATCTAGTTGGACTCTTGGAGGTAAATCTCACAATATTGTGGGAACCCCCTTATGACTGGGTCCTCCTGGAGTTTTTAACTCTCAGTTTTTAACTGAGCAGTTTGTCAGTTACAGTTAAGGTTTTACTACCCCAGTGCTAGTTCCCAAGTTGGTTTCCCCCGTGAGTCTCTGCTCCAGGAAGCCGTGACTGCCTGTATTCACCTGTTGTCTTTCCAGTCATAGAGCAGCAGTTTGCTCTGTGTCCTCTTTTCTCTTATGGATCCAAGAAGAGTTGTGGATTTTTCAGTCTGTTCAGCTTTTTACTTGTTAAGACGGAGTGGAATGGCAGTTTCCAAACTGCTTACTTGCAGAACTGGAATGTAAGTGTTATTTTAGTTTTCCCCACAGGGCTTGTTAGCCAAAAATGCCTTTCTAGCCACCTGTTATACCAATTACACAGCCTGACCAGACTGCCTTACTTGGGCCTAACCCTGTTCCTAAAGTTCTTCTAAGAGGATTAAGAAAGAGGTATATGGACTATCACTTGAGAAGTTTATCGTGAAAGGAAGAAGGTTTGGATGGTTTCAAAGCTTTAAACATGGAGACCTGACAAAGTATAGCATATTTCCTGTATGTGTTATAGAATCTAAATAACTTGAAAGACCCTGGAAGAGGCAAAGACACCAGGTTTTGTGAAAATGGACCAGAGTTTTTATACAGGCAGGTTTTCCTTAGGGTATGTAGACACGGTAGCAAGAGGTTGGGAAAGCTAGGGAGACCCTCACCAATAATCAAAGTAAAAAAAAGTTTACTGTAGGTATGTACTGCTCCACTCTTGGGTAGACAAGTTGTGAGATAGATGCATGTTTTGTGGAAAGCCAGAATTATCTTATGTTCAGTTCTCTTTCTGTGAGGCCCCAACATCCTAGGTCCTTTTTGTCCACTGAAATGTGTGAGCTGTTCTTGGCCCTGAGGGCAAATATCTCTCTGTTGGGATGGAGAATGGAAAAGGCAGGTGTCAAGTGCCCCAGCTGTCTATCATTTGTAAGAGAATCTGGGTAGACTGCTCCCTGCTCAACTCTTGATCAATGTATATGTTGACTCTGGCCGTAGAGACTTTCCAGAGACGCTAGATTACAATGAAGAACCATTTTGAGGGGCTATGGTTTCCTCTGCTCTGATTTCTTTTTTTTTGTGTGTGAGGAAGATTAGCCCTGAGCTAACATCTGTCGCCAATCCTCCTCTTTTGGCTGAGGAAGATTGGGCCTGGGCTAACATCGTGCCTGTCTTCCTCTACTTCACATGGGACGCTGCCACAGCATGGCTTGACAAGCGGTGCGTCGGTGCGCGCCTGGGATCCAAACCCGCAAACCCCGGGCGGCCGCAGCGGAGCGCGCGCACCTAACCACTACGCCACCAGGCCGGCTCCTGCTCTGATTTCTTGATCAATTCCTTCCTACTGCTTTCTGTCTTCCTGTAATTTCTCAAAGTTTCTGGTCTACTGGTGGGACCTTACCTTGGTTTTCAGTGTTATTATTCTGTCATTCTGAAGGTATATACATTATATTAATTATGTGTGTGTAGGGTGGCAGTTGGGAATATATATTGCCACTTGAGAGGGATCTTGAGATGAAGGCTAGGCTCGATGCACATATTCAGTTTGTCTTATTGAACCAAACATGATGACTAAATTAAAAACCCTATAATCAGGACCATAGCCCACTTAAGATATTGCCTTTATTAAAATGACTAAAGTTTTATTAAATAAGAACTGACCGTAATCTTTGCTTTCCGTAGTTACTTCTGAGAGTGTAAACTTCATCAAATATTTGAAATCCTTACACGGAAGCTGTGACTCCTGACCTGTTGGTTGGAGCCTACCTCCAAGTGCAAGCTTTGAGTTTATAAGAATGGGTACCTATAGCTGTCGAAAAGGCAGGAGGAAAATTAGATTCCAGGAGTAATAGACCCAAGACTCCTGGTTTATTCAACATGGGACTGGCTCGTTGCAGAACTGAGAAATACCTTTTTATCTCTCAAGTTTTAGGCTTATTTAACATTTCATATGGCTATTTTAGATTCCAAATATTATTATCTAGTATAAAAGAGTGCTTTATGTTTTTCTTAATTCTTAAGATGCACAGTAGTCATGAACAGTAATAAGTGTATCATTGAAGAATTATCGTTGGAGCATTGATAGGATTTAAATTCTGTATCTGTACGGTATAATATTAGGTTCTCATTTTAAGCTTTATATTTGAAAAGCCGGGTATAGCAGAATATTAATAGTAATGTAATAATCACAAGAGTTTCAACATGGTAAAAAAGTGCTAGTAGGCAAGTATGTATTTGGTTTTCAAACGGTATCTAATTGTTCTTATCAGTATCGAAAGATCCTGTTACTGCATGTGTCCTTATGTTTTATTTCGTTTCTTTTAGGTCTCTTTTATTCAAAACCTTGTATTTTGTGTAGAAAGAGTTTACCATGTGCCTGATTTTGGTGTCTGGGAAAGAGGAAGCAAATATAATAATGGCAGCACAGAGCTACATTCGAGGTAATTTGTTTATTTCTAAGGGTTTTTTTTTTTTTAATTTAAATGTGTGGAATTTGAATATGAATAAAAATCAAAAGTATTAGATGGGAACTGTGGTTTCTATGTTAATTTCATCTCTTTTTTTTTTTTTCTATGTGATGCAGATGAAATTCACTTAAAATTAAACCAGAAGAGTCTGCTCTCAGTGCTGATAAACAGATGCAGGAAAGGAGCAGGGTGTCTTTCCCAGCCTCCCGTGGTGTTGGTACATGCATATCAGCCTCCAGTCCACGGCTTGGCCTTGCTGCTCAGCCAAGTCATTTTCTTTTTCCTCTTTACAATGACACTCTTTGAAAGATCAAGGAAATTAAAATTGCCAAACACCTATGTATATACATTGCATGTAAAATTCCCTTCCATGTTATAGAGCTGATTTTTGTCCTAATCAGAGATACTTATACTCTTCATATAAAACTTAACATTCATTGTTTTCTCTGAGAGGTGTGGTCACCATCTTGAGCTGTGGTTTAGGGGGTTTGAATAAACAAGAATAGTTGATAACTTATGTTAGTAGTTTGTGAATTTCCTTTACTCTTTAGGGTGAGGGAAATAGCTTTAATGACTGATTGCACCTTTCAGATGTTGTAAATTTTTGCCCAGGAGGTCATCTTTTAACTAAAAAGTGTAGCTCAATGAGTCCTATCCATTTCACACTAAAAGATTTAAGAATTTAAAGGTGATTAACTATAGGTCAGTTTACATCATTGAGACTTGAAGTAGAGAAACAGTTTAAGAAACAGTGGTTAAGAGGAATCCACAGCTGTATATTTTTTTGGGTAGAAGAACTAATCACACAGAAAACTAAGCCAATATAAGATATAAACTAAGATATAGAAACTGGCTCCAGATCTCTAGCTGTGTATCATCTCCATGCCTCAGTTTCTTCATCTATAAAATGAAGATAATAATAGTTTCTACTTTATAAAGTTGTTATAATGATTGAGTTAATATATATGTAAAGCATTTGAATACCTGGCATAAGTGAGCACTAGAATACAAGTGTACTCACACATTTAAGAATATTTTAATAACAAAGATTGAAACAAAAAGGACTTCAGTTAACTCTGGGTTAACTAAAATACAAACATTTTTCTGTAAGTTTTATGATTCATATGAGGCATTTTTATAGTGCACAGCAGAATAGTAACAATCAGTGAAGAAGTCAGTGAAGTGGAGAAATAATTTGTGGGAAAGTTCAGTTCAGACATTAAACAAATTCTGGCAAATATTAAAAATAGGAAGATAATGTTATATTTCAGCCATAATCCAAATTAAGTTCTCAACATTTTCCAGATTATCAAATTACAAGAAAGAAAGTGGATTTGATTAGAAAAGGTGATTTTTAAAAATTTACCTTTCTAGCATTTATGATTTATCAGACCTTTTATCTGCGTTTTAATAACCGTTTGATACATGCCAATGTTATCCCACTGACATTATTTTCAGTATAAAATATTTGGAGTGGCGTTTTTCCTGTTTATAAAAAGTGTAGTAAACTCAGAAAGAACCTTGGGTGAAAGATACCATCCTAGAAAGTGAAGGTGTTGGAAGGTTTCTAGTGAAAAAACAGGCTCCAACTTGTTTTCTTGTAACTAAGGTGCTAATCTTTAATTGAACCATTAAGGATTGTATTTCAAGGCTTGGAAGATCATTATATGATGTTCTTTGCTACCTTTTGCATGCAAAATTAATCTTAATTGTAGCAGGCCAATTATATTCAAATGGATGGGTAATGAAGTTTGCCATTAGGTTTGGATGACGGGTTTTATACATTTAACATTGATCTTTTAATTTTCTATGGTATAACACTTTACAATTCTCCATAAGAATTCTAAACATTTTTTTCAAATGTGTCTGACCTCACATCTCCACAAGCCTTCTTGGATGTGTCACCTCTGGTGCCAAAAGGGTCTATTTTGACACTGCAGGCGGACTTGGCACTGAGG
Organism: Diceros bicornis minor; assembly: GCF_020826845.1. Classification (NCBI taxonomy): domain Eukaryota; kingdom Metazoa; phylum Chordata; class Mammalia; order Perissodactyla; family Rhinocerotidae; genus Diceros; species Diceros bicornis. Next base: position 2,113,299 of record NW_026691429.1, read on the forward strand.
GACGCAGTGATAGCGGTAGTGGTGGGAGGCCAGTATCTTTCTGTGCTCAGGCCTGGGTAGTGGAATGTGGAGCTGCTGCTTAGCCTGTTGCTGCTGTAAGACATCCCAGAACTGTCTGTGCCTGGTTGGATCTGATCTTTACTGCGTAGTGCAATACCCCGTTATCTCCTTAAGCTGTCCTCCTCATTTCAGACAGCCTGAAGTAGTCTACAGTAACTCTTGCTGTAAGTACCCACACCACCCTTTTTGCCTTCTGGCTTTCTTTGCCGTTCTCCCTCTAGCTGTGTACTATACGGTCCTCCTTAGCAGGAGTCAGAGAAGAGACAGAGCACAATCTGACTGTTGCCTTGGTGCTCACTAGGGCCTTGGCCAAAGCGACTGGCTTGGTGAATGTTCCTTTCTTCCCTTATCACACTGGGCACATCCCTTCTAAGCTGCAACTTGATCAAAGAAGGTTACCACCCCTAGGCCCCCAAAACGCACGCATAGTATTCTGAGGTCAGAGCCTCCCTTTTCAGCATCCATTCTCAGTGGTCCTTTAATAATTGCAATCTGTGGCACTGTCCAGTTACAGAATATATTTTATTTAGGTCAGGCAGGGAACATTATTGCCTTTTATACGGGAAGAAACTAAGGTTTAGAAGGTTTAGCGATCTCCCCCCGACCCTGCCTTTAAATGATACACCCCAGTAAGTAGTAGAACCAGAACTGGATTCCAGGTGATTGGCCTCCAAGTCCAAAGTTGTTTCTGCTCTTTCACGTTGTATTTTCAAGTCTTAAAAAGTTTTTCTAAAGTTTGAAAGAACAGTAGGGTATATGCTCTTGGTGAAACTGTTATAAGTTTCAAGTATATCTTTGTTTAGTAATCAGTACAGCTTGATTCAGCTTAATGCTTTGATCAGACCCTTCCTGATCTGCCCTTTTCAGCCCCAGGTTTGCTGGTATCCCTTTTAGTCCAAGTTTTTGAATTATTTAGTATTTCTTAGATAAACCCTAGAATTTTTTTCTGAAAGGTGATCTCTTTACATTTATCTGAACCGCATTCTAGCAGCTGCCTCACCCTTTTCAGGGCTTTAGGAAAAGGATCCATTGCTCTAGGCTCACTATGATTTTCTTGAAATGTTTCCTAAGCAAGTGTTCCCTGCTTTCCTGGTTTTTCTGTTGACTTGACTTTCCTCAAGTGACATGCTCCTTTCAGTTTCTCCCAGGGTGTCTGGAACTGTGTCAGCTAATTCTCCTCTTTTCTCTTGTTCAGGCTCTAACAAATGCCTATGTATTTTAAAATCCTATATTATTTGATTTAATTACATTTTCCTCCATATATCTTTTTGGTACCTATTTATTGTAGCACTAATTCTTAACCCCCAGAATTACGTATCCAAGTAGTCTTCTCAGCTGCTCCAAGTTGAATTAAAGTATTTTAATCTTTATATTTCCCCTTCCTCATTTATGTGAGGATATTCCTACACCTTGGGACTACCTTTAAACCAAAATTCTTTGTTTTGGAGAAGAGATGAGTCATCTATAAGATGTGAATTGAATCTTCACCAAGACTAACTTTGAATTTTTTGGCTGTTGGGAAGAAAAAGGAAAATTGTACTTAATAACTTAGTAATGTGGATATCTGCCCAAATAGAAAGAAAAGTTTTTGAAACATTAACTCCTAAATAGAACTTTCTATTTAAGAGCTTAATTTCCTTTTTTACTTTGTTAAATCTTATATTTGTGGTACAAAGAAGACTGTAGAAGCAAAGAGAATTTAGAAATTTAGATCTGATTTTTCAGTTTTTTTTTTTTTTCATGGTTTTATGTTCTATTCGCTTGGCTTTTCCAATAAAGAAAGCCATCACTAAAATATCAGATAAGTAACCATCATATCACCACTTTACTCAGTTTAAGATGCTTTTAGTGACCATTTTATTCCACACAGTGCTTGTTATTTAAAGTAGCTACTTAATCTTCTTAAATCATTTTTGATGTTCCAGTCATTGAACTATGATAGAAGCAACTATCCCTCCGTTCTGCTTCATTTTATATATTTTTGCTGTACTGAACAATTCATCAGCACCCATTAAAACTATAGTCCTGTCAAGTCCTTGCTGTTTCAGGGGATATGATTGGGTGGCTCAGGGAACTAAAGCATAGTGTTAATGAGCAGGAGGATGTGAATTTAGTTCTCATGCTTGTCAATGAATTTTTTGGATTCTGTGGTGGGTTATCAATCACTGAGTCCAAACCCATCATCTTTTCTAGAAAAGCTTTGAAATATGCAACAAACCACTTTTATTACAAACTATCTCCCAAGCGAACATCACTTCATTTTAGCCCTGTTAAATGAATGTTGAGGTAACACTTTTCAAGAATCAGATTGGTGAATGTTCTACTGGTAGTATTCACCTAATATTAATATATTCAATAACTAATTATAGAGTAATTTAATTTTCTGAGAATGTCTTGTGCTAGTAAAATATTTTTAACTCTTACAACAGTATGTATTATATTTGACAGTAAAATGTAAGATCACATTAGGAGTATGTTTGAGTTTCTAAATAGCTTGCTGTAGCCAGAGATTTAAATAACCAGTAGATAATAAAGTAACATATTTGTGAATTTCAGTTAAGTCCAATTATTTAACCAATTGCATTGGGAAAGAAAGTTAAAAGAGAAAGAGTTCCACATTTACTCTAGTCCAGGTACAGTGTTTGTTTTTTTTTTGTAATGCTTTATTTAGAAGACAATTTCCAAATTCATCCTTTAGCTGTCTTGTTAAAGACAAAACCTTGAGTTAGCTACATCGTGTATCTCCTCCAGCGCAGTATTTCTTTTGGATATTTGCCTTTTGAATAATTTATTTATTCTCGCTTCTCAAAATACTACAAACAGTCTTCATAACACATGTACCTCACACTGTAAGTGGAGGTTTTCTGGTATTACTCAGTTAAATGCATGTAAATGTTTGTGCGTTGGGGGCTATAAGGGAACTCCTAGGACATCAGGAACACATTCTTAAGCAAGAACACCAGTTGACAATGGATGTTTTTGCATGAACTGTCAGAATAGATGACCCCTAGGGGCTCTCCTAACCCTTAGGTTCCAGGAGTCTAGAATTCTTATGCAGGTACTATTTGGTTTCCATTTGGAGCGTGCAAGGCTGAGTATGATTGGCCTACTTATTCTGGGTACGTGATAGAATTAGGAACCTGACTTAGGTTCTTTTCTGGTTACCTATTGTTGCCAATAAACTACCCCCAAATTAGAGGCATAAAACAACAACAATATTTTATTAGTATTAACTCTCATAGTTCTGAGGGTTGCTGGGCTAAGCTAGGTGGTTCCTGCTCAGGGTCTTTTATGCATTTTCCATCAGTTGTGGGTGGGGTTGGAGTCAGCTTGATGGCTTCCTCACTCAGGTATCGGAATGTTGACTGGAACCTTGGCAGGAGCTGTCTGCCACAAGACTTATATGAAGTTTTTTCATATAGACTTCCTCACAACGTGGTGGCTGGGTTCCAAGGTCCAGCGTCACAAAAGAGAGGGCCAGGTGGGGGCTGTATTGCCTTTTATGACCTAGCTTTAGAAGTCATGCAGTATAACTTCCACCACATTCTATTTGTTAGAGTCAGTAAGACCAGGCCATATTCTAGTGAGGGGAATAAGACTCCACCTCTTGATGGGAAGACTGTCAAAGAATTTGCAGACATGTTTTAAACTGGCATATATTTTTCGCTTGGACTTTATACCTTCAGGTTCTAGGCCTTGTCATTTCTCTGTTTTCTTTTTCCTACCTTCCTGTGGGTTCTTCAGCATTTTTTAGAATTGCGTATTGATTTATCTGTAATGATTTTGAAGGTATCTTTTTGTATAGCTTTTTAGCGATTGCTCTAGGTATTACATTATATATATAAACTGAGTGTACCGCGGTCATTATTTCACCCACTGGAGGCAAATATAGAAGTCTTACCTCCATTTATGTCTTGTTACCCTCCCCCATTTATATTATAGTTATCATAAATATTTTTCCCACATGCATTTAGAACCCACAGTGTTACAACTGTTGCTGTAATTGTCAAACATAATTTATAAAACTCAAGAGGAGAAGAAAATCCTATCGTGTGTACCCATATTTTTGCTTACTATATTTTTTCTTCCTTTTTGATTGTTCCAAGGTTGATTGGTTGGTTGGTTGCTTGCAATCATTTTGTTTTGAGAATTTACTTTAGTCATACTTTTAGGGTAGATCTACTGGTGACAGATTTCTTATTTTTCTTTCATCTGGGAATGTCTTGTGTAAATAAATAAACAAATAGGATATATTTACTGGTATAAGATTCTGGGTTGACAGTTCTTCTGTTTCAATGCTTGAAAACACTTGCGCCACATCCTTTTAGCCTTCATGGTTTTTGGTAAGCAATTCATTGTCATTCCATTGTTTTTCCCCTATAGGTAAAATGTTGTCCATGGCTACTTTAAAGATTTTTTCTTTGTCTTTAGTTTTCAAAAGTTTTGATGTGCCTAGCATGGATATATTTATTTTATTCTGATTGAGTTTCACTCGCTGCTTGAATCTGTAGCTTTTTGTTTCTTGCAAATTGGGAAGTTGTCTGCCATTATTTCAAGTACTTTTTTTTTTAGCTCTGCCCTTTTTCTTCTCTCCTTGAGGGAGTCCAATGACATGAATGTTAGATCTTTTGTTATAGCCCCAAAGGTCCCTGAAGCTCTCTTCGTTTTTTTTTTCTAGTCAATTTTTTTCTCTTTTGTTCTGATTGGATAATTTCTATTGTTTTATCTTCCAATTTGGTTATTGTTTCCTCTTTCTCCCCCATTCTGCCATTGATCCTGTCCACTGAGCTTTTAATTTTTATTATTGTAATTTTTCACTTGTAAAAACTTTGTTTACACTTTTCTGTTTCTTAGCTGAGGCTTTCTATCTTTTCACTTGTTTCAATCATATTTATAATTGCTCATTGAAGAATTTTTATTATGGCTGTTTTAAAATCTTTGTTAGATAATTTTAACATTGCTTTCGTCTCAGTGTTAGCATCTATTGATTGTCCTTTTTCATTCAGTTTGGCTGGGTCTGGTTCTAGACATGATCAGTGATTTTTGATTGAAATGTGGACATTTTGAGTATTATGTTGTAACACCCTGAATCTTATTTTAACTTTCTATTTTAGCTATATTTTTTTGGCACCACTCTGCCAGGGGAAGGGGGCAGGGTCATCACCTCATTACTACTGGGTAGGAATGTAAGTCTAGGTTTTTCTTTGATATCCAAGATGGAGACTCTTCATTGTTGCTGGGTCTAGTTGGGATGCCTAGTTCCCCAGTAGGCCTCCACTGATACCTCCTTGGCTAGGAAGGATAGGAGTGCCTCATTACTCATTCCCAGTTGGCCTCTACTTATGGAACAGGGAGAGGATATGGCCTCTTTGCAGCTGGGCATTAGTGAAAGTACTGACTCTCCATTGGACCTCCTCTGATGCCATCCCAGCAGGAAGGGTAGGTTCACCTCATTACTGGCAAGCAGGTGTGGAAGTCTAGGCTTTCCGTGTGTTCTCCACTGACGCTGAAGTGTGAGGGGGGAGACTTCTTAACACTCATTGGTAATGAAAGTCTTGGCTTCCTTCTTGGACTTCTCTGACACCACACGGCAGCTGAGAGGGTTGCAGGTTGGGTGCAGTTCCTTATTATAGACTCAATGTAGAAGTCTAGGTTCCCCACTAGCCTTTACAGGAGTGAGTGGGGGTAGGGCCACAGTTTTCTTTTCTTGAGTGGTTCTTCTCTAAATTTTAAACTGTCTAAATTTTGAGTGGTTGTTGTCTATTGTGTTTTGCTAGGCTATCCTTTTCCTGGTCCTCTGGCTAGAGAGAGCAGGCTTTTGTTGGGGCTTTTTTTAATACACCTACTGGCATTTCCTGGTTTTTGGCTTCTTTAGCTCTAAGTCTGGTATATTGGAGGCAAAAAGGAAACTCAGGGAACTTACCAAGTGTTGTTCCTAGAATCCTAAGGCTCCTAGCCAGTCTGCCTTTCCATCTTTCTGAGGCTTTTTATTTTTGTTATGTGATGTCCAGGGTTTTTTGTTGTACTTAGTGAGAGAAATAGGGAAACTTATGTCTACTCCACTTCCCCATCCATGTATTTTAAAAGGTTTCCCACCTATTTACTATCCTGTATTAAAAGTAATGCATACTTGAGAACATTTCATGTAAACAACCCATTGAAAATGTAGATAATGATGATTCGAATAGCTTAGAACAGTGGTTCTCAAATTTAAAGTGCATTTAACCCCCCTGGGGGGCTTTTTAACACTGATTGTTGGGCCCCACTCCTGGAGAGGAGTGAGAATTGGCATTTCTAACAAGTTCCCAGATAATGCTACTGCTCTGGGGACCACACTTTGATAATCACTCCTTTAGAGAAATGCTGAAATGATGACAGATCATTAATTTTAAATGATATTAATAGCATATGCATTTGCTTTTAATAAAAACAGAAAAAATGCAATAAGTAAAATAAACTGGATATTAGATCTAAAATATTTAAATGTTATTTATAAGATGACAGTCATATTTTTAATGAAATTTGGGTCTTCCCATTTTCCAGCACTATTGTATGTGGCATTTGAGAGGGCAAAGGAGTACGTATTTTATTATAAACAGAACAATATAGCAAAAAATGAGAGGTATGATGATCAGTTGTTTTGTGAGCATAAAGTAATGCCTATTTTATTGGACTCTAAGCAAAGAGTATTTGAATGGGTATATTAAACCCCACTCTGTGGTAAGTGTATGATGTGCAAGAACTTTTTTTAAGGCTCAGAGTTGATATCAGAAAAGCTCTTTTACATTGATCTGAGCTAATGATGCGCAACCTTGTTATTACTGTGCACATATTATAATATACCTTCCTCTAAAGTTCATCTTTTTTTTTCTTGAGTTAGTGAATATAAATGATACTGGAATTAAAACTACTCCCATCAATAGTATGACCATTTGCCTAGATCAAGGTGAACTTAGAAATATTTTTCCCAGAAGATCACTAACTATAAAAAAGAGAAATTAAAATAGTGAAATGTCAGACTGCGATCTCTTAGACATTATTCTTCCTACAGAAGTTGTTCTAAGTTTTAATAAAGAAACTTACTTGTGAATATTCATCAGATAATGGTTCTTATTTTGTAGCCAGATATATTAGAGTTATAAAGTATTTCCTTTTCTCTTTTAGCTCTGTTGGCTTAGCAAAAGCAGCTCTAGAAGCAATTAATGGATTCAACCTCTTTGGCAACCAGGTAAAAAAAACAGCAATAGTAACAATAAACTGTGATTGTTTTTCTGAATTATGTTTTTAATTAATTTGGCCATTCATTAACCAAGTTGTTCCTTATGATCAGAGAATGTCTGAAATTTATGTGGCAGACCGTGGTTGAACAGACTTTCCTTTGAATATGATTTGCCGGTTAAATTTTAGTTTTCTAACTAAAAAACATTGCTTAATTAGAAAGAAAAAAATCTCCTCATAAAGAATTCTCATTGTCTTTGTTCGCTAGCTTTTTCCTCAGGTCTCTTGTTGAGCTTTCACAGTTTTAAATATTCCTAGCCTTATATATCATATATTTTCCATATTAGTTCTCATGTTGGTTTCAACTTAATGTAAATCTTATGTAGAGGGGAATTTGTGTAATATGTGCAGCCAAAGAATTGGAAATTTTAATCCTAGCTTAACCCTCAACTGGCTGTAATTATATGTCTAAATCTCATTTTCTTCGGGATAAAAGAGAAATCCTAAGGGTTGCCTTAAATTTTCTTAAAACAAGATCTTTAACAAGTCTCTGCACCCAATCAAGTGACCGTGGACTGAGTTGTCAATGAAAGGGAATAAAATGTAGGAATACATGTTATTACTCTGGATCAAGAAGTAGGCTAATTGTCTTTAGCAATTTTTGTAAAGATTCTTAAGATGGGAGGGCAAAGGCAGTTTCCAGCTGATATTATAATTAACCCTAAGCTATTAAAATGCTTGGTGGTCTAGTGGTTAAGATTCAGCACTCTCGTTGCTGTGGCCTGAGTTCGTTTCCTGGTCAGGGAACCTCACCACCCATCTGTTGGTTGTTATACTGTGGCAGCCGTGTGTTGCTGTGATGCTGAAAGCTATGCCACTGGTATGTCAAATACCAGCAGGGTCACCCGTGGTGGACAGGTTTCAGGGAAGCTTCCAGACCAAGGCAGACTAGGAAGAAGGACATGACCACACATTTCTGAAAAAATTGGCCATGAAAACCCTATGAATAGCATTGGAGCATTATCTGATACAGCACCAGAAGGTGAGAGGATGGAGCAAAAAGACCAGGCGGGGTTCTGCTCTTCGGTACACAGGGTCACTAGGGGTCGGAACGGACTTGATGGCACTAAAAACAACAACCAATTAAAATGCCGAGTCAGTAAAAATACATTTTAGAAAGTTATGCAGATATGCAAAAGGTAACATGGTTTTTGTTATGGCAATTATAATACTATGTACCCGAAGTCTTGAATTTAAGAAAGTTTTAAGTTGAAGTGTTATAGTACAACTGCCTCTCTTTCACTCCCTACATCCACAAACTCACTTCTGTTCTCACTCTAACTTCCTCTTGGAGGATGGACTCTGCTTACATCCAGGACATGAAGAATGAAGAATGAACATAGACATGAACGGATTGGGAAGAGGGGAGCAGCACCTTATTTTGGGTGCCCAAGACTAAATCGCCCACTTCCCACACTCTTCCTCCTCTCTCAAGACCTCTGGCTGGAGAAATGGAGAGATCAGAGCTCATGGGGGTTTGAGGGGTGTGAGCCTATCGAAATCATGATTATTAATATTATGCCTCTCCTGGAGATTCTTGGTGCCTCTGGCACTGATCTCTTGGCTTATGTCAACATTTCTTTCTCACTGGAAGAGTCAACATACTCATGGAAGTCCCACATGTATCCTTCAGTACTTCTCATTTCCTTTTCACCCTTGCCTCACTCTCAGTACATTCATTTAAATTAGTGTGTACGTGTGTATGTATGAATTTGTGTGTGTATATGTGTGTGTGTATGTCTGTGTTTGTGTTTGTGTATGTATATAGGTATATTAGATAGATAGGTAGGTGGGAAGGAAGGAAGGAGTATGGCATAAAGGTATAAAGGCATAAACATGGCATAAAGGTATGGCATTGTAGCATTATTTACGATGGCCAAGATATGGAAACAACCTAAGTGTCCATCGATGGATGAATGGATAAAGAAAATGTGGTAAATATATATACAATCATGCGTTGCATTGCGATGTTTTGGTCAACAATGGACTGCATATATGATGGTGGTCCCATAAGATTAGTACCATGTAGCATAGGTGTGTAGTAGGCTATACAATCTAGGTTTGTGTAAGTACACTCTGTGATAGTCACACAATGATGAACAGCATACAGTGTGCCTAAAAGCACATTTCTCAGAACATATCCCCATCATCAAGTGATGCATGACTATACAATGGAACATTATTTAGCTATGAAAAAGAATGAAATCTTGACATTTGTGACAACATAGATGAACCTTGAGGGCGTTATGCTAAGTGAAATAAGTCAGACAGAGAAAGACAAATAGCATATGATCTCACTTATATATGGAATCTAAAACAACAAAACACCAAGCACATATATACAGAGAACAGATTGGTGGATGCCAGAGGTCGGGGGTGGAGGGTGGGTGAAATAGGAGAAGGGGGTCAAAAGGCACAAACTTCCAGTTATAACATAAGTCATGGGGATGTAATGTGTATCATGGTGACTATAGTTAATAATACTGTATTGCATATTTGAAAATTGCTAAGAGTAGATCTTAAAAGTTCTCTTCACAAGAAAGAAAATTTTTGTAACTATGTACGGTGATGGATGTTAACTAGACTTATTGTGGTGATCATATTGCAGTATATACAAATATTGAGTCATTATGTTGTACACCTGAATCTAATATAATGTTATACGTCAATTATACCTCAATTAAAAAAAAAGAATGGCATTGTATTTGGAGTCAGGAGACTCACTGTACGCTCTGTACTCCCACCAGTGAGTTCTGTGACATTGGCTAGTTGTTTACCTGTCTCGGCTTCCTCATCTAAAAAAACAGGGATAATGATACTAGGACCTAACTCAGAAGGTTTTCATGCAAATAAAAAGCTTAGTATAGTGCTTGGCAAAGATTAAACCCTCAATAAATATTATCTCTTGTTATTGTTAATGAAGTACTGGTAATGTTAAAGAACGGAAATGAAGAGATTGGACTGAAAAGCTTCTAGAGAGTATCTCAAGGAGACTTAGAGGAGTCATGGACTAAATCAATAGTGTTACAGCAGCAGTCTGGAAAGATACAGGTCTTGCTCTTCTGCCTTCCATGGCATACCAAGTAGTGTCCTGAATGGAGTTTTGTGTCTAGGTTGGACATTATAAGGTATTGGTCAGCTCTTTTTTGCAATCGTGCCATCTCCTTTGATGTCCCTGAGTCTTAGTGTATGTTGCTTATGTGTCTGGTATATATACTACATATATGCCTCCACCTACATAGAAGCCCACACGTATACATGCTACCTTTCCTAACTACCCATCTTTCAGGGCTCTGTCTTCAGCCTACTTTTCCCAGGAAGCTTTCATAGATCTCTTAGCCATAACTCTAAAAGCACTGAATTGCTCTACTATACTTTCTGATTCTGAGTTATAAATATACTGCTAGAATTGTTCCTCAGCCATGATGTCTCAGTCTTGGCTGCACAGTAGAATTATTTGCAATACTGATTGCTGGGCTCTACCCCTGGAGATTCTGATTTAATTGGTCTAGGGGGAGACCTTGGCCTTGAGATGTTTCCAACTGCCCAGGAATTGTAATGTTCAGCCAAGGATGAGAGCGACTGCTCTAAGCAGAGTTAATATTGACCTTGGTTAGCTCATGTCCATTCCCAGCAGAGCTGTGTGCCAAATGTTTGCCGAGTTGACTATTCGTTGAGTATTTTGGATGGAAATATAGACAAATAATGTCTTATTCCTTTAGCCACATAGATGTCACATGTTGCAAGTGGAGCTCTCCATGTTCCTTTTTTTTTGGGTAATATCAAACAGTATCCTAGTTTTACCAATTCCCTTTCATTTTTGTTTCTGATGTGGAGAATTACAGAAACCTGACTTTGTTAATGTTAAAATTCCCACCTCTACAGCAAAGTTAAAAATATACCTGCTAAATAGTAGCACATTTAAGAGTGCATATGATCTTTTCAGTGTTTAATCATTTTATCATATTGCTCCATGTACTTCAATGGGCTGTGGTCTAATTAGAAGTCAGTGGCTGGGAAAAGAACTGATGTAACAAAGAAATGTTTTTATTCAAATGAAAACCTATAGAAACCTCCTCAAGATTTGAGGGATTTCAGATCAGATGAATATTCTCAGCTATTTCCAAAAACTGTTGATGTAGTGTTTTAGAAGACCTGATCATGTGTCTTTAACTAAATTAATTTAGAGCTTTGAAAAAGTACACCTATTGATCGCAACTCAGACAATCTTAGATCTTTGGAGCTGGAAGGGCCTTTCTCTCAAAATGAGTGGTCACAGAGTTGAGGTGGCTTTTCACTGGTCATGCAACAAAGAGGCAGAACAGGAATTAAACCAAAGCCACTTGGGAATGAATCTGGAATATCAACTATTAGTACAGGAAATCTTAAATCTTGAATGCTTTCTACCTTTAGAGGTGAGAACTGTGCATTTGCTTTTGAAAACTTTTAAGCCATTTTCTTCTTTTTTAAAAAATTTAATTTTTTTATTGAGGTGTAATCGACATATTAGTTTCAGGTGTACAACATAGTGATTCAGTATTTGTATATATTATGAAATGATCACCATAATAAGTCTAGTTAACATCCAAACCCACACGTAGTTACAAATTTATTTTTCTTGTGGTGAGAACTTTTAAGATCGACTCTCCTAGCAACTTTCAAATATGCGGTACAGTATTGTTAACTGTAGTCACCATGCTGTATATCACGTCCCCATGACTTATTTATTTTATAACTGGAAGTTTTTACCTTTTGACCACATTATTTTCTTCTTAATTGTTGAACTTCTGAATGAGACATCCACTTGGCAAACAGCGTGAAAGGCTTGCCTTTTGCCCTTTTTGTGCTTCAGTGTATGAGATAAGACAAATGTTAATTTTTATTTTTATGGAAAATTGTTGGGTGGAATAAGCTTTTAGCTTTGATAATGGTTATTATGTGTTCTTACACTTCCTTTCTTCTTTTTTTTAAAATGTCAGACTTGTCTTATTATTCAAGGAAAAAACCTTATCATTTAAATCTTCCCTTTGAAAGCAAGTTATTTTTCTTTGGCAGAAAATATCTAAGAAGAAAATGTGATAAAATGGCCTAATGTCTTTAGTGATAAGTTTATAATAAAGGCTAATTTGGAGCATTTAGAAACATACTCATCAATATGAGAATCACATATTTCATCATACTTTCAAATATGTTCTCTATAAATATAGTGACATATATAATATTTAAGTGATATTTGACAATATTTAAATAATAATTTTTAAATAAATTATAATTCACACTCAGCAAATGTCATAGACATGCTAAGCAACAGTTTTGTGGTTCCTGGGTCTGAGTCTCAGCTCTCCCCTTTCTGAAACCCTAAGAATTACTACTCAGGTTCACCTCGCTCTGTAGTTGGAAAGTTCTTTTAACGCATGTGAGTAGAATCTTCTGTAGAAAAGAGAAGCATGGCTTGTGAGAGGGGCTGCTGGAAGCTACTGTTGGGCCAGTAAGTAAAAGTTGACTATTTACATGCCCATTGCCACCACAGCCATGATGCAGAGGGGTAATTCCCATCAGTAAATATCCTTTCTGTAAGAATCCTGCTCTCCAGGCTCTGCCACGGAGCTCAAGAACAGCTTAATGCTGAACTAGGGAAGAAAGTCTCCTGATGGTAGTTCTGTGGTATGATTTTGCGTTCAGAAGAACAGAAATCATGTGTAGTAGATACACTGAGTGGGTTCATCTTGTTTTATGCTTTGATGCTATGTGGCAGCAAGCCTATTAGCTCAGGTTCAGAGAAGTGATTGATGGGGTAAAGAAAGGCCCAGACAATCCTTCAAATCATTTCCCTTTGAATTGAGACTAAAGAGATCAGCAGTGTCTTATGGTCATAGATGTCACCCTTGGCTTTAGGTACCATCTCAAAAGTGTTTGTTGCAGTCATGGAGTCTGGGGTAGATGGTTCAGTGCAGCTCTTCTCCACCATTGGAACTCAAGTCCCCATGACAGTGGTTAGGTTGAATCGTCTTCTAGTGTATTTACTAGAAAGTAGTCATAGAAACTCAGTTTGGGAATACAGTTTGAGCTATCAGTCTTAAAATATGCTCTGTAGATGGAGTCAGGATATGATGGTAGAGTTGTGATAATTTCAGGAAACGGAAGATGAAAATAAAATATACAGTGTTAATCAGATACTTTGGAGTGACATATACATATAAAACATCCTTTCATATTCCTGGTTTTGATTGGAGAAATCACAATACTGACAAATGAGCTGAGGCCAGAATCTAAAAGGTAATGACTAGAGAAATTGCTCATGTTATGCAGAGCATTCAAAGCAATGCAGACATATCAAACTTCCTTTGAAATTTGCAGGCATAAAATTAATGTGTCTGATGATTTAAAGTTGGTGATAATTAATTCCATAAGTAGGGTCTCCTTGATGACTTTCTTAAAAATTTGCTTCTGAACAGGAATAGGTGCCCATGGTCTTAGGTGAATTTTATGGTGAATTTTATCTTCCTGTGAATCTTGGCCCTATGCCTAAGCATGGTATATTTTTTAAGAGGACAGCCACACAATATAGTTAACTAGCATTTGCTCTCACTGTTAAAATCCAGTAATATTATGAAATTATTTTTCCCTTTGTGCATATTTCTTAGAGGCTGGCAGAGGAAGAAACGTGAACAAATACTTTGATGAATTTAGATAAATAAACCATTTATTCGTGGCCAGAAAATAGAAGTTGGCTTGTTTATATTAATCAGATAATGGCAAGAATTGCCAAATTTGCTATTTCACTTCATTATTTACAAATTACACTAGTTAGATTTTATCTTTTAAAAATTCAGTTCAAGGCAGACTGATTTGGCATGCAATTAACTTTATTAATTATGAGCCTAAGGATAAATTATAAGTCCTGTTATTTTTGTGTATTCACAGGCTCCCAACATCTCATACCTATTCATTTCTCTGCTGTTTGTTCTAACTACCCTGCCGGCTCCCCTTCCCACAAAAATTCAGATCCTAGCTTTGCTCTTTGCCTTCTCCATGAAGTATCCCAGGTTCCCTATTTTGTTTTTTTATGTTACCTTTAGAGATTTATTATCATTATTATTCTCTCATCTAAGCCACTCACTTGGTACATAGGCCCATATCTTGGTACATCGTCATGTATTGCCTGCCATGTGCAGTCTTTTTGTTTTGTTTAATATTCATCTGGTTAGGACTGAATATCACCTGGGTCAGCTCCTTGAGAGCAGAGGTCAAGTTCTATCTTGTTTTCCTCAAAGCAGAGAACACATCACTCTGACAGTGGCAGATACCGCATGAAGCTTTGTTGAATTCAATTTTGTCAGTGGGTATGAAAACTAGGGAATTTCAAATAATAGAAAGGACAGTTTAGCGTTAATCTGGTTGTAGAATGACAGCCTCACTCATTTCTTCTTCATTTATTAATTTACTCGTCAGAGTTAAAACAGATTTAAGAAATGATATTATGAATGAGAAATCATTCTATTTTTTTTTTTTTTTGGTGAGGAAGATCAGCCCTGTGCTAACATCTGCCAATCCTCCTCTTTTTTTGCTGAGGAAGACTGGCCCTGGGTTAACATCTGTGCCCGTCTTCCTCCACTTTATATGGGACGCCGCCACAACATGGCTTGCCAAGCGGTGTGTTGGTGCGCGCCCAGGATCCGAACCGACGAACCCCAGGCTGCCGCAGCGGAGCGTGCGCGCTTAACCACTTGCACCACCGGGCCGGCCTGAGAAATCATTCTATTTTATGAGCTAATACTCATGTATGTACATGGGTTAACAGGAAAAATGTACATATAGTGAGTCTGATATTTGGAGGTAGGGCCTAGTACCACTAGACGTTGAGTTTCAGTCTAGGTGATTGATTTGAGGTATTTTAGTTTCAGAGTGAATGCGTCTTTGAAGTTGGTGAGAATTGGAATGATAGTTCTCTTCTTCCCTTCCCCATGTGTTTTTCTGAGTATTCTCTTATAATGGAAGCTGTATTTGTATTCCAGTTTCATTCTCTGTGTTTTCAAAATGTTTAGCTCCCCAGTAAAAGAACAAAGCTATGTTTACTTATGGCTATGCTCGTAAATATGGAAAGCACTAATGGCTAAATATTAAATTTTTTTTAACTTGGTTAGCAGACCAATTGACATTTTTTGTTACACCTGTCTTTTTGTTCAAGTTTTTTGGCTCTTACTTGAAAGATATTTTTTATTGTGGGAAATTGTATAACTTAGTCGTTAAGGTGTGGGCTTCTGTGTTAGAGACTTGATTTTGAACCCGTGCTCTGTTAAACTAAGATTTAGCATCTTTTTCAGTAAAATGGGGATAATAATCCTCTATATATGGGGATTAAATGAGATAATCCATGTGAAGCATAAAGCACAGTGCCTGACACACAGTGAATATTAGCTTTTATTTGCATTTTTATTATTTGAGATTCTCCTGTCTCTATATTTTAATCAAGTAGTTTTTATATCTATAATTCTAGATTGTATCTAAATTTGCTTAGTTTGATCATATAATCAACATTCTTTATTAGGACTGTACAATTCAGATTTTGTGAACTCAAATTGGTTCTTGTTTTATTCCTTGTCAAAAATGTGAGTAAACTATTTGTATTTTTATTAACATAAATATCCTTAATTGATTAGGTATCTTATAATCAATACATTTTGATTTATAAGAAGACTGAGGAGAAATAGGGAAATGTAAAAATAACATTTTTTATGATTATAAAATGAATGTTTATTGCAAGAAATTTGGGAAATGCTGAAAGTATAAAAAAAGAAAATTAAAATCTTCTGTAATGCCACTCTCAATGCAACCAATGTTAGTGTTTTTGTGAAATTTCTTACAGTCAAAATGCCCAATGTTCTACAAGTCGTTTTTTCTTAATTTAGGAAATGTTTTTCTCTTTCTCGTTCCAGGGCTGTTCTTGGTCGATTATATTTGTGGATCTCGATGCTCACAATCGCAATAGGCAAACTTTGTGCTCACTCTTACCCAGAGAATCAAGATCTCATGTGAGATATTTTTATAATAAATTAATATGAGCTATCGTTTATGATTGTTATGTAATTTTGTTTACTTTTCTAAGAATGTGTTCCAGAATGTTAGAGGTTGCCAGCAGAGAAGAGAAGAGAGAATAGACGTTGCCTCTCACTTGCCTGGTCTGTGGAGGTCTTGTTCAGGAAGTGAGCAGAGCTGTGGACACAGCTGCTTTGTCTTTCGAGTCTTTTGTAGAACAGGAGAAAAGTAGACCTTTTATTTTTTCAGGAGGGAGTAGCAACATTATACCAAAATGAATTTTTTTGTCACAGAATATTAGAAAAATATTTTTCATAATTTATATTTCTTTTGAATAAAATTATTTTTCATGCTTCTTTTCTCTCATTCGAGTCACAATTTTTTTTGTCTGATAAACTTTTATATGCCTATAGTACTCAACTGTGGATTTTTATAGGGGTTATTTATGGCTCTATTCTTAGAAAACACTCAAAATGGAATAATTTAATTATTTAAAAATAACTGTTTTATAGAAGTAATGCAGGATTATGATAAAAGAAAAACAAAACCCACAAATAAGCAAATAATAATAATATAATATCCACTCGTTATTCCACCACTCAGTTATAATCTTAGGGTGACAACATTTGTGTTTATATGTTTTTATATATTTTTATATGCATATATACTTTTCATTTTATAATACTGGGAGAATATTGTTCATAATATTTGATAATCTGGTTCTATGAATGGACATGTTTCCAGATCAATAAATGTTTCTACAATATAAACTTTAATGGCTGCTAATTTACTTATCTAATTGTTGGACATTTAGATTGTTTTGTGTTTTTCACTGATACCAAAAAATTGTTATGAGAAACTAAGTTTTAATGATTAGTTATTGGTGTTAAATTTTTACACACTGCCTTAATTAATATCTTAAAGTTTGAGTCCAGTGTTGAACCTTGAAAATACTCCTTATTGGTGAATAAAGTTTTATCTCCTCTGTAAGCTTCGCTAAACCATACCATATAAGCGTCTGTGTGTCCCTTGCAGCACAGCAATCTCACTGTCAGTTAAAGACTTTTATTGACTTATTTCTTGACTTATTTCTTATTTATTTACCTTTTATTATCTATTCCTTATTTATTGACTTATTTTTATCGGCTTTTCATCTCCATGATTCTCCTTGGGCTGTGTTGATCATATCACTGCAGGCACTTACAGTCCCTTCTTTTTTTTTATTGCTGCCAGAACACAGATGCTGCCCTGCTCCCCTGCATCACTTACCCTGCATTTGCCCTGGATGATGAAGTTCTGTTTAGCCAGACACTTGATAAAGTGGTTAGAAAATCAAAAGGAAAATATGGATTTACACGTTTCTTGAGAGATGGATATAGAACATCACTGGAAGATCCCAACAGACGCTGCTACAAACCAGCTGAAATGAAGGTATCAAAAACTATTCCATATCAGGGCATAACAGAGTGGTCAAAAGCACCGATTGAGGAGTCAGACTTCTTGGGTTTGACTTCTGGCTCTGCTACTTACTAGCTGTCTGGCCTTGGGCATGTTAATTAACCTCTCTGTGTTAATATTCTTCATTGGTAAAATAATAGTACCTACTATTATTGGTCCTATTATTGAGGTTCTTGTGAGGATTAAATGAGTTAGTATGTATAAAAATGCTTAGATTGGTGCTTCGCACATCGTAAGCACTTGATAAGTGTTAGCTCTTACCACCAGTGAAGCCCATTTGCTCATATGGAGCCACATTGATTCATCGGGTGAATAATTCTTCTTTCACACTTTCAGAACTCTGCCTGCCTGTTTCATACCATTTGTCTCATGTAATAGAAAATATCTATTTGTGATCCAATTTTCAATCTGTTAAGCAAATGCTCTTTTTTTTTGTTTCACTTAGACACTTCCCTTTGAAATATAGTCCTCTAAATAATTAGTTTTAAAATATTTTCTATTTCAAATATACATATGTACCACTATATCTAGATTTATACTAGGTGTTTTTAAGCTGTCCAGAAAACTATAACACCCCCCAAAAAGGTAAGCGTGCCTCCACATTGCTGAATACAATTAGTGGGGTAGATTGAAAATTATTTTTGTAAGCATTGTCATAATTTTGACTCATTCACTGAAGATAGGGAAAATCCCATGAATCTGTATATTAAAAAATGTCCAGGCAGCATGGTACCTTGTCATTTGTTTGACAATTAAATACTCTTTTAAAATTTAGTATACACTTAGTTTTGCAGAACAGCGAGACACACTATTTATCATTTTATTTAATTTCACAACTGACTATCATTTGGGAGCATTAGGAGCCATTGTATTGTGTACATCTTTGAAACCCTACAGCAGTCTGTTAGATTAAGCCAAAAGATCCGTTTATCTCTTAAACACCTTGAGATGTTTCTTTTCTATTTAATACCTTTCCTGTGCTGATTTACAGCACTTACATTTGAACTGGACCCCCTGTAACTACCACCCTGCATACTTTCAAGTTTGGATCAGTCCAGCAGGCTCTCTCTATTTCCCACCTATTGCTGAGCACCACTGAGAAAGGCCACAGCAGTGTGGATAGATGCCACCCCGGATTTAGGACATCCATCTTGGTTCAGTTCTCATCATTGCTTTCACTGCTTGTTAGTTCTGCTATGTGACCCTGCCAGGGACTCCTCTTATAAGCTTTTCAAAATTTTTTCCATTTGTACTCAAGTTCCCAGACTTGACTTCTCACTTTCTACTTGTTAGCCTTACATTTCTGTTTGGCCTCCTCCACTGCATCTATCCTTCATCCATACTTACCTCCATCTCTCTTGTCTCCCAGAAGTTGCTGTCTGTTCTTCATTCTAAGGCTAACCCTCCATATGTACACCTCATCCTGTTCTCTTTTAGTTCCTAGGATTCTTGGTGTATCATTTGTCTTCTTCCCTGATAGATAGGTGTCTGTTTTTATCTCTTTCTTTTTGTCTCCTCATCTTCCCTACTTCTTCCTTCCCGCTGTTTTGCTTCCCCAACTCAAATCAGCTTCTTTTTCTTCACATAAACACAATGAAGTTCATCATTAAAAAAACAAGCAAAAACTCTCCCTCACCACTCACCCCTGTCTGCCTCCCATCGCCTCTCTCTTTGTGGCTACACTTCTGAAAAGCATGGTCCGTTCTAGGTGTAGTACCTCGTTTGCCTCTACTCACTCCTTCACCTTATAACCCTGCTCCTCTTCCCAGTACTTCCGGTAGCTGTGCTGGCTTCAGTCAGTTTAGGTCACTGGGTCATAGTGGATGCTTTTCTGGCCTTATTTCACTTATTTCCTTGGCATTTGGGTGTCTTAACTGAGTTCTCTTACTTGGAAAGTTTTCTGTGACCCCATTCTCTTCCTGACTCTGCTTACTTCTCTCACTGTCTTTGTTAGTCTCCTCTGCAGGTTCCTCTTCTTCCACCTCTTAAATGTTACTCTTCTCCTGGGTTCCATCCTTACTCTTCTGCTATTCATGCAATCATCGCTATCACTGTTAACTTTAGTGTCTCTATCCCTAACTCATACTTCTCCCCAGGAGTGCCCTACCATGTATCCACCTGCCTTCTGGACGTCCTCCCTTGGATGCCCTGCAGTCTGCTTATGTGCGTCTCCCGCTCTTCTGCCCAGGTCGCAAACCTGAGAGTCATCCTAGGCACTTCATTCTCACTCACCCCTCGTTGTCACTCACCAAGGCTGACAGATTTAACCTTCCTCTCTATTAACTCCTTGGTTTAGGCTAGTGGTTCATAACAAAGAACAGTTTTGCTCTCCCAGGGGCCTTTGACAATATCTGCAGACATTTTTTCATTGTCACCACTTGGTGGGTGCTACTGGCATCTGGAGGTAGAGGCCAGGGATTCTACCACACATCCTGCAATGCACAGGATAGCCCCTACAACCAAGAATTATTTTGCCCAAAATGTCAATAAATGCTGAAGTGGAAAAACCTTGGTTTAGGCTATCGTCTTTTCTCTTTGGATTATTCCCAGCAGCCTTCCAATTGGTCTCATTTCTTGCCCTAAAACTCTCTTCAACACTGCCTGCTGTCCATCCAGCAAGTAAATCTAATGAATAAATCTGATCCTGCTCAGTATTCAACAGTGGTTCTGTGTCGTCTCCAGATCAAAGTCTTAGTCTCTTATTCATGACCTGCCAGGCTCTTCTTGATCTGGCTGGCCTGACCCACCTGTTGGGCTTCAGCTTTCACTATTTCTTCCTTGCTTGTTCCAGAAATACTGAATTGCTGGTAGTTTCTTTAAGAAACTTTGTGCTTCCATGCATCTGTAGTTTATACTTTTGTTTCTCTGTGTGGAGTTCCCTTAGCTCATCTCCCTGGAGAAATCCATCAAGCATTAGCTGAAGCATCTCTTTTCCTATACACCCTTCCCTGACCCCCTAGGCAGACTTGGGTCTTTCATTCCCTGTGTTTCTGGTATATCACGTATATAGATTTCATCGGGTGCTACAGTTGTTCGTTTACATGCCTGCCTCTCCCCTAGGCTGTGAGCTCTTGAGGGCAGCTTCTCTGTCTTTTTGTCTTCACAGCCCTCTGTCTAGTTGGTGCCAGGCATTGCTGAGTACTTAGTAAATGCTTATTGAATGAATGACTACTGTGTGTGATGGATTAAATGAATGAGCGTTTGAATAATAAGAGTTCTGAGAAAAATTTTTAAAAAAGAACAATGAAACTACTTATAAATCAGTCCAATTTTGTTATTACTATAAATGAATCTTTTATGTACATCCTAACTATAATTATTCTAATTAATATAATTTTCTAATTAATTTAGTGAAATTTTTAATATTTTATTTTTGTTTTAGCTATTTGATGGCATTGAGTGTGAATTTCCCATATTTTTCCTTTACATGATGATTGATGGTAAGTGAGCTTTCCTCCTGAAATTTAAGCTATAGGATATAAGTGGTTTAAAGAAGAGAAAAATGAAATATGACTCCTTTCAGCTAGCAAAATAGACTGCACACAGTGATGTTAACTGCTCTGCATTTTTGTACGCTACTCTTCTGCTTTCTGAGTGAATATTAAATCATTTTCTGTAAAAGAATTTAAAGAATTAAAGAAATACTTTATTTAAAAGATGATGCAAACATATTTTCATATTTGCAAAGAAGTTTTTTTATGAATAGAAATCACGAATACCATAATTCGTAACATTGTGAATATCTATAATATTTACACATATAAATAGAGATATTTCAATTAAAATTCTGTTTTCGATTCTAAATGCTAACATGACCTTCTAAAATCAATTTCCTCAAAAAATATCACGCACGTTTGCATTACCTTTTTCAATTTTATTTTTATCATTTATGTAGAAAATTACCAAAATAATTATAACTGGGCTAGTAGATTTTCCTAAGGTAAAATTTCTGTGGTGCTTATTGAGCTCAGATGTTGTTGGATTTTATATTTTACGTTTTAGGAGTTTTTAGAGGCAAAATCCCAACCAAGTAAAGGAATATCAGGACCTTCTGACTCCAGTGCTTCATCAGACCACAGACGGTATAGTTGGCTTGTTTTTCAAGAAATTCTTCCTCCTGATATTTCCTTCACATTCCTTTGAAAAGCGTAAATGATTGCTTTTTAAACAGAACAGTTTATTTAAATTGAAAAAAATGAATGAGATCTTGAATGAATTAGAAAGAATAATTTATTAATTTGCTATAATAAATTTGTTTTTATAAAAGGAGTTCATTAGGCAATACAAGGATGGAGACGAATTTAGGTCGTCATGGCTGTAGTAATTGGAAAATAGTTCACTGGATAGGCCCGGG
Organism: Diceros bicornis minor; assembly: GCF_020826845.1. NCBI lineage: Eukaryota > Metazoa > Chordata > Mammalia > Perissodactyla > Rhinocerotidae > Diceros > Diceros bicornis. The sequence continues at coordinate 2,135,485 of NW_026691429.1, forward strand.
TTCTTCATCTGTTATCTACTGTGTAACTCCACTCTGTGTAGTGTGGCAATAATATAAAATGACTGATTTGTATTCAGGTCACCAGAAATGGTATGTTCAGGTGACTGCTGCCCCCTCCAGAGGGCCAGCTAAAGGCTCTGTCCTAGCCTAAAGGTACTACCATTGTCAAGAACATTCTGGCCTCCTCTTTGGAGTTGCTTCTAGGGCTTTTAGCATGTTATTTTGAATGTCTGCTGTGATGCTAAAATGTCATCCTTTGAGGATGGGTTTAATATTTTAGAAATGGTCAAATACCATCTTATGAGTGGTATGTTGGTTGCAGTTAAACACTGTCAGGGCCCATAAAAGAACATAACTGATTTTTCTGTATGACTAGAAAACTAGTTATCAAAGGAATTCCAAAGGAGAAGTTCCAAATATCTTTGGGGTTTGGAAGTATTAATAAAATGAGAATATGTTCTCATAAGTGAACACCTTTGAAAACATATTTATCTGGAAGTTAAAAATTATGATTTGTTGGGGCTGGCCCAGCGGCGCAAGCGGTTAAGTGTGCGCGCTCCACTGCGGCGGCCGGAGGCTCACCGGTTCGGATCCCAGGCGTGCACCGACACACTGTTTGTCAAGCCATGCTGTGGCAGTGTCCCATATAAAGTGGAGGAAGATGGGCACGGATGGTAGCCCAGGGCCAGTCTTCCTCAGCAAGAAAAAGAGGAGGATTGGCAGATGTTAGCTCAGGGCCAATCTTCCTCACAAAAACAAATATATATATACGATTTGTTGGTAAAAAATGGATGGCTTATGGGCACAATGCATGAACTGGCGGTTACAGCACTGAGCCCTGTTCCTATCTCACATGAAGTTTGTGATATTCTTTAGGGTTTTCCACAAGTACCCTAAATACTTCACAGTATGTACTCACCCTTTAAAATACTTGTAATGTTAAAGTAGTGAAATGTTTATGGATAAACATTGAATTTGAAATAAAAATTAATTAATTTATTTATGTCTTTATGCTCCAAATAATTACTTGTGCAATGTGAGAAATAATGTAATGCGTGTGGTAATGCATATGATATTTAAAATCCCTCGAATGAGATCTTTCAGTACTCAGTGGTAAATCATTGATGCCTTGAGGTGGTGGTTTAGTGTACCACACTTTAGGCTTCATCACATTCAGAGAGTGGTGTTCAAACTATTCCCTGTGAATCATAGACCTTTTTACTAGTTTTAGACACAAATATCGTGAGTGAGTGATACATGAAGAAGGAAGCAAATTTTAGGGAAATGAGGGAAATTAAGTTTACTATGGGCTGATATTGCAAAAAGTCTTCTGTAGCACTCTACTGGAATTGGGTTTTTTTCCCCCTTTACATCATCCACAGAGATTCTAGTCTTTAAATAATAATTTTTAGTTTCACCAAGGAATATTTTTAAACAGTTTGCTCACAGGGTATGATGGATTTTTTCTCTTCAGTGATATTGAATGGTAGATAATGGGTTTAATGATTAAAATGAGGATTTCTTCCCTCTAAGCAATGGCTCAGGGTTATAATTCTTCATTTAAGATTATACAGTATCTCATTTGTAAAACTTCCATAGACTAATCATATTAAAAATAGCTTCTTCAATGGCTCTAAATATTTGCGTACTGTATATTTGTTGGTTCATTTAAAGGTGTTAAAATTAAATGTTGTTAAAGGAGATATGTTAACATTGTTGGCTAAAGCATAACATATGCTGTCAAATTAGTGTTTTAAAGTCAAGAAGCTTTTTCCGCATTTTGCACTTGCAATTTCTGAAAGGAGCCAAAATATCCAATTTTCTGTAGTCTATCAAATCTGTTACCTCCTCTACAACCTTTCTCTCTCCCTTCTAGTTATTGCAATTTCTTGAAGAGAAAATTTGGGAAGGACACTGATTCGTTATATTTTAAATATTTATTTTTAAACTCCATAGGTTATCCTGTTGTACCAAAGCACTAGTATGTGCCAGCTGATTTTGTAGAATCTGAAAAAGAAACCCTGGTAGTCAGAAGCGATTTCCTAGCAACTGTGGCCGTGATGGAAAACTGTTTCTTTGGGGACAAGCCCTTTATATCATCGCAAAACTCCTGGGTAAGTGGAGAAGGTTGGGAACAATGTTATCTCTTGTTATCAAGTCGTTAGAAATAAGTATGTCAGGGGCTGGCCCAGTGTATTAGTGGTTAAGTTCACACACTCCTCTTCGGTGGCCTGGGGTTTGCAGGTTTGGATCCCAGGTGTGGACCTACTCACTGCTCATCAAGCCATGCTGTGACAGGCATCCCACATATAAAGTAGAGGAAGATGGGCACGGATGTTAGCCCAGGGCCAATCTTCCTCAGCAAAACGAGGAGGATTGGCAACAGATGTTAGCTCAGGGCTAATCTTCCTCACCAAAAAAAAAAAAAAAAGAAGTAGGTCTTTGCAGACATTTTTCTTGTGTTTGCCTGGTGTTTCATGCTGCTAAGAGGTCTTGGGGGAGTTTCTTAGTATGTAAAGGTATATTAATATGTCTGTTTCACTGAATGATGATGGACGGTTTCTGGGAAGAAAGTCAGATAGTGTGGGTAGCATTATCATTTAGAGGGCTGCATTCAGCTTAGTGGATAGGTTTCTAACAGAAGCCTATGGGAACTTTGAGTTACTTTTATATAATGTAATAAAATTCTGATTTAATATAGCAATCATGTTTGGTCATAGCTTTAGTAAACCACTTGCCAAAAGGAATTGGTTATCCCAGAGTTTTCTTCTTTCCGGTAAATACACATTGGCAATTTACTCAGTTTGCTAGAGGCTTAACGGGAGCATTATTCATAATTCTTTGAAGAATTATTCTTTAGCTTTTCCTAAAACTTCAGCTGAATAAAAGTACTCTTTGGACACATTGAAATGAAGGCTAATTTAACGAACACAAAGAACTATTATGCCTCTTCCTGTGCGATTCCTTGAGAAAATTTAAAATATTATTAGCATTTCCATCAAAAAGGCTATCTTATTAGAGGCAGAATTCCTTCATGACAAAAAGATTATGAAACCGGCTGATCATGAATACTGTACCTGTACTAAAAGAACTGCTTGCTATGTGAAATACTGTTGTTGTCTTTGTTGTCCCCAGTACTACTGCATAAATGCTAAATTTGTGCTGTAGGAGTTATTGTCTTTGGTTTCTTTTTTTTTCCATTCCATTAGGGAAGAATGTTTCCAAGTCCAGATTTCCAATTCAGGCTTTACACAGATGATATATAAGGGCACATAGAAGCTAACCAAAGAAGAGAAAATTAACTTAATGCTGTTTCCAGTTTGTTCTTTTCCTAACAGTATTTTCTGGGTCTCCATATAAACTTAATCCTGATTTTAAAACCTGTAGAAAAATTTTCTTCCTTTAAAAGGACAGCTTTTTAATAAGGAGTTGATATTATTTATACAGGTTTTGCATTTAGATTTTCCAACAGACAAATATATATAGATGAAGTAGTGTTCTTAGAATCAAGCCTAGTTGGTAAGGTTATCTCTGGGTAGAATGTTATTTCCTTCTCACTAACATGAATATGAAGAAGGCTTGTTGATACTCACAGCTAAATAAAACATATTATAGTAGAGGAGTAGCTAACCTACCTAAGGACAAGAATTTTAACATCAGAATCCTAAGTACTATACTTGGAAATTACAAACGAGCATAAGGAAGTTTTTCTGTGATTCAGAGGCTGAAAACTGGTGCCTGGGATATGGGATTTGAGATCTAAACCTTCTTCATTCTGCTTCTTGCTGTATATTCAGCCTGAGGTTGATACAGTGAGAAAAAGTGCTATTTGAGCAAAGCCTGTGGATAAAATTGAGAAGCCTAGTGAATTGGGAATGCAGAATTGACTATACTCTACAAAAGCAAATTGAGCTTTAAAAAAAAAGAAAAAAATTGAAAACAATATCAATCAGTAAAAAAGCATTGGACCTTCTTTACTCCAAAATTAATGTATTCAGTGTAGACAGATTTTGAGTTTAGATACCATTTTCTTATCTTAAGACCAGAGTGAACAGAAATAGTGTAGGTCATGCCTTGATCTGTTTCACGATCAAAAAGAAGAAAGAGCCTTCAAAGAAAGAGTCAGTTTCTCTTCTTCCCTGCTGAGCTTCTACAAAGGCGGTAGAGAACATGCAGAAGGTGTGTTGCAAACTAGGAAACAACATGCTTGTCTTCCCTGAGAAAGAGATGCTGCATATTCTTTAGCACTCTTACCTAGCTGTGTGTCTTCTGGTTGACAGCTCACTCTTAGCTATTGTATACTTGCCCCAAGAACCAACACACTTCTGTGGACGTTAATCAGCATTCTAGACGCCACTTTTACCAACAAAGGCTTATTTATTCATTAAAGAAGCCTCAGTTGGATATCTGCTTGGCAACATTTTATGGACAGTTAATTGATTGGAGTTATGTGAAAATAATAGAACAGTAAATCTTTAAAAATATTCTGGAATATATGACTTTTACTAATTCAGGCCAGTTTGTATCCAGTGAAATCCACTAAGAATATTTTGTCCTGTGTGTGCCTTAGTGAATAATTATACAACAAAACTATGTGACTTGTATTCCACTGTTAGAGCAAAAAGACTCAATATGGTGTTTCCTGGCTGAAGGCTTGACCTACCCACTGTGTTCTTAGAAAATAGTTAATTATTACAGTATTTCTTTTATTTTCTTTAGAAAATTTAGACTTTTAGAATATCAGTGTTTGCTATAAAATGGGTAAATAAATTGTAAACATGTTTATTTTAAACCAGAGACATATTTTAAGATACATTTGTCTTGTCTTAGAATAAAGTGATCATTTGTTATACCTACAATTGTTATTTAAATTTGGAAGTTTAGAAACTATCCATGTAACAGATGATCAGTCTGTAGAAAGCAGTGTACTTTTTGAGTTCTTTGCAAAAATAGCTGTAAAAGTATTTATCACGTAAAAGTTCTTTGGATTGCATTTCTTTTTTGAGGTTAAGAAAAGTAGGGAAATATAAGATAACATAAGGTTAATGATAACTTTACTCTAAAACTTTCCCAAAGCCATTACTTAACTTTAATATGTTTTCTTAGTATTTTCTAAAAAGAGAAACTAACATATCAGTTGTTTAGCTTTAAAAAATATCTGACTTCTAGATTTTATCTTGTCTTTTCAATATACATGCAACTGACTTTCCTTTCTCTGTACGTAGGACATTGACAGTGATGACCTTCATGTAGGTCCTACTGTAAGATCCCAAATCGTTAAAGATTAGAGCTTTATATACTGTATAACTTAAGACAGGCGAATAGAAGGATTTTTTTAGAATGGATACTTTGAAAACATTATTAGTAAACATCAGGAGTTAAAGTCAGTCATGTTCTTTGATTAAGCTTGAATTATTGAGTAATTTTAATAAGTACACCTTTCTCTCCAATATACACAAACTCCCAAAATATTCAGGTGAATGAAATTTTTCTTGAGTTTTGTGAAGACTTTTTGTCTTTTTGGCATGAATGTTATTTAATTTCCTGGGAGTTTTATTCAGAGACTTTTAAAGTGATAAAATGGATATAAAAGTACTTTAAAATATCCAAAGTGTTATGTACATATAAAGTTCCCAACTTAATTTCTTGGGTACCTAAAGTCCTTTGGTAAGTCATTGTTTCAAACTCAATTTATTTTCCACTAGACTATATTTTAAATGAGTATTAATACCTAGCAAACTTGTAGCCATGTGATATAGATTATTTCTCTGACATTATCGTCTTTTTCCTCCACTTCCTTCTCCCCTAGTTTCTCTTCCTTTTTTCCTTTTCTTCATGTTTTTCTTTGACTGTAGTGGAAAGATCAAGAGTTTTGGGGTCCTAAACTTAGGAACTAGGCAGTTCACGGTTTGAATATAAGTTCTACTACTTACTACTTATGTGACTTGAAGAATTTTCTTACCTTCTGTGATCATCAGTTTCTTTATTTTTATGTCAGAAAGATTAACTGATGAGGAAATATACATAAAGCATTGACTGTGGGACAACTACATACTTAAATGGTTCTTCTACTTCCTGCCCTTCTACCCTCCCTCCCTCTCTCAGCCACTATTTAGGATATAGTTTTGTGAAAATATGTTGCATAGTTCTTGTTAACCAGGCAACTCAGGATGCTCCTGGGCCCTCCTTGCTAGTACTCCCATTGCCACAAAACATCACAGGAAGAGAATGCTTGCCTAGTTGCTCCATAACCATTCATCTGCTTGATGATTCAGCTACTATTTGTAGAGGCCTGCTCTGTGCTAGTCACTGTGATATCCAGTAGCTCTACAGCAAGAAAGGAATGTGACAATCTAGGAAATATTTCTGTCCTCTGAGGGCAGCCTAGTTATTCTGAAATACCGCTTCCTAATTCCAGTGTTTGTAACTAAGATAAGTCCACTTGCATTTGATTTCATTCATGATATTTCTTGCCCAATTGACCTCAAATATAAAAGCCACTTATTAAGCCTGGAAATTTAATGCTTTTAAAAGTTAAAGTAAATCAGTGATCACACCCCTAGTGTGCATGAGGTCATACGAAACTGAGGTCTTGATTTTCATTGGTCCGTTGACTTCAAATGCAGTTGACTTAATTTTATTGCTCAGTATAGCACGTGTTTTGTTACTGATCAGTAAAGGTAAAATGAATAGATAAGAGTACAGATATATTTATAAATTGTGGTTGCTGAAAGATTTCCCATCTGTTACATTTCAGGAAACTTCAAGCAGAAAGACATCAATTTCTGAGCACTTTTGTTATCCTTTTCATGGTATCCTTGTGATTGATAGTGACCTATAATGGGATTTCTGTGCAGTGGGCATTATAAACATCTTGAGAGCACATGTAATACAGTATTACTTGAAAAGCTTCACGTAGGAAGATTTTCTTCTTTTAGCTTATTGTATAAATGACTAGCTTTCTTGAAACTGAAATTTTTAGTTGAATTGCTACTAGGTCTAGAAAACTTGTATAAAAAATTTATGATCCCACCCTCAAATATCTTAGTGACATTGAATATGAAAGCAGTGATGCCTAGAGTTCGAGAAGACTGCATACATATTGTCAAACTATTTCCCAGAAATGCTAATAATAATACCTGCCTTAAAATGTGTCAGATTCTGTGCTCTAACCTTTACAAATAATGTCCTAAGTAATCCTCCTAACACCTCTATGAGATGGGTACTCTGTGTCATAACTGAAACTCCGAAGAGCTCAGCACCTCACCCGAGGTCACCCAGCCCGGGACTGACAGAGACTTGATTGATTTATTCAGGAGTCTTCCAGGTGCTTGCGTCACCTGTAACCTTTGTGGCAGTAAATATGCTTATTAAAAATAAAAACTTTGGTGACCTAATAAGAATTAATTTGTATCCTGTTTTCATTTACATGCTGATTGTTAAAAACATATTTCTTAGTCATTTCTGTATCCTCTGTGAATCGTCTGGATATCTGCTTTGCGCATTTAACCTTGGTTTTACGATTTTTCTTATCAGTCTACATAAATGTTTCATATGTTAGGTATACTAAACCTCTCTGACATTTTCCTAGTTTGTTTGCCACTAAACTTTGTTTGTTCTGTTTTTTGATGAATGAAATTTAAAGTTTTTATATATTCAGGTGTTTCATTGTTTTTCTATTTAACTTTTTGCCATAGAATTTAACATTTAATCTTTGAAAGTTCATCACTGTTAATCAATTGAGTTAAAAACATATATTATACATTTGAAATTTTTTGGTATAATGTGTTCGGTTGAAGATCTACATTTTCTTTTTCTTCATAGCTCATTTCTTAATACATGTGTTGCTAACATGTGGCCCTGCCCCTGAGAGTCAGCCAGGCTTTGCAGCACAGAATTTTACTCCATGAATTAGCTGCTGAGCCTGTTTTAGTGTGTCCTATGTGATTTTGGTGTCGTGATAGAAAATTACTCTGTTAAATTTCCTTTAAATTGTCATTTCATTAAAGAAACAAAAATTCTCCTTAATATTTTCTTTTTACCCTCAATAATTATTGTTAGAGGTGAACCCAGGGTATGTTTTATAAGCCTTTCTATGCATAAAAAAGTGCAAATATTAATGAACCTAATCTGTCTTCTAAGGATTTAAAGACAGCTATTCCTATTTATAGAAATGCTTGATTTTCTGTGAGCTTTGGTACTGTATTGTGAAATGTAGAAAGCCAATTGCTCTTTTCTCCTGTTGTCTCATTTTCCCTTTAACAATTCTGTAGTTGGTTGGGTGTAAGTTCTTTCAGGCTTCTCACACTTCACCAGAAAGCTGGTGTCACGGAATTAGCACAAAAATGGAGGAGCTCCATTTTTGCCTCCTGAATGATGAGTGCAGTGAAAAAATGTATGTCTGTTAACTTGACCTTTTAAAATACCTGTCGCTTTTACCTCTATGGAAATTAAAGTAATGATTATGGCAATTAATGTTTCCAAATTTGTTAACTCACCAATTTATTATTTTGGTTAATAAGTCTCTTGAGTACCTACTGTATGCCAGATGCTGTGCTAGGTAGTGGGGTACAGCTATGAGTAAGAAGCATACAGCCCGTGGAGACATAGACAAGCACATGGTATAAGTGGGGGAACATCAAGCTAGATACGCAGGTGCAGTACAAAGAGAGAAATAAGAAGGAAGTACAAAGAAATAAACTTTCAAAAGACTTGGTTAACTATTTGATTCATATCAATTTTGATACGTTAGCATTTATGCTTTCCAAGGATATAAAGATTTCTTAATTTATCTGTCATCATTTATAAATAACAAAATAATAAAGATAGAATTTCATTTCTATAGAATGACAGTGAAACATCAATTATGTAAAATGCTTGTTGGTAGTGGAAATTTTTCCACATCTCAATGATCAGACAAATGAAATAGGGAAACAATTTGCTGCTATTTAGACTATCATGGTCAACCTTGCATCATGAGCTAAAATGATAGTAATAAATTGGAATTATATGTTGATATTTGCCATAATTAAGCCTGTATTGGTTTGTTTTAAATTTTGCAAAAGTATATTTTTTTTCAGAGAGAAGAATGTTCTGTAATATGCTCCCTGATTTGGGTAGGAAAGTATAACATATCAAGGTCTAAATTGTTTGTTTATTGTTTCTTCCTCCTGGTGTCTCTTCCATCTGTATTGTATAGAATGTCAGTGTTCTCAAAGGACAGAATTGTATGTGGTTTAGAACCCCGACTCCAGAGAGAGACTGCCTGTGTTGGAATCTAAGCTCTGTCATTTACCAGCCATGTGCAAGTTGCTTAACCACTCAGTACCTCCATTTCATCATCTGTAAAATGATAAAGTTGTTGTGACGATTAATGAATTAATACATGTGACATACTGCCAGGGATGTAGTCAGTTCTGTGTGAGTGTTGCTAGGGCTGCTGTTGCAGAGGCAGCAGTGGCTTCTGGGGCTGCTCCTCCTTTTTTTGTTATTCTATTTTTAATATCACTTTTATTATTATTAAAAACATCTTCCAAGTGTTACTATAAACACCTTTGGTGATTTTGCCTGTTGGATAACATTGCACATGTGCCCTGAAGTTACCCTCAAATAGAAATATAATGAGAAACATTCCCAAAACTGCAAAGAAATTTATAAGCATTTTTGTGGTTAACTCCCTGTTCTGTTTTTCAGAATTATTCACTGTCTAAAAGCAGTACCTAAAAAGCTATGGAAAATGAGGTGTAATTTTTTTCTTTTTTTTAGTAAATATTATACGTGGGTGAATTTATACAAAACTCAGCGTGGTGTCGTTTTTATGTGATCAATATAGAATTGAAGATCAAGAGTGAAATGAGCACATTTTCATAACTTAAGTGCGGTAAAAATAAAAAAGTGTGCTGACTCACTTTAGAATAGTTGGATTCCTTTTTCGATGTTATTATTTAATTATGTTTCACATGTCTGAGCATAATAAGATAACTTGATAGATGTGCAAATGCTGGGTCAGAGTATGCTTGCTGTAAATTTGGGTAATACTGCCAACTTGTCCTCTGACGAGATTATGCAGAATTATATTTGAGTTGTGGTTTCCCACCACCGACTCTCTCCTCCCCAGCTTAGTTTCTTCCAGGCCCAGGGAGAATCCCTGCCTCAGTGAGTCTCAGGTGCTGATGGGCCTCTCAGGTGTGTTAGAGCAGAAGACAGCAAAGAACCACTGACTTAGTACCTTCTTCTCAACCTCCCCTCCCAAAAATCTAAGTGGCGTTCCTTGTTGTATCCTTGGATTTTATCAAAAGTTGCCACAAGGGACTACCACATGAAAAGAGCTTCCGTGTTTACAGTATAGCAGCAGTTGGAGACATTACCGTCATGCTGGTCAGCGCCCCAGAAAAAACGCCCCATCTCAGAAGACTATTGTAGAATTTAGCATCAGCAGACACTTTGACTCCCCTTAGTGAAATGATTTCCTTCCTTGAGAATGCAAATGCATTATTTTTAGAACAGCTTTATTGAGGTATAATTTACACACCATACATTTCACTTATTTAAAGTTTACAATTCGGTGGTTTTTAGTATATTCACAGAGAATTGTGCAACTGTCACTACAAACAGTTAATTAATTTAATTTTCATCATCCCCCAAAAAACCTCATACCCTTTAGCAGTCACCCCCCACTTCCCCCCAATCACTTCACCCTTCCCCCATTCCCCCCAGCATCCTGGCTATATCAGACAATGTTCTGCTGCTATTCATGGTGTTTTCGTGGCCAGATTTTTTGGAAGTGGGTGGCCGGGTTCTCCTTCCTAGTCTGTCTTAGCCTGGAAGCTCTGCTGAAACCTCTTCACCATGGGCGACCCTGCTGATATTTGAAATACCAATGGCATAACTTTCAGCATCACAGCAACACCCAGTCGCCACAGTGTCACAACTGTGACATGGGTCGTGTGGTTCCTGATCAGGAAACGAACCTGGGCGACCGTGGAAGAGCACCTGATCTTAACCACTAGACCACCAAGGCTGACTCCTCACCCCAGCACTAGACAGTCATTAATCTACTTTCTATTTTCTATAGATTTTCCTGTTCTGGACATTTCATGTACCTTGACTCATAATGTGGGGCCTTTTGTGACTGTCTATTTTCACTTTTTTTCATTGTTTGCAAGGTTCATCCATGTATCAATCAACACCTCATTACTTTTTGTGGTGGAATAACATGCCATTGTATGTATATACCACATCTGATTTATTTATCCATTCCTCAGGAGATAGACATTTGGGTTGTTTCCACGTTTTTGCTGTTATGAGTAATACTGCTATGAACTTTCATGTACAAATTATTGTTTGACATTGTTTCATTCATAAAATGACATGTTTTTAGCTTTCTTGGATATACCTAGGGGTGGAAAACCACTGAATTGTAAACTTTAAATAGGTGAAATGTATGGTCTATACCTAGGGGTGAGTCATATTGTAACTCTGTGTTTAACATTTTGAGCAATTCCAGACTGTTTTCCAAAGTGGCTAAACGATTTTGCATTCCAACCAGCAATGTATGAGGGTTCCAATTTCTCTACATTCTCTCCAACCCTTCTTCTTGTCTGTTTTGATTATAGCCATCCTAATGGATGTGAAGTGGTATTTCATTGTGGTTTTGATAAGCATTTCGCAAATGACTAATGTTGAGCATCTTTTCATGTGCTTATTGGTAATTTGTAAATCTTTGGAGAAATGTCTATTCAGATATGTCTATTCAGGTACTGTGGCCATTTTTAAATTAGGTTGTCTTTTTATTATTGAGTTTTAAGAGTTCTTTACATATTCAAGGTACAAGTTCCTTACAAGATATATGATTTGCGAATACTCTCTTGCATTCTGTGGGCTAACATTCTGCTTTCTTGATGGTGTCCTTTGAGGCACAAAAGGTTATAATTTGGACAAAATCCAATTTATCTCATTTTTTCTGTCATTTATGGTTTGATGTCGTAGTTTTGTCTAATTCAAAGTCACAAAGATTTATGCATATTTTCTTCTAACAGTTTTATAATTTTAGCTCTTACGTTTAACTTTTTGATCTATTTTCCATTTATTTTTGTAGATGGTGTGAGGAATGAAGGTCCAACTTCATTCTTTTGCATTTGGATGTCCAGTTGTCCCAGCACAATTTGTGGGGGAAAAAAACTTATTCTTTTCCCTCTTGAATTGTTTTGGCACCCTTGTCAAAAATCAATTGACTGTAAATGTAAGGGTTTATTTCTAGACTCTCGATTCTATTCTGTTGATCTGTGTGTCTTATCTTCATGCCAGTACCACATTGTCTTAATTACTGTAACTTCTTTTTTTCAATCTGGATGCCTTTTATTACTTTTTCTTGCCTAATTTCTCTGGCTAGAACCTCCATTACAATGTTGAATAGAAGTGACAAGAGCGGACATCATTGTCTTGTTCCTAATCTTTGGGACATTCACTCTTTGATCATGAGTATGATATTAGCCATCAGTTTTTCATAGATGCCCTTTATCAGGTTGAGGAAGTTCCCTTCTATCCCTAGTTTGTTGAATGCTTTTTATTAAGAAAGGATGTTGAATTTTGTCAAATGTGTTTTCTGTGTCTACTGAGATGATCATGTAGTTTTTTGTCCTTTATTCTATTGAAATGGTGTATTGCAAGTATTGATTTGGGATGTTAAGCTATCCTTGCATTTGTGGGATAAATCTCACTTGGTCATGGTGTGTAATCCTAAAATGTTACTGGCTTTGGTTTGCTAGTATTTTCATTGAGGATTTTTGTGTCTATATTCAGAAGAGATTTGGGTTTGTAATTTTCTTTTCTTGTGGTGTCTTTGGTTTTGGTGTTTGGGTAATACCAGCCTCTTAGAATGAGTTGGAAAGTGTTCTCCCTACTATTTTTTGGAAAAGTTGGTGAAAGGTTCCTTTTAGTTCTTCTTTAACTGTTTGGTAGACTTCAGCAGTGAAGCCATATGTTCTGAGCTTTTTTTTTGGTGGGAAGTTTCAGTCACTTGTTACAAATCTGTTCAGATTTTCTGTTTTTTCTTGAGTCAGTTTTGGTAATATGTGTATTTCTAGGAATTTGTCTATATCGTCTGGGTTATCTAAATTCTGGGTGTACATCTGTTCATAGTATTCTCTTATAATCCTTAAAGGTGGTAGTAATGTTCCTTCTTTCATTCCTGATTTGGTAATTTGTCTTCTTTCTTTTTTTCTTGGTCAGTCTAGCTAAGGGTTTGTCAACTTTTGAGCTTTTCAAGAATCTTCTTTTGGTTTAATTTATATTCTTTATTGTTTTTCTATACTCTATTTCATTAATTTGCACTCTAATCTTTATTATTTCCTTGCTTCTGCTTGATTTTGACTTAGTTTGCTCTTTTTCATCCACTGTCTTAACGTGGAAGAATAGGTTATTGGTTTGAGGCTTTTCTTCTGTTTTAATATAAGCATTTACAGATACAAATTTCCCTCTGAGCATTGCTTTACCTATATCCCATAAGTTATGTTATGTCTTCATTATTTTAATCATCTCATCAGAAAGTACATTAGAAAGTATTTTCTAATTTCCCTTTTGGTTCTTCTTTGACCCATTGGTTATTTAGGATTACGTTGTTTAATTTCTACATATTTGTGAATTTCTAAAACTTCTTCCTGTTATTGATTTCTAATTCATTCTATTGTGGTCAGAGAACATACTTTGTATGATTTTAGTCCTTTTAAATTTATTGAAACTTGTTCTATGGCCTAGCATATGGAAGACGTTCCATTTGCATTGAGAAGGATATATATTCTGCTCTTATTGAATGGAATGTTCTATAGATATATATTAGGTCTGGTTGGATTATGGTGTTGTACAGATGCATTTTTGATAATGTCATTTCCCTTCTTTTTTTTCAGCTGATGAATTAATCAGTCCTAAAGACATTGATCCTGTTCAGCGCTATATCCCACTACAGAATCAACGTAACGTGAGCGTGAAGTTTTCCAATCAGGTAAAGAGAGATTTTATTTCTTGATTTAGACTCATTCAAAGACATTTAAAGCTTAATTGAAGAAGAAATTTTATTCTGAAGGGGTTTTTATTGCTTTTTCCGAGGGCGAAGATTCTCCGTCTCTGGTTAGTTAAAATTTACTTGTGGTAAAGGGCTCTTTTTTAGTGAGGGAGTATGAGCCAGATATGTCTAACAAGATGTTTTCCAGGTACACATTTTCCTCTTCAAAGTGGGTAAGCTTAAGGTGTCAAATGTCTTTGAGAAGATGCAGTACCTATGGGAGGCAGGGAGATAGATGAGACGGCACCATATTGAAGGGAATGGGGTCTGGTGAAAGGCCCTGTGCTTGACGTCTCTCCAGCGCTGTGTCTCTGTGACGGGACAAGTGACTGACAGAGTTCTTCTTAGTACTTGGTGATGTGTCGGGTGAAGGAATAGTTCTCAGTTTTTTACATTTAGTAGCTATGGATTCAGATTGTGTTGTGTCAACAACATAAGTGTTTGCAGGATCAGCAAGATTGATGTAGACTTGAGCAAACTCTCAAGTATTAAATGATACCAGTAATGAGGACTGTTAAAATGAAAATGCTGTGGATTATGGAAACTGCCTGAGGAGAAAGGGAATGAACTTGAGTGTGTGCCTGGGATTCCAAGCAGTTAACATTTATTTAATAAGAACAGCATCAGAACTTATAGAAGACATGTCTACAAAATTGAAATGCTCCTTTTATTTTAAAAAACATACATATACAAACACACACACACAGAAATAAATGTTTGTTTTAATGAGAGAAAGGAGAGCCAACCAGCTCCATTACATTCTATCACGCTATTTCTGAGTCTTTTGCTGGTCTTCAACAAAACATGTTAAGTACTCCTTGTGGTTTATAGATGGGAAGCTATTTGGGAGACTTGTAAATAAATGTTAAGATTTTCTCAAGAACATAAAATCCCTATGTTAATATGTGATAGAAATTTTTCACTGGCCTGTTAGCTCCTACACAAGGTGGGGATTTAGCCTTTATCTTAGTTACCACTGGGGTCAGTGCAGTACAAGTGTACATTCTGTACAGATTTGAGACATGCAGTTTATCATTGAAGAAATGATAAAATAGGGAATACATTTAACTTCATATTACCCAGTGCTGTGACTCGGAGCCATTTTAAGACTAGTGTTTATCATTTACATAGCATTTCACATGTGTGACCCACTTCTCTAGGGCAATGAAATCTCAAATCCTTTTCTTAGAAAATAAAGTAATAGGTCACAGATTTGAGGTGTGGGGGCAGGAGCCAGAGAACATCAAAGCACATGGCTAGCAAAATCAACAATATAAACAATTTTTATGCTTGATACTTATAAGGAAGGCTGTGGGTTATTTTTATTTTTTGACATCCAATATGCTTGCAGCTCTTTCTCTCTCACTCAAGAAAGCACATCAGAGTGAGTGAGAGTGACTTTTATAGAGAATTTGCTTTACGTGTATTTTTTAACATTGAAATTATTTTCTGATGTTGCTATTAAATTGTCTGTGGCATGCCTCCCTGGTGGAGCCACATCGCAGCTAAGAGACTTGCTCTAGGGTAAGGACAAAGGCTCGTCTCCTGCAGCCATGTGGTAGATTACGTCTGTGCAGAGTTGTGTATGGTTTCTGAGAGGGAGATGATGGGGAGGATTGGCAGCAGAAAATTGCGGGGAGCTGTCATGCCCCACCCTACTGGCAGCTTTGTTGTGGTAGGATATAAAATGGTGAGGTGCCCTTGTCACTTTCTCAGCCATTTAAGCGGTAGCCAAGACTGGCGTGCCCATGTCCATTGCTGGCTTGGGTGACATGGACTGGCGAAATATAGAGGTCAGATGTAGTCCTCTGCTTGAAATGGTGTCAGTGGCCTCTTGGTCATGATTGACCAGGTCAGACTTTGCAATTAGCTGATGTGTGGGGGTTGACCAGGTGCTTTAAAGTCTGCCAAGTGTTGGAAAAAGTAAATAGAGAGGAGTAAATTTCAGACAATTCCTGAAAACGAGTGAAATCCCAGACTTGGAAGGAAGATGTATCGGGGTCCCCATGACCACCCTTAGCCTCAGAGATTCACTAGAAGGACTCACGGGACTCGGAAGCTGTTGTACTTGCACTTGGGGTGTATTACAGTGAAAGGGTACAGGGTAAAACCAGCAGAGGCACGTGGGGCAAGTCTGGGTAAACCAGGCACAAGCCGCCCAGTGTGCTCTCCCAGTGGAGCCGTGCGAGACGCAGTTACGCAGCAGCCACGTGTGACAGCGTGCAGAGCGTTTCCAAGCAGGGAAGCTTTCTCAAGCTGGAGTGTCCAGGCTTTTCACTGGGGGTCAGTCCTGTGGGCGTACAGCACCCGCATGACTGACCTCGGTCATTCAAGCTCTAGCCCCTTAGAGAAAAAGCAGATGTTCCCCATAAACCACAATGTTAGGGGAAACCCTCTGGACAAACCACAGCACAAGCTGTGGCCCAAGGCCTCAGGCATGCAAAACACTCTTTCTTATCTGACAGAACATTCCAAGAAGCCGGCCAAGGGCCCATCCTGAAAACATGCCTTTCTTGGGAATGTTCAGGGTTTGAACAACACAGACCTGCCGAATCAACTCATTCCTTCACAGAAGGGTTTATGGCAGAAGGAAGTTTCCAGAATCCAGAAAGCAGGGAGTGTGCTAGCACTGTAGAAAGGTCCATTCCTTCAAGTTTGCATAGGGCTATTGGCACATTGCAAACCCAAAACGTTGAGGACTAAATTGAGAACTGTTGATTTTCTTAACAATACCCGTAGCAAATTCATTTCAGGAAAAGGGAATACTTTTGTACCTGGGGGTAAGACTGAGGTTGGAGAAGTGTGGTATCATCTAGGGTAACCCTTCTCACTACTCACTCTTTAGTCAGAAATTGCTGTTTCCTCTTGATGTTAGTTAGAGAATAAAACAAATCCCATTTTGTAAGTAAAGTTTAGAGAAGTAGAAAGAAAAGCATTGTAAGCAATAGCAGATATACTTGAACGTATTATGAGATTCTGACCAAAAAAGAAAAAAACCTTTTGGAGGTCTTCAAATGTAAACTCCTAGAGATAAGAAACTATGTTTTATTCATTTTTGTAGCTTCAGGACCTGTCCTAGTGGTCCTGAAGTGGACTTCTCATGCAGATATCTCTAAATCTGTTTCTCTAATTGTGATTCTTTCCTAATATTTAAACTTGAATTTCCAACTACCTGGTAATCATCTCTCCACAGATCTAGTATTTAAAACCCGATGTTTCTGGTTGTATACTTATTTCTAACTCATCAAGTTGTATACATTAAATATGCACAGCTTTTTGTATGTGCATATTTCTCAATACAGTGGTTTAAAAAATTTAAAAAGAAGTAAAAGCCAACATTTCTAATGCCAAATTTGTTGTCTTCTCTTTTCAAACCTGCCCCTCTTTCCACAGTCCCTATCTTGGATAAGAAAGGACTGCAGTAGTCTCTTCTCACACCAGTAGCTTCTGTATTCAGTTGATTGTCATATTGGCTTTGCCTTCGCAGTAACATCCACATTTGTCTCTTCATATTCATCCGCACTGCCATGTACCACTCAGACTTTATTACTGCTCAATGGGATGATTACTATAATCTCTTTGTCTCCAGTCTCTCCTCCTGTTTATCATCTGTGCTTGAGAACACATGATCTTATAAAGCGTGGGTGCATTCATGTTATTTTCTGCTTAAAACCTTCCCTGACTCTCTGCTACCTACACGATAGATTCTAAACTCCATATCCCGACATTCGAGGCCCCACACGGTCACCTCAGTTCCTTGTTTTTCACCTATATCCTGCAATTTCTCCAAATTTCTCCCTGCTCTTCCTTCGCAGAATTGTTGATCTAATATCACACCCTGCCCTCAACCACTCCCAGACCTCCACACTTAGTGCAACCTTCATCCTGAAACCCTGGCCTCTTTTTGAGTCAGAATCCTTAAAATCCAAGCCCCATGCAGTGCCTTTTTCTTTGACTACATATAAAAGTTATATAAACGCAGGGGCCGGCCTGGTGGCATAGTACTTAAGTTTGCACGCTCTGCTTTGGTGGCCTGGGTTCACAGGTTCAGCTCCTGGGCACGGACCTACACCACACATCAAGCCATGCTGTGGCAGTGACCCACATACAAAATAGAGGAAGACGGGCACAGATGTTAGCTCAGGGCCATGCTTCCTCAAGCAATAAGAGGAAGATTGGCAAGAGGTGTTAGCTCAGGGCCAATCTTCCTCACCAAAAAAAAAAGTTACATAAATGCATATTGTAAAATGTGAAATAATACAGATAAGATTACAGTGCAATTGCATTACAATCCATTGGGAGTATTAACCATTCCACCATTTCTCCATCTCTAGAAAAGCCTTTTTTAAATCTATATCTGTTTTCACCTCTGTCTCCAAATTTCTGAATAATGTAGATGTAACTCCTGTGCTTGATGTTTTACCTTTACACAGTATCTGTTGTTTCTTTGTTTTGGAAAGATCACTTGTATACCCCAACCTCCCTTCCATCTTAATCTCCCAATATTTAGTAGTTATTTTTAGTTCTTTTATTTATCACCTTTATAACTTTAAACGATGTAATAAAACTACATTTTTTGGGTCATCTCCTTTTGGGAACTTGTCCTTATTTTTGATGTCCTAAAATTTCATGGGAACCTGTTTTTGTATGAATCTTATTTTCATTTATTTTGCTTGGCATTTGGTTGCCCCTTTCATTTTGTGACTTTCTTCAGTTGTGGGAAATTTTCTTAAATTATATCTTTGATAATTTCCTTTTCTTTATTTTCTCTATTCTTTCTATTAGTGCTCTTATTAGTGAGATCTTAGACCTAAAGGAGTGATCCTCTGAATCTCTTCTTTTTTTTTCATATGGTTTCTATTTCTTTGTGTTTTTTTTTGCTCTACATTCAGGGAATCTTCCTTAACTTTTTGTTCCAGCTCTTCTGTTGAATTTTTTTTCAGTCACATTTTAATATCTAATAGCTCATTCTTGTTCTCATTTTCATAGCTTTCTAGTTTTTATTTAAAATTATTGTCACAATTACTACAAATTTGGAGAGTCAAAAATTTTTGAGGTATCAATTGAATAAAAACTTTTTTTAACTTTTTATTTTGAAATAAATACAGATCCACAAGAAATTGCAAAGAAATGTCCAGGGAGGGCCTGTGAATCCTTCACTCAGCCTCCACAATGTTAATGCCTTATATTACATAGTACAACAGAAAACCAGAAAATTGACAGTGGTACAGTCTATAAAGCTTATTCAGATTTAACCAGTTATACATACACTCGTGTGTGTGTATGTGTGTGTGTGTAGAGCTCTGACCATTTTAATCACATGTGTAGCTTTCTGTAACCTCCATCATAGTCAAGATACTTAATTGTACCATCACCGTATCATAATAAGGCTTCCTTGTGTTACCCCTTTTTAACCACACCCACTCCCTCACCCCCAGTTTTAACCCCAGACAACCACTAATCTGTTCTCCATTTTATAATTTTGTCATGTCAGGAATGTTATATAAATGGAACTATATGATATATAACCTTTTGGAATTGTTTTTTTTCACTCAGCATAATTCCCATGAGACTGATACAAATTGCTGCGTGTTATGAAGTTTGTTCCTTTTTATTGCTTAGTAGTATTTCATGGTATCACTATACCAT
Organism: Diceros bicornis minor; assembly: GCF_020826845.1. Lineage (NCBI taxonomy): Eukaryota > Metazoa > Chordata > Mammalia > Perissodactyla > Rhinocerotidae > Diceros > Diceros bicornis. The sequence continues at coordinate 2,155,193 of NW_026691429.1, forward strand.
CGTTTCACCATTCACCCACTGAAGGATATCTTGTGGCTTATTTGACGTTTCTTAGAATTCCATTATGATTTATTTATAATGTTTTTTAGTGTATTGCTTTCTTAAATTTTCTTAGTAGTTGCTCTAGGAATTACCATATACATACTTAGATTATCAAAACTCTACTGTATCAACATTTTACCACTTTAAGTGAAGTGTAGAAACTTTACTTCCGTTTAGTTTTCTTTCCCTTTTTCACTTTTTAAGCATAATTTTCTTAAGTATTTCCTCTGCATTAATTGAGCAGCACATCAGGTTGTGTGAAAATTTTTGCTTCAACCATAAAATTTGATTAAAGAAACTCATGAGGTAAAGGAGAGTCTGTTCTGCTTATCTCAACTTTTACCATTCCATTATTCTTTCCTTTCTGAATGTCTCAGCTTTCTGGAAAAATGGTTTCATATAATATGTGGTATTTTGTGACTGGCTTTTTTCACTTGCATAATGTTTTCAAAATTCATCAATCTGGTAGCATATATTAGTACTTCATTCCTTTTTACAGCCAAATAACATTCCATTGTATGTATATACCACATTTTATCCTTTTCTTTCTGTTTAGATAGCTTTCTCTTGATATTATTTATAAGTAGGTCTGCTAACGAACTTATTAGTTTTCCATTGTCTGATAGTGTCTTTATTTCCCCTTCATTCCTGAAGGATACTTTTGTTATATACAGGACTCCTGATTGGCAGTTGTTTTCTTTCAGCACTAAGAATTATTGTACCACTTCCTCTGGCCTCTGTAGTTTCAGATGAAAAATCCCTTGTCGATTCAAATTTGTGTTCTTCTATAGGTAATACGCCATTTCTCTCTGGCCTGACACCAGCCTGAGCTGGTGTGGGTGGATCGGCCCACTCACTGGTTCCCAGGTGTGGCACTGGGGCTGGGTAGGCTTGTCACTGCTGTGGAGCTGCTGCTGCTGGTGGATCAGACTGCCTGCTGGTGCCCTGGTTCTGAAGTAGGGGTTGAGCTGGCTCTTGGAACTTTACTGCCGCTCCTGCAGGTGAATTGGACTGCCTACTGAAGCCTGGTTTGCCAAACAGGGATCTGGACAGCTCACTGGGGCTTCTTTGCTGATGCTACAGTTGTATTGGCCCACCAGTGCCCTGGTTGTGAAGCAGAGGTTGGGTGGGCCCATTAGGGCTTTGCAGTTGCTGCTAAAGGCAAATTGGCCAACAAGTACCTCAGTTGAGGAACTAGGGTTGGGGTCCCCACTTGGTCTCTGTTGTGCTTCCTGTTTCCCAGTCCTTTCGCCAGAGAGAACAGACTTTTATTGTTTTTGTGTTTGTTTATTTTTTTGTCTATGCCTGTTGTGTCAGGCTGCAGGATTCCCTGGTGCTCAGCCCAGCATATGTGGGATCTCAGGAATCGCACTGTATTGCCATTCTTCAAGTCCTGAGGTTCTTAGCCAGTCCAGTCTACCTTCTTCTTTCCAGCTTTCAGAGTCCTTTAATTGTTATCCATTGATTATTTCCAGGGTAAAAAATTGTAATTAGAGTAGGAGGGAAAACTGAGTCTACGCATCTTGTTCCCATTTCCCTTTTTTCAATAGATACTTTCTCTCTGTAAGTCTTTCTGTAAGTAAAATTTGGAGTTAAGATTTCTTCTGTTCTTGAAACATCTTTTTTCTCCAGAGTAATTGTATAAAACAATAACAGCTATCATTTATTGAACTTTTTTTTTAATAAAAGCTTTATTGGAATATAATTTACATCCTATACAAGTCACTAATTTAAGGTGTACAATTCAATAATTTTTAGTATATTCATCACAATCAATTTTAGAACATTTTCATCACCCCCAAAAGAAACCCTGTACCCTTTAACAGTCACTCTCCACTTTCCTCAACCTTTCTCTCTCTCCCTACCCTAGCCCGAGGCAACTACTAATCTACTTTGTGTCTGTGTGGGTTTTCCTATTCTGGACATAGCATATAAATGGTTTCATATATGTGATATTTTGTGACTGGCTTTTTTTACTCCCATAATGTTTTCAAAATTCATCAGTGTTGTAGCATGTATCAGTACTTCATTCCTTTTTAGGGCAAAGTAACATTCCATTGTATGTGTACACCATATTTTATTTATCCATTCATCAGGTGATGGACATTTGGGTGGTTTCCACTTTTGGCCATTATGAATATTGCTGCTATGAAATTTTGTGTACAAGTTTTTGTGTGACATGTTTTCATTTTTCTTGGACATTATGGAATTGCTGAGTCATATGCTAACTCTATGTTTAACATTTTGAGGAACTGCCAGTCTGTTTTCCAAAGTGACTGCATTATTTTGTATTCCTACCAGCAAATTATGAGGGTTCCAATTTCTCTACATTCTTGTCCATACTTGTGATTATCTGTCTTTTTGATTATAGCCATTCTAATGGGTGAGAAGTGGTATATCATTGTGGGTTTTTTTTTTTTGCCTTCCCTGGTTACTAATGTTGTTGAGCATCTTTTCATGTGTTTATTGGCAATTTGTATTTATGTTATTTGGAGAAATGTCTGTTAAGATACAGTGTCATTTTTTAATTGGGTTATTTGTCTTTTTATTATTGTATTGTAAGAGTTCTTTATGTATTCTGAATATGAGTTCCTTATATGATCTGCAAATTTTTTATGCCATTTGGTAGACTGTCATTTCACTTTCTTGATGGTGTCATTTGAAGCACAGAAGTTTTCCATTTTGATGAAGTCTAATTTATATGTTTTTTCTTTGGTTGCTTGTGTTTTTGCTGTCATATCTAAGAAACCATTGCCTAATCCAGGGTGATGAAGATTTATGCTGATATTTTCTTCTAAGAATTTTATAGGGTTAGCTCTTATGTTTAGGTCTCTGATCCATTTTGAGTTAATTTATGTATATAGTGTGAGGTAGGGATCCAACTTGGTTCTTTGCATGTGAATATCCAGTTGTCAAAGTGCCATTTGTTAAATCTCCAGAGTAATTTTTTTCTTTTTTTTTATTGTGGCAAAATATACATAACATAATATTTACCATTTTAACCATTCATAAGTGTACAGTTCGTTGGCATTAAATGCATTTACAATGTTGTGTAACCATCACCACTGTCTATACCCAAAACCTTTTCGTCATTCCCAACAAAAACTCTCTACCCCTTAAACAATGACTCCCCCTTCTCCCCACGCTCCAGCTCTTGATAACCTCTATTCTGTCTTCTGTCTCTATGAATTTGCCCATTTTAGGTACCTCATATAAGTGAAATTATACAATATTTACCTTTCTGTGTCTAGCTTATTTCACTAAATGTAATATCCAAGGTAATTTTTGTGTTTCATTAATGTGATGTTTCTCTTTCTTCCTGCTGGTTATTTTGTCACCTACCTGATGATCTTCATTTATCCAGTCATATTAATGTGATGGATGATCTGATTGTATCTTACGTGGTCTCACTTAAGTGTCTCAGTGTCTTAAGTGGTCTGCCCCCACACCACCTCAACAAGAGGTGAGGGAGATGGGATTAGGAGTTTTGTCTCTCAGGGATCAGACCCTCATCATTCTTGCCAAATGCCAGAATGTGAAGGGGAAACTTTGAGGAGGCTCTTGCCTACACTGGAAGCATTAACTTGCGCCAGTCAGTTTGTTCAGTATATTAAGAGAAAAACTTGGTTTTATTGCTGACTGTGGTTCTCTGTGTGGGGCATGAGGCTGGCCACTGTGGCCTTTCATCAGTTCTGTGTCACACCCCACTTCTCCCATCTGCCCTCCATTGTGCCTGCAAACCAGGTGCCCCTCTGGGGCCCCTCTATTCGGTGGATCAACTCCCACACCTGTGGCAGCATTTTGGTGATACTCTAAGTGGTATAGTTTGGCATATATGGGCTTCCTCTGCTCTGCTTTATGCATTAATGCACTTCCATTTGCCGTCTCTTATACTAGAAATGTGCTGAAATATCTTATTTGATGTTTTCTCTTCATTGCTGTGGCATTAGTTTTTTTTATTTATTATTAACATCTTTATGGTCATTTCTGTGGGGTCTGAGGAGGAATGAGAATTGAGTGCATGTGCTCACTTTGCTCTCTGGAACTAGAAACCTAAGCCTTACCTCCTTTGCTTGAGTCTTATCTCATTGTTTCTGTGAGTGTTTTGTTCTCCAGCTACCCTCTATGCTCCACAGATCTGGGCTGATAAACCTAACACTGGGATTTAAGCAGAGTAAATGTTCATTAAACAGTTGTGATGACCCCAAGTAGATGCAAACCAAGTAAATTAAATGCCAAAATTATTCATATTATCTGATAAAGAAATATTTGAAAGAAAATAATTAACCCCAACCTGTTAATTAGTCTGTCCTTTATTCTTATAAATAGGGTAACAATGCCTGCTCTTCTTGCTCCCACTTTCCTATGTCACATTTGATTTAGAGAAGATAAATTATACAAAAGACCATATTATCCAATCATCCTATAAACAACTCCCTGGAAACAAGTCATGTGGGTTTGGCAGCTGTGCCACTAAGCCTGCTTTCCTATAGCTCTTTACGCACTCCATGTTACAACACTTGTCACACTGTCGTAGTTGTGGCCTGGCAAGGCTCCTCACGGTAGAGAATGTGTCTTATTCTTCTTTGTGTTCTATCAGCCTAGTCTGGTATTTGTCAGGGCAAGAGAAAGGAAATGAGAGAAATAAGAATCGCCACTATTGATTGTGCTCCTACGGTATGGGTATTTTATATGTATTGTATGTATTATATCTGATTTTAACACTTTTCTGAAATATATATTATTATACCCATTTTGCAAATAACTAATGTGAGTCTCAGAAGGGTTAAGTAATTTTTCCAAGGTCACACAGTTGTCAAGTGGCATAACCAATATGAAGGTGTTACCTGAAGAAGGAAAGGGGGAGGGGATGTCAAGCATTTGGAAGCAATGATTTTTGTAATGGTGTGAAGGAATTAACAAAGGAAATAGCTTATTAACTGAACAGGCTGGCTCAATATTACACCACAGAAAAATAGTTGCACCTGTGCCTTAGCACACTGAGAGGGCTGTGGAAATGATCTGAAGAATTAGATGCAGAGATGTCACCTCATGGGGTTGATCATGTTAAAAGGGTCTAACTGTTAGCTTCTTTCTTCTTCCCTGTTAGCACTAGGATGAGACCAAGTCCACAGTCTAATAATTAGTAATTTTATTAGGGATTTTCTTCTTCCTTGTCCAAAGGAAAACACTTTCAGGAGGCTAGCAAGCTTCTTTGAGTGTTTACTCTCCCTCTCCTTTCACCCTAACTTGTTGTCGGTAGATGTTCATCGTTTTCTGTTGCCTCAGTAATTCTGGTGCTGACTACCTACTGATTATCTGTCGATGAGACTTTCGTTGTTCGCACTGCAGTGACTCTGCCATGTTAACATCAGATAATGGTTTCTTGAAGGCTGTGTTTGTTTCCAGCCTTTGCTGCTCATTCATATCTGGAAGAGATTTGACTGGTGCAGAAAGTGTAAGCAGCAGACCATGTACATTTCACTGATTCTTTGTATTCTACATTGCAGTTGTCCACTGGGGATAAGGTGACCCTACAGAGGACATCCATTTATAGCAACCAGGGGTAGGTTTCTGGAGTTGTAGAGCAAATGGACTTTCTTTTGAAATGTGTATTATACTAATCAAAATACAGAAGATTAGTGGTTAAATAGGAAAACACACTTCATACCTTTTTAAATGTTTGCAGGATTCTGTCTGAAACTAACATATTTAACAGGCAGTAGCATAAGACCAGCCAGGAATTGGGTTTCTTTTCTTCATTTTTAAACCAACTTGAGAAAATTTGATGTTGTTTCTTGAAATTGATGTTGAATGCAACAGAATTTTTACATAAATAAGCCATTCTAACATCAAAGGACGAGTCACAGAAAAAAAACCACTATGATATGAAAATGCTGTGTTAATATTCAAGAATATAAATAGGAGAGATTCCATATTGCTAGACCTTCTGCCTAGCAAAACAGTGTAGAGCACAGCCTCTGGAGGCACAGTATATGGGTTTGAATCCAAGTTTGGGCAAGTTGGTTAACCTCTGTTATGCCTTAGTTTCCTCGCATGTAAAATCAGAATAATACTCAAGAGTTGTGAGGATTAAATGAATTAATACAGGTAAAGAGCTTAAAACAGCTCCTAGTTTGTAGTTAAGCACTCAACAAATGTTAGCTATTATTAATATTTGCATTTTGATAGTTCCAATGCAGACGTGGTAGTTAATCGAGGTGCCCAGTAGTTAATGAAAAGAAAAGGTACAAGGTTGTGTTGCTATTGAACATGGCTTATGGTAGAATTTGAAACGATGAGCAGAAAGTTCTTGGGAGGCCAGGGTTGAGGCTTAGTTCTTTGCCAGAGTGTGGGTAATGCAGATGATGGAGTAAAGGGATGTTCAAGGAGGGCAGGACAAAGGAGTCTAGTGAGAAGGTAAAACAGTGTCAGTGGATGTGAAAGTGTGGAGAATTTTGACTTTGAGACGGTGATTCAAGAAGGCTTTTGACTACCTTGTTGGCTGGGAGGAACAGCACAGCACTGGCAGAAATTCAGGTGCTGGTCTTCAGACCTCGCACGATTCACCCGCAGTGTAATCTGGGGAAGGTCTCCTAATGTATCTGGAGTGTAGTTCTCTAATCCATAAAATTATTTGGCTGGGTTTGATTCGTAAATCTCTTTCTAGCACTTCTGTTGCTGGCTTCCATGATCCAGGTTGTTGGTGACCTTTGAGTGATTTTAGTGGATAGTGTGCCCAGAAGGCAGATTGTAGGGAGTTAAAGAGCGATTAAATGGTGGAAGACCATCTGCTCAGGAAGTGAGTTTGCTGCAATCCAAGAAAGGGTATAAACCTCTCCTAATTTAGTAGATTTGTTATATAGCAATCCTGCAACATGAACCTATACCGATGTCCCTCTTTTATTCTTGTTTCAAATCTATTCACAGTTCTTAAAGGTTTATTAATCTTTGACCATTTAAGTAAATTTTGCACGTGGCTCAGTTTTATTTGGTTCACTTCGTTCTAATGCTCTCAAATAGTTTAACCCATTTGAGACATAATTTCTACTTAAAGAGTTAAAAGAAAACATCTACTTCATTAGTTTGGCAAAGAAAGAAAGTGTTTTTGAGGAACCAGAAAGCCAAATTTATCTATAGGCATGGGAGTGAATTTGAGCACTGAACAGACATTCTTATGATTATCATAATAAAACAGAATAAAATAGTTAAGGCATCAGAACTGCTTCTGAAAGCCTAGGCTGCATATGCGACAGCTACACAGAGGTTCTTTTCAGGTAATACTGTCTGCAGTCTTTAAGGGAAATGAAAGTCTCCTGTCAACTAGTATTTATACCAGAGCCAATGAAGATTAAATGCCTTGATCAGAAATATCCAGAACTGAGAAAAGTTAAATTGGAAGTAAAAAAAAAATGAGCTTAAAGACATTTAATAGCATCCTTCTAATTAACCCACTGAACTTATTAAAATTAGAAGTTCCAATAATAGGCATGAGATATAATGAAATATTTCACGTACAAGATGAAGACTTCTTATAGTTATGGCTGAAATGTAAAAGAGGAACAACAGATTCAAATAAGAAAGCAAGGTTTATGGTCCAGAATAAAGATGTACAAGGAATATTATGATCTAGTATTGTTTTACCGAATCTACTACAGGTCTCAATTTGTGCCCCTGCTCTGGTCCAACCCACTGAGCCTGCCTATATTCCTGGCATTTTACTCTGAGAAAAAAAATCATATTTATTCATAAATATAAATAAATCTAGAAACTTACCTGGGACTTCCCTATTTCCTTCCCCCTTTTTGTTCTTATTTTGAATCTATTAACAGTTTTTAAAGGTCTGTTGAACTTTGATGAAAAACCTATCCTATTTAGTCCTATTCTAACCCCCTCTTATTTAATGAGCCATATTGTAAAGAGCTGCCCTCTTCTAAACCAGAGGACTGGGCCTTGGGAGCCCCTTCTTCCCTGAGGTGTGACGTTCTCTCATAAGGTTCTTAGAGAGTTCCATGTATTTTTGCCATCATACTGGTGAACACAATATGAGTAATTTTGGTCAGCTACTTGAAGCAGTATTTTACATTTATGGCATAATTATCATGATAGATCAGATCATGTGTGTTGAAGCATCCTTGAAAGAATTGTTTCACATTTGTCGTTTTCAGTGAACCCAAACTTTAAATCTGAGAAGTAGACTAGCACATTTCATATGTCAATTAAAATGGATTGATCTACTTTGACAGTCTTTGGAGAAAAGGCCAATAAGAAAGGAATTCTTTTTAATCATAAGAGCTTATTTTCCAAGCTGCAAAGGTTCTAAATTTAGGATGAATGTCAGTACTTATTTACTAAATCATGTACAGATTTATAGAGATCTGGGCTAAAAACATATATACTTGTTGGTCTCTCATTTTTCAAATTAATGGAGAAAAGGAGATTTCGTACTTTGTTTTGTGAAAATACAGGTCCATGAAATTTTCCACAAATTATTTTCCTGAAGATTAAAGAATACCACATATATATATAATAAATTTTTATTTTTAAGAAGGTGATACACGAAAGTAGCTTTCCATCATATAGGCCTAGCTATAAAACCAATCTCTTCTATTTCTTAACTGTGTGACCTTGGACAATTTAATTAATCTCTTTACACCTCACTTTTTTCGTCTATTATATAGGGATAATAATTCCTAACTCATGGTAGTCATATATGATTAAATGATAATGTGTGTAGAGCTCTTAACAAAATGTCTGACTCATTATAAGAGCTAAATAAATATTGCTATTTTTATTTTATTCCAAATAACTCATTTTATAAATAATATTAATTTCTCGTCAAAGAGAATGTGAAAAATCCTGAAAAGTCTGGAGGAAAACATTATGTTTTCAACATTTTGGCTATTACTGTGCATAGGCTTTCTTATTATGTGGTTACAGCCATTATTGGATATTCAGTTTTGCGTTCACTAACATTTATTTATACTATCATAGTTATTCTTCATATTATTTCTATAAAATATTATTTTAAATGTCTATATAATGTTTCTTCATTAGGCTATATCAAGGTTTCTTTTACCATACACTCTTTAATGTAATAATTTCTATTCTAGAAGTTTATCCTAACAAGAACTGATTAAGATTTGATGTTTACTGCAGCATTGTAGCATTTTAAGACTGTCGATGTGACTAAATTGCTTTTCATTAAAAAGTCTCTACTTACACAATGCTTTTCTGTTTCTCAGTGAAATATTTTATATTCTATAGTGTTCATTAGCTAATGAGAATGCGGCAAGGGATTATAAGATAAAACAGTTTAAGTTTACACTTATATAAAAATCATAAAAATGATAATCATTTTCTTTTTTTTTTTATAATTTTATTTATTGTTTCCCCCAAAGCCCCAGTAGATAGTTGTATGTCATAGTTGCACATCCTTCTAGTTGCTGTACGTGGGACGCGGCCTCAGCATGGCTGGAGAAGTGGTGCGTCGGTGCGCGCCCGGGATCCAAACCCGGGCCGCCAGCAGCGGAGCGCGCGCACTTCATCGCTAAGCCATGGGGCCGGCCCCGATAATCACTTTCTAAAAACTGTCCTTCCCTAAGACATACTCGATCTAAACATATTGTTACAGGCCTTAGCCAAGATTTGGGAATATATTACTTGATTAAGAAAAAATTTTTTTTATTGAGGTAATATTGGTTTATAACATCATATAAATTGCAGGTGTACATCCTTATATTTCAACTTCTGTATAGACTACATTGTGTTCACCACCAAAAGTCTAGATGCTATCCATCACCATACAATTGTGCCCTTTTACCCCTTTCACCCTCCCCCCACCCCTTTCCCCTCTGGTAACCACCAATCTGTTCTCTGTATCTGTGTGTTTATCTTCCACATATGAGTGAAATTGTAAGGTACTTGGCTTTCTCTGTATGACTTATTTCACTTAGCATAATATCCTCAAGGTCCAACCATTTTGTCACAAATGGCAAGATTTCATCATTTGTATGAGTGAGTAGTATTCTGTCGTGTATATATACCACATCTACTTTATCCATTCATTCGTTCATGGGCCCTTATGTTGTTTCCAAGTCTTGGCAATTGTGAGTAATGCTGCAATGAACATAGGGGTGCATATATCTTTTTGAATTAGTGTTTTCATATTCTTTGGACGAATACCCAGAAGTGGAATAGCTGGATCATATGGTAGTTCTATTTTTAATTTTTTGAAGAATCTCCATACTGTTTTCCACAGTAGCTGCACCAATTTACTTTCCCACCAGCAGTGTATGAGTTCCCTTTTCTCCATATCCTCTCCAATACTTGTTGTTTCTTGTCTTTTTTTTTTTTTTTGTGAGGAGAACTAGCCCTGAGCTAACATCCAATGCCAATCCTCTCCTTTTTTCTTGAGGAACACTGGCCCTGGGCTAACATCCATGCCCATCCTCCTCTGCTTTATATGGGACGCCGCCACAGCATGGCTTAGCAAGCTGTGCGTCGGTGTGTGCCCGGGATCTGAACCGGCGAACCCCGGGCCGCCACAGCAGAGCGCGCGCACTTAACCACTGCACCACCGGGCCAGCCCCTCTTGTCTTTTTAACAATAGCCATTCTGATGGGCATGGAGTGATGTCTCATTGTGGTTTTGATTTGCATTTCCTTAGTAATTACTGATATTGAAATCTTTTCATGTACCTGCTGGCCATCTGTATGTCTTCTTTGGAAACATGGATGTTTGGATCCTCTGCCCATTTTTTGATCAGGTGGTTTGTTTTTCTGTTGTTGGGCTGTATGAATTCTTTATATATTTTGGATATCAACTCCTTATTGGATATATGATTTGTAAATATCTTCTCCCAATTGGTGGGTTGTCTTTTCATTTTGCTGATGGTTTCCTTTGCCGTGCAGAAGCTATTTAGTTTCATGTATTTCCATTTGTTTATTTTTCCTTTTGTTTCCTTTGCCTGAGGAGACATGGTATTCAAAAAGATACTCCTAAGACCCATGTCAAAGGGCACACTGCCTGTGTTTTCTTCTAGGAGTTTTATGGTTTCATGTCTTAGATTCGAGGTCTTACATTCAGGTCTTAAATTTAGTCCATTTTGAATTAATTTTTGTATATGGTGTAATATAATGGTCCACTTTCATTCTTTTGCATGTGGCTGTCCAGTTTTCCCAGCACCATTTATTGAACAGACTTTCCTCTCTCCATTGTGTGTTCTTGGCTCCTTTGTCAAAGATTAGCTGTCGATAGATGTGTGGTATTTCTGGGCTCTCAGTTCTGTTTCATAGATCTGTGTGTCTGTTTTCCTGCCAGTACCATGCTGTTTTGATTACTATAGCTTTGTAGTACCTTTTGAAGTCAGGGAGTGTGACACCTCCAACTTTGTTCTTTTTTCTCAGTGCTTGGCTATTCAGGGTCTTTTGTTCCGTATAAATTTTAGGATTATTTGTTCTATTTCTGTGAAGAATGTCATTGGGATTCTGATTGGGATTGCATTGAGTCTCTAGATTGCTTTAGGTAGTATGGACATTTTAACTGCATTTATTCCTACAATTCATGCACATGGCATATCTTTCTATTTCTTTATGTCGTCTTTGATTTCTTCCAATAATGTCTTATAGTTTTTAGTGTTTAGGTCTTTCACCTCCTTGGTTAAATTTATTCCTACTATTTTATTCTTTTTGTTGCGATTGTAAATGGGATTGTATTCTTGATTTCTGTTTCTGTTAGTTCATTGTTAGTGTATAGAAATACAACTGATTTTTGTATGTTGATTTTGTACCCTGCAACTTTACTGTATTTGTTAATTATTTCTAATAGTTTTTTGGTGGATTCTTTAGGGTTTTCTATATATAAAATCATGTCATCCACAAATAGTGACAGTTTTACTTCTTCCTTTCCGATTTGGATCCTTTTTATTTCTTTTTCTTGCCTAATTTCTCTGGCTAGGACTTGTAATACTATGTTAAATAAGAGTGGTGAGAGTGCACATCTTTGTTTGTTCCTGCTCTTAGAGGGATACCTTTCAGTTTTTCACCATTGAGTATCGTGTTGGCTGTGGGTTTGTTGTACATGGCCTTAATTATGTTGAAGTTCTTTCTTTCTATACCCATTTTATTGAGAATTTTTATCATAAGTGGATGGTGCATCTTGTCAGATGCTTTATTTTTATCTATTGAGATGATCATGTGATTTTCATTCTTCATTTGTTAATGTGGTACATCATGTTGATTGATTTGCAGATGTTGAACCATCCCTGCTTCCCTGGAATAAATCCCACTTGATCATGGTGTATGATCCTTTTAATGTATTGTTGTATTTGTTTTCCTAATATTTTGTTGAGGAGTTTTGGATCTGTGTTCATCAATGATATTGGCCTGTAATGTTCCTTTTTGGGGTTGTCCTTGTCTGGTTTTGGTATCAGGGTAATGTTGGCCTTGTAAAATGAATTAGGAAACATCGCTTCCTCTTCAATTTTTTGAAAGAGTTTGAGAAGTATAGGTATTAAATCTTCTTTGAATGTTTGCTAGAATTCACCAGAGAAGCCATCTAGTCCTGGACTTTTGTTTCTTGGGAGTTTTTTGATTACTGTTTTAGTCTCTTCACTAGTGATTTGTCTGTTCAGATTCTCTATTTCTTCTTGATTCATTTTTGGGAAGTTGTATGATTCTAAGAATTTATCCATTTCTTCAAAATTATCCAATTTGTTGACATATAGCTTTTCACAGTATTCTCTTAAAATCTTTTGTATTTCTGAGGTATCTGTTGTAATTTCTGCTCTTTCATTTCTGATTTTATTTATTTGAGCCTTCTTTTTTTCTTAGTGAGTCTGGCTAAGGATTTGTCAATTTTGTTTATCTCTCAAAGAGATAGCTCTTAGCTTCACTAATCCTCTCTGTTGCCTTTGTAGTTTCTATTTTTATTTATTTATGCTCTCATTTTTATTACTTCCTTTCTTCTACTGACTTTGGGCTTCATTTGTTCTTTTTCTTGTTCTTTTTAGTTTAGCAATAGTTTGTCACTTTGAAATTTTTCTTCTTTCTTGAGGTAGGCCTGTATTGCTATATACTTCCCTCTTAGTACCACTTTTGCTGCAACCCATAGATTTTCGTATGTTGTGTTTTCATTTTCATTTGATTGACAGGAACAGCAGGGCTTGTAAACATCTCTCCCATCTGAGACTTAACATATTTTAATATCCATGGTTTCAAAACAAAACCCTCGATTTGGTTTAAACCATGGTGTTTGTATGCCATGAGCAGGAAGTGATGAGACAGAAGCTTTCCTACCTGTGCCCCTGCCCTGGTCCTGGTGAGGCCCCACGTGGAGCTGTAACTCCTGATGGACACTGTGGAGGGGTCAGTGGAGGGGGGAAGCAGAGACTGTAGCCAGGCCCTGGAAGGATCCCGGGGGGAACCTCTCCAAGTCTCTAGCCCACCTCCCAAGATTAGAGGAGAAGCTGGCTGGAGTGGTGTTTTTTGAAACAGGGTGGGTTGTACTCATGCAGAATGGTTCTAACAGCTCAGGACTACCTGGAAGTGCACCTCTTCCGTGAGGGAGGGCACATTTTACATTCACATTACAGTCCATGGTACACCTCCCACCAGCCGTGGGCCCCCATTAAAAAGAATATGACCTCGATGGGGTTATCAAGATATTTCTTGCCGCCTTAGGAGAGAAACGATGCTATCCTGGGGAGTCAAGAATCCTTGAAGGACATCGTAATCATACTGTGGGACTGCTTCCACAGTGATACTGCTCTGAATCAGTATGTTTCTTCCCCCTCCCTTTCACACTCCAGACATCCTTTTGGGTCCTCTTGTTCTCCCTGAGTTCCCCCACTGGCAGGGGATGAGAGAGTCACTTTCTGTCCCTAGATCTATCCCACTGCCAAATACTTTGACTATACCCTCCTCCCATCCAGTTCAGGACTCAAGTCTAATTCTCTGTTCCCTTCTAGCCTTGCAAAACAATGTCTGTAAACACCTTGTTCATCTTGCAGATGAAACTTCAATGGCTCCCTATCATCTGCCTTTTTGAATCAGTCCAGGCTACTCATGGTCTTCAAAACAGCCACAGATGTGGCCCCCTTGCCTGAAGTGTACGTCCCATCCTTCTCTCTTATTCAGCACTTCCATCCTCGTGTCCCCTCCTCCTCCTGTTAGTCTCTGTCTCGGGATGCCCACGGACGCCACATAATTCCATGCAGTTACAGAATATAGGCTATCCACTGATATATTCATTATTTCTTGAGGCCAATGCTTTCTTTAGATGAAGTATAAGCCTGCTGAGGCCGAGCACTCAAGAAAGGCTACATAAATCAGGTGTCTCTACCTACTACCCACTGCAGGCTGAGCATGTAGCAGAAGCCGAACAAATGATTGTTGATTGACAGAAAAGAAGTGGACAACAAACATTTGATATGAATGGGGATTTTCCCAAAGGGAAATGTAATCGTCTGGTTGTCTGAAAATAGGAAAGGAACTAAGGGCTGTTTTGGTAGTTTTATATATGACTTTGTAGTGAGAGAGAAATTCAGTAAACCTGTATGTGTTTATCTCATCTAGAAAATGAAAGGTAAAAAGATTGTAAGCTCAGTGTTTATGAGAACCGCTGAGGAATGACTGGTCATTTGAAAGCAAAACCTGAGAATTCCAGCTTTGCTTTGTAAAAATGGCTTTTGAGTCATTTTCTGAAGCTGGAAGGTTTTAGGCAAATTAATAACACAAGTGATTTTTCAACTTCTATTGAACAGGGAAGTAAATAACTAGAACTAGCAGAGTCAGCAGTTAGTTAAGTGGTTCTCGCAATGTGTCAAGGGCAGAGCCGTGAATCTTCTCTGTTGTGGAGGTGGAGGATGAGCCCAACACAGTTCCTTCTACTTTTGGCCCAGTGCCCCAAATCCTTGACACGAGCTTAGTTGGCAACTGTTTGGTTAAAATACATTATGCCAGTGAAATTTTCCTTAGATCCTTTAACTAAGGAGAGGCCCAAGGCAGCAGTGTGCAGTGTTGGCTGGAGCGAACAGTTGCCTTTAGTCACCCTGCGTTACTAGTAACTGGAGGAAACACGTGCTCATCCAGAGGTCTCCCGGCTCCCCTCTCCTCATCAGATGCATGAGGGGAACCCATAGTTACCCACCACATCTCAGAGGGTCATTGTGGAGAAAAACTGGGGCAATAAGTGAGAAAGGTCACTGAAAAGTGTAACAGTTCACTATATAGTATATCATTATTGAGGGTGGCCTGGTGTAAAATGACAGGCCTGCGTGGTAGTTATTCCGTCACGTGATGTATAAAAATGAAGTTTTAACTATATACAGGCCTTGTATCGTTGTACATATGGGAGCCTGACTTTAATATGTCCATGCTGGTGTGACAACAGTGACTGCATGGGCCTTTGGTCCAAAGCTCCCTTACAGGCCAGAGGTCTACGTGAATCTTTACCAGATCCTCCAACATTAGTGACTCATGAGGATATTAGTCACCTGTTCAAGCACCTTTCCCAGCATCATCCCGTTTTATCCTGACCACCTTTGAGGCCCTGCTCTGGGGCAGTCCCCTCCTCCTAGAGCGGTGGCCCAATGCTGGCCCAGTCCTTACCCCTGCTGACCACTCTGGAGCTGTGTCCAAGGCCCCTCCATCTGAACTCTGTGACGAGAGATGGGGACAGCCACCTCCCTCACAGGTCAGGCCTGAGGCTCCATGAATTCTCTAGGTCAGAAGGGGCAGGGCGTCAGGCAGCTGCTGCTCTGCTCTGTCGCCACCGTTCCTCTTCATGCCTGTCTTGTTGCCTCTGGGAAAAGAATGTCTTGCGGTGACTCCATCCCTGGAGTGATGTTATACTTCTGACCTCCCTTTTGCTGTTAATTATGTCTCAATTAGCTTGGCCATTTATTATCGTCCTGAGGAGGTGAAGGATGAATGCTGAGAGCAGGAGGGATGGAGAAAGGGTGTTCTGATGTGTGAAGGATAAACAGAGGTCTCAGCTGTGCAAGGAGAAGGGCTTCAGAGAGGAAGGAGAGGTAGGGTTCCTTCTATGAGGCTCCTGTTTCCAGAACATGTTTAATGAGTGCGTGTGCATGTGTGTGTGTGCATGTGTTTGTGTTTGGCGGGGGCAGCAGGCCAGAACAAGAACGCTCATCCCACACCCAGTGCACAGTGAAGAGCACACGACGCCCAGTGAGGCTTTTGGAGAACACGCCCCGGCTCCCAGTGTGGCTCGGGTTCATTCCTGGCTATAACTGAGACCAGGGTTTGCTTCAGGCTCCTCAGGGCAGAAGCAGGTTTCCCTTCCTGCTGAGGCCCACTCTGCAGCTAGGCTGGGATCCCACCCCCTCCCGTCTTCTCAGGTGCCTTACCCATCAGTCATTCCTCTCTTTTCTACTCCTCACTGAACCCTTCCTGTTAGCATTAACATTTGCTTACATCTCCCCCATGTTAAAACAGACTTTCCTCCCTCACCCCCCTGGCCCTTCATCACACTGTCTTTCTCCTCCCATTCCCAGCCAAATTTCTCAAAACGATTCACACACGTTCAATTTTTTGACCTCCCTGTCTGTCACTGAAAGGACTCTTGCTAAGGTCACCAATAATTTTCAAGTCACCAAGTCCAAAGGACATTATTTTAGGCCTCGTGTCTCAGCAGTGTTTAAACAAATAGCCTCTCCCACCTTAAAGCGCCATCTTGCCTTGGTTTCCAGGTCACCACACTGCTGGTTTACCTCCTCGCTGGCAGCTCTTCTCAGCCTCTTTCACCAGCTCCTCCTCTTCTACTCACTGTTACAATGTTGGACCTCCCCTTGGCTTCGCCTGAGGCCCCCTCTGTACTTCGTCGTCTCTCCCTGGGTGTCACCTGCTTGCGGGACACCAGTGGTCAACAGCCTGCTGTGCAACAATGACCCCAGCATTTGTGTCTCCACCCCAGATCTCACCTCTGACGCCAGACTCACACCTACTCACACCTACAGCCCAGTCTGTAGACGCTTCACTGTCGTTATCCAGTGTTGAATCTGTAATGATCTCTCAACTCCTAACACCCTAATTTTCTTCCAGTTTTCCTTCCATAGCCCGTACACCCAGCTGCAGAGGCATCCTATTTGGGATTTATCCCTCCCACGGTCAATCAATCACGAAGGTCTTTCAGTTCAGGTCCTAACAAATCTGGAATCAACTCTCTGCTCTCGCTTCTACTGCCAACTCCTCGACTTAGGCCACCGTCACCTCTTAGCTGGACTCCTGTGATGGGCTCCTGTCTTCCTGCTTTCACTCCTGCCTCCCTCCGAGCCATTCTCTAGCCATCAGCAGGAGATACACTTTCAAAATGAAAATCTGAGCGTGAGTGTGAGGAGTGGATGAAGAGAGAGCAGGGAGACTTAAATGTCTTGAAAAATAGAAAACCAATTGTTCTAAGACAAAATTCAAAATTCTTCCTTCAGTTCCTCAGATTCACCACAGAGCCTTTGCTCTCGCTTTGCCTGCCTCCTCCTCGCTCCACTCCTTCTGCCTGACTCTCTCCTCCTCATCCATCAGCTCACAATTCAAATGTCACTTTGCACGGAGCCTTCTTGGAGCCGCAAGACCAGAGAGGTCCTCTTGTTATGTGCTTCATTCTTTCAGAGAGGTAGAAGCAATGCTCACGATTGTAACTCAATAATCGACTGAGTGATTTGCTCCTTAAGGCTTTACACTACTTGTTAGGGTAATGAAAATGTTCTAAAATCGATTGTGGTGATGGTTGAACAATTCCATGAATATATGAAAAGCCATTGAATTGTACACCCGAAATGGGTGAATTGTATGGTATGTGGATTACATCTCAATAAAGTTGTCTTTAAAAAACGACAGGCTTACACTGGAATGAGAGCTGTAGATGAGGCAGAAACTTGTCAGTCGTGTCTATCATTGAGCACCTAGCACACAACAGGGTGCCTTGCACATGACGTGTGCTTAAGCGCTGGTTGACTGGTGGTGAAGAGGGCAAGTAAAGGGCAGGGCTGCCCTTCTGAGTGGGTCTGGCCTTCTAAATGTTTTGTTTTTTCTTAGATTTGGGGAAGAAATGTTGACTTGGATCCATTCCACCCCGATAATTTTAATGCTTTCTATATAAATGCCCCTTGACCTCTGTCACACTGCGAGGGGAAGCAGTGACTCTGAATTTAGAGGTTCCACGACCATCAGACCCTGGAGTTTTCTAGTTTCCCCTCTGAAAGCCTGCCTCTTGCAGCACCAGGCTGCTCTGTGCCTACAGAGATAGCCGAATGATGTCAAGGGTCTCGGTGCTCATGGTGAGGTCTGTGCACAGCTGTCTCCTGGAGTTCTTACCAACAGTTCCTAGGGAAAACAGCTGAGTTATTATTACTGTCATTATCATTATCATTTTACATCTCCTGAATAGTTTCTTTGTTGTTTGGTACGGCTCCACAGAGGTACCACATACATCTGTATCACCACTGAGGAAATTCTGTCACCAACAGAAATCAGTTAGTCTTGGAGGGAGCCACAGGAACAGACAGACCACATGCCCTTCTTTCTACAAAGCATCCACTTTTATTTGTTTTAGAATTACTCTAAAGGGAGCCACACCCAATCCATGAGTTTGGCCCCATTTGGTTCCATCTCTTCCCACTTTTCTTTCTGGATCACTGACACAGGATGGAGCAGCATACGCTCCAGGGAGCGTGCTCACAATCTGCGTCATAACTAGAAAACCCACCTCATTTGTGTTTGCTGGGGTGTGTGGCAGCCTAGGACAACGTCTAATTGGATGTGTAAGAATGATAGTGAGGTAAGGGGACTTCCGAATGAGAGCCCAGTTCCAACCTCTCCTTTTTCTCATGGACTCCTCTCTCCCCAGCAGTGGCCTCACTCTGACTTTGAGATTACTGCTGTGCACAGACTACTTGAGATGTTTTTTTAAAGACTCTCCAAGGGATGCCCCTTGTGGCTTGTTTATGTAGGATATTAATGGGGCTGACTGCAGGATGCATCTCTGGGTAAAAATGCCCGTGAATGAATGTCAGGGGCTCTGGGGAGTGGAAACTAGAACCTCTGGTTTTGCTGTAAAGCAACATCCTACAAGTTATCTCTGTCTTCTGTCCGGTGCCAGCCGGGAGCACAGCGGGGCTAGAGGTGCAGTGACGGCTCTGATGGAGATGTGTGCAGAATTCTCTGTAGAGCATTGCCAGGTTGGCGTATGTACACATGTACTCGCCTGACTGCTGAGGTTTTTAAAGATTTATTTTTAGATTTTTAATAATTGTGAGTCTCCTAACAAATTCATTCATTCATTCAAAAGTATTGATTAAGCACTGTTGTAGGGGATAGGGATTGAGTGGTAAACCAGAGAGGTGAGGTCTCTGTTCTCAAGGAGCTGATATTCTACTGTGGAGAGACAGAAAAATAAACAAGTAAAGAAATATAGCAATGTCAGATATTGATGAGAAAAAGAAACAAAAACAAGATAGTGATTAGAGAGTTATGGAGGGAGGAAGGGATATTTTATATAGTGAACGTCAGAAAGGCTTCCACGAGCAGCTAATGTTTGAACTGAATGGTGGGAAGGAACCAGCAATATGAAGATTTGAGAGAAGAGCAATCCAGGAGGAGGAAACTGCAAGTGCAAAGGCCCTGAGGCAGGAGCAAGTTTGCTGTGTTCATAGAACAGAAAGTCCAGAGTTGCTGGAATGGAAGGAACACAGGGGAATGGGTAGGTGCGAGTTTGGAGGGTGGGGACTCTGCAGGCCTTGGCAAGGGGGGTGGGTTGGCTGCTGGTCTAAGTGCAGCAGGAAGCCATTGGAGGGTTTTGAGCAAGGGGTGATATGAAAGCTTGGAGTGAGGAAGAAGAATTTGGGGGACTCATTGCGGGGTTGGTAACAAAGAGGGACAGCCCCTGGTAAGGCTAAGGCCAATGGGGTTTGTGCACCAGTCACTGGCTCTCACTAAACTGCCTCCCTTGGCATCAGCCACTTGGCCTGAGTCTGAGACTACCTTTAGGAAAAGGCAACCAAAAATCACATGTGCCTTTAGCGGCATATCCAGCCAGTGCCCTCCGTTCTTTCCAGCTTGTTGTGGCAACTTCTATTGGATTTCCAAACTCCGGTGCTGTTTCTTTTCAATGAAGAGGCTCAGGCCTTAATTAAGATGACTTGGCCACATTTGCAGACTTAGCTTTCTACTTTTAAAACTGCTGTCTCCGAATTTCTGTGTGCCCGAAGCCAGCCAGCCACCTCCAGGAGCTGCTTCCCTCCACGCCTCCCTGTCAGGGGACGGGTAGGCACCTACCAGCTTCCGGGGAACCTCTTGTTGAAGTCCCGGCCAAAGCTCTTCTGCAGCATTTGCCACGGTTCTTAGAGGCAGAGAATTGCCACTTATCCATGTCGCCTGCTTTTGGAATCCAGTCCAAACATCATTTCTTCAAAGTGAGCTATAAGAGATCAGAGCATTTCTGATAAGAGATCAGAGCGTTTCGAAAATATACTGCTCTTTTTCAGGGGAGGAATGACAATCTTGACACTCAAAAAAGTAGCAGCGGGCCAGCCTGGTGGCGCAAGTGGTTAAGTGTGCGCGCTCCGCTGCCGTGGCCCGGGGTTCGCCGGTTCGGATCCTGGGCACACACCGATGCACCGCTTGTTAAGCCACACTGTGGCGGCGTCCCATATAAAGTGGAGGAAGACGGGCATGGATGTTAGCCCAGGGCCAGTCTTCCTCAGCAAAAAGAGGAGGATTGGCATTGGATATTAGCTCAGGGCTAGTCCTCCTCACACACATACACAAAAAATAGCAGCAACCAACCATCACAATGTTTTTCCTATGATGTGCAGGAGCAAATCTTTATGTTCTTCACAAATAGAGGTTATTGTCTGGATCATAGTGGAATGTGGGAGGCGAAAATGACTTCATGATGAATTTTGGTTCTACTTTATTCTCTGCCTACTTGTGATTTCAACTCCCACTAGTGTTTTCCAGTAAGCTAATACTGAATTATAGCCTTTTTTTCTGTAGCAAGATCTCTTGACAGCTAGAACTATGGCGATAATTATGGGGGCGGGAGGAGCGAGTGGATCTTTGACCAGCTTTTATGTCTGTGATAGATGGAGAAAGGAGGGCACAGGGTTAGCTCTGAGTGAAGCCCAGGGATGGGGCTGGGTGATAGGACTGACAATTTTAAAATCTATTCTGCACATTAAAAAACTTAATCATCAAAGTGCTTTTATAATAGTCCCTCAGAAGCAGGACATGATTCTGCCTGTTTTTCAGAGACCCAGCAAGGAAGGCTTTGCTGGCTAAACACTGCCGCTGGATGGGAAGGCAGGCACCAGGGGAAAGACTAGGACTCAGACGCTGGAACAGCAGGAACGTCCCTCTCTCCATTTCCCAGGAGACTTTGGTTGACGTGGGTGGAAAAGGTGCTCTCTGGTGATGGGCCTCACCCAGCTAAGGAAAGCCAGAGACACTTTACCAGGGCTGGGGAGCCTCCAGCGCCTCCCTTCCCAGAGAGATTTCCTCACCCAGCTGCCCCTGGGGGACATAGTCCACCTCGAGTAGCCCTTTGGCTGGAAGCCATTATCTCTAGGAGAATCCTGCTAAATGCATGCTCCGACTAACGGGACCATATCATGCAAGCACATCTACACGGGTTAATCACGTGGGCTGTCTGAAGGCTGGGCTGTAAGGAAATTTCTATCCATTGTCCCTTTCCGCTTTCATCACCTGTTCATCACCTCTCGCCTTGACTGCTCCAGGTACCTCTTCCCACCAGCTTTTCAAACCTGAGTTTTGTCCTTCCTGCCCAGCTCCCCTACACGCAGGGAATCCAATCCAGTTCCTCTTCTGCTCAGAAGGTTTTTTTTTGACTCCCCACTGCTTACAGAATAGAGTCCAGACTTCTTAAACTGTGTTTCGGGAAAAGTCCCAAATCTGTACTCTGCAACTGACCAGCTCTCTGCTAGTGGGAGAGTCATGCAGCCCCTTTGGTCCAGAAGCAGAGCAAAGGAGCTGTCAAGACAACGTCCACCGCTGGGCTATGGCGATGTGTGCAGACACCAGAGTATGTTTATTTCCTTTTTCCATGTTACAGTCTTTAGATTTGTTGAAACGTCAGCTTCAAGAAACGCCTGAGTTTCTCTGCGTATTGACCCATTTCCAGCTAAATTCAGGAGAGGTGTAGGAAGAGAATGAGGAACACATTACACCAACTCCTTCTCCGCCACTGTTTGAGGCTCCTCTGTAAGACAAGGAAAGCCGTACTGAGCTCAGTGGCTTGCTGTGAGGTAATGTACACGAAAGTGACACTCTGTCAGATCTGGTCCCAACACAGCAGCATTATTCCCCTCCTTGCCCCTTCTGACATCTTAGCAGTACCTAGAGGGGCACCTTGCATATTGGAAACTCTTATTTCTATGCTTGAGGTCAAATGGTGGTGAAATTTGAACCCCAGCTCGTGTTCTCTGAGACCTTGCCCAGCTACCTTACAGGCCCCACTGTGGGGGAGAGCTGAGGGGGCCCTTGCCGCCTTTGGACTGCTTTCTCTGTGCCTCCTGTGGTCTTGCCTTCACACTGACGCCCTCTCATGTCTCTTCATCTACATCAACACAGAATATGGAAGAAACTGCTGAAAATCCCCACCTTTGTAGAGCATGCTCTATCTCTACCCCTGCCCCCTTCTGGTTCTGGGCAGGACTAGAACTAAGATTCCTTTGCTCCTGGTCCAGCTATGCCTTCTGTCCCAGGCAGGCTGTTGGGTCCAGCTGACCATTGCATCTCGACGCTGTGGGTGAATTCTGCTGCTGTTGCATTTTGGTGTTGGTCTCACGCATAAGCCCTTTTCCTTATTTCCAGCTGCTCTTCTCCTAACTCTTTTCAGAGTTTTCCATGCTCCTCTCTCTGGGAAACTTTGAGCTGACAGAGACGTCATCAAATGAACATGATTCTGATTTCTTTTACTCCCTTTGTTATGGGATGTTGTCTTTCCTTGAGGTCCCTCCACGAAGAAACAGAAAATGCGTCTCCCAGTTTCGCCGTCCCGCTTGTTTCTGCTGCGTTAGCGCAGAATGGTCTGCCCGGAAACGGCCACAGCCAGCAGCCTCACCCTTCACTGGGTTTCTTGGGCAGTGGGGAAGTGATGCCACAGCTATTTAATTTCAACTCTGCTCCCCAATCAGATGTGGCAGACGGCTGGCCCAGGGAGCCAGCCGATGAAAGTGGGGTCTCTTGCCGCATGCACTTGTGTGCAAGGTTCGTCTTGTTCGAGGGTGCAGTGCAAAGAACCGAGTCTTAAGCAAAGTGAAAGCCACGGTGAGGAGGGCCCCCCTTCCTCTCAGCTCTACATTCCTCTGCCTCCTGCTCCAGCATCACCAGGAGCACAGCTCTTCCTCTGATAAGGAGAAAACAATAGACCAGATTTCCTACCCGATCCCTCCTGCCTGGTTGAGTTTGGGTGGTAATTCTGATTTAACTACTGCTGTATCGCCATCGTCGCAAATGATCTCCGGTTGCTTCTTACATCCATCTGTTGGAAGTTGCTTTAGCTAAAGCTCTCAAGCTACCCCAGTAAGGATTGAAAGAAGGTTAAACCAAGAAAAATAGTGTAATAAATAATAATAGCCAGCGCCGACTGAATACTTTGAGTGCCAGATAATGTGCTAAGTACTTTGCATGAATTATTACTTCATCTAATCCTCATTGCAACTTTATAAGGCAGAGGGGAGTATCTCCATTTTAGTGATGAAGAAACCAAGGCTCGGGGGGTCAATAGCTTTGTCAAGGTCATAGAGCTATAAAGTGGTAAAATCAGAATTCAAACCCACGTTGGTCTGCTTCCGAGGCGCTACTCCCAACCGTGTCTCATCGGCCTCTGGGAAGAACTGGAACCTGAACCTGTTTTCTCAAATTGTCCAACAGCATTTTCTGATTCTGTACCTTACCTCCTGCCTGTCTGTAAGCAAATTACTGACCCAATCTGAACTTCCAGGTCCCCACGTAGAGCGGTTAAGATGAGATGTGGTCACGTGCACTGAGTGCTTTGTGTTGTGTCAGCCACGGCGCAGGGATTCAGAAAGCCCTAGTTACGTTTCTCCAGGAGTCTCGCCATGGACACCTGGTTCTCTTTGGTAAAGAGACATTTGGACGTACATCTTCTGCAGAAGATCTCTTTTGCAGGTCCCTTTATCAAATGTAAAGGATGGTCTAGCTAGTGAATGACGTAGTCAGCGAAGTGAGCTGTTTCCTCTCAAAGATTTGTGTTTCAGTAGCCGGGGTGAGGGCACCCAGCTTGGTCAGCCCAGAGGGAGAGAGACAATGAGAGGCCAGGTGTGACCGCACAATGAGACGTGGGTGAGCAGCTTCACACTAACCTTCTTTGGCTGAGCCGAGTCCCCTGCCTGATGAAGACCACGCAGGAGGTAAAGAATCTTGTTTCCTTTCTACCCCTTATACACCCAGGAGCAAATTGAAGCCCTTGTGGTTAGATCCTGTTGAGATCCTGGGGCTTCCTTCAATTTGATTTTTCCTCCTGGTTTTCTAGGGGCTTGCTTCAAGAGAGGTTTGAGAAATCATGCGGTGTAATTGGATGATGGGTGTACTTTAATTAAGGCCGCGAGATGCAGCATGCAGCACGTTTCAGGTTGATTGTAATAAGGCTAGGCAGTTGTCTGCTGGATGAAGCTCGAAGGAGAGGCTCATGTTAATAACATGAGAGGTGAAATCGCTGTCTGCAGGCTGGTCTGTGCTGTTACGACTATGGGGTTGGATTTGGATGTAAAAACTAGTGAGGCCTCTGAATGATCACCCCTTAATCTAGCTCCACGTGGGTTGTGTCTGAATGATGATCGGTTCCCTGGTAGTGCAGGAAATGCTCATTGCATGGAATTAAATGATCTCTTGATAAATTTTAAATCAGTCTGGTTTCCTTCCAGACTTCACAGCTATCCTCTCTAATCATGCAGTTTGTGCCTAGTTGAATATTTAACTAATTTTACTGCTAGATTAGTCAGAGCACAATTTGGGAAGTAAGAAGGAAAATATCCTAAAAAACCAATGTATTCCTAGCTCAGATGTAAATTACTTTTAGATTACTTGGCATTTTGGAAAATGCGCTACAACTGTATTGAAAACCAAATGTGCAAAGATGAAGTTTCCCTTAATTTTTAAAAATAAAGGCTCAGAAAACTTGGGAGTATAGATAATTATAAGATATGTGCATGGCTAGGGTGGAAGCAAGTGCGATTTTATCATGGTGATAGTTGGGCATCCAGATGGCATCCCATAGAAGCTTTCTAAGAATTGCTATTCACAGGAACTTATCAAAAGGTGCTTTTGTGTGTGTTCCTGGTTCATGTGTCTGGGCTGCTCTTGTCTCATTGATAACACTAGCAACCATTTCTTTGGGAGCTCACCTGTCCTGGGTGGTGTCTAGCTCAAGATAATGTGAAGATACGACAACAGTGACCTACTACACACCTATCTCTCCTGAGACTCTCAGGAGACAGGGATAATTTGATGAGAGAAATACAGCGTGTGTGTGTGTGTGTGTGTGTGTGTGTGTGTGTGAGAGAGAGAGAGAGAGAGAGAGAGAGAGAGAGACAGATATCCAGGACATACTTCTAAAGGAGTATTTAATAAACAGGATCTTCCACACAAATGGCCAACAGATACATGAAAAGATGCTCAACATTACTAATCATCAGGGAAATGCAAATCAAAACCACAATGAGCTATCACCTCACACCTGTTAAGAAGCCTATTATCCAAAAGGCAAGAGATAACAAGTGTTGGTGAGGATGTGGAGAAAAGGGAACTCTTGTACATTATTGGTGAGAATGTAAATTGGTACAGCCATCACGGAAAACAGTATGAGGTTCTGCAAATGACTTAAAACATGTGATCCAGCAATCTCACTTCTGGGTATATATGCAAAGGAAATGAAATCAGTATCTCAAAGAGATATCTGCCCTCCCATGTTCATTGCAGCATTCTTCACAATAGCCAAGATATGGAAACAACCTAAATGTCTGTCAATAGATAAATGGATAAAGAAAATGTGATATATATATGTATACACCCCCCCTACACACACACAGCAATATTATTCAGCTTTAAAAAAGAAGGAAATCCTGCCATCTTCGACAACATGGATGAACCTGGAGGACATTATGCTAAGTGAAATAAACCAGACACAAAAAGACACAATCTGCATGATTCCACCTATATGTGGAATCTAAAATAGTCAAACTCATAGAAGCTGAGAGTAGAATGGTGGTTGGGGGAGGAGGAAACGGTGGAGCTATTGTTCAAGGGGTACAGAGTTTCAGTTATGCAAGGTGAATAACTTCTGGGGATCTGATGTACAGCATGGTGACTATAGTTAACAATACTGTATTGTACACTTTAAAGTTGCTAAGAGGATAGATCTTAAGAGTTCTCAGCACAAAAAAAGGGAAAAAAATGGTAACTATGCAGGGTGATGGATATGTTAGATTGAGTGTGACAATCATTTCACAATGTTCACAGTATATCAAAACATCAAATTGTACATCTTAAATATATACAATTTTTATTTGTCGATTATGTCTCAATAATGCTGTCAAAAATAAACAAACAGTCCTTGATCTCTCCAGAGGGCTGCTGGATTTCTCCCACAGCCTTCCCCTACTGGCCAGCTCATGGTGACCCTTTTGCTTCTAATCTGGTGACTCTGGCACCATTCTCTATCTGAACCACACCTCCTGGCAGCGTCGATTGGCGCACCATTGTTCTCAGGTATGTCCATCTTGTCTCCGTAGTCAGACTGGTAGCTCCTTGACAGCAGGACTACGTCGGAAATGGTTTCTCTATCCTTCATAATGTCTACGACAAAGATCCATATGTATGTCACATACTTAGTTTGCTGGCCTCACTATTAGGAGTAAAAAGCAATTTCCTTAGTCTTCTATTTACCTGGAGGTGAGACTGCTATAGATCTGGCTTCTCAACGTGGATCTTGTTAATCTTTGGGCCGCTGCTTACCATATGCAGCCACTAACCTTCCTCAAAAGCCATGGATAGCCTATTGTTCCCTTCTTGGCAAACTCAAGTCAGCTACGAAGGCTGGGAGGAATTTGCCGAAATCTCTGTGACAGGGAGCTACGCAAATAATTTTCTTTTTCACAAAGCTACCTACTTTAAAGTGACTGAACACCACTCCTGATTTGTTAGAGGAGGGAGAGGACCGAGTTTGCGGTACATGTGGTATTTTTAAATGCTGACTTTCTTTTTCTATTTTCTTTTGCCATTTGAGCTAAATTTTAAACTGATTTTCAGAACTAGCAAGAATATTGAAAGCAGTTTTTCTGAAACAGTTCAGTTTTCTTAGCAAGGTTGCAGAAAACTTTAGGACATGTAATGCTACTATCTTTTGGAAATCATACTAACTTTACAAGATGGACATACCTGAGAACAATGGTGTGTAGATCAATACCACCAGCAGGTGTGGTTCAGATGGTAATTCTTACTAAGTCATAAGAATTATCTAAGTCTGTATCCATATACTTGGTGTTATTCAGAACATGATCCATTGTTCACATTTAAATTTGGTCTTCAGATTAGGATGCTCAATAATATTGAGAGGGAAATATAAAAGGAGCAATAGTGGTGGCAGAATTAGGAAGTAGATGGGAAATCACTGTCAGATGCTGGTCATTAGGGACATCCTCTGAATATGCACCACCTCCAGCCCGCTGGCTTCATTTCTGCTCAGTTCCTTGGCCTAGCAAAGTAACACAGCATTCCCAAGACGGCCCGATGGCAGGAGCAAAGTGGAGAAGAGGGCCTTGTCATTCTTTCCTTAGTCTTTTCTAGTTCAGCTTAACTGTTTTCTAGTTATTTTTTTTTAGACTCTATTTCTTTAGAACTTCAATGTCTAAGGTGAAATTCTCTAGGCTGGGTATGTCAGTTAGTTATTGCTGTGTAACAAATCACTCCAAAACAAATCAAGCGTTTATGTATCTCATGATTCTGTGGGCTGGTTGGGTGATTCCTTGGTCTTGACTGGGCTTGCTCATGCATCTTTGGTCAGCTGTGGGCCAGGTAGGTGACTCTACTGATGCCGGCTGGGTTTTCTCAAATGTTGGGAGTCAGCTGGCTGGCAGCTGGTCTAGCAAGGCCTTGGGTCTTCTCTAAGTTCAGCTAATCCAGCTTGCTCACATTGCAGTAGCAGGGGTCCCAAAGAGAGAGAAGCAGTGAGCAAGGTGTCTTGACGCTTAGGCTCAGAACTGGCACATCACTTCTGCCCATTCTAGAACTGCCCTGGACCTCACTCAGCTGGACCAGATTCAAAGGTAATAGACTCTACCTCTTGAGGGGAGGAGCCACAAAGTCACATTGCAAAGAGCACAGATAAGGGGAGGGTAAAGAATTGTGGGTTTGTTTTTTGTTTGCAGTTTGTCACACTGGAAGAATTTTATACATACACACAGACACAAACAGAAAAGATTGTTTTAGCTGCTGGAATATAGGAATAATGATCAGAGTGCAAGATTAGATGTTGACATTTAAAAGAAGATGGTTTCCTGTACTCTGACTTTGGGGGTCCATTGTCTCAGGGTTCAACTGTGGTGGTTTTGCTATTGTCGCCCTCTCTCCTCCTTTGGCTACATTTTCAAAGGACAGGAATTTTCAGATGTCTGAGATCATTTAGGATGCAGGCTTTGGCTAGTGCTGTGTGTTTGGGGTCTTTGTACTGTGTAATTGAGTATTTGGGACTCTAATAGTTTATTTTTCTAAGATGTTCATACTTAATGTTTCTTTGCAGCATTTAAGAAAGTCCTATCTTCTAATTTAGGACAATAAAATTAAAAATTTTTTTGAAACACTGTTCTGCGCCAAAATAATAAATCTTCTGAAAATATCTGTGGACCTTTGATTTACAACTTCTGTGAGGGTCTTGAGACTCCAGATGGGGGGTCACCAGCTCACAGGCCAAGGTGGATATTGACATTTGCTGCACGTTAAAATCACTTACGGATCTTTAGGCTGCATTCACTAATTAACACAGAATCTCTGGGAGTGGGACCCAGACATCGGTACTTTTTTAAGCTGCTCAGGTAATTTCACTGTGCTGCCCAGTTTGTGAATAAGTGAATGAAGCCAGGACTTCTCAGTCTTTAACGTACAGACAAACGGCCTGGAGACCTTGTTAACAGGCAGATTCTGATACACCAGGTCTGGGGTGGGCCTGAGATTCGGCACTTTTAGTAAGTTCCTGAGTGATGCCAACGCTTCTGGTTTTCAGACCATACTATGAATAGCAAGGATCTACCATAGAGATCTCCAGCAGCCCACAGACTGTTTTGTGGGTTTTTTTTTCTTTTTTTTTGGTTGGTCTATTACATTTTTAAATGCAAATTGAGTCAATATTTCAAAATCAAGAGATTTCTCATAAAAATTCAGATTTCTGATTTCTTTTGGAAAAAAATGAAACATCCTGCGACACCAGCCTTGCATTTCCACATAGACCAGTGCTGAAGAGCGACTGCCCTGAGAAGGGGGTGCAGGTGACTCACCAAGGGAGGTTCTGAAGTGCTATTCCCCGCACTAGTCTATGAAGAGGATAAATGGATCTTTTTCCCATATGGACTAACCTGTCTACATACAGCACACAAGTGCACGTGAGCATGCTCAGCAAAAACCATGAAGGCAAAAGCCAAGCAATTAAGTGGGAAAAGGCGAAAGGAGAGGAGAATAATAATAATCCTTTAAAACTTAGATATGTTTATTAATAAAGACCCTATTGTTTGCATCAGAAGCCTACTAGAGCTGTTTAAGGGAAAAATAAGTGAGGAGGGTTCATTATAAGGATAAGAGTAGCTCATGGATTTGTCATGCAGCTGGGTTTCAGAAAAGAATGGAACCAAAGACGTGGATGTCACCAAAGAGTATCCCCTCTTTGCCTTCATTTCAACTCCTCTCTGCACGTCTTCCTCACTCCATGTCCTTGCTTCCTCTGTTCTCCAGTTCACCTGGTAGAAGGCACGGCCACCAGCAATAACTGGGTTTACATGCTGGGGATCTTACTATGCAGTCCCAATCCATATTCCTGAGGAAGGATGATGATTGGCTCAGCCTGGGAGCTGGCGGAGGACCCAAGAGTTTCTGCTACACTAAGAAAACTTTCTCTTGAAGCATGAGGCTGAGCATAAAGTTGAACTCTCTCATGCAGGGAGGGAAAACTAACACTCTGGAACTCTAGAACCAATCCCATCTCTCCCAGAGGCAGGGGGATGGACAAGAAAATCTATGGACTCCTTCACTCATGCGGCATCTTTGCCCTCCAAAGCAGGAGAGTCTGTCCAACTGCAGACTCAAATCTTTCTCAATAATAATAATAATAATACCTGAAGGAGAGGCAAGGGCAGCAGTGACTAGCTTCATTGATTTCTTCCCTCTCCAAAACACAGTGCAAAGCATGAAAATTATAAAGACCTTAACTGCTGACAGCCCACCCCAGGCAAACTCTGTGTTATGAGTGTGACTGTGTGGGTGGCATTAAGTAAATAGCAGAGAAATCATCTCTGGAAGCAAAGTCAGGGGAACACAGCCAAGGGTACACAAGACAGAGATGCTCCAGCTGCATTTCAAAAGGTGAGGTAGCTAGGTGAAATGTGAAAATGGGAAAAGAGAAGAGGAAAATGTTAATAAGCCAGGTTATTGAGGAATCTGGAAAGTGGTTCATTAGAGTATGCATTTACTCCTCTGTAATGAGATCTGGGATTATCTGTAAAAACATTTAGCTCTGATTGTTTTAAAGAGAAAAGATAACATGTTAATATGTGGCACCCTGGAGTGTGCCTTTTTCCCCACATTTTAAATGATAATCCTAATGAGACACCTATAATGTGTGAGAGATCAAGTCACACGGCTTCCCGTCAGAGCGTGCAAGTGAGAACAATGGCGCAGATGTGCGTTCAATGGACGCAGTGAGGGCAGATTTGAGGATAAGAGGAGCTGAAGTGCTTACTATAAGAACATATGAATACTGCCCCCTGGTCCTGGGACTCACCTGTTTGACTTTGGCCGAGATGTTTCATAATACATAGGGCCAAATGCTGAGTCTACCTTATAATCAAAAATATACCCTAGGCTCTTCCTTGAAATCGGAAAAAATGTGATTGTACTAATAATTACAGTGAGTCCTTGGGGCCCAGTCCAGTGGTCCCCGAATGTTGCATTAAAGGGCTGGGACAATGCACATCAGTATGTAGGAAGGAAATATTGAAGTAACTCACCCCCTTGTCCGGGGGTAAAATCTTCAGTTAAGCTTGTCAGGGGTCCTAAAGTTTATCTGTGTGTCTTTCTCTGGCTCTATTAAATCTGTAGGTTCTGGACATTCTTTCTGGAAAACTGCAAGTGGTGCGTTCTCCCACGTAACCTCAGGTCAGGTGGTTCCTACAAGGCCTAGTGAATTCACACGGAGACAGACACGGAAACTTCTCCCTGGCTCCTTTTCTTCGCTCCTCTCCTTTCCCCTTCCTTTATTGTGGAATCAGACCCTTGGAACAACGCATTAAAATAAATCTGAGTGCGAGTGGAAGAAGAATTCATTTTTATTGAGGCATAACTTCTTTCTACGAGGGAGGCTATTTGAAAAACCAAATCTTGCTTGGCGAGGTCTCTGAAATGAGAGCACCTGGGCCAGCCGGCTGGCTCCTTCCCTCAGCCAGTGTGTGGGACTCGGCTTGACTTGTCTTAAGTACTCCCTTTCCAACAGGCCAGGCTGCCCTTTCAGTCATGCTGACTGCACTCACATTTGCACCAAACACTTTCTAGCTGCTTGGCAGGTAAATTCCAGCAACCTCCTATTTCTGCCTTCACCCCTGATGATTTCTAAGAGTCTTTCACGGAAGAGAAAACCTCTACCTCTCCCAGACGGGAAATAGGTCTTCCTATCCTTCTGAAGAAATCAAGGATAGAGAGACAGTTTGAATCATTCTCACTTCCTTGATGATTCTTATATTGTTGATGAACCTCAGAATCCCTGTGACTTCTGAAGTTGTGAACGCCTTAAAAATGGATCTAAAAATATTTCTTTTTATTCAAGTTGGAGTATATCACTCACATGCTTTATTTCAAGAAAAAACTAAGGAAATAACGGACCACAAAAAAAGAGTAGAGAACTGAAGTTGGGGAAAACCAGGAAAACGAGGTGAACAACAGAATATCTATAAATGGAAATGGATAGATTGACATTGTGAAATGAGACAACGAAGGCAAAAATTCTTCAAACAGAGAGGGTATGGTAGGGGGATTCTAGTAAATACTCAGCAAATTTACGAGCTGGGAGGCGAGACGCAGGTGAAACTAGTTCTGGAAGCCACAGAGTGGTGTTGACCATGGAATAGACTGTGCACAGGGAGTGAAGGTGGTGAGTGAAGGTCTGTCACAGACCCCACCGGACCTGGTCATGTGGAAACCATGTGCACCACGGGCCCGCGAACATAGCCCTGTTAAAATTACAGTGGGATTCAAGGGCAAAAGCGCCTACCAAGATAAAAAGGAATTGTGTGATGACAAATCAAATATGCGTGCACCAAAAGCAATAGTGATTAAATACATAAAGTAAGGGAGAATTGATAAAAATTTTATTAAAGTGGGCGCCTTAATCAACTCTCTCAGAATTGTGAAGATGGTTTTTAAAATATGCTATAATTTTAGGATAGTTTTAGATAAAAGAAAAATTGTGAAGACAGTACAGAGAGTTTATATATACCCCATATGCAGTTTCTCCTATTATTAACATACAGTAGTATGGTACATTTGTCACAATTAATTCGCCAATATTGACGTATTATTATTAATCAAATACAATAGTTCCCCTTTATCCAGTTTTGCTTTCCAGGGTTTCAGTTACTTGCAGTCAACAGTGGTCTGAAAATATTAAATGAAAAATTCCAGAAACAAACAATTTATAAATTTTAAAATGCGCACCGTTCTGAGTAGTGTGATGAAATCTCATGCCATCCCGCTGCATCTCACCAGGGATGTGAATCGTCCCTTTGTCCAGAGTATCCACACCGTATACGCTACCCACCCGTTAGTCGGTAGTCTGGGTTATCAGAGGAACTGTCGTCGTATCTGCAGTGCTTGTATTTCCACTAACTCTTATTTTACTCAGAAACGGCCCCAGAGCACAAGGGTAGTGACACTGGCGATTCGGGTGTGCCAAAGAGAAGCTGTCAAGTGCTTCCTTTAAGTGAAAATGTGAAAGTGCTCAACTTTTAATAAAGAAAAAAAATTGTATGCTGAGGTTGCTGAGATCTACAGTAATTTTTATTACAATTTATTGTTATAATTGTTCTATTTTATTATTAATTATTGTTAATGTCACTGTTTTTGTTAATTTACAATATAATATAATAATAATTTATAATAGAATGTAGTTTATAATGTTAATAATATTGTTGTTAGTCTCTTTATAAATTAAACTTTATCGTGGCTACCTATGTATAGAAAAAATACATGGTATATATAGGGTTCGGTACTATCCGTGGTTTCAGGCACGTATCCCCTGTGGATAAGGGGGGACTACTGTACATAATTTATTCATATTTTCTTAGTTTTTAACCTAATGTCCTTTTTCTGTTCCAGAATCCCATCTAGGATACCACATTATATTTATTCAACTGTGTCCTCGGGCTCCTCTTAAATGTGACAGTTTCTCAGACTTTTCTTGTTTTGGATGACTTGGACAGTTGTTTATATTTTGGGAGGTAGAAGCTTTACTGAGATATAATTCACATCCCACACAATTCACCCATTTGGAGTGTACAATTCAATATTTTTTAGTGTATCCTCAGAGTTGTGAAACCATCACCACAATGAATTTTAAAGCATTTAAATCACCCTTAAAATAAACCCAGTTCCTTTTATTTATCACCCCACAGAGTCCTCATCTCCTCAGCCCTAGGCAACCGCTAGTCTACTTCCTGTCTCTATAGATTTGTCTAATCCGGACATTTCATACGGATGGAATCATATAATATGTGGCTTTTTGTGACTGGCTTTTCTCACTTAGCATATTATTTTCAAGATTCACTCATGTTGTAGCATGTGTCAGTACTTCATTCATTGTTATGCCTGAATAACATTCCGTTGTATGGATATCTCACATTTTCTTCATCCATTCATCAGTTGATGAACATTTGGGTGGTTTCTATTTTTTTGACTATTATAAATACTACTGCTAATTTCTTTCAACAACATTTTACAATTTTCTGTGTACAAGTCTTGCATTTATTTAATTTATTCCTAAGCATTTTATTCTCTTTTATGTTATTGTAAATATAATTGTTTTCTTAATTTCATTTGCAAATTGTTCATTGAAAGTATATAGAAATACCACTGTTTTTGCACATTAATCTTATATTCTGCAACCATAATAAACTCATTTGTTAGCCCTACTAGTTTTTAGTGTGCATGGATTGTTTAGAATTTTCTATAAGGTCATGTCATCTGTGTATAGAAATAGTTTTACTTCTTCCTTTCCTATCTGGATGCCTTTTATTTTATTTTTTGGACCAGTTGCCGTAGCTGGAACCTCCGGCACAATGTTGAATATAAGTGGTAGAGCAGGTATCCATGTCTTGTTCCTGATCTTTGGGAAAACATTCAGTCTTTCGCCATTGAACATTATGTTAGCTGTGTGTTTTTCATAAATGTCCCTTATGGGTTGGGACATTTGTCCCTTATGTCCCTTAAGGTTGAGGGAGGTCCTTTCTATTCCTAATTTATCAAGAAAAAGTGTTGAATTTTGTCAAATGTTTGTCTGCATCTAGTGAGATGATCATTTTTTAAAAAATTATTCTATTGATATGGTGTATTGTATTGATTAATTTTCAGATGTTGAGACACCTTGGATTCCTGGGATAAATTCTACTTGGTTATGAAGTTATCTTGGATGTGATGTATAATCCTTTTTATATGCTGCTGGATTCTGTTTGCTAGTACTTTGTTGAGGATTTTTGCAAATGTTTGAGGATTTTCATGTAGTTTTTTTGTGTGTGTGTGGTGTCTTTGTCTGGCATTGGTATCAAACTAATGAATCTTCTTTTTCTGTTCTATTTTTTGAAAGAGACTGTGGAGGATTGGTGTTAAATCTCCTTTAAATGTTTAGTAGAATTCACCAGTGAAGTCATCTGGTTCTGGGCTTTTCTTTGTGGGAAGTGTTTTGATTACTAACTCAAACACTTTACTTATTGTACATCTATTCAGATTTTATATTTCATCTTGAGTCAGTTTTGGTAGTTTGTCTCTTTCTAGATGTGTCTGCTTCACCTAAATTATATAATTTGTTGGTTTACAGTTGTTCATAGTATTCCCTTGTCATTTTTTTTGTTTCTGTATGGGCAGTAGTAATGTCCTTTCTTTCATTCCTGATTTTAGTAATTTGAGTCTTCTCTTTTTCTTGGTCAATCTAGCTAAAAGTTTTCAATTTTGTTGATGTTTTTTGAAGTTCATTGATTTTCTCTATTTTTCTATTCTTTCATTTATTTTCCCTCTAAACTTTATTATTTCCTTCTTTCTGCTTGCTTTGGGTTTAGTTTGGTCTTTTTTTTTCTAGTTTCTTATTTTACTTATTTATTTATTTATTTTTGTGTGAAGAAGATCAGCCCTGAGCTAACATCCATGCTAATCCTCCTCTTTTTGCTGAGGAAGACCGGCCCTGACCTAACATCTATTGCCAATCCTCCTCCTATTCCTCCCCCTTTTTCTCCCCAAAGCCCCAGTAGATAGTTGTATGTCATAGTTGCACATCCTTCTAGTTGCTGGGACGCTGCCTCAGCATGGCCGGACAAGCGGTGCATCGGTGTGTGCCCGGGA
The DNA here is from genome assembly GCF_020826845.1 of Diceros bicornis minor. Lineage (NCBI taxonomy): Eukaryota > Metazoa > Chordata > Mammalia > Perissodactyla > Rhinocerotidae > Diceros > Diceros bicornis. The sequence goes on from NW_026691429.1 coordinate 2,191,093, forward strand.
TCCAAACCCCGGCCTCTGGTAGCACAGTGCGCGCACTTAACTGCTAAGCCATGGGGCTGGCCCCTTCTTCTAGTTTCTTACGGTGGAAATTTAGGTTGTTGATTTGAGATCGTTCTTTTTTTTTTTTTTTGTGAGGAAGATTAGCCTGAGCTAACATGCTTTGCCAATCCTCCTCTTTTTTGCTGAGGAAGATTGGCCCTGGGCTAACATCTGTGCCCATCTTCCTCTACTTTATATGGGATGCCGCCACAGCATGGCTTGACAAGTGGTGCATCAGTGTGCGCCCAGGATCCGAACCTGCGTAGCCCGGGCCGCTGAAGCTATTTAAAATAACGGACTTAAAGTCTTAGTCTAGTAAGTCCAATGTCTAGGCTTCCTGAGGAACAATTTCCATTGGATTCCTGTGTATGGACCATGTCTTCTTTTGTATTGTCTCATAATATTTTTTTCTTGAAAACTAGACATTTCAAATAATATGTCTGACAACTCTGAAAATCAGATTGTCTCCACTACCCAGGGTTTGCTCTTGCTGCTTGTTATAGTTTTTATTGTCTGTTTAGTGACTTTTCTGAAATAATTCTTTAAGTCTGTATCTTTGTCATTTGTGGACACTGAAGTCACTACTTATTTAGCTTAGCGATCAGCTAATGATTAGACAGAAATTGGCTTAAATGTCTAGAACCCTTAAGTCTATGGGTATTTGCCCAGCAGCTCTGTGTGCATGTTGGGGCGTGTCCTTGACACTCAGCCAGGTGATTTACAACTCTGCCTCTGTCTGCACTTGCTGCTTGCACAGAGCCTCGAAGCCAATCAGGGGTGAGGACTTGGGACTTTCCTCAAGTCCCAGGTGTCTCCTGAACACGTGTATAGCCCTATGCATGGCCCCACAGAAGCCCCCAGTTGAGGACACGGTGCCAGGGCCAGGGTGGACTCAGCCTCTGCATTGAAGGAGATTATTTCTGACACCTAGAGAATGGGGGATCCTAATAGACTTTAAGGTCCCAAAGAAAAAAGGCAATGGCATGGTTTGCCACCTGAGCGTGTGCACTGAAATTTGAAACCATTACACTTCTGTGGTGTTCCCAGTGGTATTCTTCTGTTATTTCTGCTGCCTGGACTCCTCCCCAACTTACATCGCCCCATCTCCACTTTCTGTCATTCAAGAGTCAGCTCAGTGGCCCCAACTTCTGGGGTGAGAGTACCCCTCCATGCTCCGATGGCACCTGGGTGCCCACTTCCATCCGACTTACTGTGTTGGGTTGGGATGGCACCCACCTGTCTCCCGGTGTGCATTCTCTTTCTCTCTATGCCCCATCACGAGCCTGAAACCTGGAAGCAGAGCAGCTGAAACACAGTTGACATCTGGCAGTTAGGAAGGAGCCCAAACTCCCGAGTCATATTTGAGCGCCACCATTTCTTGACTGTGTGGCCTCAAGCACATTATTTAACTTCTCTGTGTTTTGTTCTTCATCTGTAAAATGGGGGATACTAAAAGCACTTACCTCATAACACTGTTGTGAGGATTAAATGAAATAATACCTATAAAGCAGTAACAGTACCAGGCATATAGTAAGCGCTCAGTAAATGTTGCTATCATTTTTAAGACATGGTAAATATTGATACATTTTTTATTGAAAGAATAAGTGAGTAAAGGGAAGAATAAAATCTGATATGAAAGGAACCAGAACATGTGTCAGCCTGTTTTTCAATGCCTCTTCTGCCAGGCCAACTTGAGTATATCTCTGGTGAATTGCATAAGTTCTCTGAGCCAATTTTCAGGCCATGCACAAGGAGGAGTGAGGACAGACAAGCAGTGGTTTCCTGGGGGTGCCTGGAACCTGACAGAGCCATCTGGCCAGTCTGATCAACGAGGATCAAAGGAAGGCTGCCTCTCCATGAGAAGGACAGTATTACTCATGACCTCTCCCTGCTCTCTCACTCCTGGTACCTCCCAAATTAAGTATCTATGTACAAGACCTTGTCTCCAGCTCTGCCTTTACTGATAAAGCTGAGACACAGATTGATAAAGGAGAAGTATGTAAATATGATTGTGTTAATCAGCGTTCTCCAGAGAAATAGAACCACTAGGAGACATAGGAGTGCCATGATCTTCCGTCTGCAAGCTGGAGACTCAGGAAGGCTGGCGGTGTAGTTCCAGTCTGAGTCCACAGGCCTGAGAATCAGGAACAACAATGGTATAAGTTCCAGTTCAAGGGCGGGAGAAGACTCATGTCCCAGCTCAAACCTTCAGGCAGAGAGAGAGAGAGAGAGAGACAGAGAATTCAACTTTCCTCGGCATTTTTGTTCTATTCAGGCCCTCAGTGGGTTGGATGAGGCCCACACACAACAGGGAGGGCAATCTGCTTTACTCAGCCCACTAGTTCAACTGCTAATCTCTTCCAGAAACACTTTTACAGACACCCTCAGAAATAACGTTTAGCCAGCGATCTGGGCACCTCATGACCTGGTCAAGTTGACCTATTTAACAGTCTAACTAATGATCACAATTATTAATATAGTTATGGGATATTTACATATTTATGAAATGTGTATACCACTTTCAACTGTTCTTTGATAAGCAGGACTGTCTTCTGATATGAGTTTATGGCCTTTCTGATTTCTTGGTTTTAAATAGCTGTTCTTTTACAAACTGGCAATGATGATAGATAGTAGTCTCTTAAAAAATCTTGACTTGTCAAAATTAAAAAATCCATAACCCTACTTGGGTCTCTTGTATTTCTAAAACATTTAACTTTGAAGGGATATCCAAAAGACAGAACTCTTGGTTTGAGATTTGGGGGCCAAAGGGTATGGTGATGGACCCTGCAATGAGAAGCAGAGCCATGAGGTGGTGATGCTGGCCCGTCAATTTTGTGGCTCTTGTTCGTGGAGAAACAGGCTAAAACAGCTTCAAAGCTGGTTTTGGCCAATGAAGAGGTAGATTTAGAGTGACAACTGGGCTTTTCCGTTTTATTTTCAAGACCTGGTTGGTTTTATATCTTGGCTGTATCCTGGCAAATACTTGCACTTTTGTCCCAAGGTTTGCATGGCAAAGATGGTCCTACAGCAAAATATCAGCTCCCCTAATGTATGAAAAATGTCTGCTCATGTTAGCCAAGCTCAATTGTCCCCCACCTATGCTGACATTTTCCTGTGGACGTTCTGATTTCTTAGTTACTTTGGGGTAGCTGAAATTCTCTAGTAGGAAAGAATGAACTTAATTAGTCTTATGTATTTTAATTTTTCATTATACAAATAATATATGAAGCAGTACCTTTGTAAAACATTAATTAATTAAAAGTTATATATGGATCAAGCTAAAGGCTCCTTTAACCACAGCCCCACATATATCTGTCGCTGTAGAAAAAATATTCTTTTCTTTTTGTTTTGTGTGTTTAAAGAAAATGGTATAATATGCACCTTATTCTGCAGCCTCCTCTTTTCACCCAAAACTGTATGGGAGATACTTCTGTAACAATTTGCTTGGATCTACTCCATTCTTTGTCACTCTGACATGTTACTGTGAATAAACTACGTCTTGTTGAACCATTCTTCTTTTGGTGCACGTTTGGGTTGTCCCCATGTTTTGCTATTACAATATTATGAAGAATATTCTTATACATGTTTCTTTTTGCATCTGTGTGAAGGTCTCTCCTGGGCAGATACTAATAAACAGAACTGCTGAGTCATAGAGAATGCTCATTTGAGAAATTCAACAGGTATTTTCAGTTTGTTCTCCAAAAGTTGTGCTTCAGTACTGTATGAGTGGATTCATTTTTCCATGTAACCAACACCTGAAACAAACTTTGTAAATGTTTGTCAATCTGATATCTAAGGCATGTCTCTTTGTTGATTTATTTTGTATTTCTGTCATCTCTGGGAAGGTTGAACACTTCTTGGTTACTGGCATTTCATATTTCCTCCACTGAGAATTGTTTGGCTGTTCGTGTCCTTTGCCACACTTCCACTGGATGGTTTGTCTCTCATTAGTTTACAGGAGTTCTTCATACAGTCTGCAGAGAAACCCTTGATAACATGTTGGAGTGTTTTCTTCTGTTTTTTCACTTAATTTACGGTGCCTTTGGTCTTACAAAGTTGTATTTTGCTGTAGTTAGTTTTATGAATCTTGTCAACTAGAGTTCTGCTTTCTGAGTCTCGTTTAGTAAGACTGTCTATTATCCAAGTTATAAAGATGTTCTATAATCTTTTTAAAACAATCTAATACTTTTAATATTCATTCAACTTTTATTGTTTATTATATTCAGATTTGGAGTTGATTTTTAAGGAGTGGTGTGAGACCAAATAGAATATTTATTAATATTTTGTCAAATGAATATCTGATTGTCCCAAAATAATGTATTGGCTATTACCAGACTTTATGAACATACATAGTGAATAGTTATGACAAGTGCTGGTAGATCAAGTAAATCACAGACTGACAAATGACTGTAGGACTTAGCAATGTGGTGGTCACTTGTGACCGTGGAAAAAAGAGTTGTAGTGGGGTGGTGGGGGTTCATTGGAATGGGTTCAAGAGAGAATGAGAGAAATCAGAGATGGTGAGTACACACAGCCATTCCTGAGGTCAATCAGTTGTTCTTTTAAACCAATCAGAAGATGTTTTTGACATTTTTAACAAATGGCTCAAAACCATGACACTCTTCATGTAGATTTTAAAGCAGATGAGAAAGCCTTCCATGTTGAAGTTCTGAAGTATGAGTTTCACACACTCATTGTTTTTGGCAACAGAACAGAGTCAATCCTCCTTATTCAGTAATTTGATATTCGTGAATTCACCTAGTCACTAACATTTACAGGTGAATCCAAACCCAACACACACTGTGTTTTCCCTGGGAATTCCTGGACGGGTGCAGAGTGGCAGAAAGTGGGAGTTGCCTGAGGCGCACGTTCCCAGCTGAGGTAGAACAAGGTGACACTCTTGTTTCAGCTCTCAGGTCAACAAGTGTCCTTTTCCTGGTCTATTAAATGGTACGTTTTTCACCTTTTTTGCTTCTTGCTGCTGTTTTTCCTCTTTGTAATGATCCGCAAACATAGAGCTGAAGTGCTGTGTAGTGTTCCTAAGCACAGGAAGCCTGTGATGGGCCATATGTAGCAAACACTTGTGTTAGATGAGCTTCCTCCAGGCATGGGTTATGGATAGTGATATTGGCTGGGAGTTCAAATAGTGTGTCTACAGTCTATAGTAAATAAGGTCTTTTCAAAAGAGACAAACATAAAACAAGGCTATGCGTTGACAGGTTCCCAAACATGTCACGACCAAAGACTGCAGAAACCTAACCTTGTCCTTCCCCTAGGAGCCCTGGTTCAGTCTGGCTCATGCAGTGTTTGCTAAAAATTAATAGAATGTAACTCTTCCAAATAGGGAGGATCAATGGTAACATGATGGAGATATTTTCAAACCTCTCTTTTAAAAATGATGTCTAAAAAGCAGGTAGTTTCTCAACTAATGGTTGACTTGTCATCTTTACTTTGAAAGGACAGAGTTTTTAACAGCATCTGCTCAGAAGCATATCTTTGATAGACCCATAAAAAAATCTCAGCAAATTGGGGACAACTGTTTTCTACAAGAGAAAATGTGTATAGAATACATATATTAACTTCAAGACAGTAGTTACCTTTGGGGAGGAAAGAGAGAGGAAGGAGAATGGTGTCTTCCACTGTGTAATAGTTCTTAAAAAACGACATCAATAAGGTGTGCTCTGTTAAATCTCAGCAAAGAGTAAATGGTTTCTGTTATCCTATTCTCCTTCTAAGTATATTTAAAATAAATATGTAACTGGGGGCCTGCCCGGTGGCGCAAGTGGTTGGGTGCGCGCGCTCCGCTGCGGCGGCCCGGGGTTCGCTGGTTTGGATCCCGGGCGTGCACCGACGCACTGCTTTGGCAAGCCATGCTGTGGCGGCGTCCCATATAAAGTGGAGGAGGATGGGCACAGATGTTAGCCCAGGGCCGTCTTCCTCGGCAAAAAAAAGAGGAGGATTGGCAGATGTTAGCACAGGGCTGATCTCCTCACAAAAAAAAAAATAAATAAAATAAATAAATAAATAAATATGTAACTGGAACTGAGATGAAATAACACTAATGTAATAGATGCTATTTGCTGGAGTGCTCCCACCATCTGATGGACAGCTCGTGATGGGTTGGTGATGTTGCTGACACCATCTAAAGGTCAGGACACGTTGTTTACCAGCTGTGGAGCTAGAGAAGGCTCGGTCACCAGCAGCAGAGCCAGAGTTACCTCAACCTACAAAGTTAGAGCCACATAGAAGCAGATCCTGCTCCAGCTGTGGACTAGTGAGAGCTCTGGCAGCAGCTCCAGAGCTCAGTTGCAGCCAGCTCCAGAACTAGAGCTCCTCCAGCTCCCACACTCGACCAGCTCCAGAGCCGCAGCCATTCCCATCACTAGCTCCCGCACCACATCTGTCAATAAGGCAGAGCTAGAGTCAGTCTCAGGACCGGAGCCAATTCTAGAAGCAGGTCAGGCACCACCGCCTGAGACAGACCCAGCTCTAGCCCCAGCTCAGGTCCAGCTCCTGAGCCAGTGGCACAGCCAGAGCTGGTGGGATCTCCAGCATCAGCCACAGCAGTGGCTCCGGCACTAGGGCAGCTGCAGCACCACCCACATCGCCAGCAACTAAGGCCCGGCCGGCTCCAGCCCCCACCCAGAGATGTCTTTCCCTTTTCTATGTTTTATGATTTCTTATGTTTTATGTGTTCCAATTTAGATTCAATAAAGTTTAATGTTTTCATCACTTAAAGTTGTACAATTCAGGGCCGGCCATTAACTACATCCTCTATGCTGTGTACCGTCACCGTTATCTAGTTCCAGATCATTGCTTCACCCCACCAGAACCCCTGTACCCATGAAGCAGCCATGCCCCCATATCCACTCCCCCACCCCCTGACAAGCACTGATCTGCTTCCTGTCTCTGTGCATTTCCCTGGCCCTGGTGTGGCTGGGCTGAGCACAGCCAACCCTCCTTTGGCCCCTCCCCCCCATGCTGAAGACCCCTGAGGATGCCAATGTGTTCAGTGCCATGAACCCGATGCCTAGTATGACTTTGACCTGAGGAAGCCCGCCGTCACCAAGGGGGTGAGGTCAGGCATGGAGCCAGCTCAACCCTGCTTCACATGAAGAAGAGGGACTCGATATTGCCAAGGGCACCTTCTCCTCAGTCCCTAGTGCTGTTTAGCCACAGGGCCACCCTCCCCAGGGTCTGGCTAGCTGGGGAGATGAGCACGTACAGACTAGAGTGACAAAAACCAGGTGGCCATCTTTTCTGTCCAACCAGCTGGCCCAGGCTACCCAGGAGCAGTTTCACCCTGAACCTCTCGTGCTGCAGGCCTGATGCCTGCCAGTCAGCAGGCTGTCCTGGCCTCCCGTGGACCACTGGGAGCCTTAGGTGCCTTCTGCCCTCTAGGGTCCAAAGGACTAGCTGACCTTTGCCAAGGAGTGCTGCCCATGGGCATGAAGCCCTGCCTGCCACTGAGGCACTGCCCTCTGTGCACCTCCCTCACACCTTCCCAGGTGCGGGTCACTAGCATCTGTGACTTCAGGTGCCCCAGAGTCCCCACTCACCCAGGGGGCGTGACCTCTTCAAATGCAGCCCTTCCATCCAGCCTCCAAGCCAATAGGCCCCAACACAGGCTTCAGGACCAGGCACAGCTCCCACTCCAAGTGCTGGGACACCTCAGGTGGGGCCAGGACCTCAGTGGCAGGGACATTGTCCAATGCTCAGCGAGCACTTGGCTGGTTCCTCCAGCTCCAAGGTGGAGGAGAGCAACATGAGTTTTGACCCAGAGGCCCCTGATGGCAAGGAAAAGAAGGTGGCTGCCCTCCCCATTCTCCCTGACAGCCCACTCCCAGTCCCTTCTTGCCCGGGACCAGTGTTCCCCAGCGACACCTACAAAGGGGCCAAGAAGCCCAGGAGCTGGATGCCGGCCTGGGGTGTCCTGCCGGGTCCAGAGACTCTGCTGACCATGCCACCCCCACAGTTATGGAAATCAACCGCCCCTGGGCCCCGATGGTCTCTGGTTTCATCTTGGCCTCCAGCAGCACTTCCTCCTCCTCAGCCTCCACCACACCCATGGCAGCTTTGGTCACACACAAGCGTCGTGTCTCAGGCTCTTCAACCACAGCTCCTCGCTGGCCCTCTCCATCCACACGGTGGGCGATGCTGCATCATCCCTGTCCACCTGGAGTAAACAACAGCAACGTGGACAGGAGCGTCTTGTTTAGCCCACTGGTGGGACGTGCCCTTGGTCCCATCACTCAGAGCTCTCTGAGCACAGACCTGTCCTGAATGGCTACTTTGACAAGAAGCCCTCTCTGGGCCCTCCAGGCAGCAGGCCCAGCCCAGGCAGGAGGTAGGCGACTGCCACAGTGCCCACTGTACATGGGAGGAAATGGAGGCAGCCTTCTCATCCTGTTGGTTCTTGGGGATCTTGGCTTGAGTGGAGGTGGATAAGGTGTCCACTGAGCTCCCTCCAAATCTAGGATCTAACCGCCTGAGGCTCTGATGAGACTGCTCGTTCAAGTCCAACCAACCTGTAGTGAAGCCCGACTCCTTGCCTGAGTCACGGCCCTGTGTGATCTGGTCCAGACACCGTCCCCAGAGTGCACCCCTCACCACACCCCACCCTCCCTAAAGCCTTCCTCCCCAAGGACCCTGCCAAGCCCCTGCCCCCTTCAGAGCTCCTAGCCTGCAGTGCCCCTCCCCGGAGCCCCCATCCAGGATGGACTCACCTCTGTGCTGGGCTCACAGGCCACCTCCTCAGGCTCCTGTGCTAGCAGAGCCTTTAGGGTCAGATTGACCTGGGGTCAAACCCACAGCTGGGTCACCTCACAGCCCTGTGACAGGCAAGGTCATGTGGTGTCTTCTCGGAGCCTCAGTTTCCTCCATGAAAAATGGGGTCAGTGACTCTGACCTCAGGAGAGTGTGTTGGGATTCAAGCAGGGAGACGAAGCTGCCCAAAGTGCTTGGACTCAGGAGGTCGCCTGGCTGGGGGAGCCCCAATGCAGGACAAGGCCTCGATGGTCAATGCTGGGCTCAATGCTGGTGAAAATCAAGGATTTCTAGTCCCCTGTTCACGTCTGGACTTGGTCACTTAGAGCAGAGTGACCTTGAATGCTGGGACCACTGGTCATCTGTAAAATGGGGTGCAATCACTCAGCACCCAGTGGGCTCCCTAATAACAGTAACTCCCTCCAATAGTTGCCCAGCTGGGCTCCCTTCAGCTCCTCCTACACCCGCCAGGGCTGCAGGCAGGGACTGGCTGGACCTCATGTGGTAGGGAGGGGGTGTAGAGGAGGAGGGAGAAGGGCAGCCTGGCCTTCTCCCTGCCCAGGGTCTGTGTCCACCACTGTCTTCGTGTCCGCAGGACCAGCCATGCATGGAGCTGGACCCTGGGATGGAGTCTGTGAACCAGGACAGTGAGGTCGGTGTATATTCAGTGACCCTCACATCCCCAGATGTCCAACCTACCCAACTGTGCACCGTGTGGCCCACCTGGCTTCTGTGGCGTGTTCCTGCGACGTAGGGGATGTGAGGGTCACCGAGCAGTTGGCTGGGGAGGGGACAGACGAAAGCAGCCACATCAAGGGACCGTTGTGTTACACGTGTGTGCTGCGAGCTGTGTCACCCAGAAGTGCTGTCTGCAGGGCCCCTCTGTGTGCCTGACCATGGACAGGAGGCCTGGTTGCCGCACAGGAGAGAGGCCTGTGAGACAGTGAGGGTATCCCTGCCACACTCATGTGGGCGGAGATCCCGGGCCATGTCCATGCTCATCGGGGCTGATGTTGCTCCGTGTCCAACCCTCACAGGACAGTTGGGAAACTGAGGCCAGGAGAAGCAGGGACAGGCCCTGGGGTCACAAGGTGGGCAGAGTCCAGAGGGGAAGAGAGCATTCCAAGCTCTTAGGCCAGCCTCAGCACTTCCAAGGGGTTTGCTTTGGGAATGAGAGCCCCTAATACCCTGGGGGACCTCTGCCAATGCCCTCCCATGTAGGGCCCTTTGCTATACGCATCCCCACGTGGACACACTCACACACACAAGCATACACACACACTCTGAATGCCCAGCCCGGTCTCAGAAGGGAAGTGCTCACTGGGGAGGTGACAGGAGGAAGGAAGAAAGAGGTTGGAGGCAGCTCTGCCATGGGGCATGGGCATCCGGTCCCCTAACAACATGCCCAGGCCCATAGCATGAAGGGGAGAGATGCCAGACTGGTAGGCAGGGGGTCCCCAAGGTACACAGGGGGATGCAGGGGTTGGGGTCATCCCTAGAGCAGCCTGTAGAGAACCAGGTCCGGCGTCCTGTGGCCACCACTCTGGGCACCGGGAACTAGGATGTGACCCCCTAGGGGGGAGGGGATACAGCAGAGAAGGCTAGATCTTACGCCTCTGTAAATTGGGGTGCATAGATGGGGTGACTCTAAGGGTCCCACAGGCTTGTAGAAGAGTCTATTGACCTTCGTTCTCCATCCATGACCCACTGTTCTCTGAGTCCTTGTAAAATGCATTCCATTCCCTCGAGGTCTTGCTGAGCAGAAGGCAGCCTGAGAGCTTGGGGACTGGGGCCCCGGGCAGTGCAGAACATGGCAGAGCACTGGTCGACTTGTCTGGGGACCAGGGACAAGGCCATCCTTGTCGGAGCCTCGGGGGCCTCCTTTGGAAGTGAGGTGGAGTCATTGCCCTGGCTGGGGCGAGGAGGCCTTGTGAGTCAACGGGACACGCCACGGCCAGTGGAGGGAAAGCGAGGAGCAAGAGAGGCTTCTGAGGTCCCTCACGTCCCTCCTGGAGCCCACAGGTCCTGCTCCTTTGCTTCCTCGGCCCTGGTGGAACCACTGCCTTGAGGACCCCAAACAAAGAAAGGTGTGTGTTTTGCTTTCTGCTTTCCTGCCTGGGGCTGCAAGGCTGGGGCTGACCACCAGGGGTGTCCTGTGTCCACTCATGCTCAATGCAGCAAGTGGAGCAGGGAAGGGACGCCCAGGGCTCGTTCTGGGTGTTCCCCTGTCCAAAGCAACAGGCACCTTTGATTACTGGCATCCACGTCCACAATGGGAGCTGCTCAGAGGCGGGAGGGGACCCTGAGATCCTCTCATGATTCTTTCAGCTACTGTGGCCCCAGCACTCACCCTGAGCAGGGCCCATGTTAGTCCTGAGGGCAGTGCTGAAAGCACCCACATGGTCTCTGTCCTCCAGGAGCTCACAGCCTGGAGGTGGAAAGGACAAAATCATGAACAAATCCATGTGAAAAAGAAGAGAAGGTGCTACAGAGCAACGAAGCAGGGTGCTGGAGGAGGGAGGGCCTGGAGCCCCTAGGTGGGTGTAAAGGGCCCCCCTGGGGACATTTGTGCCCTGAGCAGAAGGACAAGAGGAGCCAGCCCTGCATCTGTCTGCAAACAGCGTGCTGGGGGGAAGCTCAAAGGCACAGAGACTTGGAGGCAGAAGAGGATTTGACGAGAGAGGAGGTGAGAAAAGAGCCAGTGTGGCTAGAGTGAGCTGGGGAGGAGAGAAGTGAGGGAGAGAGGATGGCAGGGCCAGACCCAGGCCTGGAAGGAGGTACTAGCTGTCTATGCTGGGTGACAGCATTAGCCTCACTTAGCACTTACGAGACCTATCATTGAGCATCTGACAGTGTCTCTACCAGGGTCCAGGCTCAGGTCAGCTGGGAGGCTCCCCGTCAAGGTCTAGCAGGAGGCTGGGGCTGTGTTCTCAACTGAAGCTCGATAGAGGCAGGAGCCATCTCGGAGATCATTCACAAGTATCGGGGCAGTGGTAGGATTCAGTTTGGATGGGGGGTTTCAGGCCTTTTCTGTCTGTGGGCCGGGACCCTCTGCCAGTTCTTTGCATTAGGGGGTGTCATAGGGAAGGAAGCTCATAATATCTGATATGGCTTCTCCTGAATAGTGGATCAGAGAGACAGAAAGAGGGAGAGAAAGAGAGACAGTGACACACAGAGATAGAAAGATGGGGAGGAGAGACAAAGAGAGTAGACACAGACAGAGACAGGGAGACAAAGAGAGAGACAGAGAGACAGGGAGAGACCAAGAGAGATACAGACAGCCAGAGACACAGAGACAGAGAGAGACAAAGACAGAGAGAGAGAGACAGAGACAGAGAGATAGAATGAACACAGGAGAGACAGAACCACACAGAAGTCACAGACTTTTCATTAAGCTGACCGTGGAAGTGACATCCCATCACTCGGCCCTATTCTATTGGTTAGAAGCCAGCCGCAAAGTCCATTCTCATAGAGGAGCGGGGATTACATAGGATGTGTGCCTAGGAAGTGGGAACGCTGGGAGCCGTTGTGGGGGCTGCCCACCACATAGGCTGAGATGACCACCACTCAGGCACTTGGACCTGAGTCTAAACATAACAGGAGGCCCTGGAGGGTTGCGAGCCAGAAGGAGATGATGTCTGAACGTCATTTCATTTCAACTCTCCCTAGGAACACTGGAAACAGGCAAGAGGGGAAGTGCCTCTCCCAGACGCCCAGCAGACCCAAGCCTCTTTGCGTTGTATTCTCTGCCACAGCCAGCCCTTTCTGTAATCCTTGCACTGCCAAGTCTGTGCAGGAGCTACGTGTGGGAGCAGCCCACGGGATTCACAGACTCTGAAGGGATCTCTAGGTCTATACACCTGATGACATCCCTAGGAAGTAGATGCTAGAATGACCCCCACTACACAGAGAGGGACATGAACACAGGAGAGACCCTGAGAGGGGAGGCCCTGAGAGGCGCAGGGTTGTCCAGGGTGACATCACTGGCAAGAAGCAGGAGCGGGACTGAATTCAACTCTGTGTCCTCAAAGCTGGGGCCCTGGTTGAGTCCAGACCTCCCCAGAGGCTGTGGGGTGGACTGTGTCAGTGTGACTGTGTCTGGACAGGGTATGGAGATGGAGAGTGAGCAGTCAGCAGCCCGGGGGGCCCTTAGGAAGGTCTTGTGTGAGGAGGAAGCTTAGGTAAGGAGATCCCAGGAAGTGACCTCACAGAGCCCAATAGAACTTGGAACCCTGGTAACTAGGCACCCACATCCTAAACACAGCCCCCAAGCGAGCTCACTTCTCTAGCAACATGTTTAGTTGCTGCTTCCCAATGACCAGGGGCCGGAGCCCCAGGAAAGCCCCCAAAGACCGATGCAGATGCTGGTGCCCCTCTCGCGGCCGACGGCTCTGGTCGTTTACCCGGAGGGACGGAAAGGTAACACCGGGAGGCCCAGGGAAGGCCATTCCAAACCAGACTACCACTGTGGTCCCATCTGGGCAGCCCTACATCCCCTCCCCATGTGTGCCTGGATGGGCGGGTTCATGTGGGTAGACCACCGTGAGCAGGAGCAGTCGGTGAGGTGTTAGAAGCCTTGGGGGGTCGGTCAGGTTCAAAGCCCAGGTCAAGGCCGGCTGGGTGGGATGTGGAGTGCGGGGTGGTGCCCTTCTGCCTGAGGTTTATCCCAAGCCCCTGAGGTGTAGGTCTTTCCTCAGGGGTGGAATAATGTGCAGACACAGGTGTGTGCCTGATCTGGGAGAATTAGGACCAGAGGGCAGAAGAGCAGCAGGGACAGCTGGGCAGGGCTCTGATGCCTCTGGGACGGAGCCAGTCACTGTCTTTGCAGAGCTCCACGAAGAAGATCAGTGTGGAGCTGGCGGAAGGGGATATTCCATCCATCTCCCCGATGGAGGCGCCGGTGTCCCACAGGCCTGGACCAGCAGCTACCGGGAGACGGTCTGCAGTGACAGTGATAAAACCCTCAGAGCCACCAGAAGACCCAGCTTCAATCCCGGGAAAACCATCATACCCACCATGTCCTGCAGCAGCGCAGGAGGCAGCTGAGGCCACAGCCTCCGTGCAGGGAGCGCCATCCCCTGCAGAGTCTCCTGTAGCATACCAGGAGGCAGAAGAGGCCCAAACCTCTGTGCAGGGAGGGCCATCCCCTGCACAGCCTCCTGCAGGAGACGAGGAGGCAGCTGAGACCCCTGCCTCCGTGCTGGGACAGACATCTCCTGCACAGACTCCCGCAGGACTCCAAGAGGCAGCTGAGGCCTCAGCCTCTGTGCAGGGAGAGCCATCCCCTGCACAGGCTCCTGCAGGAGAACAGGAGGCAGCTGAGGCCCCAGCCTCTGTGCAGGGAGAGCCATCCCCTGCACAGTCTCCTGCAGGAGAACAGGAGGCAGCTGAGGCCCCAGCCTCTGTGCAGGGAGAGCCATCCCCTGCACTCTCTCTGGCAGGAGACCAGGAGGCAGCTGAGGCCCCAGCCTCTGTGCAGGGAGAGCTATACCCTGCACAGTCTCCTGCAGGAGACCAGGAGGCAGCTGAGGCCCCAGCCTCTGTGCAGGGAGAGCCATCCCCTGCACAGCCTCCTGCAGGAGAACAGGAGGCAGCTGAGGCCCCAGCCTCTGTGCAGGGAGAGCCATCCCCTGCACAGGCTCCTGCAGGAGAACAGGAGGCAGCTGAGGGCCCAGCCTCTGTGCAGGGAGAGCCATCCCCTGCACAATCTCCTGCAGGAGACAGGGAGGCAGCTGAGGCCCCAGCCTCTGTGCAGGGAGAGCCATCCCCTGCACAGCCTCCAGCAGGAGAACAGGAGGCAGCTGAGGGCCCAGCCTCTGTGCAGGGAGAACCATCCCCTGCACAGTCTCCTGCAGGAGAACAGGAGGCAGCTGAGGGCCCAGCCTCTGTGCAGGGAGAGCCATCCCCTGCACAGTCTCCTGCAGGAGAACAGGAGGCAGCTGAGGGCCCAGCCTCTGTGCAGGGAGAGCTATACCCTGCACAGTCTCCTGCAGGAGAACAGGAGGCAGCTGAGGCCCCAGCCTCTGTGCAGGGAGAGCCATCCCCTGCACAGCCTCCAGCAGGAGAACAGGAGGCAGCTGAGGGCCCAGCCTCTGTGCAGGGAGAGCCATCCCCTGCACAGTCTCCTGCAGGAGAACAGGAGGCAGCTGAGGGCCCAGCCTCTGTGCAGGGAGAGCCATCCCCTGCACAGTCTCATGCAGGAGACCAGGAGGCAGCTGAGGGCCCAGCCTCTGTGCAGGGAGAGCTATACCCTGCACAGTCTCCTGCAGGAGAACAGGAGGCAGCTGAGGCCCCAGCCTCTGTGCAGGGAGAGCCATCCCCTGCACAGCCTCCTGCAGGAGAACAGGAGGCAGCTGAGGCCCCAGCCTCTGTGCAGGGAGAGCCATCTCCTGCACAGCCTCCAGCAGGAGAACAGGAGGCAGCTGAGGGCCCAGCCTCTGTGCAGGGAGAGCCATCCCCTGCACAGTCTCCTGCAGGAGAACAGGAGGCAGCTGAGGGCCCAGCCTCTGTGCAGGGAGAGCCATCCCCTGCACAGCCTCCAGCAGGAGAACAGGAGGCAGCTGAGGGCCCAGCCTCCGTGCTGGGAGAGCCATCCCCTGCACTCTCTCCGGCAGGAGAACAGGAGGCAGCTGAGGGCCCAGCCGCTGTGCAGGGAGAGCCATCCCCTGCACAGTCTCCTGCAGGAGACAGGGAGGCAGCTGAGGCCCCAGCCTCTGTGCAGGGAGAGCCATCCCCTGCACAGTCTCCTGCAGGAGACAGGGAGGCAGCTGAGGCCCCAGCCTCTGTTCAGGGAGAGCCATCCCCTGCACAGCCTCCAGCAGGAGAACAGGAGGCAGCTGAGGGCCCAGCCTCTGTGCAGGGAGAGCCATCCCCTGCACAGCCTCCAGCAGGAGAACAGGAGGCAGCTGAGGGCCCAGCCTCTGTGCAGGGAGAGCCAAGCCCTGCACAGGCTCAGGGAGGAGAACGAGAGGCAGCTGAGGCCCCAGCCTCTGTGCAGGGAGAGCCATCCCTTGCACAGGCGCCTGCAGGACACAGGGAGGCAGCTGAGGCCAATCTCTGCGGCCTGGGAGAGCTGGCTCAGGACCCTCCCTCATTAGCACCTCCAGTCCCACCTGTTCCACCTACTCCCTTACCACCAATTTCCTTCCCCATCCTCCTAATTGTGTTTCTCTATTTCTTGGTTTCTTTCATTGATTTTTTTTTATTGTTTATATCTTGATTATTTAAAATAAATTTCACTTTCATCTTTTAACAGTTTACTGTTTTTCATTTTAAATTGTACACTTCATGAGCATTAAGTACATTCACAATGCTGTGCAGCCATCACCTCTGTATGCGTTTAGAGTATTTCATTCTCCAAAAGAACACCCTGTTCTAAAAGCACTCACTCCCACTTTCTCCCTCAGGCCCTGGCAACCCCTAATCTGTTTTCTGTCACTGTTTCCTTTTTTTTTTTAAATCTGTTCAGGATGTTTCCTATAAGTGAAATCATGCCATAGGTGGCCATGTGTTTTCTGCCCATTTATTTTCGCACGGCCTGATAGGTTTTCCTTTTCTGTTTTTATTTGAAATAGAATTTCTCTAATTTGATAGGAAAATCCCAGATGGAGTCTAGATTTGATGTATCAAAGAAAGCCCTTTTGGTAAATATGTGCATAATCTTGGGGTACAGACTGCTGTTCTAAGTGCGACACCAAAGCCAGAAGCCACACACGAAATGCGTTGCTCTTCCTGCAGCCTAAACAAAAACAAGAAAGGGTAGAAAGCTGGAAAGACAAACCAAGAGGCAGCTGAGGCATCAGCCTCCAAGCAGGGAGAGCCATCCCCTGCACTGGCTCCTGCAGGAGAACAGGAGGCAGCTGAGGCCCCAACCTCTGTGCAGGGAGAGCCATGCCCTGCACAGGCTCCTGCAGGAGAACGAGAGCCAGCAGAGGGCCCAGCCTCCGTGCAGGGAGAGCCATCCCTTGCACAGTCTCCTGCAGGAGACAGGGAGGCAGCTGAGGCTACAGCCTCTGTGCAGGGAGAGCCATCCCCTGCACAGGCTCCTGCAGGAGATCAGGAGGCGGCTGAGGGCCCAGCCTCTGTGTAAGGAGAGTCAAGCTCTGCACAGGCGCCTGCATGAGACAGAGAGGCAGCTGAGGCCAAATTCTGAGGCCTGGGAGAGCTGGCTCGGGAACCTCCCTCATTAGCACCTCCAGTCCCACCTGTTCCACCTGCTCCCTTACCACCAATTTCCTTCCCCATCCTCCTAATTGTGTTTCTCTATTTCATGGTTCCTTTCATTGCTTTTTTTATTGTTTATATCTTGATTATTTAAAATAAATTTCACTTTCATCTTTTAACAGTTTACTGTTTTTCATTTTAAATTGTACACTTCCTGAGCATTAAGTACATTCACAATGCTGTGCAGCCATCACCGCTGTATGCGTTTACAATATTTCATTCTCCAAAAGAACACCCTGTTCTAAAAGCACTCACTCCCACTTTCTCCCTCAGGCCCTGGCAACCCCTAATCTGTTTTCTGTCACTGTTTTGTTTTTTTTTTAATCTGTTCTGCATGTTTCTTATAAGTGAAATCATGCCGTAGGTGGCCATGTGTGTCT
Source organism: Diceros bicornis minor (assembly GCF_020826845.1). Classification (NCBI taxonomy): domain Eukaryota; kingdom Metazoa; phylum Chordata; class Mammalia; order Perissodactyla; family Rhinocerotidae; genus Diceros; species Diceros bicornis. The sequence goes on from NW_026691429.1 coordinate 2,208,501, forward strand.
GCCCATTTCTTTTCGCACGGCCTGATAGGTTTTCCTTTTCTGTTTTTATTTGAAATAGAATTTCTCTAATTTGATAGGAAAATCCCAGATGGAGTCTAGATTTGATGTATCAAAGAAAGCCCTTCTGGTAAATATGTGCATAATCTTGGGGTACAGACTGCTGTTCTACGTGGGACACCAGAGCCAGAAGCCACACACGAAACGCGTTGCTCTTCCTGCGGCCAAAACAAAAACAAGAAAGGGTAGAAAGCTGGAAAGACAAACCACAAACCGGAATGTATTCCTCATGACACAAGGCCAGGGAAATGTTACGCATCCTTGTGGTCCAAAAAAACACTCGAAAGTCAGAGTTTTAAAAAGAGATAAAGAGCAAACACATTCAACGCCAACGAGAGGTGATACACAGGGGCAGCATGTGTCAGAGATGCGCGAGCTCCCCGAGGAGGAGACGCGCACATGGAGACACTGTGGAGAGGGCACTGGGCCCCATCAGACGGGCTGGGTTCCAGTGTGGTGACGACCAGACCTGGTGACAATGTGAGGAAGCAGAGGCCCCAGTAGACCCCTAGAGACAAGTGTGAAAGGACACTCCTCTCTGGAGACCAACCTGCAGGACCCATCGCAGTCCCCAGGGGCACGCCTGTGCTGGCGGTACTGATCCCAGGACTTCATCCCACAGAAATTCCTGCCCAACTTTTCAAAGATGTATTTTCCAGACTATTCATCACAGCACTGGTTGCAATAGCAAGCAATTGGAAGGAACGCTACTGTCCATGGCGAGGCGATGGGATCCATCCGTCCCATCTGTAAGACCACTAATATGTGATATCAGCCAGAAGACATGCATCTAGGAACATGAATCTGTGTGTGAGAGAGCGACAGAGACAGACAGAGAAAGAGAGAGACAGAGCCAGAGAGATACGCACCAAATCATCCATGGGGCTCACCTCTGGGGATGGGAATTGCCACTCGCTTCTCTTCTCCTTTAGAGGCCTGCGTGATGTTTCAACTTGATAGAATGTGCCTCTATTCCTCTTATAATTCTAACAAGATTAAAATCACATGTTAATGTTATCCATTTATCACTCATCTTTGGACTGAAGTACATTATTTCGTTTTTCTTTGTAAAGGTTTTTATTACAAAGACAATGTACGTTAATTACAGGAAAAGAATGAATTCTAAGGGAATTAAGAATTAAGTGGAAACTGAGGAGTGCCCTTAACAGGCAGTGTTCACCGTTTCAGTCCTTTGCCTTTGTATGCACGTGTGTGTGCACGTGTGTGCATGTGCCCATTCAGCTGTGTGCATCTGTATGCACATGGGTATGTCTATGTGCAAGTGTGTGTGGGTGTGCACTTGCGGCTATCGTGTGGGAAGGACTGCAGGGAGTGTGCTCTTCTGGAACCTGATTTCCCCAGGGCTGGACCCTGGCCAGTCAATCCTCTTCCTCCTCTGCGTCGGCCTCAGAATTGCCTAAGAGCCTCTGCTGGGCAACACGGATCATTTCTGATTTTTCACTCCCGTCATCGTGCTGAAAGGAACACCTGCATCCATAAATCTCTACTTCTTTAGGACCGATCCCTAGAGGCGGAGATTCTGGCTCATACTGTAAACGTGATGTTAAGGTGTTGGTCACAGTCTCTGACACCCAAGGTCTCCTTCTACCCTGTGATCTTGTTTGGGAACAGGGAGTCCAGAGACCCTGAAACAGAGACCTGAGGGAGGGAGGGAGAAGGAGGAGCAGCTAGGATGCAGGGGATGAAGGTACCTGGGGTGACCTGCCCAGCTGGAAGGCCTCGCTCCTGTTGCTTCTGTCCCTCCCACTCCCCTCACCCCTGGCCCCGCCCCTAACACACCTGACCCCGCTTTGGCCTTGCCCATGCCCCTCCTGCTCCCTAACTCACCTGAGCTGAGCAGCCTGGCCTGCCATCCAGGACAGATGATGATGAGGGTCTGGACACTCCTGCCTGCTCCCTCTCCCTCCAAGCAGAGAGCCCCATCCTCAGTCAGGAAAGTACATCTAGGTCAGTGCAGTGAGTCACAGGGACCTCCTTGAACATGCTCCCTCCAGGGGGAGTTCTCAGTTGCAACAGCAGGACCCACTTGAGCTTGTGTGAGCAGAAGTGACTTTTACAAGACAGAGTGGAGGTGTCATAGAAGGTGCCAGAAGGTCAGAGCACGGGGCTAGAGGCTTTGGAGAAGGTCATCGTGCCCAAAGCACACCTCAGGGTTTTCCAGGAGTGATGGCTGCCTCAGGCACTGTGCCAGCCCCAGCCCACATATCCAGCACATTCAGCCTCTGCGATGGAGGGGCCCTGCTCAGTGGGGATGAGGGAGAGAGCCCTGGTGACCTCGGAGAGGCACTGCCATTGGAGCCTCGGTTTCCTCCCCTGTGAAGTGGGGTGACAGCCGACCTTTCATGGTGGTGTCAGACAAGTTCGCTGAGGCTGCACCTGGAGCGCCCTGCACCTTCTCAGATCTCAACAGCTGCTAGCTCTAATGAAGAGGAATCAAGAGAGGAGAGATGGGGCTGGGTCCCGGATCCCCACCTGGCTGGCTGACTGCCGTGGGACGAGATGGGGTGGAGAAAGGCATTCCAGAGGAACAGTGGAGTCAGAGCGAGTAGGGCATGCCTGGTGGGAGATCAGAGTGGGCAGAGGCAAAGGGCCCCAGGGGGCTCTGAGTGGGGTGACATCAGCAGGAACAGCTCGCGGTGATGAGCACTTACCGGGGCCTCTGTTCTCCTCTTGAGCTATCTCCTTGAATCCTCCCCACAACTCCTTGGGGGAGGAGCAATTATTGTCTTCATTTCACTGATGAGGAAACTGAGGCTCAAAGAGACTTGCCCCCTCTGTGCCCTGCAGAGTGGCAGAGCCGGGATTTGAACCCAGTGCCTCTTAGACCCCTTGGGCCTGCCTGAGAAGGGCTCCCCCATGCTGAGAGAGGGACCTCTTTTCCCTAAAGTTCTGAGAACTTTTGGTCCTGATGCCCAGAGAGACCTCACTCTGCGGGGGGATAGGCTGGTCCTTGCTACTGGGAGAGCCCACAGCGCCCACAGCTGGCCATTCCTCGGCCACCATACCCAGCCCCAGGCAGACGGAGTGGCCCTGTCCCTTTAGTTCAGTGATGGCTGGAGGCCAGAAGGGTGCAGGCCCCAGGGAGGCCAGGACCCCTGAGCCCGAGGAGGCCACAGTGCAGGACAGTGGTTTGGAATGATCCAAAGTCAGAGAAACAGGGGTCCTAGTCCCTGCTCAGCCTCTTTCTAGCTGGTGATGCAGGTGAGGCTCTCAGCCTCAGTTTCCCCATCTGTACAATGAGGAAATAACTTGGCCTCCTGATGGGCTGTTGGGAGACTTCCCTGAGGAATTGCTTGAGCATCTCTAGCCTGGTGCCCGGAGCGTGTTAAGAGCCCCCTGCCAGGCAGTCACAGTGGTCCTCCAGGGCGCAGGGTCTGGGAAGTCCCTCCTCAGGTTCCCTTCCTGCTGCTCTGCTCCCGGGAACATTCAGCATTGTTTGAAGAGGAGCTGAAGAAGATCCAGGACCACACTGTGTTGCAGGTGACGGAGGCTCAGCGCTGGGAGGACAGCTGGACATGCTCCATGCCACCGTCCAGGGCTTGTGCTGTGACCCCCTGTGAGCCCCCCACAGATAAAGGCTCCTCCTGTGTGGATCCAGCTTCTGTGGTTTACTCACTTATTGCTTCATTCACCCAGTCATTCCTTCACTCATTCCTTCACTCACTCACTCCTGCACTCATGTACTCATTCATGCATTCGTTCATTGTTTCACTCACTCATTCAGCCAATACGTTCTGGTCCCTGCCGTGGGCCGAGCACTGTAACTTCACCAGTGAGTATGACCCCACGTGGTCCCTGCCCACCTGGAGCTCACATCCACTGTGTCACCTGAAAGAGGGCTGTCCCTCGGGTTAGCAGGGGTGATGAGCACCAGGAATCCACTTCTGAAAATAGAGGCCACCCATGCAAAGAAAAGAACGGAGAAAACCCATGCTTGGCACTTCATCGACCAAAAAAAATAATTAAAAGTTAAGAAAAATAAAGATATCCTACATTTAACAAAATGTGGGTTCTAATCACAAGTGTGCACTCATTCCGACAGCCAATGAGAAGTAATCCAGAGTGGACTGGGTATTGTAACACATTCTTCCGGCCAATAATAGCATTTCAGTAAACATGTTCCAGGGCCTCATGATTTTCCTAAGGCCTCTGTGATCCTCCAACACTTAAATCTTTCTCCTTGGAAGCGTCTGTCCTGTCCCCCTCCTTGTCGAATGGCTCTTCCACTGTCCGGGGGCCTACCCTGCACGGCCACACTCGTCAGCGACTCTCCACGTTGTGTGGACAGGCTGCCCGCGTTCCTCCCGCAGCCTCGCGAGCTCCTGTTGCTTTGGCAAGGTTGGGGTTTTCCCTGGGTGATCAGCGGGCGTCCTTCTTTGCAGCGGTGTGCGTCTCCCCACGCTGCGTCTCCTCTGACGACTCCGGGAGGCAGGCCTGTGTCCCCATCTCACAGGTGAGGAAGCTCAAGTCCAGAAGGCTGGACGGCCTGCTCCACGTCACAGCTAGCGTGCAGCCTCCGCAGAGTCTGGGCCCAGAGCAGACCAGGACGTAGGGCGAGTGGTTTGTCTGCAGGTGAGGGAGGAGGCCCGAGGGAGGCCATGGGGAAGGGAGCCTGGAGGAGGAGCGCCAGGGCGGGGCCTGACGAGGGAGCACTGAGGTGAGCATCCATCCTAGTCCTGTCGGGAGACGAGATCCCACCCGGACTGGCTCTGTGCCCGTGGGTGGAGGGTTTACCCCGGGTCGTGAAGGCTTCTGTGCTACAGGCTGGCACAGGCTCGCAGGAGAGGAAGCTCCCGGTGCAAGAGAGAGCCCTCAGGCAGAGAGTGGATGCAGGTGCTCCAGGGGGACACTGTGGGCCTGCTGGGGACTGGCTCCCAGGGACTGCAGGGACTCAAGTGGGCTGAGGGAACTGAAGGGCAGCAGCAGCAATGTCTGCAGCGGGGGCCTGCACACATGTCCCACACGTATGCCCCCAGAAAGGCTGCTCTGCATCGCATTTCTCCTCCCAGATGCGTAGTTGGCCCAAACCGCCCCTCCACTCCACACTCCCAACTCCTTTCCACTCGTCTCAGGTTACTAGAAATTCAGAATATTTTAGTTGGTGTTGGAGCCCAGAGACTTTTGTTTGTCCTGCCCATGTTCTAACATTGCTGGCTTTTTAAAGATCTCAGGGCTTTGACTCCAAAACAGCAGGATGATGAGGATCCCAGAGAGCTTTCTGGAAGCAAGACTTTACGCTTTGCAATACTGCCATCCCACCAGCTCTTCTCAAAATCCCTCCAGGACACAGACTCACAATCTTGGGTCCTCAGATTGCTGAAAGGATGCGCCTTCAGAAAGTGATCGGCGTGGGTCGGCAGGACGCACCGAATGGTTGAGTGAGGAGTTCAGCCAATCCTCTTCCCGGAAAGCCATGATCACACCGGACGTGCTGTCAGAAAACAAGCTCTGGGAAGAGACCAAAGACATACAACCAACTGAGGAGCATGTGAAGCTGAGGGAAGAACAGTGAGAGTCGTGGTGTTTTTGCCCAGGGCAGGTCCCGTCCCCACCCCCTCAGTGTGACGGCCCTGTGAGCGGCGCAAGCCTGAATGGGGGTGGCTTCACTGTCAGAGGTTGCCCACTTGATGTCGCCATGCGTGGGCAAAGCCCGGCCCCTAAGCATTTCTGGAAACAGTAGCCATCTCAGTGGCAAGCTGACGTGGAAGGTCAACTTTGCAGCCGCCTGAGGTTGGATCTAGAACAGAGCAGCGAATCAGCCAGGAAGGTGAGACGGACAACCACACGATGAGACAGACACAGCGGCCTTGATGGGCTGCACGTAACCCCAGGGGGTCTGGAAGGTGCTGTGCTTGTGCAGGCCTGTGCTCAATCAGGTGAGACCAGGAAGATGGGCATTGTGGGGATGCTTAGAGACCTGCCACCAGCCTAGGCCCTGCCCCCAGGGGTTGCTGCCTCCCAGGAAGTCCAAGTTGACTGAGGGGACAATGCCCAGCCCTGTCGAAGGTCCCTGTCCACTCTGGGGCTCCCATGGAGAGAGGCCTTCCCACCTGGAAACTTCTCCCCAGGTCTTCTTCAGAGGCTGAAACGAGGTGCTCTCAGAGCAGAGAAGATGGTGAGCAGTGAGGAGAGGCTCCTGAGGAGTCGGCCCTCCTGGGGAAGGAAGCAAATGAGCTGGGAGGGTGGAGTGGTCCCTGCCTGCTCTGGCCTCAGCCCCCTCAGTGTACATCTCCCTCCTGGAGGGGACAGGAGCCCAGGGAACCCGGGAGAGCACACCCGGGCCGCGATGAGCAACACTCCCAAGGAGGAGGATCTGAGCTCAACGCAGGATCAGCCCAGGTAGGAAGGGAGCCTTTCGCCACCAGGACACTCGAGTCAAGGTCAGCGTGCCCCTGCAGGGATGAGCTCCCTGCCTGTTCTATACGTCCCTGTGGACCACTGACTGCTTAGGGACTGGCTTCTGACCAGCAGACCCAGCACAAGTGACAGGACGACCCTTCCCAGATTTCATCACCGAGGCTGTCATTCTCTCTCACTCACTCTCTTGTGTTCCCTCTTCCCTCTCCCCTTGTTCCCCTCTCTCAGTCTGTCTAACCCCTGGACCTGGGGACATACATGGACGTCCTGAGCTCCCCTATGCAGAGGCCCACGCAGAAGAAAACCAAGGGAGTGCCCTGGCCAACAGACAGAAAGGAGCCAGGCTCTCAGTGAAGCTGATCCTGACCGAGCCCACAGGAGTAAGCTTGACAGCACATCTCACCCTGGTCCAGCCTCGGTGGAGGCCACAGCCCCAACCTGGAAGTCGTCATGAGCAGAGGCTCCAGCTCAGCTGTGCAGGATTCCTGGTCCACAGAGATGGAGAGAGAGTGAATATTTGCGGTTTACAGATGCAGGGTGGGGAGCAGTGTTGTCAGAGAGGAGGAGACACCTCACACCATCTCCCAGTTCCCAGGTCTGGCCTGCCCTTCTCCCTCCTCTCCCCTCCAGGTTCTCTGCAGCCACAGTGCCCACCTCTCTAACCTCCTCTGGCCAAACTCACTTCTGCCTGGGTGTCTCCACACCAGCAGTGCCTTCTCCCTGGCACGCTGATCACAGGTGAGTGCAACGCTGGGTCCTCATGTCATTCTGGTCACAGCAAATGTCACCTCAGTCAGGCCTTTCAGACCCTCCTACCCAGTGAGACCCCAGCCCTCCCTGCAGGACACTCTTTATTTTCATTCCAGTTCATGCTCTTCTCTTTCACGTGTCTCTGATTTTGTGCTTTTGTCCATCTGCCTCTAGACTGAGCTCCTGGTGGGCAGGGACCACTGGGTAGATTTCAGCACCACCCTTGGGCCCACCAGGGCTCCCGGCCCAGGGTGATGGCTTGGCACATAGCTGCCGAATGAACAAATAGGGGCATCTTGGATCCCTCCTTCCTGCTTTTGCTCCACTCAGTCGGTGAAGAGGAACACTAGTAATAGGAAGTGCAAGTGGGTCCTGAGGCAGGCGGAGGGTCAGCATGACTTCTGCATGAATCCTCCTTTCCCCAAATTGCTCCAGCAAAGCTCAGTGGGCACCACTGACACAGGAGGCTGCCACCTGATGGCCAGCACAGGAACTGCAGCCTCAGGCAGGGACAGCACAGCACCAGGCAGGCATGTATTTCTGGTGGAGAAATGCCTATCCAAACGCATTGCCCATTTTTCATTGTGCTATTTGTATTTTATTGTTGAGAGGGGAGAATGTATTATATATTCTCAATAGTAGACTTTTATCAGATATGTAAAGATCTGTAAACATATTCTCCCCTTCTGTGAGTCGTCTTTTCGCTTTCTTGATCGTGTCTTTCAACGCACTCAAGTTTTACTTTTCATGAAGTTTAATTGATCTGTTTTCCCTTGGTTGCTTATGTGTTGGGTGCCACAATTACAAAAACATTGCCTAATCCAGGGCCATGTTTTCTTCCAAGAGTTTTATAGTTTTAGGTCTTACATTTACATCTTTGATGGTAAGAAGATGTAACATTTTTGTATATGGTGTGAGGTAGGGGTTCACCTTTATTCTTTCACATGTGGATATCCACCTGTCCCAGCACTGCTTGTTGAAAAGATTATTCCCTCCTCATTGTCTTGGCATCTCAAATAATTCTAGAATCTGTGGTGGTTGCAGGTGGTGTGACTTACAGTTCCTTAGAATTTTTCTTTACATGAAGGTTGCTTTTCTCTGGCCTTGTGGACTTGTACCCACTGCATATGTAGACTGATCATTAGCGAAATAATCATATCAGGTATTTGGACTAGTTTTTCCTTTGCTTGCGGTGGGTATGTAAGTCCACACCCTGTTACTTCCTGATGGCTGGGTGGACCACATTGCACCATTGTTCTGGCCTGGATTATCGCTGTATCCTTCTAACTGCTTTCTCTGCCTCTATATTTGACCCGCAATCTATCCTCAATGCACCAATTGGAGTGGCCCTTTAAAACCAGATGTCACACCCTGACATTGTGAAATCTCTCAAGGGGCTCTCCATTTCTCTCAGGGGGAAAGTTCAAGTCCTTATGATGGACCTCAAGCCCAATACAATTGGTCCCACACTCTCTCTGACATCATCTTTGGCCAGTCATCCCCTGTACCATTTGCTCCAGTCCCTCTGCCCTCCATTATGCTCCTGGTACATGCCAGGCACTCTCCCACCTGTAGACTTGTACTCTATGTTCCTTCCACTTGGAATCCTCTTCCACATGATGATTTCATGCCTCATCTTCTTCACTATCTTTAATTCTGTGTTCAAATGTCATCTTCATGAGGCTGTATTGACCATGTCATTTAAAATATAAACTATCCTCTTGTCCTGACACTCCCTATGCAACTTGTTCCCCTTTCATTTTTCCCCTTAGCACTAACACCCTATAAAATAATATATAATGATAAGAATCAGTGTTCAATCAGGACACGGAAACCAACCAATAGCTTGAGCAGGGACAGTTTATATAATGAACAATTAACCATAAACCTTTAAAGGGAACTATAGAGAATAGCCCAGAATTACAGTAGAGTAGTTAAGAAAGAAACAAATTTGGGAGAGGACCCCCTCGCCAAGGCTGCCTTCAGGCCTTGTTGGAGAAGGAATGATTGCAGCACAGGGATGGTGGAGAAGATTGTCATGTTTCCCAAGGCCAGTACCAGTCCCTGGTCAGGGCAGAGCTCAGCAGGTAGGGAACAGCAGGCTGAGACTGGCAAACAGGAAAGCCCTGTCCCCTCCCCGGGGCAGGTAGGCTGCGGCTGGGATGCCTACTGGATTCACTGGGATTCCACTTGCAGCGGTGCCACTCATTCTCCTTATTAAGCCATCCAAGGGGATCCACTGAATCCACTGTGGATCACCCACTGTGGGTGAGTCCATGTAGACACCCCTGAATTGTGCCACTGCTGGTTGTACTGCAGGAGAAAGAAAAAGAAAAGAATGGAAGCACCCTGGAATTAGGATGGAAGGCCCTTTGTCCTAAACCTTCTCTGACAAAAGCTTAACCCCTGCCAGGTGCAAAAGAGAAATGTCTACTGGGTGCAGCTCCATTATTGCAGAACAGACAATAGAGGGCAACACTCTGATGTTGTTACACAGGGGCAATCCATTGATAATTGGCACCATAATTCCCTTATTATTTTGTTTATGTATTCCATGTTTTTACTTCCAACTTGCCTCTATTGCTTTATTTGAAGTAAGATTTTGAAGACAGCATATGCTTGTATCAAGGTTTCTAAAAAAAGGTATTTTGACCCCCCAAAATGCCATTATTAGATCAAAACAACAGAAGAATTAAAAGTACAAAGTAGCTATACTATCAGTATATGCCTTAAGTAAATAGTTTACTGTCAAATTCCTCTTATATAAGAAAGCACCATGCAGTTTCATTTTAATGATGTTAGCCTCAATAATCTAGTATAATAATAAACTCCTTTGTAATGAGTAACTATATAAAATGAAGTTACAATAATTTACAATTTACGTCTGTGACATGACCCAACTACTCTCTACAAGCACCACTGAAATCTTGATTGATGCTTGGCTACCTTGTTCTACTAGAACTAACGGGAATATTTCACTGCCAACAAATTCTGTTTACCTACTGTGTAGTTTATAAGGGTTGAATTCTTCTCTACTTGAAAATCACCATTTTCATCTCTCCATATGGACACCTGTTTATTGGCAGATAGCTTTGCAGCCAGTATAGTTTTTTTCAGGAGAGTCTTATATAAGAAGTCATAAAATATGAGTATAAATAACTTACACTTAGGCAATTTTTCTTTTTCTTTTTTTTTCCCTGCTTGGAAAGATTTGCCCTGAGCTAACATCTGTTGCCAATCTGCCTCTCTTCTTTCTCCCTTCCCAAAGCCCCAGTACATAGTTCTATATTCTATGTGTAAATCCTTCTAGTTCTTCTACATGAGCCACTGCCACAGCATAGTCAATGAGAGACGAGTGGTGTGTTTCGCGCCTGGGAACTGAACCTGGGACTCCGAAGCGGAGCGTGCCAAACTTTAACCGCTAGGCCATCAGGGGTTGCTCCAGGAAATTTTTCTAGAAAAATATTGGAATCAAGATGTATGATTTATTTCTAAAAATTTCATAACATACTTTAAAACATGAAATGCTCAAGATGTTTAAAAGCACTTTACCACTCAGTTTACCTTAACAAAGATATAGCAAACATTTTGAGAAATATACTTTCAACAGGAAAGTCCAATTGTAGCTTTATGCTTTTGTAGACCACTCCCAATAACGTGGCTTAAAAAATATAACTGTAAGATTCTCTCAAGAAAATGTATTTCATTTCTATAAAAATCGTTCTTTACAGTGTCTCAATGTTTGTTTCCTACTAAGCTTCTCAATGTTCTTTAGGCTTAACAATATAGTAGAATCAAGCTCCTATAATCTAGCTTTTAATCCCACAATCTGGAAAGCTCTATCTCAAGGTCATCAACGACCTCTTAAATCACCGAATGATATTATTCCCATTTTATAAGTGCGAATACTAGGTTTTAAAGAAGTCAAGTTCATGCCCAATATTGTTTAGCTAGTAAGAGGCAGAGCCTAGATATGACTGACTCCTGCTGTCTGATTCTAAAATCCATAAGCATAACCTCTAGGTATACAGCCAAACATAACACTCTGTATTCTTGCAACAGAATAAATGCATTTGCTTTTTCTTTAATATCTGTAACATGGTTCTTAACTATTCCAATACATTGGTTTCTCCCTTTCTGTAAATGAGAGTGTTCTTCAAAGTACCTTCCTTCTTCTCTGCTCTTCTCTATACATTCCCTCCACTCCCAGTTCTTGAATTCATTTAACAAGCATTTATTTTATTGAGTCCATACAATTCCAGACCCCATGGAAAAACAATGAAAAAAAACCAGTCCCTGGCCTTGAAGGATTTACAGACTACTAGGGGAGAAAGCCCTATAAGCAAGTCCAATACTATTTTCAAAAAAAAACAACAAGTTTGAGTCTGCACAAACACAGAAGGCTATCTATGCCACACAGCACGGGTTTTCAACCTTTTCTGAGGAGGACTACAGTTTTTTAAGAAATAGCGTTTAAAATTTCCAAAAGAGCACGCAAGACCTAGAACTTCCCTGATCCACTGTCCCCTTGCCACTACAAGCCATGTTTGTTCTAAGACTCTTAAGAACATCGTTTGAAAACCACTATATTCTAACATCTTAATAGTTTTGCCTTTCATGCCTAGGTCTTTAATCTACCTGGAATGGATTTTTGTGTACAGAGTAAAGTAGGGTTCCAATTTGAATTTTTTCCATACTGATATCTAATAGTCCCAGGATCACTTAAAGAAATGCCCCTCCTTTGCCCTCTGCTCTGTAAGAGCACTTCTATTAAAAGAAATCAAGTTTCTGGATACACGTGGAACTGGATTTGGGTTCTCTACTGTTTTCCACTGGTCTAACACTGTGCTAATACCAAAGTGCTTTAGTTACTATAGCTTTATATATAATAAATCAGGATATCTCATAGATCAAGTCTTCTCACCTTGACCTGCTGCTTAAAAAATATCTTGGCTATTCTTAGTCCTTTGTATTTCCATATGGATTTCAGAAAAGACACGTAATTTTGAGCTCTGTAATTTCCTGGTAAACTGGTAAAATACCCACAAAACAAATCTAGATCAGTGTTTCTCGACCGGGGCAATTTTAACACCCCCACCTCCCACCCCAGGGACATTCAGCAACGTCTGGAAACATTTTTGGTTGTCACAAAGTGGGGGGTAGGTACTACTGGCCTCTAGTGGGTTGAGACCTGGGAGATGCTGCTAAGCATCCCACAGTGCACAGGACAGCTGCCACAACAAAGAATTATCCCATTCAAATTTTAATAGTGCCACTTTTGAGAAACCCTGTCCCAAATAAATCAAGGGGCCAATTTGCATGGGCCCATTAAAGGCCAGGGAACGTCTACCAAAAACAATAATTTAGTTTTAGAAAAACTGAACTGCCATGTGCCAAATGAGATTTACCCCAATTCATTAAAAAAAAAATCATATTATTTGCATAGACCAAAAGGCTTATCTTCCTCTTCTCTATAGCAGGGACATTTGCAGGAAGCTTATTGGAGGGGTTAAGTCTTTAAAATACAAAGTTATAAAGAAACAAGACATATCCAGAAGATATTTAAAAAAAAAAAGAAACTCATAGAAATCAGTAAGAAACAACCCAATAGAAATATGGGCAATCTAAATAGGCAATTCACTAAAAGGAATATTCAAATGACCAATAAACATATAAAAAGATGCTCAACCTCATTAGTCACCAGAGAAATACCAATTCAAACTCACGAGAACACCATCCATGCACCAGAATGGCTAAAATTTTAGAAGACTGGACATAGCAAGTGTTAACAAGAATGCTGAGCAACGTAATTCCCATATACTACTGGATGTAGGGAAGGGGTTGCATAAACTGGTTCAACCACTTTGGAAAATGTTGGCAGTCTCTACTATAGCTGAACATATCCATACACTATGACCAGCAATGCCATTCTTAGGTATATATCCAAGAGAAAATACTTACCTAATAGGTAAGGCAAAAGAATGAACAAGAATGTTCATAAAAGCATTAAAAGCCTAATGTAGAAACCATCCAAATGTCTAATAACTGCAGAACGGATTAATAAACTGTGATATGTTCATAGAAGTAAATAATATACCACAACAAGAACTACTACTATATGCAACAACACAAATGAATCCCCAAAATACAATGTTAAGCAAAAGCACGCAGACTCAAGAGTACAGATAGCACTCCATTTCTATAAAGAGGCAAAACTCATCAATGGTGACAGAAGGGAGGATAGCCAATACCTGTGGAGAGAAAGGATAGTGACTAGAAAAGAGCATAAGAAGGGGCTGTAGGGTGTTGGTAATGTCCTATTTTTATCTAGGTGGTAGATACACGAGTGTGTTTACTTTGTGAAAATTCATCAAGCTATACACTTAGGATTTGTATGCTTTTCTGTATTTAGCTTATATCTTACTAAAGAATTTGCTTAAAAATGGAAAGAATCCAACCCTGATTTATCGCATCTGATGCTCCAAGAGACTATTCTAAACAGCCCAAACTCACAATGATGCTAAAATGCAAGTTGTGTATATATTGACAACGGATTTTTTACCAAGGAACAAAGGCAATGCAGTGGATAAAGGATAGCCTTTTCAATAAATGGTGCTGAACAATGAGATATCCATAGGCAAAATAAATGAACTTGGATCCATACCTCACACCATATACCAAAAATAACTCGAAATGGATTTTAGACCTAACAGTAAAACCTAAAACTATATTTGATAGAAAAACACTTGTATTCAAAATATATAAAGAACTCTCAAAACTTAACAATAAGAAAAAAAAAACAGGCAAAAGTTTCAAAAAGACATTTTATCAGAGAAGATATACAGATGGCTCATAAGCACATGAAAAGATGCTCAACATCATAAGTCATCAGGGAAATGAAAATTAAAACCACAATGAGATACCACACTACATGCCTATTAGAATGGCAGACAAGACTGACCATACCAAGTGTAAGCAAAGATGTAGAGAAATGGGAACTCTCGGACACTGCTGGTGGGAATGTAAAATGGTATAATGTATAAACACTTTGGGTAACAGTTTGGAAGTTTCTTAAAGAGTTAAACATAAGTGATCCACTCATTCTACTCTTATGTATTTGCCCATAAAAAGGAAAGCACATGTCCATAACAAAGACTGACATACAAATGTTCATAGCAGCTTTATTTGTAATAGCCCAAAACTAGAAACAACTCACATATACATCAACACGTGACTGGATAAACAATTTGTAGTATATCCATAGAACAGAACCTTACTCAGCAACACAAAGGAACAAACTGTTGACACACACAACATGGATGAATTTCAAAAGAATTATGTTAAGTGACAGAAGCTAGACAAAATTGGTGTACAAATTGTCTGATTCCATTTATATAAACTCTAGAAAATGCAAACTAATCTATAGTGATAGAAAGCAAATCAGTGGTTGTTTGGGGAGAGAAAGTCACAGAGGGGTGGGAAGGAGGGATAACAAAGGTGCATGAGAAAACTTTTGAAGGTAGTGGATATGTTCACTATCTTGATGCTGACTGAAGGTTTCATGGAGGTACACCTTATGGTGGAGGCCATAACTTATCAAAGCGTACCATTTATTTTATTTTATATTTTTTCATTTATATATTTTTATTTGGAAATGTTTATATCAGTACAGTGAAACTAAATTTTAGAGACACGGGATGTCATTAGTTTGGATATCATTAGTTTATTATAAAAGAGAGACATGGAAATTATTTACATGATGAAAGATTTCAGTACTTCAGTGGAATGGGCAGCTTCACGTGATGCCATTTCAATAGTGATTCATTTCAGTCTACATACTTTCCAAGAATGTCACCATCTCTAAATAAGAAATAATCCTTGTCGTCTAGAGCTACTTTGGTGCCTCCGAACTCTAGGAGAAGAACTTTATCTCCCACTTTCAGACTAACTGGTTGAATCTCTCCACTCTTTCCTTTAGAGCCCGATCCAACAGCTACTACTGTTGCTTGCAATACTTTTCCTTGAGATTTTTCTGGAAGCATAATGCCTCCTTTGGTTACAGTTTCGGCTGCACTCCTTTCAACCAAAACTCGGTCAAAGAGGGGAAGAGACTTTCTAAATGCCTGTCCTGCCATGACTCCGGCCGCCGCAGCCCACGCTCCGCTCTAGCGCCGCCGTTGCAAGCAGAGACCCGCAGTCCCACCCTCGAGACACGTGAACTTGGGACAAGGCACCCGGCGCGCAGGCGCGCTCGCCCCCGGCCCCCGCCCCTCCCCGCGCGAGGGGGGGGCGAGGCAGCGGGCGCCGCGATTCGCCAGGAGGGCCCTGCGCAGGCCCTGACGCGAGGACCCCAAAGCGTACCATTTAAATAAATGCAGTTTGTTTTGTCAAGTATGTTTCAATAAAGCTTTTCTAAAAAAAATACAGGTTGTATATAAATATTATAAACCAGAGTTTCTATAATTAGCTCAAAATCAACTCCATTCATTCACACAACAAATAGTTATCTAGCACCTACTATACGCCAAGCACTCTGCTAGGTTCCAGGGTTACAATGGTAAGCAAACTGACATGGCTCCTGACCTCATGGAGAACACAGTCTGCTAGGGGAAGCAGAGATCAATAAAAGATGCACACAGACACATGGATAATAAACACTTCACAGACAAGTGCTGTGAAGGAGACAAACACAGTGAGATGACACAAAATAACAGGGAAACCAAATCTGATCTAACGGAAAGGTCAGCATGGCTCCCTCAAGGAAGTGAAATTTAAGCGATACCTAATGGAAGAGGAGGATAACAAGTTGAAGATGTAACTTTCCTCAGAAGAGACACTAACACAAGCAAAGGCTCTGAGGCAGAAGAAAGCATGACCCTTTGAAGGAATGGAAAGAAAGTCAAAAGGGCTAAGGGTCAAAACAGTGTAGACAACACTATTGGTCACCTCTCCAGTAACTATTCCATCTCCTCTTCCTCACTCCTAACACAATCACACTTGAGTTCCAGCAGCCACCCTCCTCCACACATAGTCATGTGCTTTAGAGGAAGACGACTCCATTCTTGATTTTAGGAAGTGGATACGTTGAGACTTAAGTCAGTCATGGCCACCTCTTTTCTCCCTGCCAGTGATCAGTTAAAGAATGGCATGAGTGAAAGCAGGAAAAGAAGTTATTGCATGCTCTAAACAAGAGATGGTAGTTTGGACCAGGGAGTTGTCAATGGAGATAGAGATTTGCACGGAGAAATAAGGTAGAGCAACGTGTACAGGATGTCTCCTAGGTTTCTGGCTTAGGCAAATAACGACCAATCATTTCCATATAGTCAAAGCCAGAGAAATATTTTTTAAAAATTAAGAGTCTTATGTTATTCTTAATATATTTCACTTAAATAAATCTAATTAGAACTATTCAAGGATCATACCTAAAACATATCTCATCCTCATGCAGGATACTGGCTTCAGAAGTTCATGCAAACTTATCAAGAATGAATGAGGCTAACTAGATTTTGTCTTACAATACAAATCAATGTTTTCTAAAATTCTAACTTATAATTAATAATCCTGCCTACAAATAACATCAATTTCTGAATATCATTTATTTTGCCTTGCCTGCTTCAAAAAATGATTTAAGCTAGCAAAATGTCCAAATCAATTGAAAGCCAAACCAAGAATAAAGTAGTCCAAGGATTTCTGACCACTCTTGTGTTATCTAAAAATAATTCCAGAGAAATTAGATGGAGGTACCTAATGAATTATGCTCATCAAATTTATCAAATTAGGTCTCACAACAACAGTGATGAAGGTTCCTATTACACATACCAACAGACCCAGGCAAAAATATAACCTACCTTGACAAGTTGATGAAGTGCCATTTCTTTCAGAAGGTGGTGTACTTGGACTGTTGAAATGACGTGAAGCCCCTCGGTCCTCGCCATCGTTTGTAACACTCTTTGAGTGGCACGTACAACGACGTGACAACGGCACTTCAGCTTTTTCGCTTAAGCTTTCATCCGCTGGCTTCCCTCAAAGTGAAAGAACCTCTATTCTGCATGATTTTAAGATTTCAATGAGCCTAACATCTCTTTGCACTACTAAAGGGGAAGAAGGAGTATCAATCTACTATACCTTCTTGGAGTTGTTTAGGAGAGTGGTTTTTGGCATCATTAGTCAGGAGCATTTCCCTTAACAGGGCATCAGTCCCTGTGATGTTTTCTTCACAGACCCATCTTTCGCAATGCATAAATGCGGGTAGTTAGTTACAAGGAGACATAGTAAAGCAGAATGCGACCCTTAACAATTTACAGAAAGTCAACTGGGTTCTTCATTCTTAAACACAAAACTCATCTCTCTCCTCTCTCCCCCTCCCTGCTCCCTTTCACTGTCAGCAATCCAAAGGAAGTTGCACTTCAGGTGCATGCATACTAGAGTTTGAGAACTTCTCTTAGGTAGTTCAGCCAGGGAATCTGCTTAGATCAAGATCCCCAAGTGATCTGATACAGGGAAGTTGGAAACTACTACTTTTATCAAAAGTTCTCAAGCTTTCTTCCACTCTATCCCAACATAAAAGTCTTTCATCAGGAAAAGTTGTTTGACATAGCCATAGTTCTGGAGTTGAGAGGGGGAGGAAAGAAAAAGAGGAGAAAAGAATGTCCATTTGGGGGAGATCATATATGATTTTAAAAAGGCCTCACTCAGAAATTCTGATGACTAGTGGTGTAGCGGTTTGCATACTCTGCTGCAGTGGCCCGGGGTTTGCAGGTTCGGATCCCGGGCACAGACCTACACACCACTCATCAAGCCATGCTGTGGCAGCATTCCACATACAAAATAGAGGAAGATGGGCACAGATTGAGCTCAGGGCCAATTTTCCTCAAGCAAAAAAAAGAGAGGAAGGTTGGCAAAGGATGTTAGCTCGTGG
Organism: Diceros bicornis minor; assembly: GCF_020826845.1. Lineage (NCBI taxonomy): Eukaryota > Metazoa > Chordata > Mammalia > Perissodactyla > Rhinocerotidae > Diceros > Diceros bicornis. Next base: position 2,226,604 of record NW_026691429.1, read on the forward strand.
CCGGTCTTCCTCACCAAAAAAATAAAAAATAAAAAAATAAAAGAAATTCTGATAGGCTTCTATAGGAGAACATGTCCTCTCCTCCAACCCAATTGACAATCGTTGCTGTATATGGGTAAAATTCAAGTTGCTCACTTTAAATGCCTAAAATGTCTCAGGCACTTGATGTGTATTTTCTCATTTCACCCTAACATTCCTACAAGGTAAGCAATATTGTCTCCATTCTACTGTACGGAAACAGGCTGAAAGACATTTATTAATATCCCAAAGTCACACAGCTAAGTGTGTCAGCCAGTCGAAGCAGTGCTGGTGACGCCCACAAGAGGACGCATTTGTCTTCCTTCAAGAAGGGTTAAGGAGGCTCCAAAGGAATGGGAAACCTTCCTTTTTGTAAATCAAATGCTTGTTTCTAACCTTTTGCTTATACCATGGTTTGACTATTTGTGACTATTGTTGTGTAATATCAATAATGAGAAAGTAAATGATGATATTGTAAAAATGCCTATTTAGATATATGAGATACCACTATGCTAAGTGCTTGGCACATAAATACTTAATAAATATTTTTGTTACTATACTACTAGTATCATCATCAGAGTTGTAAGTGTAGTAGTAATAATATTAGTAGCAACAATGGTACTTTAGATACAATCATCAACTTCTCATGCAACTTAAATCAAATCATACCAGTGCTTAGTCCCAGTAGGGATGGCATGACTCAGGGTTGGGAAATCGCCAGGTGACTCAGAGAGAGTCTTCAGTGGCCTTCCCACCTCCTTCAGCTTGTCTGGAGGGGGCAGGGCTCTGCCGGGCTGACCTCACTTTCTCCACCTGGAGGGAGCAGGGTGGGAGCGGAGCCTCCAAGTGAGTCCCCACTGCTGGGCAGGTGGGTTTTGGGTGAGGCCATCCACCTGCCCCATTAGCTGCCCCACCTGACCCTCCTGCAGGACATCTGCGCCCTCGGTCCCATCCCCTTCGGGCAGCTCCCTGGCCTTGAGGAGCCTCTGACCTCTGCAGAGACTCGCTATGGCAATGGTTCAGGACCCCTCTCAGTAATATATTAACACTCAGATAATGAATGCAGCAATGGCTTTTAATGTCCTCTGTGTGTCAGGCTGTGCTGAAGACTATTATCGCCTTCACCTTCCAAACGGCCCCATGGCAGGGTGCGTGTGTGTGTGATAATCTCTTAATTACACACGAGTAAACTGAGGTCCTGCTGGCTGAGGTGAGGTGCTCGGCCTCAGAGAGGGGACCCGGAACCTCTGGAAATCTCCAACACCCAACACCTAGAGGAGCTCACAGATCCTTTTCTTTTCCATTTTCATTGTATTTATTTATTTGTTCATTCATTCATTTTAAACAGCTTTGTTGAGTTGTAATTCACACACCACACATTCACCATTGAAAGGGTGCCCTTTGATGGTTTTGGCTTATTCGTAGATAAGTGCAACCATCACCATGGTCAGTCCCGGGGCATTTTCATCACCACAAAGAGAAACCTGGAACTTTAGCTAACTGTCCCCCAACAGTCGGTTTGACCATAACAGTTGGTGTAGTTTGCGATGTCCAGCGACAGCCACCTCTGGCTCGGCTTGCTGACGCCCCCGGGCCCCGAGCTGCCCCTGCCTCTGCTGCGGCTCTGTGCTGTGTCTTCCAGGCCTGCCCAGCTCTTCTTACAGACTGGCCACTTGGGGCAGGAGTGGGACAGGGGCTTCCTTAAAGTGGCCCAGACTGACCTGATGGAGTTACTGAAAACACGGATATAAAATAGGAGCAGACAGGTGGCCTCTCCTCACCTACTGGAATTCACCTCGATCCCCAAGGTCATGCACACTGTGCCCTAAAATGTCCCCCAGTGGCAGGGACACCTGACCCAGCATGGAGCCCACAGGCCACACCCTCAGTCAGAGGAGTCCACGTGGCCGGGTTACACGTGCTGCTGCTGCGGCTCTGGCTCGCTGGCTCTGTGCAGGGCCGACTCCCGCAGCCGTGGGCCTTCACCTGGCAGGCATCTCCCACTGTGCTCACCGCTGTTTCTCTGCCCCCTGATGAAGCTGCAGGCCCGTGCACCCCGCTCCCTCCTTCCCAGAGTCACGCCCTCAACAGGCCGACAGACTGCAGGGCCTGGCGCTGGGTCTGGATTTCAGGGTGCGGGACTTATGGCTGCAGAGCCATCTCTCCTTCATCCAGGGGCCCTGGCTGGGAGGGAGTGAAGGTGCAGAGAGACCGCTGGGCTCGGGCGGGTGGGGGCCCATGGGGCAGGGTGGGCAGAGGTCCAATCTCCATGCCCACCCATTCCCCACAGCCCTGAGCACCCCTTTCCCTCCTCACCTGATCTGCTGTGCACACAGCGGCCCCAGACGCTGCAAACACGGAGAATCCACCCCTAATTACTTGCTGTCCATCATGTTACCAGTCCCTGGTGACCCGTCACTTCCCAGGTGGCCTCCAGCAATGTAAAGAGTGGAGGGACCTGTGATGGCCGATTCTGTGACCGGGAGGAGCCTCCCTCCGTCATCGGTCACTTCACCTGGCAGGAACCGGAGTCTCTTCTCCCCAAACGCACGCACCTGTTTCTCTGCGTTGGAACCCGGAGCGTCCCAGGATTGCTGACTGTCACCCGAGAGGAGCCGATGGCCTGGCTCCCAGGCCTGGCAGGCGCGAGGGGCCTGGCTGGGACAGGGCCCGGGAATCTGGGGGAGATTCTTGCGAGCTGGAGAGCAAAGTGTGCTCAGGGGCCTGGGAGCTTCTAGTCAAGCTCTGGAAAAGTCCTCCAGGCCCCAGGGCGGAGGTAGAGCCAACCCCCAGAACGGGTGGGCGTTCCAATGGCAGCCGGGTCACAGAGCTTCACTCAAGGGACGTCTCCGAGGGCGTCCCTCATCCAAACTGGGGGCTCAGTGAGGTGGGGGCTTGTTCCCAGTCTAGGCCTAGTGCCTCTGGGAGGCAGGAAAGGAGGGAGGAGGGACGTGGGAGGAGGGAGAGGGAAGAAAGCACTTCCCTGGGTCTTTATGAGGCACCAGGCCACCAGGCTCCACCACCTTCTGGTTCACAGTGGTGCCTGAGGTGTAGGACCACCCTTCCTGGTCTGACAGTTACTCAGGAAGCCTTGGGTTCTCTGGGAAGACAACTGGCCTGGGAACGAGACCATCTGGGGTGGAGTTCAAGCTCAGTCATCACCATCCCTGTGGCCTCTTGACCTTCAGGTGAAGCCCCAGGTGAGCTCCAGGTGAGCCCTGCACAGGGTCCCCACCTGCAACTGTCTGTCCTCTGCACACCCCACGCTCTGCCCAGGGTGACGTGGGCAGAGGAGGGCCGGTCAGCTCTGGCCAGGGAGGAGGCCTGCCCCTAAGTCTCAAGGTTACCATGGAAACAAACAGAAAGGGGACAGGGCTGAGCTCCTCCTCCCTGGCAGCTTGGAGACCACCACGAAGGCAGTGGCCCGTGTGTGCCGACATGTCCGCTGGCAAAGGGCAGAGGGCTGCCACTTGTCACCCAGAGGGACAGGGCCCTGGTCTCCCACGACTGTGGAGCATGTTCTGGACGCTTCAGTGCTGCTGATGGGGAGAGCTTCTGGGGGGAGGTGTCAGACCGTGGACGTGTTAAAGGTCAGGGGTGTGAAATTACTGCACACGGATAAACCCTGGACACAGTTGCCGAGAAGGCTCTTTAGGTTGGCAAATGTGCTTTGAGGTCATGAGTCAGGGTTTTATAGGCCATTTCTTAGCTGGGCCCCAGGAGGGCTGACGGCTTTGCAGAAAGGCGGCGTCATGTTTAATGAACGACAGATGCTATCATCACCCTCCGCACTGTCGTTCTGGTGACAGGACTGTGGCAGCCCCTGTGGACGTGGCCCCGGGTGGTACCTACAGGCAGAGCCTGGGGTCTGGCCTGGAGTGAGGATCCCTGGACAGTGCTCATGAAGTTTGTACCTCCCTCTGATGTTCCTGCTGTCAAGTCACCGCAGCGAGAGCATCCCTGGGGCCCCTGGTGTCCGGTGTGGCCCTGACGCAGGCCGGCCTTGCAGGACTGGCGGTTCTCCAACGGGACCTGGAAGGGCATCTGTCCCAGGCCCTGGTCCTCCCTCCTCCCTCCTGTCTCCACAGGCATCTGCAGGAACATCCTTGTCCAAATCCCATTCTCCTCGTCCATTCTTATCTTTTGTTTCTTCTCAGCCCCATAATCTGGGCCTGACATTTAGGGGCGAAGGCTGTACGTTCTGCTCTCTGCGGCTCACGCTGATCACGGCTCAGATCTGCCCCAGTCCTGCTTCGTTGCAACAGAATTATTTTTAATAAACAGATTTATTTCTCAATCTGGGAGAAATCACTGCATTTGGCCAAAACAGACATGATTTATGTTTTTAAGATCAGCCCTGCTCTGCTCAAAAAATGTTTAAAGGAAAGATGGGCAGAGACATCTGGGCTCTTAGGGTGAGAGTCCAGGGAGAAGGCGGGGATGAGAGGCAACCCAGGACCAGAGGGTGGTTTCCGAGCGGGTCACAGGGCGATGAGTCAAGGAGCAGAGATGCGATGAGTCAAAGCCACAGCTTGAAACTCTAGCCAGGCATCAGCTGCTGTGGTGCTGCTGGAGCCCGGCCCAAGGGGAGCAGGGGTCGGGGGTCAGGGGTCAGGGGTGCAGAGGGGTCAGGGGTGAGGGGGTGAGGGGGCAGGGGGCAGAGGGGCAGGGGGTGGGGCTGCGTCTGTCTGTGAGGTGTGAGTCAGTGTCCTGTACGGAACCCAGTGCCCAGGGCACCAGCAGGCCTGGCTTCTTCCCTGAGTCCTGGCCAGCAGGTGTGGGCAGGTGAATGAAGCTATGGGGACACTGCTGGCCTCTTCCTCTGGGCGGGAGAAGCACAGAGGAGTCTGTTCAGGCCAGGAGAGAGCTGCTTCAGCATTCTGGTTAGTTCCATTTTTTTCCAGCACCCCGTGAGTCACACGGTCAGCACGGCATGGACCGCCTCTGACATCCTGCTCTGAGCCTCCCAGACCACCCCCCTAACAGCCTGGTGACATCTCCCGGCCCTTCTGAACAGGGCCTGCTCCAGGCCGCTGCCCCGCAGACAGGTCTCACCGTGGCCCTCGTGGGTGCTGTCCAGAGTGGTCTGTATTTTCTCAGTAGAGCCAGGGAAGGGGCCCTGGACAGGCTGTGGGGACCCCAAGTTCTCTGTAGAAAGTGACTTGGCCAAGCCCTCAGGGGACCCGAGAAGGCCCCAGCTTCTGCCTCAGAGACGGGGCGCTGTTCTCCTTGACACCTCCTGGAACAGGCAGTTTCTCCTCTCCTGGTGTCCTCTTCTCTCTCCTTGTCTCAGCTCACGCCTTCCAGCTGCAGGGGTGTGACAGAGACCTGGACACAGGCCAGGGCTGGGCTGGCGTTCCCTCGGGAACACTTCCGGTGAAAGGGAGCTGTGAGTGTGCGTGCGTGTGTGTGTGCATGTGCGCACATGTATGTCACTTATAAGCATGCCTAAGCCAGCAGTGGCACACAACACACACACGTGCTCATTCTGAGGGTGGGCCCAGTCCCCCTCACGATGCCCAGCGTTTCCCACCGCCTTGACTGTGTCCGCCAGCTTCAGACAAGTGCAGTCAACCGTCAAGAAGAAGAGAGCGCTTGGGTCCCATAGCTGCTCCTGAGGGGACCAGGATGCAGACGGTTGGAGCAGAGGCTCCGCACGCATGTTCCAGGAGCGCCCGCGTGTGGCCAGCCTGGCTGCTCCCCACTCAGGAGTCACACGGCCGGACCAAGTTCTTGAGCAGCTCCAGTCACAGCGTCACGTCTGTATGGGGGGCAAGCACCCCCACGAAGCTCGTGTCCTGGCCCTGAGTCCCGGCTGTGGCGTGGCCAGCAGAGCCAGCAGCATCCCCCTCATTTCCTCCCACCGCGTCACCCTGTCAGCTCACCAGGACCATCCGACAACCCCATGGGGTCTACAGGTCACTTCCGGGAGGTGGTCAGAAGGGGAGGTGGTGCAGGTGAAGCACGGCAGGAGCGTGTGCTTGATGCACGGTGGCTGCTGTTACAAGATTTACTGTCTTAACAACAGTGTGTCAGGGTTCTGGGGCCCTGCCGCCCCATCCACAGGAAATGAGTGTGCAGGGGAGAGCTCCAGCCCTTAGACCGTCACCTGAACACTGAGCCCCCAGGACCGACCTGCACCCGCTTTCCTGTCCTGGCAATGTCCCTGGCTGGGCTCCCCGTCAATTCCCTGCTCACCCCCGCCCTCCCGTGCTGGAGCTCTCCACCTCCTCTCAGCTCCAAACCCAGGACCACAGCCCTTCCCCCTGCACTTGGTGGGGAAATACTGCCGCCGGGATCCTTCTGGCTCGTGTCTGCCCCTCTCTGGAGACGCACTGGGCGTGCCAGGGGCGGAGGCTGGGTGGGAGCTTGTTAATGCTGAGTGAAACGCAGTCGGATCACAACGCTCCTAGCACAACACTCCTGGGTGCCCCAGCTCCTGCTGCCTGCAGAGTGAGGACCACCCTCCTTCCGTGGCACAAGGGGGACCCCCAACTTCCCTCAGGTGTAACCTCCTCTGTCCTGACCCTCACCCATCTCCCTCTCACCTGGCGTCTGTTACCATGACTATCTCTGCTGAGCTGTGAGGCAGAGACCAACTGCTCAGTGGTGTGTCCTTGGATCCTGGGCCCACTCTGACCAGTGGGCATGTGTCAGGCTGACACTGAATGACTGGTGGGCATGGTGTCAGGCTGACACTGAACGACTGGCGGGTTGGTGGGGATGAGGGGGGAGAAAAGGAGGTTGGCTTTATTTTTCCCTAAGGACATACAAAGAAGGAGGGGAGGTGGCTTCTGGGCAGGAGCAGACAGCTGTGCTGACAGGGACTCTGAAAACAGAATAGGCTCCAGCTGTCCTCTCCTCCTCCCTCCTGGGGTAGCCGACCCCAACCCTTGTCTAGTGCACCCGTGGCTATTCAGGGGTTCCGTTCACTACGCTGCACTCATGTCCTCTGGAAGATGGTAATCTATTCAAGTCCCCTGCAGTGAAGCTATCTCGACCTTTGAAACAGATGAAAAGTACACTTTTTCCAAATGTGACTCAAAGGATGTGAGGTTCGTGCACAAGGCAGTTCTAAAAGTGGACGGGTAATTACTGGTTCTGCTTCCTGTAATGATTTTGTAAGATCACGCCACACTGCCTCACCCACAGAGAACTAGAAAATCTGTACATAACGCAACCAGGAGCCGCTTGACGGCACTGGGGAGTGAACAGCAGCAGACAGATTCCGGGGGAGTAGTTTGAAGTGAATTCCTGTGGCTTCCACTCTGGGGCCATGTGCAGTCAGAGCAGGGCATGGGAGGCAGTGGCTCTGGGAAAACCACAGTCTTCACAGCCCAAGAACAAGAAAAATGAAACTGGGGGACTGTGGTTGTTACCAAACCAAGTGGGCTTGTTACCGAACCAAGTGGGCCCGCCTCCTGGTGAGTTAAATAAGACTATACCAGTGGAAGTTGTCTCACAAAGTAAACTGTATTTGCAGCAAATAGGAGGCCGTGAGGAATCATTTCCAAAGTCATGGCGTCCCAGAACTAAGGGAAGCAGGAACTTTTATTTCAGTTGGGGAATAATATTCAAAAGGGAGAGGTGGGGGTATTCACTTGCACAGGCTCAGCTGGAGAACATGCTTCCACATAATGAGGCCTAAGCTCCTCCTGGAGAGATCTTTGCATTAAAAATAAAGCAAAGGTCATGGGCATAGCTCTTGTGGTGAGGCTTGGTCAGTTTCAGGATGGCTGGTGGTTACATCTCCCTTGAGTGCCTCATTTGGTCAGTTTCAGGATGGCTGGTGGTTACATCTCCCTTGAGTGCCTCATTTGGTCAGTTTCAGGATGGCTGGTGGTTACATCTCCCTTGAGTGCCTCATTTGGTCAGTTTCAGGATGGCTGGTGGTTACATCTCCTTAACCTACAAAAGGAAAAGAAACAGCTTGGAATAACAGTTAATTGCTTCCAAACCCACCTTTGAGTTTCTCCAGGCACCTCGTCCGGGACATGGTCACTGAAGAGGGAGGGGGATTGCAGGAGGGGAAGAAATGTGCAGGGGAAACTTCAGACTCTGCCCTCACCTTTCTGATGGACTGAACCACGCATGCGCAAGCCACTCGCTAACAACAGAAGATCTGAACTGAGGCTGGAGCTGCAGCCAGGAGCCAGTTTGCGGTTCAAGACCAGCTGAGATCACTACCTGCTGAACCAAGAGACACAGTCATTGGTGGAAAATAACAGAATCCAGAATTTCCACCACACCACATTCATAATGTCCAGGACACAGTGCAAAATCACCCAACATCCAAAAATCAAGTAAGTGGGACACATTATTAAGAGAAAAGAGGATCAACTGAGATAAATCCCAAGATGACCCAGGTGTTGGAACTGGCAGATAAGGATTTTTCTTCATGTGCCATAAAGCTCGGTTATTAGGTGCATAAACAGTCTGTATTATGTCTTCTTGATAACGGACCCTTTTGTATTTCACAACGACCTCCTTTATTCCCGGTCATATTCACTGTGCCTGAAATCTGCTTTATCTACTATTAGTATAGCTTCTCCAGCTTTCTTTCAACTAGTGTTAGCATGGCATGTTTTTCCAATCTCTTTATTTTTAATTTATTTGTGTTTTTATATTTAAAGTGGGTTTGGGGTAGGCAGCATGTAGTTGAGTTTGCTTTCCTATTCAATCTGACAAATTATGCCTTTTAAATGGGGTTTTTAGACCACTGTCATCTAATGTTACTGCTGATAATAGTTAGATTTGAATCTATCCTGCGATTTGTTTCTTAGTTGACCAATCTGTTTTTTGTTTGCTTTTTCCTCTTAGACTGCTTTTTTTTGGATAATTTAAGTATTTTTTATGATTCCATTTAATCGTCTTTTTTGGCTTATTCTGGATGAGTCTTTGCTGTGTGTGTGCGTGTGTGTGCATGCCTTAGGGTTTACAGTACACATCTTTAACTTTTCACAGTTTATCTCCAAATAATATCAGACCACTTCATGACGCCTGAACAACCTCACAACAGTACTCTCCCACCCCCACTGCAGCCTCCGTGTCCATGTTGTCACACGTTTTATTCGACATGTTACATACCCCACAGAAAGTGCTCTCTATCCCTTTCTTCACATAAGGTTTCCATATTGTGTCATTTTCCTTCAGCATCTCTCAGCGCTGATCCGCTGGTGACCGTGAATTATCTCAGCTCTTGTGTGTCTGAGAAAGTTGATATTTTATCTTATTTGTACCCTTTGCTGCCAGGCATAGAATCATAAATTAGCAGCTTTTTTTCTCAATACTCTGAAGACCTTGCTTCACTCTGCTCTGGCCTGAGATCCAGTAAGAGATCTGTCTTCATTCTAACCTTTGTTCCTCTGCACTCAGCAGGTCTTTTTCTCTCCTGTCTGATTTCATGATTATCTTGTTATCACCCTATTTAAGCAATTTAATTATGATGTGCCTTGTTCATACTTCTTAGACTTGGGGTTCATTAAGTATCTTGGAGATGTGGGTTTATAGTTTTTTTTTTTTTAATAAAATATGGAAAATTTTCAGTCATTATTTCCTCAAATTGTTTTTTCTGTTTTCTTCTCTTTCTCTTTCTGGGACTCTGATTACATATATTTGAGGCCATTTGAAGTTGTCCTGCAGTTAACTTTCTGTTCATTTTCTTTGGTCTATTTTCTCTCTGTATTTTATTTTGAATGGTTTCTATGGTATGTCTTCAAGTTCATTAATCTTTTGACAGATTTGCTCTTAATCTCATCTAGTAAGTTTTCATTACAGGTGTTTAATTACAGACATTTCATCTCTAAAAGTTTTTGGGTCTTTTTCCTATCTTCCATATTTCTACTTAACATCATCAGCCTTTTCTTTTTTTTACTGAAGTATTGACATACAATATTATGATAGTTTCAGGTGCACCACATAGTGATTTGACATTTATATACATTATAAAGTGATCACCATGATAAATCTAGTTCCATCTGTCACCATACAAAGTTATGACAATATTGTTGACTTTGTTCCCCATGATGTAATCCCATCCCCACGACTTATTCATTTTATGACTGGAAGTTTGTACCTCTTATCCCCTCACCTATTTCACCCACCCCCGACCCCCTACATTGTCAGTCTTGTCTCTAACTTCTTGAACATGTGGAATATGACGACAGTAATAACATCCCATCTTTGTCTATGAATTACGTCATCTGTGCTGTTTGTGGTCAGTATCAATTGAGTGATTTGTCTCCTCATTACACGATGTGTTTTTCTGCTTTTTTGCATACCAGGTAATTTCTGGTTGGCTGGTAGACATTGTGTATTCTTCCTTGTTGGAACCTGGATAGTTTGTACTCCTAAAAATATTCTTGAGCTGTTTCCTGGGGCAGAGTTGTGTTACTTTGAAACAATTGGAAACATTCAGGCTGATTCTAAGCTTTGTCAGGTGGGATCTGAGTCACATTTAGTCCAGGGCTGACTGTGTTCCACCACTGAGGCCACTCTGAATACTGGACACAATCTCCTGCGAGTTATGGGGCTTTCCTAAGCCATGTGTGGACTGGCTGAACCCAAACCATTCCTGTCTGTGTGAGCTCCAAGAATTATTTCCTCTAATTTTTTGGTGTTTGATTCTGTAGTGTTGGGTAGTTTCCTCACATGGGTGCACTGGTCATTACTCAGTGGAAGATGCAGTGGGCCCACGGAGAATCTGTGAAGTTCTCTCTTGCTGCAGTTCTCACTTCTTGGGTGGTCTTCCATATGTGCTCTAGTCACCTCAGCCTCCCAGGACACCCAGTGCCATCTCTTCAACTCAGGGAGAGCTCAGGGGTCCACCTGGGTTCTCCTTCCCTGTGATGGAGCCTGGAATTCTCTCTCCAGGCAGCAGGGCCATCACAGGGCCCACCTTGTCAGTTCCAGGTCTCTCAGGGGTCACTGAACTCTGCTGCCTGAGACCCACTGTGTGAAAACTACTGTTTCATATATGTTCCCCAAAATTTTCAGTTGTTGTGGGAAGAAGGGTAAATTAGTTCCCTGTTATTTCATCTTGGCTGAAAGCATAAGTATTAAACAAAGATTTTAAAGTGATTGTCATAACTATCCTCCGTGAAGGTAAACAAACATGCTTGTAGCAAATGAAAGAGTAGGAAATCTCAGCAGAAAAATTTAAAAAAGAAAATTTTAGAATTGAAAAATACAATATTAGAAATAACAAATTCTTTACATGGAATTTAAGTAGAGCAATAGAAATTAACATGGAAAATAGAAAGAAAAAAGGGTGGAAAAATAACAGAGCCTCAGTCACTCTTAGGTAAGATCAAACTTTAATATACATGTGGTCGGCTTCAAAGAAGGAATGGAGAGACAGAACGTGCAGACAAAAATACTTGAAGAAATAGTGGCTGGAATTATCCAAGTGATGGAAGATAGACATTTGCAAATATGATGCTCAACTAACACCAAGCAGAATGAAGACAGTCCCACATAGAGACACATCAGATCAAGCAGCTGGATACCAAGGCCGAAAAGCAAATGTTGGAAGCAACAGAGAAAAATGACAGTTCACACAGAGGGGAATAATGATTTGATTAATAGCTGACTTCTCATCAGAAACTATGGGGACCAGAAGAGAATGAGAAAAGAGATTTAAAGTGTTGAGAGAGAGAGAAAAAAAGACCTGTCAATGCAGAATCGTATATCCAGCAAAAATATCCTTCGAAAATCACTGTTGAAAGACAGCATTTCCAGATTTAGAGAAACTAAGAGAAATTATTACCAGCAAATCTCTACAATAGAAGATGCTAAAGGAAATTCTTTAGGAGAAGGGAAATTATACCAGAAAAGGAATCTCAGATCCTCAGAATGGAATAAGTAGCTTCAGAAATGGTAAATATCTAGGTAAATGTCAAAGGCTACTCATTTTTTCTGCTTTCTCCTTCTAACTTTTGTATAATACACACAACTTACAGTAAAAACTGTAATATTATGGGTAGGGTAGAAGGACGAATAGGTGAGCATAGAGGGATTTTAGGGCAGTGAAACTATTCTGTATGACACAGTAATGGTGGATACATGTCATCAGACATCTGTCCAAACCCACAGAATGCACAACAGCGAGAATGAACCCGGTGTAAACTGTGGACTTTGGGTGATGATGACATGTCAGTGCAGGTTCGTCATCTGTAACAATTACACCATCCGATGGGCAAAGTTGATAGTGGGGGGGCTGTGCATATGGGAGCAGGGCATATATGTACCAAACACTCAATTTTGTTGTGAAACAAAAACTGCTCTAAAAAAATAAAGTCTTTAAAAAATGATAATATTTTCTTCTGAGGTTCATAAGATATGTAGATGCAGTACATACAGTTACTACAGCATAAAGGATGGGCGGGGTGGCCCAATATGGCTGCACTATTTCCATATTTTACCTGAAGTACTAAAATGTTAATTGTAAGTGGAACAGGAAAAGTTAGAGATGGAGATTGTGAACCCTGGAGAAATGACTGAAAAAAAAATAGCCAATAGGACAAAAAATAAAACAGTGTAATCCACCACATCACCAGAGTAAAGAAGAAAATCATGTGACATGCAGAAAATGCATTTGAAGAAATTCTACATCCATTTATAAAAGTCCAGGAAAGTAGAAGTAGAGGGAACTTCTCTAACTTGATACAAGGCGTCCCTGAGAACCTGCAGTCATCACAGACAGTGAGACTAAAGGCTTCCCCTGTAAGTCAGGATCAAGGCAGAGACATCCGCTCTCATTGTCCCCAGTCAACACCACACTGGATTCTTAGTTGGTGTGAAATAGCAAGAAAATCAAATAAAAGGCATACAGATTGGAAAGGAAGGAGTAAAACTGTCTTTTTTCACAGATGACATGACTGTCTACATAAAAAATCCTTAAGAATATAACAAAAAAAAAAGGCTACTGGAATTCATAAATGAGTGTAACAAGGTCATAGGATACAAAGTCAACATACGAAAATCATTTGCATTTCTATACAGTGGCAATAAATGATTGGAAATTGACATGTTTTTTCTTTTGCTTGAGGAAGATGGTCCCTGAGCTCACACCTGTGCCAATCTTCTTCTACTTTGTATGGGATGCTGCCACAGCATGGCTTGATGAGCAGTGTGTAGATCCATGCCCAGGATCTGAACCCGAGAACCCAGGGCCGTGGAAGTGAAGTATGAGAACTTAACAACTGCGCCACCAGGCCGGCCCCCAGAAACTGACATTTTTAAAGTGCAACTTACAATAGCAACAAAAATCATAACATATTTAGGAATAAATCCTATAATATGCCTGTAGAATCTCTATGCTGAAAACTACAAAACACTGATGGAAGAAGTGAAAGAAAACTTCAATAAGCAGGGAAATGGTCTTAGTCTATTCGGGCTGCTGTAAAAAACCCACAGACTGGATAGCTTATAAACAACAGACATTTATTTCCCACAGTTCTTGAGGCTGAGAGTCCAAGATCAAGGCGCCAGCACGGTCACATTCTGCTGACAGCCCGCTTCCTGGTTCATAGCTGGTGCCTTCTTGCTGTGTCCTCACACGGTGGAGGGGACAAGGGCTCTCTCTGGAGCCTCTTTTGTTATAAAGGCACTAATCTTGTTCATGAGGGCTCGACCCACATGACACAAGCACCTCCCAGAGGCCCCACCTTCTAACACTCTCAACCTTGGGGGTTAGGATTTCAACATGTGAATTTTGGGAGGACATAAGCATTCAGACCCCAGCAGAAATATACAGTGTTCGTGGATTGGAAGACTCAGTATTTTAAATATTAATTTTCCTTAAGTTGATCTATACCAATTACAATTCCAGCATATTTTTGGTAGAAACTATGAAGTTGATTCTACAATTTATTTGAGTAGGCAAAGTAATTAGAATAGCCAAAACAATTTTGAAAAAGAAGAACACAGTTGGAGGCCTTAAACTACCTGCTTTCCAGGCATATTATAACATTACGATAATCAATAGTGTGCTGGTGAACGAATAAACACACAGATCAGTGGAACAGAAGAGAGAATCCAGAAACAGAACCACACATGTATGAGCAATTGATATTTGACAAAGTTGCTAAAATAACTTAATGGAGAAAGAATGGTATTTTCAAAAAGAGGCACTGGAAAAATTGAATATTCATATGCAAAAATATCCACCATAATATATAACTCAAAACAAAACAAAACCCCAAAATCCTTGGACCCATGTCTCACACCACATACAAAAATTAACTCAAAGTGAATCATAGCAGTAAGTGTAAAATCTAAAACTATAAATCTTCTAGGAGAAAATATTCATGACCTTGGATTAGGCAAAGATTTCTCAGGTATGAAACCAAAAGCACACCCATAACAAATTTTGTTTAGTTAAACTTTATCAAAACTAAGAACTTCTTCTCTTCAAAAGACACTGTTGAGAGAAGGAAAACAAGTCAAAAACTGGGAGAAACCATTTCTGCAACACACATCTGTGAAGGCTTTTTATTCGCTGTATATGAAGAACTCTTCAATCTGAATAACAAAACAAACAACCTCGTAAAAAATTGGCAAAAGATTTGAAGAGGCACTTCAGCAAAAATGATACACAAATGGAATGAAAGTACAGGAAAAAATGCTCAACATCATCAGTCATCAGAGAAATTCAAATTAAAACCACAATGAGATACATGTGTGCACCTTTCAGAATGGCTTAAAAAATTAGCAACAATATCAAGTACTGGCAAGAATGCAGAGCAACCAGAATGCTCGTACACTCCTGCTGGGAAAGTAGAATGTTTCAGCCATATTGGAAAACATTTTGAGAGTTGCTTGTAAAGTTCAAGAAATGTTGACCATGTAATCTTTCTGATCCAGTAATCTTATTCTTGGATATATGTCAAAGAGAATCAAAATGTTACGTTCACACAAAAATCTGTATGTTGATGTTTATAGCAGACTTATTCACAATTTCCAAAAACTGGAAACAACCCAAACAGACAAACTGTAGATATAAATGTTCTTCAGCTAGTAAATAAGTGGCACATCCATCCAATGAAATATTATTCAGTAATGAAAAGGAATAAGCATTTTATATGTGAGACGAAATGGATGAATATCAAATACAATCTGCTAAGTAAAGAAGGTAAAGCTCAAAAAGTTGTTACATAGTGTGTGATCCCATCCCTGTGAGATTCAGGAAGAAGCAGAACTACTGATAGGGAGCAGATCAGTGTTGGCTAGTGGGGAGGAGGGGCTGCCACAAGGGGCAGACAGGGAATTTTGGGAGCAGCAGAGCTGTTTTCTGTCTTGATTTCTGTGGTGGTTTATGAATGTATGTGTTCATAACAAACAGTACTGTAAAATAAAAAAACTTGACTTTTATGGCATGTGAATCATGTCTCCACTACTTCCTTTGAAAAAACCAGTAGGAAAGTTTTAAAAAGACAAATAAAGGGGAAAAAACTGGAGGAAACGAATAGAAAAAAGAAATAAAGTTACAGACCCAAAACTATGTCAATAGCTATTTATTTTTAATTTTATATATTTTTAATAAAAATTATATATTTTAAAGTATCCAATGCTGATTTGATGTACATATACGTAGTGAAATAACTACTGCAGTCAAGCTAATTGACACCTCATCTCCTCACACAGTTACCATTTTTTTGTGATGAGAGCACCCAGCTACTCTTTTAGCGGATCTCAAGTATTCAGCACAGTAGTATTAACTGTGGTCATCGTGCTGTACGTTAGATCTCTGGACTTACTCAACCCGCGTCACTGCACCTTTGTACCCCTGACCACCATCTCCCCCCCTCAACCCCAGCCCCTGGTAACCGTTCTAATCTCTGCTTCTATGAGTTCCATGTGTTTTTTTGTTTTTTTAGATTCCACGTATAAGTGAGATTATACCATATTTGTCTTTCTCTGTCTGGCTTGTTTCGTTTAGCTTAATGTCCTCCAGGCTCGTCCCTGTTGTCACAAATGGCAGGATTTCCTTCTTTCTCATGATTGAATAATATTCTGTTGTGTATATGTACCACATCTTCTTTATCGATTCATCTGTCAACGGACACTTGGGTTGTTTCCATATCTCGACTACTGTGATTAATGCTGCAGTGAACATGGGGGTGCAGATATCTCTTTGAAATACTGATTGCATTTCCTTTGGATATATCCCAGGAGTGGGACTGTTGGATCACGTGGTAGTTCTACTGTTAATTTTTTCCCTTACGTTCTTTTATTTATCATATATGTGCAGATCTGTTTTATGTACAATGATTGGTTCTATCAATCATACCAAGGTGTTCTATTGATACTATTGCTAATTTTTTGAGGAACCTGCATACTAGTTTCCACAGTGGCCACACCAATTTACATTTCCACCAATGGTGCACAAGGGTTCCCTTTTCTCCACATCCTCAACAAGACATGTTATTTTTTGTTTTTTTGATGATGGCCATTCTAACAGGTGTGAGGTGATATCTGATTGTGGTTTTGATTTGCATTTCCCTGATGACTAGTGATGTTGAGCACCTTTTCATGTATCTGTTGGCCATTCATATGTCTTCTTTTGAGAAATGTTTATTCATATCCTTTGCTCATTTTTCAGCTGAGTTACTTGTTTCTCGCTATTGAGTTGTATGAGTTCTTTATATATTTTAGATATTAACCCCTCATCAGATTACAGTTTGCAAATATTTTCTCCCATTCTGTAAGTTGTCTTTTCACTCTGTTGATGATTTCCTTTGCTGTGCAGAAGCTTTTTAGTTTGAATGAATCCCATTAGTCTACTTTTACTTTTGTTGCCTCTGCTTTTGGGGTCATGTCCAAAAAAAGCATTGCCCAGACCAATCTCAAGTTTTTCTCCTATATTTTCTTCTAATAGTTTTATGGTCTCAGGTCTTAAATTTAAGTCTTTAATCCATTTTGAGTTAATTTTTACATATGGAGTGAGGTAAGGGTTCAGTTCTTCCATGTGTGGAAAACCAGTTTTCCCAACACTATTTGTTGAAGAGACTATCCTTTCCCCATTGTGTATTCTTGACAACTTTGTCAAAGATCAATTTACCATAAATGCATGGAGTTATTTCTGGGCTCTCTCTTCTATTCCATCGGTCTGTGTGTCTGTTTTAATGCCGGTGCCATGCTGTTTTGATTACTATGGCTTTGTAGTATACATATATATATTTTGGTGAGGAAGATTAGCCCTGAGCTAACATCTGTTCCCATATTCCTCTATTTTGGGTATGTGGGGCACCACCACAGCATGGCTTGATGAGCAGTGTGTAGGTCCGCGCCCAGGATCTGAACCTGTGAACCCTGGGCCTCCGAAGTGGAGCAGGCGAACTTAACCACTATGCTACCGGGCTGGCCCCCATAGCTTTGTAGTATATTTTGAAGTCAGGAAGTGTGATGCCTCTAACTTTGTTCTTTTTGTTCAAGGCTGTTGCTGAACAACCTGTGCTTGAAACTCCTATCCCACCATCTTGTTTGCTCATCATTTTACACATTAGTGGACCGAAGAGTTCAGTTAAAGGCTGAGATTCTCGGGAGGGATATAAAAATAAGACCCAAATGTATACTATCTACAAAAATTGCACTTTAAATATAAAGGCACAGACAGTTTGAAATAAAATAAAAATAAAAATCACAACAATTGGAAATGCAGTAGAGTTGCCTCTTTATGCCTCTTTATGCAGATAGAATCATACATGAGGAAAAATCCGAAGAAACCCACAAACAGTTAGTACAGGTGCTGGAACAACTGGACACCCACATGCAAAAGCGTGAAGCTGGACCCTCACCTCACACCATCCACAAAATGAGTTCAAAATGGATCCAAGGCCTACATATAAGAGCCAAAATTATAAAACTCATAGAAGAAAACATAGGAGTAAATCTTTGTGACTTGAATTTGGCGATGATTTCTTAAATATAACACCAAAAGCACAAGTAACAAAAGAAAAATTAGACAAATTGGACTTCAAAATGAAAAACTTTTGTGCATAAAAGGAGAATATTAAGAAGGAAAAAAGATAATCCACAATCCAAAATGGCAGAAAATATTTGCAAATCCCACATCTGATAAAAGTCTAGTGGCCACCAGGCCAGCCCCCTCTGCCTGGCAGGATGCCCTGAGTGATAGGGGTCTCAACCCCACAGCACCTGGACAATGGTCATCCTCCGCATTGCCAAGGAGTGAGTGATGGACTGTTCTGACTTATTCAGAAACAGTGACGGAGCCCAAATTCCTTTCACAATCACCCTAGAGGTCAACGGCTTCAGTCTGCTCCTAAAGAACACACGGTGTTTGCGAGTCTGAGAACCAAAAGAATTGTCTTCACTTTTCTGAAAAGTGTGTCTTATTATTTCACATTAGTGACCATTTTCAAACTGGCTCCCAGTGGTGCCCTCCCACTTTATTTCTCTGAAAGTGGCCGTGGCGACTTGGCTGTTCTCTGTTCCCAACCCCCACGGTGTGACAAGGCCGATGACATCCGATTCCTGGGATCCTGACCTAGGTGGAGATTAACTCAGCCTCAGCCTGTGATGGGAAGTGATGGTCCCAGCTCTTCCTCTTCTCCCTCCCCTGTTCTCATCCTCCTGCTCTGCACAGTCTCAGAGTTGCCTGACATCACCACTGACAAGCCCTGCAGAGCCCAGAGATTTCTCTTTGAAGAAAAGAAAAACTCTGGAGAAATCAGAGAGATAAATAAGGAATGTACCCAATTCCTGCCTTGTCCTTCTCCCAGACTAATCTTGCTGATGGCCAAGAGGATGAACAATGAGAGAGAGTGGTTTCTCTCATTAGAATTTTAAAATCCTCCAAGTAATGGATCATTTTGGAGCATCCTGTGTTTTCCTGCTTGTCCCAATAATATATTATTACTAAACTTGAATAATTTTAATGGGGGAAATTCTTTATCTCATAAAAATGCTGAGCAGGGGATCCATTTAAAAAAAATGTTATCAAGGTAACTCCAGGGGTTTACAAGGAACAAGGAGCCTACACCCCTGTGTTCCAGACATCAGCTGAGACCTTCTTGCCAGGAGCCAGGGTCCTTGGAGGGAGGGGTGCCCATGACCCTCCTCCAGCAGGGCAGGCCTTCTCAGGTGCATCCCCCAACATGGGCGCACACACCACAGGATCCTAGGTTAGCCAGTGGCAGGCAGCCGGCTAGGGATATGGGGACAAGCGAAAACTGCTCACTCAGACTGGGACACCCCTGGGCTAAACTCAGGAGCAAGGTGTGATCCAGGCCTGTAAACCCACAAACCTCACCATGAGTTCTTTCCATCTGGATACGGCAGTGGAAAGGAGAAGGTGCTGGGTGGGGAAAAGCATTACGCTGAAAAGAGCTCCTGCCTCTGCCACCTGCCTGGAGTTTGGTCTCCAACAAGCATGGGTTTTCTCACCTTTAGAGAAACGAGGGGTGGAAGCCATCGAGTTTCCTCAAGTGCTTGAGGGGCCTCATTTTCAGAGCTGCTCAGTTCCCTTCCCTGCCCGCAGTGCGTCCACGGGACCCCAGCCCACGGCCCCTCCCTTCCGATCTTTCCCTTTGGAAGCTTCAGATGTGCCCACTCAGGCACCTAGTGGTTTGGGGTCCTGAGCTGACGCAATTTTAATGAGTTTCCATCATTTTCAAAGGGAAAAATGGGAGGGAGGTGGCTTGTTACTGAGACAGATCGCAGCGCACCTGGAAGGACAGGACACTCATTTCCATTTACCTCGTCTGATGACCCTCCAGTTCCATCAATGGTTGAGTGAACGCGGCCTGTTCTTCCCAATCACGGTGCAAGTGTGTAATTTCTCCCAGTGGAATTTGATTTTAATGAGAGGCTAGCTCATAGGAGAGAGTCACTATCTAGATAGCATGCACGCGTCAGGTTAATTTTAAATCAGCTTTTAGGTCAATCTGTCTTAATTAATCCATTAACTGTTTTTGACTAGCAATTTCAATAATTGTTTTAGCATAATACTTGGCAGTGTAATTGCTTTTTGGAATCTGTTCATTGAGATGTCAGAGTCAGATCCGGGGCTCCCTCCCTGTGCCCGAGTTTGTTTGTGTGTGTGTGTGTGTGTGTGTGTGTGTGTGTACAAGCATGTGGGGGGTGCTTCCTCTGATTATTAATGAATGCATTTTCACGAGGCTTATTGATATCAGGGAGCCCTGCCTTTATTTTTAAAAAATTGTTAAATAAAATTTTAATGTTAGAATAGTTTTAGATTTACAGAAAATTGTGATGATAATACAGAGTTCCCATATACTTCACACACCAAATTTTCCCTGTGATTAGCACCTTACATTAGTATGGCCCCTTTGTCACCATTAAAAAACAGTAGAAAAGATCAATGAAACAAAGAGCTGGTTCTTTGAGATGATAAACAAAATTGACAAACCTTTAGCCAGACTTACTAAGGAAAAAGGAGACAAGGCTCAAATAAATAAAATTAGAAATGAAAGAGGAGAAATTACAATGGACACCACAGAAATACAAAGGATTATAAGAGAATACTATGAAAAACCATATGCCAACAAATTGGACATCTAGAAGAAATGGATAAATTCTTAGATTCATACAACCTTCCAAAACTGAATCAAGAAGAAATAGAGAATCTGAACAGACAAATCACATGTAAAGAGATTGAAACAGTAATCAAAAACCTCCCAAAAAATAAAAGTCCAGGACCAGATGGCTTCTCTGGAGAATTTTACCAAACATTCAAATAAGATTTAAAACCTATCCTTCTCAAACTATTCCAAAATAGAGGAAGATGGAACACTTCCTAACTCATTCTATGAGGCCAACATCACTCTGATACCAAAGCCAGGCAAGGACAATACAAAGAAGGAAAATTACAGGCCAATATCATTGAGGAACATAGATGCAAAAATCCTCAACAAAACATTGGCAAACCAAATCCAGCAATACCTTAAAAAGATCACACACCATGATCGAGTGAGATTTATATCAGGGACACAGGGATGGTTCAACATCCGCAAATCAATCAACGTGATACACCACATTAACAAAACGAGGAATAAAAACCATATGATCATCTCAATAGATGCAGAAAAGGCTTTTGACAATATCCAACATCCCTTTATGATAAAAAGTCTCAGCAAAATGGGTATAGAAGGAAAGTATCTCAATATAATAAAGGCCATATATGACAAACCCACAGCCAACATCATACTCAATGGGGAAAAACTGAAAGCCACCCTTCTGAGAACAGGGACAAGACAAGGGTGCCCACTCTCACCACTCTTATTCAACACAGTACTGGAGGTTCTGGCCAGAGAAATTAGGCAAGAAAAAGGAATAAAAGGAATTCAAATAGGCAATGAAGAAGTGAAACTCTCGCTGTTTGCAGATGACATGATTTTATATATAGAAAACCCTACTAAAGAATCCATCAGAAAACTATTAGAAATAATCAACAACGACAGCAAAGTTGCAAGGTACAAAATCAGCTTACAAAAATCAGTTGCATTTCTATACTCTAATAACGAACTGACAGAAAGAGAACTCAGGAATACAATCTCATTTACAATCGCAACAAAAAGAATAAAATTTGGCTTATTATGATTACAATCTTCTGAAATTTATGGAGGCTTGCCTTGTTTCCCAACATATGGTCTATTCTCGAGAATGTCCCATGAGCACTTGAGAAGACTGTGTATTCTGCTGTGTTTGGATGGAGTGCTGTCTATATATCTATTAAGTCCATCTGGTCTAGTTTTTCATTTAAGTCCACTATTTCCTATTGACTTTCTGTCTGGATGACCTATCCATCGATGTAAGTGGGGTGTTAAGGTCCCCTACTATTATTGTGTTGTTGTTAATATCCCTTTGAGGTTTGTTAATAGTTGCTGTACGTACTTTGGTGTTCCTCTGTTGGGTGAATATATATTTATAAGTGACATGCCTTCTTGGTGGAGTGACTCTTTTATCATTATATATTGCCCCTCTTTGTCTCTCATTACCTGTTTTATCTTGAAGTCTACTTTGTCTGAAGTATGGCAACAGCTGCTTTCTTTTATGTGCCATTAGCTTCGAGTATCATCTTCCATCCCTTCACTCGGAGCCTGTGTTTGTCTTTAGAGCTGAGATGTGTTTCCTGGAGGCAGCATATTGTGGGGTCTTGTTTTTTAATCCATCCCGCCACTCTGTCTCTTTTGATTGGAGAATTCAATCTATTTACATTTAGAGTTATTATTGATATATCAGGGCTTAATGCTACTAGTTTATCACCTATTTTCTGGTTCTTCTGCACTTCCTTTGTTTCTCGTCCTGTGTGTTTTGGACTACCAATTCAGTTTGGTAGTTCTCTATGATGGTTTTCTTAGTTTTCTCTTTATTTATCATACATGTCTGTGTTCTGATTATTTGCTTAGTAGTTACTATGAGGTTTGTATAAAAAATCACATAGATGAGATAGTCCGTTTTCTGATAGTCTCTTATTTCCTTAGACTAAGTCAATTCCATCCGTTTCCTCTTCCCCTTCTAAGTTATTATTGTCCCAACTTATTCCATCTTGTGTTATGGTTTGTGGTTAAAATGACAAGATTATAGGGGGCCGGCCCGGTGGCGCAGGCGGTTAAGTGCGCGCGCTCCGCTGCGGCGGCCCGGGGTTCGCTGGTTCGGATCCCGGGCGCGCACCGACGCACTGCTTGGTAAGCCATGCTGTGGCGGCGTCCCATGTAGGGTGGAGGAAGATAGGCACCGATGTTAGCCCAGGGCCGTCTTCCTCAGCAAAAAAGGAGGAGGATTGGCGGATGTTAGCTCAGGGCTGATCTCCTCACAAAAAAAAAAAAAAAAAAAAAAAAAAAAAAAAATGACAAGATTATATTTATTTTTGGTGTTTTCCTTCCCTTTATCTTTGCTGTTATAATTAAGTATTTGCTAACCTGTTCTGATAGAGAGCTTCAATTTTTCTGATTTTGTTTACCTATTTTTCTCCTTGCTCACGGATTTGTACCCCCCCCTTTTTTTTTTTTCCAGGTATGAGGGCCTTCTTGAGCATTTCTTGTAGTGGGGGTCTTGTGGCAATGAACTCTCTTAGCTTTTGTTTATCTGGGAAAGTTTTTATTTCTCCATCATATCTGAAGGATATTTTTGCTGGATATTCTTGGCTGAAAGTTTTTGTCTTTCAGAATTTTGAATATATCATTCCACTCTCTCCTAGCCTGTAGAGTTTCTGCTGTGAAATCCGCTGAGAGCCTGATAGGAGTTCCTTTGTACCTTACTCTCTTCTGCCTTGCTGCCCTTAATATTTTTTCTTTGTCATTGACTTTTGCCAGCTTTACTATTACATGCCTTGGAGAGGTTTGGAAAAACTTCAAACTTCCCCAGGTTTGGACTGTTCTCAGTTATTATTTCTTTGAACAAGCTCTCTGCTCCTTTTTCCCCTCTCTTTTCCTTCTAGAATAGCTATAATCCTTATGTTGCATTTCCTAAATGAGTCAGATATTTCTTGCAGAATTTCCTCTCTTTTTTTTAGGCTTACTTCTGTCTTCTCCTCCATCTGGAGCATTTCTGCACTCCTATCCTCTAGATTTCTAATTCTATCCTCCATACTCTCAGCTCTGTTCTTTAAAGATTACAGACTTTTCTTTATCTCCTCCATTGTGTTTTTCATCTCCAACATTTCTGACCGGCTTTCTTTATAGTTTCAATCTCTTTTGTGAAGAAGTTCCTCATTTCATTGAACTGTCTATCTGTATTTTCTTGTAACTCATAGAGCCTTTTTATGATAGCTATTTTGTGTTTTGTTTTTCTTTTGAGGAAGATTGGCCCTGAGCTAACATCCATTGCCATCTTCCTCTTTTTCTTTTTTATCGCCAAAGCCCCAGTACACAGTCATATATCCTAGTTGTCGGTCCTTCTAGTTCTTCTATGTGGCATGCAGCCTCATCACGTCCTGAGGAGCAGTGAGTAGGTCCGCACCCAGGATACCTACTGGCGAACCCTGGGCTGCCAAAACAGAACGTGTGAACTTAACCGCTACTCCACTGGGCCAGCCCCCATGATAGCTATTTTGAATGCTCTGTCATTTAGATTATAGGTTTCTGTGCCTTCAGGATTGACTTCTGGGTGCTTGTCACTTTCCTTCTGGTCTGGATATTTAATATATTTTTTCACACTGTTTGACGGTGTGGATTTGTGTCTCCGCATGATAGTATCTGGTTGCAGCTTCCACCTGCCACCATTGGGTGGGGGTCAAGAGCTGTATATTCTCAGCCCACAGTGATCCATGGATACTTTGGCCGACTGGCTGTGCTGGAGCACTGGACAGGGGGAGGGATGCTTTCTTTTGCCTGCCCAATCCCAGGGGCTTCTCGCTCTTCCTTTGCTATCTGCTCTCCTGGGGTGCTAGCTTGATGAAGATACCCCTCAACAGTTCAGTCACCTCTGTGTGGGGGTTTCCCATGGGCTGTGAGCGAACTTGGAGAGTCACAGTTTTCCCACAGAGGGTCGCCTCTCCCCCTCTCTCTGCAAGCCATGCGGTCCCGAGGTCACTGCCATTGGGGAGCAAGAGGAGCTCTCCCTACCTCCTTCCACTTCCTCCGGGGGTTGTCCAGCACCTCCACGTTCAGATGTATACCTGGGTGGGTCTCTCAGATGTCTTTTGTGTTGTGTGAGTGTCCTCTTTTGGTATATGAATGTCCTTTTTGTTGTATCTTAGTGGGGAGAGTCTAAGGGGAGAGCTCGCTCCATCATGATGCTGACGTCACCTCCCAAATATTTTATAATAATATATGGACTGTAACTTTACTCAAATTGTGAAAAAACCTTTAGAAACTGTCATCAAAAGTGTAATGCTGGATAGCTCACGTTGTGCAGCCCATTCTTCTCAAAGAACCAACACTGCTAATTCTAGCTCTTTCTCCTTTACAAGTATTTAAATCATAAAAGAGTACCTGGTATGTAGCATTTCTATTCTTGGCTCAATAAATTATTCAACATTCTTTTAGCAAGCAAAAATAAGCTAAATACCACAAAAACGTTCACCCTCAAAACACAGATTTGCAAAGATACTGGAGACGTCCAAAATTAACCAACAGGCTACCCCTGGGCCAATAATTTTTAAAAACTTCCTTACCATGCTAATACTGTGCTTTAATCTTGGTTGGCTGTTCCCATTTTTCCTTCTGAACAAAAAAACCTGAGACTGGTTTTACTGCTGCCCATATCTGCCATTTTCGACACAAGCAACAGTAATGGAGGAAGACCCAAATGTACTATCTTTCACATGCAGGCACTTGGTAAAGCTGCCAGGGGTGGCCAGTGTCCACCTGGAACAGGTACAATAGTAACCATGCCTTCTCCATCCAAATTCTAGTTTCATTCTTGCCTCCACAATAACCTTCAAAGCTGACCACATAAGCAACTCATCCACGCATCCGTGCAATCATTCATATATTCAGGGCTCTGAATATGAATATGAAAGCCACTCAGCTAGGGTCAACAGGGAAAACAATCAGGTAAGTACAATACCTGTCAGGGACCCTGACAGACTGGACACCCTAACCTAGCAGAAGGACTCAAGGAGGATTTCACAGTGGAAATTACTTTTCAGCTAAGACCTGAAGGATGGGTAAGAGTTAACCCAAAATTGGGGAAAGCAAGAGTAAAAAGACGAGGGGAGAACATTCAGGCAGGGGAACTAGCATGTTAGAAGGCTCAAAAGTAATAAATAAGAATAACGATGATATTGACAAAAATAGTGATGAATAATAAATTATTGACTCTCTGGGTCAGACGCTGCTTTAAGGTTCTATATGTATTAATTCATTAAGTTCTCATAAATATCCTTATCCCCATTTGACAGATGAAGAAATGGATGCACAGAAAGTTGAAGTAATCATCCCAAGGTCATAGGGCGAAGAGGTGGTGGGACTTGGACTGAACTGAGGCGCCTGAAGACAGAGCCTACCTGCTTACACTGTGCTACAAAAGATCTGGTCATGCTTCAGAAACTGGAATTTTGGTCCATGAAGAATTTTAGGGGGAGGCTGACAAGGGTGGTGATGATGAGAATTAAACAGGGGCAGATAATGGAGGGTCTGGGAAGCCCCTGTACCAGACACCTCTCATGTCCTCCTCACATCCTCCCGGCCCACCTTTTCTTCTACCAGCCACAGCTGCAGCAACCTGCTGTATGCAGTGAACCTGGCAGCACCTGCCTCAGGTGCATCAGGTGCTACCAGGGCTGCAGCACGGAAAGCCTGGATGTGAGGAGTCAACACCTCCTGGGACAGCCCTGACCAACAGGGGTCAGGAACCAGTAGGTAAACAGCCCCCTCTTCCTTGCCTTCAGTGGACACTTGTGGGGAGAAGAGGGGCAGACTACATGGCTCCTCTGAAAACCTGGAGGGATGGAACCCTAGGTTCCCACAGCAGTGATCAGCTCCTACTTCATTCTGCCCAGCCTTCCTCTTCAGTTTTATGTGACTACTTCCTACAAATTACCACCTACACGCAAACCCTCCTCTCACACTCTGCCTTCCGTGGGGAACCAGATTGAAACAGCCATGTTAGACAGTTTAGATTTTATCCTTCGGGCAGTCAAAGACAGCATATTTTTGGCAAATCATACCTTCTCTCTTCCAAGAAGCAACAAGAGGCTGAGCGAGGGGAACAAACTCAGCAAAATGATGGCTTGGTAAAGGTTCCCATTCTTCTCTCACCTCACCCCTCCCACCACCATTACACCAGGAAGCCACCCAAGAATAGGGTGCAGGAAAAGTCTATACCCTGTCTTCTGCTCCTTTAGCCAGAGGCTAGAAAAATGGCAGCTGCCCTGGACTCCTTCAGACTGGGGCCCACTTCTGAGGCCATGGCATCTACAACACTGCTACTTCTTCCACCATCTCACTGGCTCTTCTTGTCTCTTCTAGAGCTACTAGAGACATATGGCTACCTGACTGGTACCTTTGGAAGTACACTAAATCTTAAAACCAAAGAATAAGCTTGAAGATGAGGAAATAAATGGAATAGATAGATGATTTGGTTTTAAAATATTCTTGGCTTCTCTCTCTTCTGGATGAGATGTTTTCATTTCTCACTCATATTATGATGTAAATAAATCACAGATTAAATGCTATAATAGCCAGAAATTTTTTATATGAACAATATTGGAGGTAACACCATACATCTGGCTTAAGGATGAAGTTCAGTTTCTATAAAATAGAATTAAAAATATTAACATTTTGCTCTTAATATTAGATTAAGTAACATAAAAAGGATAACATATATTATCCACTGCTCATAGTAATTTTAACTGTCATTATCATATATCCAGGAATAAGTGAGACACCATGTAACCCTGCCTACAGCAGTTTGTTGAAGGGCCAGCTACAGCAATTACGCCTTAATCAATACACAGGCTCAAGGTGTTTAAATTGTGGCCAAAAAGAAAGAAAGACCACAAGGCATCTTTCTTTTTTTTTCAAATTTTCTTCTTTAAATTTATTTAATTAATTAATTTATTTTTATCCCCCAAAGCCCCAGTACATAGCTGTATATCCTAGTTGTAGGTCCTTCTAGTTCTTCTGTGTGGGATGCTGCCTCAGCACGGCTTAACGAGCCATGCGTAGGTAGGTCTGCCCCCAGGATCTGAACCAGCAAACCCCGGGCTGCCGCAGCGGAGCACGGAAACTCAACCACTACGCCACTGGGCCGGCCTATAATCCATCTTATTCTTAAGACATTTAAGCAAAATAGATTCCTGAGATAACACAAATACTGAATGATGAAAATAAGATAATTTTTATCTTATACTAATTTTAACCAAATTTATTCTTACATTTGACAGTGATTATACTAAATTGCAATGTTTAGGTGAAACTGCTACACATTAGAAATAAGAGAATGGTAAAAGTACTGTAACTATGGTATTTGTAACATATATTAGGGTTAAATTTTTATTGACTAACACATGCAAATTGGTTTAAAAACTGTTACCACTGTCCTTTCTTACCTGCATATGTCAGATTGATTATGTTCATAAAGTTTCTTTTCCAGGTCCAATCTCTTCTTTTCACTATAATACAGAAAGAAAATGTTTTATGAATAATTACACTGATAAGTAATAGGCAGTTGGATTTAGAACATGATCTCCTTTGAAATCACACCTTTGTAAGAATGCTTCTCTGGCCTAAGAAGCAGAAAATGCCAGCTGCGTTTGAAACTCAAGACAAAAATACTTAGCAGTCATCACGGAAGTCTAAAAAGCAAAAAGGACACTGAAATGAAGCAAAAACAAGATTCTCAAAGTAAATGGGGAAATGCAGTAAGAAAAGGCTGGGAAGCAGGTTCAATCACTCAGCAAGTATTTCTTGAGTGCCATGATGACGGTTCTAGGTCTGAAGACTAATCCGGTGTAGACCAACCAAGGCCCCTGCCCTCAGGCAGCTGACATTCTAGGGGGAAGGAGAGACAATAAACAAGATAAATATGTAAAATATGATATGGCCAGACTTCTCTGAGACGGTGACAGTTGAGCGATGGGGATCCCACCAGGTCTGGACACAATGCCTCCACAAATCCACCCTAGATTGAAGACTGGTGGCTTGCTCTGTTCCCAACTGGACAAGCCTGGGCAGAGCCAAGTAGCTGAGTTAGGAAGAGGTCTCTGAAAAGTAGACCTGCCCTCACTCACATTTAATGAAGACCAGGCCCCCTAACACTATTACTTCAAATTTGGGGGGATTTCTTTTTACAACTTTGTAACATCGCCGTGATTTGTCACTGACTGCTATCCTGTGATGATCAGGTGAGTGCTGGCAGTCAGCTAGAGGACAGAGCTTACCCTGCACACCCAGCCTGGGCAAGAGGTAGGGGAAACTGGGCAGCAGGGGTGGTAGCAGCCAAAACCAAGGGGCTAGGGGTGAAACTGCTAAATGAGAAGCCATCTCAGTCCCAAAAAGAGTCCTTGGGAAGTTTAACCACAGAGGGCCCCGCTCAACCACCACCAACATACCAGCTTCAATCCCATCTAACTGAAGCCAAACTGCGAATCTAAGTTAACAAGAACTAAAGGCCAAAAGAGAAATCACATAATGTCTGAGAGAAAAATGCTAAAGCAAAGACTGAATCAACGACAAGGAGTCCAACAGAAGGTGAGCCTAGCTTGGCCCCCTGAGGGACAGGGGCTGAGCCCACATTCCATTTGTGAGCTCTTAATTATTAGTTTCCGTTTTCCTTCAGAGAAAAAAAAAAGCCCAAAAGTTACTCTGTTAGCTAAATTATAGGTTAAGTAAATTTCTTTGCTTAGCATAATCTAGAATGGAAACCATCATTTAACCAAAATTCTTTTAATGGGAAAATAGGGTCCAAAATCCAAACACTGAATCTTTGCTTGGGGAATAATCTCTTCCTCAGTTGGGGTATGTCTACGTTAAAAAAAAAAAGGAAAAAAAAAAAAATTTACAGAAACACAAATTTTTAATCTAATAGCTTCACACAGATCTTTATTTTCTCATTAAGAAGACTGACCTCAGAAGAGAAGTGAAAAAAACATGGTATAATTGCTTCCATGTTAGAAATTTTTATTTGTCACTTTCCTCCCTTCTAAGGTTCAGTGATCAATAGGATACTTAGTTCATGAAAAATGAATGTCCGGACAGAGTGAGCAATTCGTCACTAAATTATGAGACAGACCCTTAAAGGCATCTATGACCTTGTGCCTCTGATGTCATGCTTTACTTCTGTGGAATTTCTGCCAAGAAAGCATGACTGGAATCTGGTCATGAAGAAACATCAGATGGACCCAGCTTGAGGCTCACTCTCCAGAATGAAAGCTGTTCTCTAGGAAACTGTCAGGAACAGGAAAGGCAGGGAAAGACTGAGGAATAGGCACAGATGGGGAGAGACTGAAGAGACATGGCAAATGGGTTCACAGATGGACTCCTGGACCAGACGATAAAAAATACAGTGCTAGGACAGTTGGTGAAATTTGACTGGGGTCTGTGGATTGGTATATCAGCACTGATTTCCTGACTGGGAGGGTTATATGGTGATCACAGAGAGAGCATCCTTGCTTTTTGGAACTATGCACTGGAGTGCTTAGGAGTGATGGGGCATCATATCTGCAGTTCTCAAATGGTTCAGAAAAGATTAATAATTTTAGATAGAAAGAGAAAGAGAAAATATAACAAAATGTTAAGAGTTGAGGAATCTGGGTGAGGGAAATATTAGAGGTCTTTGTCCTCTACTTGCAACTTTTCTGTAAGCTTGAACTCATTTCAAAATAACTGTAACAATTTACCTCTGACTTCTAGTGAAGAAGGACCACAGTCTCTTTGGGAATCCACCACCTCACGAGCAGCAAGTTCTTTTTAATAAAGAACATAAAACTTCTTTGTTCTTGCTCTATCTCCAGTAGGGACAGACTGGTCAAACTTCTTCTCTAGCATGACACTTCCTACACTGAAAAACCACAAACACCTCTTGGCCTTCTATTCCAGGCAAAATGATGCTAATCTCATTCACTCTTCATCACAGGCCCATTTTCTAACCTCATCATCCATGCAGCAGTGCCTCTGAGTGCTGTCTTTCATATGTTTTAAATTTAAGACTTAAAACAAGATGTCTACCCCAATAAAAAGCCAGAGAAAGGATTATTGGGAGGATCATCTTGCAATTCCTACAGATTAAATCTCTGTTTCAGAATCTTTGGAACATCCAGCCCTGGGATATGTACCCACTGCCAATGGTTTCAGGCACCTGCACCCCTCACTCGGACCTTTCGAAGTTTTACACAGCTGGGTGGTCCTTAAAGTGTAGTATGTGGTTTAGTTTCCTCCTTTTAAGCCACCTGTTATTCAGTTTTTGTATCAATATCATCTTCAGCTTAACTCAACTAATACCTCAGCATCAATTTCTGGGCCTTTACGATATCTCACCCTGAATCAATATTGGTATTGAAAACACTGGGGCTGGTTAATGGGCCTTTTAAACAGATGTTTTTATATAATTGTAAGTGTCAACTCCACTTACATGTTTCTACTACACTTGTGGCACTATATGCATTGTACAGAGTCATTCCATCAGGCTCTTGTAGATTCAACGACCTTCCCACAATGCAAAGAAAACACTGATACAAAAAGGAAAAAATTCAGAATATAAAATTACATCTATGTGTGACTACAGCTAAGACAATCTGGCTAGAAACGCACCAAGTACAAGGGAAAAGCCCAGCTATTAGACCAGCTAACATTGCAATGACCCACCTCTAAGGGGGCTGAGAAAGGACAGGTTGTTTTTCTCTCTCACTCCCAGGAAGTCTGTGGACTGACAAAGCAGCTGTGACTGCCCAAGGTCGCAGCCTGTAAATTTCTGGAGCTTCAGGAGACAATGGTCCTTGTGGTCAGCGGGATTGGTTGAGAAAAACAGGCACATTCAAACACTCAAACAGGGTACAGACAATGATAGTCATTATCTGTTGCTTCACAAACTACAGCTTTCAACTCTTTTACTTTGAGGCTCTTTATTTACTAGAGAAAAAAAAATCTGTGGCCGTACTTCACATATTAGTCAAGGCCTCTCATTTCTGTGAGGAACCAAGGTTCAGAGAGGCTGAACCACCTGGTCAAGGTCACACAACAGTTCACAGACTGGAACCCAGGTTTCCATGTTTCCACCGCACTTTTCTGTGTATCCAAAATTATTCGCCTCTGTACTTATTAACTATGCATTAGAGTTAGTTATGGACTTTTAAAATGAAAAACGAGTACACACAGCAACAGATCTGTACTGACTTAAAAATAAAACCAACCTCCAAAGGCAGAACCATGAATAGGCTATAAAATTTGACTCAAATTCCTTATACAATTTCAACAGCCTCACCTTGCTTAATAGTTAAAGCATTAAGTGTTAAACATGAAGTAATAATCATTACACAGTTATTATACCATAAGGACTATAAACAGCCAGGTGTTCCTAGCACAGGAAGCAAAAATGATAACTCACAATTAACTTAGTTCAAAAAGAATGCCATTTGAACCAGTGACATTTTAAAATTTAGAACTTGGGCTAAGAGATACAAATAACTAAAGGCCTGGGGTAACTAAGCTACTATTCTAAGAGAACAGAGTCAAAAAGCAGTTAAAAAAAAAAAAACTCAAAAAACAAACACACACAGTACAGAGAACAGATTGGTGGTTACCAGAGCGGAAGAGGAGTGTGGGGAGGGTGAAAGGGGTAAAGCAGGACAATGTGTACAGTGACGGATGGAAACTAGACTTTGGGTGGTGAACACGATGGACTCTATACAGAAGTCGAAATATAATGATATACACCTGAAATTTATATAATGTTACGAACCAACGTGACCTCAATAAAAATAAATTAGTAAAACGTAAAGAAAAAAATTACACGCACACCCAGAGGTGAATTTGTTTTATTATTTGTTTGTTTGCTTTTTAACTTGGAGCTGGACTTCAGTATAAGATTTCACTTTGGGGATGGGACAATAGCTTAAATTGGTTTGAATCTATAAACCAAACTTTAGTTTTTCAAAATGGTTAAGGAACCTTGGAGCAGAATTGAAATTTTAAAATTTATTTTAGGGGCCAGCCTGGTGGCGCAAGCTGTTAAATGCGCACGCTCCGCTGCGCCGGCCCGGGGTTCGTGGGTTCGGATCCCGGACGGGCACCGACGCATTGCTTGTCAAGCCATGCTGTGGTGGCGCCCCATATAAAGTGGAGGAAGATGGGCACGGATGTTAGCCCAGGGCCAGTCTTCCTCAGCAAAAAGAGGAGGATTGGCAGATGTTAGCTCAGGGCTGATCTTCACACACACACACAAAAAATTATTTTATTATTCTTATTGTTCTTCCCCCTGGTGATTTCTTTTAATGTATTTAATCTTATATAATGGGTTTTTTTGTGTGTGTGTGTGTGAGGAAGATCAGCCCTGAGCTAACATCCATGCTAATACTCTTCTTTTTGCTGAGGAAGACTGGCTCTGAGCTAACATCTATTGCCAATCCTCCTCCTTTTTTTTTTCTCCCCAAAGCCCCAGTAGATAGTTGTATGTCATAGCTGCACATCCTTCTAGTTGCTGTATGTGGGACGTGGCCTCAGCATGGCCAGAGAAGTGGTGTGTCGGTGCACGCCTGGAGTCCGAACCCCGGCCGCCAGTAGCGGAGGGCACGCACTTAACCGCTAAGCCATGGGGCTGGCCCCAATGGTTTCATTTTAAACACAACCTAACAAACAACATTAAAGAAACTGGGTTTTTTTTCTTTAAAAAAAAGCACTTTAAGTGTACTGATGCACAGAGCAATGTCTTGTCTTTTAATTATCAAGTATATGCAGACACAATATCATCTTTGAAATATCACACTGTCCACTCTTCCTGGTTGACTGGAACATGGTCATTATTTAGTGGCAATGTGTGGCTAATGTTCTATACAAGACATTTATACCTCCTGGACATTAGCTGGTTGACTTGGGATTTCTTCCATTCCTTGAACAAACATATATCAAGCCCCTCCTCCACCTAAGGTACTCTATTATCAGCTAAAGCTTCAGCTAGATATGGTTTCTGAGCTCCTGGAATTCTCCATCTAGGCAGGGAGCAAGTCACTCAAGCCACTATCTAGAGTCCTGTAAGAATGCCGAGGTTGCATGAGTTAGGGAACAGGCTGATCAATACTTAGTGCAGGGAAGCCACTGAAGGAAGTGATTTTTCAAAAGCTGGAGTTGAGGAGGTTCCTGGGGTGGGTGAGTGGCGGTATGTCAGAAAGAAAATAGGATATAGAAAAAGATTAAAGAGTAAAATATGGTGAGGACAATTAAGGAGGCCTGTTGTAGATGCTCTATAAACATTTGACAAAAATTAAATCTAGCATAAAACCAATATAATTCCTTTTCAAAACCACTTACTTCTGCCTTTACCTTACACATAACTATTGTTGTCATTTTAGCATTGTTACACACACACAGCTCTCTTCACTAAAATGATTTTGTAACTTTAACACTCATTAAACCTTTTGTTTATCAAGAGATCCAAACATCTATTTCCTTTCTTGTCAACTAGAGATTTCCAACACCAATTAATTTAGCAGCTAAATAATAGTTCCAACAACTTATCTTTTATGTGGTTATTTATAGCAAAGTGCTTTTTAATTTTCTTTCTGTATGTGCTCTTAGATCTAGCTGTCTTCAGCGGTTCTCATCTTTCATGTCTTAATCAAGGTATCACGCATACTCCAGAAGCTGGACTTCTCTGTCTGGAAATTTCATCCCTTCGCTGGAACTATGGCCCTCAGAAAGTCTCCCGCATTTAAATAGGGCATATGTTTGACAAACACACACACACTCACCTGCCTGTGTTCCTGGACCTGTCACCACTGATGCAGTGCAGCTGTCAGGGTGGGATGACAATTTGAAGAGACTGCGGAGGGGGCGTGTAGAGGGAACGAGAGAAATTCACGAGGCTTGACTGAGAGTGACAGGCAGGAGAACTCCTACTCCCCCTTCCGGGCAAATTCAGTGACGCGGCCGCGTCCTCCAGCGGGAGATCTCCAACAAGGGGGTCTCTCCGGTAAACTCTGTCCTCCAGGCCCCAGTGGGAGCTTGGGGGCCGTCGCGGGCGGACCCAGGCCCAGGGGAACCACGGGCGGGGCGAGTGGGAAGGACAGACGGCAGGGCACCGGCCGACCCTGGGCGCCGGCCTATGCCCGCCCCCGCCTCGGGTAGGCCGTACCTGTCCCGCAGCCCGCGCTGGAGGCGGCCCAGCCTCTCCTAGGAGTCGGGGCTCGCCAGGGGCGCGGACCGAGCGGAGGCCTGGCGCATGCCGCCGCCGCCACGCTCGCCCCGCGCCGCCTCGGGCCAGCGCGCGGAGGGGAGGGGCGGGTTGTCGGGGGCGACGGCCCCACCATGCACCGCGGGTGAACACGGCGCCCCGACGCCGTGCAGGGGGCGGGACGGGGCGCCGTGAATGGGCGGGGCCGACGGCCGTGGAGGGGCGGGGTGTCGTGGAGGGGCGGGGTGTCGTGGAGGGGCGGGGTGTCGTGGAGGGGCGGGGTGTCGTGGGAGAGGTTGACAGCCGCCTTGGGGGGAGCCGGCCCAGGCTGCACGCTGCGGGATGGGCAGGGGTCCTTGGGGGTTGGGTGCCGAGGGCTCTCTGCCCGAGACTGGCGTCTTCCTTCTCCCTAACCGTTCAGAACTCTCACGGGACAGACCCTGGTCCTCCTCCAGGTGGAGCCGTTCTCTGAGGGTCAGTCAGAAGCCCACTCCTGATCCCCACCATGGGTAAAGGATGGAGCTTGGCTGGGAGCAAGTCACGTGATCAGTTTTTGTCCTGGCATGAAACTACATTAATTTTGCAAGACGCATTCTCTTTCCCTCCTGCCACCTCTCCCTCTCTTCTTCCCAGGATATGCTGAGTGCCACGCACTGTGCTAAGCTTGGTTTCCTACCAGCACTTAAAAGCAAAAGAAAACACCACAAAAAAGACAAAATTCTAAGCAACTGTGTTCAGCCCTGACAGCAGAACAATCCCTTACCTGTAAATCCGTGCTGACCATAAGGATGTGGTTAATGCTGTAGGTCACATTACTAGTTGGTGAGGAGAGGAAAGTTGCTAACAAGTTGCTTGCAAAACAGACATTTGTTTGTGCAGATATAGAATCCTGCAGCAGGGACTTGAGCCAGGCTGCCTAGACTCAAATCCCCTCTTCCACTGCCCAACTGTGTGACCAAGTGCAGGTCACCCTCCTGAAGCCCAGGGTTCCTTATTTATAAAACCGGGAAGATGGTTACTGCAGGGCCTAGCTATGCCATTGCTATAAAGATTAGATCTGTTAACGTGTGTAAGTGTTTAGAAGAGGGCCCAGCACATAGGAAGCATCAGTTTTTATCAACATCATCACCAACTTGGAGGAAAAGCTTCCTGAAGAAAGACAACCGTACTCCAAAACCTGCAGGGCAGAAAAAAAGAAATTATAGTTTCTTTAGTCTCTTATTCTTCATTTCTTTTGGTTTCTTTGCTCAGTCATTAATTTCACTTACTTGCAAGGTGTGACTTAAACTAGTAAATCAATCATTAGCAAGAGAGATGGACTACTCAAAGGTCAATAATATAAAATTATAATGTTACTTAGCCTTCCCTTCACATTTGCCAGGGCCAGGGCAAGAGTGTGAATGGACGCCCTCATACCATCTGTCAAAATATTAAACAATTATAAATCACGATGACAAATTGTAGATAAAATATGTTTTCTCCTCCTACCTTGGCCAATGTGCCTTCATAAGAACCTGGAAAGCCAGAGGGAAATTTAGTTCTCTGACTCCCTCCCCAGCCCACTTTATTTCCCACCCCGGGCCCAGTCTTGCACTGTGAGGGGCCTCACACACTGGCAGGGATGTGTGTGTCTCCCCAACGCCACCACCCCAGTCTACAAGTCCTAGCTCTGTCCTCATCCCCACCTCAGCCTCCTCTTGGCCACTCCTCAGGCCTAAGGGCGAGCACCTTGCAGGAAGTGATAGTCACCCTTGCAGGAAGGGTCCAGGAAAGAGGTCTTTAAGGGCCTCAGAAAGGAGGTTAGGGCCCTTTGAGCAGGGATTGTCAGGGTGATGGGTACCTGAAATGTGTTGCAGAATGGTGTGTGTGTGTGTGTGTGTGTGTGTGTGTGTGTGTGTGTGTGTGAAAGAGAGAGAGAGAGAGTGCGCTCTAGGCAGGCATGTCCCCTGGCCCTGGGCCTCCTTGCCTTGCATAGAATGGCATGGCCAGAAAAGGGCCAGAACACGCTTTGTAATATACAGAAGCCAGGGTAGGGGCCCTCTTGCCTAGGTCTAAGGGTAATCCTGATGTTACTTTTATTTAGTTGTTATATCAAATCATTATACCAAATTGATTCCATGGTAGTTGTGGACGTTAAACAGCCAGTTATTTCTCCAGCACAAATAGGTTTATTTGGGATCAGCAAAGAATTGCAATCTAAGGTCTACAACCATGTCAAGCCACCTGCAAGTCCTCCTGCAGAAAAGGGAGAAGAAACTCTTATAGAGGGGAAGAGGAAGTTGGGAGGGCTAATGTAAACAAAGAGTCCTCCAAAGAGGAGGAGACTGGGAGTTGAAAGTGTAGTGGCTTTTCATTGGCTGAGTTGTGGTAGTCTATCATTGGCTGAGCTGTTGCTGGCAAGAAGAGGAAGTCTTTCTTCTTCCTATTGGGCTCTGCTATCTTCATAGGGTGTCAGAGCTCCCCTTTTTGGCCTCCTGACTCCATTTTAGTCAGGTTTATGTTTATTAATTTCCACATAGTGTGCAAAGGTTTACTTTACTGATTTTAGTGCAAACAACATTGTACTACAACCCTGGCAAAAAAAAAAAATGTATCTTTTTAGCATATTTTATTTAGGTCTCCTTTCACCCAGATTAGTTTACTAAGGGAAAAAAATCCCCCAAACAATTAATGTAGCTAATTATTTTCAGTAAATACATAGAGTAACCAGGTGAGGCATCATTTAGCATCCCAAATTTTTATTAGGCCATCTTAGGAGAGTCTAAAATTAAATATAATTAAACAGTAAATAGATAATTCAAAATAATTAAAATTTGCATTCTATGGTTGATTTATTAATGACATATGACATCTAAATGCAGGACCCTCTTTATTAACAATAACACATAGCAAACTAAATGAATATTTCTAGAGTATTTATGCTAAAATTATGCATTCTAAATGGTGACAGACTTTTATTAAATGCAGAGTTTTTCACTTTGAATATTTAATTTGCTGGAGCACTCCCTTTTAATATTGTTCTTAAATCCGTTTATATTAGCAGAGCTGATTTCTGTAAACAGCTCTGATTGTACTTCCTGGACCACAGGCCATGAAGTCTGCCTAGAGGGACAAGTCTTCCTATAAGCTACAGAATGTCTTAGCTGCGAGTTAGAGGGGATCTAGCTTCACCCCCTTGTTTTTTTAGAGGAGAAAAAGGTTCAGGGCAGGTAAGGGACTTGGCCCGGGTCACAGCTGATAATCTGTGTAATGTTAATGAGTCTAGTTCCAAAGATGGGTCCCTAATGGCCCCATTAGGCAAAGAGTAAAGAAAGCCAGTGTTTCATCTCAGTAGACATATGGCTCTTTGGGTGAACCATATGAAATTGCCGTTTTTGTAGCTCAGAAACAGTTGGATCAATGAATGGAAGATTGGTTTTGGAAATATGTTGAAATTAGAATTTTACATTTTAAAGTGTAAACACCACACAATTTTAAAATTAAATCCTGTATATTTGAGTCAATAACTGCTTGGATATTATATTATGTAGTTTGCTAGGGCTGCCATAACAAAGTACCACAAACTGGGTGGCTTAAACAACAAAAATTTATTGTGTCACAGTTCTGGAGGCCAGAAGTCTGAGATCAAGGTGTGGGCAGGGTTGGTTCCTTCTGAGGAAGACTCTGCTCCGTACCTCTCGCCTAGCTTCTGGTAGTTTGCCAGCAATCTTTGGCATTCCTTGGCTTGAGGTGCATCACCCCGATCTCTGATGTCATTTTCACATGGCATTCTCTCTGTGTGCATGTGTGTCTCCAAATTTCCCCTTTTATAAGGAAACCAGTTATATTGGATTAGGGGCCCACCTTCCTCCAGTATGACCTTATCTTAATTAATTATATCACAATGACCCTATTTCCAAATAAGGTCACATTCTGGAGTGCTGGGAATTAGGACTTCAACATACGAATTTAGGGGGTACACAATTCAACCTGTAACAGACATGAACATGGAAAGTATTTCATTTTGCAATCACTATTCAGAAATATTTGACATTGCATCCTATGCTATTAGAAAATTCACTTTTAAGTAGAGATGACTCAAAAGTAGAAAGTAGGGAGAAAGGCTGTGATGCCACATGAATATGTCTATGGAACCCCTCCACCCATTGAGCATTTACACCAGTATAAGCATTTATTGCCTTATTTAAACCCAATAACAGTCCTTTGAGGGCACCTGGCCTAAGATCATGCTGCCAGTATGTTCTTGACCAGCTAGTGGTAGAGCTAGAATTCAAAAAGATCTTTTCCAAATCCAAAGTCTATCCTTTCTTATCCTCCATTCTATATGGCCTCGAAACTCATCATTTGACAGCTACTGATATTTTTTATTTTCCTTGTATGAGATGTGTAAAATATATATTTTGTGACCCAGAAGAGTTTACACATATACATGGTTCATTATTTGAGAGATAGTATTCATTGACATAGAATTCATTTTTTACATGCCGTGATATAACACTATGTGTTCACCATTCTGTTAATTTTCCTCCTTAGCACTCAGTAAGACTACGTTTCTCATCCTTTCTAGTGGTTAGATGGGTCTATATGACCCAGTCTGGCAATGAAGTATGAGCAGAAGTGATATAGCCACTTCCAGGCCTGGCCTCCAAACATCCTGCACTCTCTTCCTTATTTTTCCTTAGTTGGCCAGCTAGATGCAGAGGATCCAATGGAGAACTCTGAGGCCCTGGAAGAAGAGTGGATGATTGCAAAGCATAGAGCACAGAACTGTGTCTTGGGCCAGAACTAAACCTTCACTATATTGAGCCACTGATATTTTGAGGTTGTTTGTTTCAGCAGCTGGCACACTTATCCTGACTAATACACAAACATTCCATGCAACAATTATGCAAATGCACCAAAACAACTTTCTACAACGTTCTCAATGGATTTATGTGACTATCCAGATGGTGAAGGAGACTGAAAACCTGGAACTCTGAGATTAAGAGTTGATGTCTGACAATGGAATACTACTCAGTCAAAAAAAGATGAAATCTTGCCATTTACAACATGGATGGACCTTGAGGATATTATGCTAAATGAAATAAGTCAGATGGAGAAAGACAAATACCATATGATTTCACTCCCATGTGGAAGATTTAAAAAAACAACAAAAACAAACAAACACATAGACACAGAGAACAGACTGGTAGTTACCAGATGGGAAGGGTGGTGGGGGGAGAGTGAAAGGAGTAAAAGGGCACAGTTGTATGGTGATGAATGGAAACTAGACTTTTGGTGGTGAACACAATGTAGTCTATAAAGAAGTCGAAATAGAATGATCTACACCTGAAATTTATATAATGTTATAAACCATTGTTACCTCAATAAAAAAATAAATTTTTAAAAAAGGAGTCAATGTCTGAGAAGAGAAGCCTAGATAGTGAAGGCAAAGTTACAATGAAGAACCATCTAGAGCAGCTCTGGCCAATAGACTTTCAGCAATGATGGAAATGTTCTATTCTGCGCTGTCCAATACGGTAGCTGCAAGCCAAATGTGGCTATTGAGCAACTGAATGTGGCTAGTGCTACTGAGGAATTGAATTTTTTATTTCATTTAATTTTAATTAAAATTTAAATTTTAGAGGACATGTGTATCTAGTGGCTATGTATGGGACAGTGCAGATATAGGGATAAAGTGGAAAGACAGATTAGCATGGTGGGGGAAGAGGGGAGATCATAAATTACTTGGAAGTGGAAAGGCAGGAACTGGAAGGTAAGATGTCATCCTTGGTGGAAGGTGATGATGGTCAAGAGGAGAGGTACGATGGTTAATTTTATGTGTCAACTTGGCTAGGCCATGGTGCCCAATTGTTTGGTCAAACACCAGTTTAGATGTTGCTGTGAAGGTATTTTTAAAATGTGATTAACATTTAAATCAGTGGACTTTGAATAAAGCAGAGTTCCCTCCATAATGTGGGTGGGCCTCATCCAATCAGTTGAAGGCCTTAAGAGAAAAGACTGAGGTTCCCAAAAGAGGAAGGAATTCTGCCTCCAGACCGCTTTCAGACTCAAGACTGCAAAATCAACTCCTGCTGAAATGTCCAGCCTGCAGGACTGCCCTGTGGACTTTGGACTTCCAAACCCCCACAATTGCATAAGCCAATTCCTTAAAATTAATCAATCTCTCTCTTTCTCTCTCCAGATATAGATATAGATGTAGATATAGATATAGATGTAGATGTAGATGTAGATATAGATATAGATGTAGATATAGATGTAGATGTAGATGTAGATGTAGATATATAGATATAGATGTAGATGTAGATATAGATGTAGATGTAGATGTAGATGTAGATATAGTTATCTATCTATCTTAACTGGTTCTGTTTCTCTTGAGAACCCTGACTAATACAGGAGGGCATGAGGTTACTAAGAACTTTTGCTCAAATGTATTTGTAATAGCTAATTTAAAACAATAAGAATCAGGTGCAAATTCCAATAAATAAAATGAAATCATAGATTCCCTCATTTTATTTCATATCGTGTAAACCAACAACTAATGTGTGGGTCTCTAAAATACACCAGTTCTATGAAAGCTAAATAACAGCCAAACGATAGAACAATAGAGTAGTTGAATGGCTCCAGCGAGAGCCTCACTAATTCAGTGAGATGGGCTCCCTCTGTCTCACAGCTCTTGCATGCCTATTTCCACTGAAGTCCTTGAATTTGGGCTTCCACGAGGTCTCCAGGATTATTCATTTGTTGACAAAGCGGAATCCTCAGAAGTGATAAATTCCACACGCTCAAGTCCTTGTACTCTTTTCTCCGTTGCGTGGTGTCTCCCTGGATGGTGTCTTGGTTCTGCCTGGGAGGGACTACTCCACAGCCTTGGACTCCTGGTGTGTGGGCAGCATCCTTGCATCCCTGTAGGTGCTGATGTCATGCATGAGCCGTCTTTGAATGCTGAGATTCTCCTCAAAAATCATTTGGTGGATTTCATAATTGTTTGCCACTTAGATGCACTTCTCATCAGGGTTCAACAAGTACTCCTAACTACAAGGATTGGAAACAAAGGGATGCTCTAGGCCTGCTCTTACAACTCACAAGCAGACTGAAACCAAAGGGTCTTGCATAATAAATACCATTTAATTTGATGGCTATGTGTTTATGCTTACAAGGTGACAGGGCACCAGGTGTAGAACATTCCACTTCTTATTGTCTGCAATTATCCATGGCATGTGTCTTTGTAGAAATGTTGGCTTCATTCATTTCTGGGGCACCTGGGTGGTGTGCACCACAGACAACACCCTCCCTGCTCCAACAAACATTTGCCATTGTGTCCTAGAGAAGTGTAGAACACAGAGGTTGAGAATTTTGGCTCAAGTGCCCCTCTGCGTGGTATACTACTACTTCCTCTTACAAGCTGTATGACTTTGGGCAGATTACTTAACCTTGCTGTGTCTCAAATTCCTCACCTGTAAAATGGTGACAGTAATAGTGCCTTCCTTTCAGGCTTGTTGAGAAGATTAAATGTGGTCGTCTGTGTGATGCACTTAGAATCATGCCTGGTAGAGTTAGCCCTCGGTAAACACAAGCTGGCATCACTTCTTCAGAGAGCAAGAAGAATATCCCTTTGGCAGATGAAGAGAGTCATCAGAGGTAAGGGCCCCTGTTCTGCTTCCTACTATTTGTCTGTCTCTCAGAGTCATTTCCTAAGCGTCCTCTCTGTCCTTCTTTATCAAAGCTGCTGGCCCTGCACTCACATGCCCACTCAAAGGGGTCAGGTCACCTGAACTCATTGCTGCTGACTCAGTAGCTGACATCAGTTGGGACCTCAATCCCAGATTCAGTTTCAGTCCTTTTGTGTCAACCCTGGCAGTTGTATGGATCCCAGCCCACCACCCCTCAGGAACAGAAAACCAGGACACGGAAGGGAGCACACAGTACCATGTTGTCAAAAGATCACATGCTTTGGAATCAGAAGACCCGAGTTCAAATCCTGACTCTGCCTCATATCAGGTGTGTGGCTCTGAGCACATTTCTTAATGTCTTGAATGCTTCATTTTGCTCATTTCTAAATGAGGGTAATGATATTTTTATTTATGAAATTATTGTGAGTTGTGAATGAGGTAACATTTGAGAAGCTCTTAGCACAGGCCTGGCCCATAGAAAACATTCAATAAACAAATGGTTCCAACTTCTCCCTGAGAATTAGGAGCATTCCTAATTTCCTAGGAGCAAAGGGGATTTTAAGGCAGTGAAACCATAGTTCTATATGATTCTGTAATGGCGGATACATATTACTATGCATTTGTCAAAACCCATAGAATGTACAACACAAAGAGTGACCCTAATTCCAACTATGGACTTTCATTAATTATAATGTATCTGGACTGGTTCAGGAATTATAACAAATGTACCACACTAAAGTTAATAATTTGTAGTTAATAATGTTACAGTAATAATGTTATATAAGTTATATAGATTACTAACGAGATGTTAATAATAGGAAAACCATGCTGGGAGGGATGAGGGGATATATAGGAACTCTCTATAATTTCCACTTAATTTTTCTGTAAACCTATAAATGTAAACCGTTATAAGAAATAAAATCTATTTTTTTAAACCATATTTTCCTATCTGGTAGCCTCTAGCTACATGTCACCATTGAGAATTTGAAATGTGGCTAGTCTAAATTGAGATGTGCTGTAAATGTAAAATACACTATGGGTTTCAAGGATTTTATATAAAAATATGAATGTATAATACCTCAATAATAATTATATATTGACTACACGTTGAGATAATAATTCTTTGGAGATGTTGGGTTAAATAAAATATATTAAGATAAAAAAATGAAAGGCTTACATGGCTACTGACTTGGGAATTGCAAGATGCACCACCACACACACACACGAGACTCTGGCTGAGGCAGGGGGTTCTAGATTTTGCAACCACCTCATAAATGTATGGCCTCCCACACTCAAACCCTCCTCTCCTGACTTGGAGCAAGGCTATTGCTATGGGTTGAATTGTGTCTCCCAAAAGATATGTTGATGTTCTAATCCCTGGAACCTATGAATGTGACCTTATTTGGAAATAGGGTCTTTGCAGATGTGATCAAGTTAAGATGAGGTCATTAGTGTGGACTCTAATCCAATATGACTGGTTGGAGAGGAAACAGCATTTCATGACAGAGGCAGAGATTGGACTGTTGCA
This sequence comes from Diceros bicornis minor, assembly GCF_020826845.1. NCBI lineage: Eukaryota > Metazoa > Chordata > Mammalia > Perissodactyla > Rhinocerotidae > Diceros > Diceros bicornis. Next base: position 2,270,578 of record NW_026691429.1, read on the forward strand.
GCTGCAGCCAATGAACACCAATGATTAGCGGCCACCACCACAAGCTGGGGGAGTCAAGGAAGGGCCTGCTGATACTTTGATATCAGATTTCTAGGCCTCAGAACTGGGAGAGATTGAATTTCTTTTGTTTTAAGTCACCCACTTTGTGCTATTTTGTTACAGCAGCCCTGGAAAGTCATACAAGTATAAATGGCAGAGGTCATGTCACACAGGAAACATAAAACAGAGGCAGAAAAAGGGGGATTTATTCTCTTCCTTCCAGGTTGGAGTGGTTTCCAGAAAAACTGGTTGCTGTAGCAGAGGTCCCTGGTGTCACTGTGGTTTTTCTGGGGCCACAGGAGCTGGTGAAGATGTTGGGCTGTTTGAGGAGACAGAGATAATGGTATGCAGAGCTCTAACTACTATGCTGGAAATTACGGAGATATTTGTGATTCAAGAGTCCTTAACTGGGGTAAAGGCCATCACAAGGTGATTGGAATCAGGTCCAACTTGTTCTTCCCCATTGATGTCTGAGAACAATGGGACCTTGTCCAATTCATGATGAACCAAAGAAGACCTTCCATGTAACCTTATTGATAATATTGAAAATTTTCCAAACTCTTAAGTGTCTATTGATAGGATGCTGGTTAAAGATATTATAATAAATTTCAATTAAGTAATCTAGTCATTAAAAATCAAATCGGAGTCTATTTTTGAGCAAAAACTAAGTTTAGCTATTATAGGATAACAACGTTGTGAAATGAAATTTTTATGTTTATCTACATAAGAGGAAAATTGGCTGGAAGACAAAGCACCAAAATGTTAATAGGGAATATCTTTGAAAGATGAACTTACAGTTGACTCAGTTTTCATTTTTGTCTCTCTTTGCTTACCTGGTTTTCTACTAAAATCATGCAATTTTGGTAATAAGGAAAATTGTGTATTGTTTTACATGACTAGACCATCATCGCTGAAGATTCTAATGAAACAGGTGGGAGAAATAAGGGATCAGGTGTGTCTCTGACTTTTGTCAGGAAATAGCTCTCAAATCTCTGGCTACAAGAGGAGTGCTGCTTTTCTGGGGTAAGGGCTTAAACAGCTTATTCCCTCTCCAAAGAGAAAAATATCTAACGTGTGGTTCAAGCCTGCAGATAAACTGCGGAACCTAAAAGACAGTTGTCTTCAGATCACTGTTATAATCTCCATCTTCTTTTAGTCTCCTAAGCTGTAGCATCGCTTTATCCATCCTATGTCATCCATGAACCCTTGTTGTTGATGTTAGTGGTGGTGGTTGTGTATGTGTGTGTATGTGTTTGTGTGGAGGTAAAGGTGAGGGGAGGGAAAATGTCAAGGAAATAATAATGGCAAAGATGGCATCATAAAATTGAGACTTCACAAGGACTAGCCACCAGTCTTAATCTTACATGCATCTTAAAATCCTGTGTCATTAAAATGTGACATTGGTGACAATCCCAACTAAATAAGAATACACCTCTAATTGTTGACTCTGTTTCACTCTTGAGTTTCTGTCCAACTTTCGTGTTTTCCTTTTTTTTTGGCAATACTTTAGTTTCTAGAGAACGAAACTCCTAGGAAACAGTCCCTTAATAACATCAAATCTGATTCCCAAGGGCCAATTATCCACTCTTATAATGGTCTCTCCACCATCAAAAATGTGAAAGGCCATTGGCTAGAGTGTAAATCTTGGAGTTATGCCAGTGGCACACTGTATTTCCCTAATTGAACTTCTGCACCTGGTTTGGCCGAAACTAAGAGACAGTACTGAACTCTGCAATGTGCAGGATGGCAAAAAAGGTCAGCCCCAGGCCGACTCCAAGACCCAGAGGGCATTTGTGGATGCCAGCTATTAACCTAAATTATCTTTGTTCCCTCTCAGGACTCTACTGCTTTCTTGCTTTCATTGAGATTCAAAAGTTTTCAACCCAAGGTTTGTTGATGGTGAAGGAAGTGGTTAGTACCTCTTGCATTTCTACAGCACTGGGTTTTCAACACAGTCCCTGTGTGTGATTTTGTGTTATCCTACAACCATTTGGAGGTAAGAAAGACAAACCTTGTCCTCAACCTGTTTCCGATGGAGAAAGTGTGGCATAGAGATGGTAAGTGAACTTCTTAAGTAATGAAGAGAATATCACACAGAGAATGGAGGCCAATGCTATTTGATCTACAGTTAGACAAATGTACTTGAACCTCTGCTCCCATAGATACCAACAGATGACCTTGGGGGAGTATGGAACCTCTCTAGGTTGCTTCTTCCTCAACTTGAAATGGGAACAATAATCTGTATAGGATACGACTATTTTGAGGAAATGCAATAAAATAAATAGAACATCTGCACAACATTTCGTGGGATGCCTTATGTGTGATAAATTCTTAGTAATGATAGACGTTATTTTAATCAAAGCTACATTTAACTAGATTCTTAATTGCAAAATGAGATAAGGCAGAATGCTTCACTCCCTTGTTAATAAATAACTTCTTAGAAAATAATAGAAAAGGACATTTTGTCAATTGTTTCCATTATGTAAAAATAATGACCCTTCAAATGCTTCTGATACTCATTCTTTATAACCATAAGAGAGTAATCTCATTGCTTCTTCACTTCCTGCGGCCATAGAGGGGCATCTACAATAGGTAACATTTTTGCAATATTTTGCAGAATATATATGGCTCTTTTGTCTACTTGAATATACTTCTTTTTTTCCCTAAAAATAACACCTTAATCAAATGAGCATGTATAGGTTTTCATTGGAATGTAAATCTACGATATTTGCATTTGAGTATTACATTACTTGCTAAACTGGAAGCTGATTTAGATTCAGAAAGGATATGGATTTATAGCTGTTAAGGAAGATAAGAGGGTGCAAAATATTTGCACATAATTTGAAAATTACATGGAATCTAAAGACCAGAATTATCCATCAGTAGTTTTTCCTGGGAAAACCTAAAATGAGACCCCATTACAACTGTTGTGTGTCCACAATGATGCGCGTGCACATTGAAGCAGTGTGCTGTAATAGCCCCTGTGAATATATTTCCCTAGTATGCCAGAATCTATCCGTCCTGCAATCTACTAGCTGACAGACCATGGGCAAGTGACTTCTCTTCTTTGAATCTCATTTTCCTGGTCAGTAAAATGGCCTTAAGAGTTACTGTATGAGGGCCGGCCCTGTGGCTTAGCGGTTGAGTGTGTGCGCTCCACTACTGGCTGCCTGGGTTCAGATCCCAGCGCGCACCAACGCACCGCTTGTCCGGCCATGCTGAGGCCGTGACCCACATACAGCAACTAGAAGGATGTGCTACTATGACATACAACTATCTACTGGGGCTTTGGGAGAAAAAAAGGAGGAAGGATTGGAAATAGATGTTAGCTCAGAGCTGGTCTTCCTCAGCAAAAAGAGGACGATTAGCATGAAAGTTAGCTCAGGGCTGATCTTCCTCAAAAAAAAAAAAAAAAGAAGAGTTACTGTACGAAGAGGCCTGCTTCAATGATTAAGTAAGATAACTCCAGTAAACTGCCTATTTCAGTACTCGCCAGAATAAGTGCACAATAACTGTTGTTCCTATTTCCTCCAACTCAGACACTGATCATAATGTTGGAAATCAGATGACTTCTCTATTGCACACCAGCAATGAAGAACACTTCTTCAGAGGCCTGCAGAAGCAATGCATTAGTGAGTTCAGGACCCAGGGCTTACCTAGCGGCTCAACGGACACAGATCATTTCATCCTTTCCCCAAGTGGTTGTTCAAAGTGAAATGTCAGAAATCATACAAAATGGTATTCAAAGTGGTGTATCTTCCTCAGTTGAAGATGGTATGTCTTTTATTTCTTTTCAAAAATACCATTTGGAAGAAAAAGTGAAAATGAGGTGAATTTTCTTGTCTTTCTCAGTAATAGTGTCCAAGGACAAAATGTATAGGTGTGAAGAGGGGCCAAAAAGGGAAGAAGACCAAAAAAAAAAGGAAGAGAAAAGAATTAAAATATATTATATGGAGTGTATTTATTGAAAGGAGTACATAATCTCCCAGGTGAACAATTTGGACGCATGGTTTGGGACACAATTTTAAATTTTTTTACTTACTTTATCATATGTTAGAGCATAAATCTCTTGATTTATAATTTTATCTCATTTGGCTTAAATACAAAAGTTTCAATATCACAACTAATGAAATTAAAAGTAATTTAAAAATTAAATCTTATACAAATAAATCTGCCCCCTGAATCATAGCCATCTGCTTCCAGAGATGATGGAGAAAGGGTGTGAGATAGGACCATTATGGATAAGAAGATATGAAAAGGACTTGGATCTTGGGAAAAGGAGAGGAGATGGAGGGGATTAGAGAGAAAGCCTCATGAGGAGAGAGAAAATGAGTTATAGGTTTGGTGAGGTGATAAAGAAGGAAGAACTAGAAATAGAACTGGTGCTGAAAACAATCTGAGGTGTAAGAAGTCCAATATGAACCTGGGGATTCTGGCTGATGGAAACCATGGCTTTAAATAGTGACAGGGTGACTCATGACACCTCACTGAGTTGATGTAAAAGAATGAAATACAGGTCAAGAAATTCTAAATCAAGTCTTATTAAAAATTCTTAGGGTTTTCATCAGAGAAGTCTTTTATCCTAGAAGCAGCCGAGATGCAGAGGTTCTCAAGCCTGAGCATCATCGTCAGCCCCTGGGGAGCTTGTTCAAACAGATTCCTAGCCCAGGACCCAGAATTAGATTCAGTAGGGCTGGGTGGAGCCAGGAAATTTGCATTTTTAACAAGCTCCCGGGTGATGCTGATGCTGCTGGTCCAGAGACCACACCTTGAGTAGGACAGTTCAAGAGGATTGCTCCAATGTTTTCCAAAAGAGTTTTAATCACTGCTGAAAGAAAACTTCTTTTTTGTCTAATAACATAAGCTGGCAACACCAATCATGTTCATAGATCGTCCATTGAACAAATGTTTACAAAGTGTGTACCACTTGCCCTGTGTCAGACTCAGCACACAAAAGGATTCAAGTAACAAAGATTCCAGTTGACTTGATGCAGCCCAGGGTCTAAACTGAATTCCTATCCTCTCCTCCACTCTAACAGTTGCTGTGACATGTGAAAATATCTCCACTCCTTGTCCCCCAAATGCAACGTGCAATAACATCACAAAGGGTTATGAATCTACCACTGACACAGGATTTATTCCATGTTCTGGAAGGCAGAATTTTACAAATGACACAGAAGATTGCAACGGTAAGTCCAAATAGAGTAACAGCCTTAGAAAATCAGAACGGAGTTAGATGCAGCAAAATTGAACCAGTTCCTTAGAATATGGCGTGAGATTCTAGAGGAAAGCTGCCGAAGTGAGCACAGATGCCAGGACGACAAGTCATAGAACTGAAATGTGACGCCAGGACCACAATTGATTTTTCTCTTTTATCGGTTGCTTTTAAAAAATAACAGTGAATGTTGAAAGTAGTCCACACCTTAGAGTCTTAACTTATTCTGCAATAACTAACTAATAGACCAGAGTTTTCAACCAAAGCCCAAGGCCATCTCTAGTTGGAAATGTTACTAAGCAAATAGAGAAGCCTGTGCACATTATCAAAAGCAAAAAGCAGGAAACAAATGAGAATCATAACAGCATAACAGATGACTTTTTCCCATTTTTCCAGTCTCTGTCCTAGATGTTGATATTGTATTACTAGTTTAGTCTTCTATTCCCATTTTGATTATCTCTGTGATCCTGGAGAATTATTATCTCTTTGCACAGAAGGCTGTTACTGCTAAGAATTCTCCCAAAGAACATACACTCAGATAGTTTTTAAGATCTTAGTATCTTAGGAAAATCTCTTATCTCTTCAGTCCAGCCGTCCATATCAATGGCTCCCAAACCTGTATGCTGAATGAAATCACCTAGCGTTTTTCTGAAAATATCAGATTCTAAATCCCACCTCCTCTGAAATTCATTTTTACTGGGTCTGAGACTGACTTTGGGATTTATATTTTCAACAATTATCTCTAAATATTTCTGATGCTGTCAGTCCACAGAAACGTCTTGTGCACCACCGCCAATGGATAGGTGGAGCGTATACATTCAGCTGGTTTGATTATGAACTGTTTGCTCCATTTCACAGATGAGGATGAATTCCACAATAGCACTGCCTGCCCACCCCCAAATTCTTAGACCTATCCAATTGGAAGCTACCTTCGTACCTGTCAACCTGGTTTGGCTCCAAGTAATGGAAAGTCAAACTTCACACATGAAGAGGAAGAACGCACGGGTAAGTAGTGATAAAGCCCAGTGTCTGTGGGCCACCAGGAATGCAGATGAAGTCCACAGTGTTAGGTTTATTAATGTGCTGCAGCAAAGTGTACCTCCCATTGGGAAGCTTCAGTGTTTCACTAAGAAGATGATAGAATGGGGTTATTGAAGGGTCTGGCCTTACGCCAGGTGGCTTTGAGGAGAGCTAAGGAAGCAAGGATTTATTCTGTAAATGGTGCTGTCAGGAAATGAGGGCAACGTGATGAGTGGGTATTTTGACTTTCAGGTAGGAGATGAGACTAATGAAATTGGGTAAGAGTTGTCCTTGGTTCAGAAGCAGATGCATCCATGTCAGTCAGGAGATTGGAATGTTTGGGAATTTGTTAGGAATGTAAATTTTCAGGCCCCACCCCAGACCTACTGAATTGAAATCTGTGGGGATGGGACCCAACGGCATGTTTGAACAAGCCCTCCAGGCAGTGCTGATGCACACCAGAGTTTGAGAACCACCGTCTTAGGCCAACTACAACAATACTCTAAAAATAGGGCAGGGTCCATATCATACTAATCATGTCAAGAATTCTTGCCCACCAATGCTGGTGATAGGTTACACTGTTTTATATAATAAAACGGGCCATGGCTAGTGTAGGGAATAGTCTATAGAGATGGTATAAGGAGTTTGAGAGAAATATTTAAGAACTTTTGAAGGTAAACATTCTTCATTAATGCTACTCTGTCTCCCTGAGTCTCCAAACTTTTTTTTTTTTTAGAAAACTTGATCCTGTCTCACTTTTAGATACTTGATGCTACAGGAATCTGAGAAGAAAAACGGGGAGAATTTTTTTCATCTTGTAAGGTCAACTAGTTCCTGACCTTGAAGAAGGAACTCTCTCCAACCTTTGTTTTTCTTTTCATTCTTAGAAATGACCCCTAATTGTTCTCAACTTGGCAAAAATAAATTTTCCAGAGACTGTGAAGTCCAGGTGAGTTTCACACCATCATCAACTTGTGGACTGGGCATGAAAAGGGGAGACAGAATATACTTAAGTCTCTTGCAACATTTTTGAATATGTTGTGTGGTAGATATTTTTTCCAAACACGAACCCAAATGTACCATCCTTATTTATTCATTAGATACCCGCTAATTTAAAATACGACTTTTCAAAATGCAATATGATAAGTAAAACGTGGTGAGGCATGTATAGGAATTCTGTGTACTCTTCTGCAATTGTTTTGTGAATCAGATAGAGAAGTGACCATTAGCCTTATTGCACCCCTGGAGCTGGGCATCCCACACACACACGGATTTAGTTCTTACACTCTCTGCTCTCTTCATTTCACCTATTTGCTTATTTCCCTATCAGGAACAAAATTTTTAGTTAATGCAGCTTTATATGTTTTAATAACTCATAGCTCAAGTCATTAAAATTTCATTTTTTTCTGAATCTCAGTTGAACAAGCCTTTCTTTAATACTAAGTATGTTGAATGTCACAAAATATCACTCAAGTGGTCAATTCAGATACTAAATCTCTTAGGACTGATTTTTTTTTTTTTTACATATAGACTTGTCCTGAGAAGACCTATTGGAAAATTGTACTAACTCTCTATAAATGCATAATTAGCTTTAAGTCAATGTCATGGTCACATGAACTCTCAGCCACTCAAAGTCTTGTCTGCCCAAGTTAAATACACATATTTCTATGAAGCCCAGATCTCTGTGGTATAAAGAAAATGTCCAAATCACCTTTCTTATGTGTGTTTTTCTAGGTGAATTCCACAAATTATTGGAATAACAGTAGATGGGTTTGCTCTGACTTAGGAGGCTCTCACATAGGTGTGGAAATGGGAATGCGACACTGTCTTTAAAGGTTTGAAATCCTTTCTAATATTTTAATATCTTTTCATGCTTGGTGATTCTCAAACTTGACCAAACATTAGAAAGACTTGAAGGGCTGTAAAAAATGTACTTATACTGAGTCTTGGTTCAATCAGAATCTGTGAGGGTAGAGCTCTATTGCCTGTATTATCTAACTTGCCAGATGATTCTAATGCACAAGGTGGTTGAGAACTATTACAAATGGCTCCTGGGGTTTCCTCTCACTCCTCTGGATAGCAGGCCAGATCACTGGAATCCTAGTTCATTTTCGAAGAAAAGGGGAGCACATACAGAATAATTATCCAGATCACTAATAAGACATGGGGTTCAGAGAATTTTTCATAATTAAAACTGTTTCCAAAAGAGGTCTCTGAGTGTACTGAGGACGGTATGCTTCTCTCTCCCTCCACCCCCATCCCTTAAAAGCTCCTCAACCTAGAAGCCCACAGACTTACATGTATTTTGCCTAATTCATTAGGTAAACAGGTGAAAACAGGTGTCCTTTGCTGCCCCAATACATGAAGTCACTGATAGTTCACCAGATTCTTTCACCATATTGATTAACTCTATTCATTTTACTATATTTTTGATATAGTTGTTGTTTTACTCAATTGGTTAACAATGGATCTTTACAGTAAGAGAATAAAGGACAGAAGAAAGAGAACGGGAACAGGAAAAGCAACACATACAGGAAAAATAATGACAGAAAAGGTAGAATGTGGGACAGGAAGGCAGAGCAGCATTCATCCCTAGTTTTTCAAGAAGTGATCTGACACCAGCAGAACAGAGTTACTTCCTACCAGGTTTGAAGAATTGCATTGATTTCCCAAGCATTCACTTGCAATGCACCTATCATCTTGATATGTAGGAAGACAAGCATCCCCAAGGAAGGTGTTTGTTTAGTTCCAAATGCTTTAGAGAAAGATCTGGGCACAGAATGAGCAGTTTCAGACATCTCTTTCCATTTCCTTAGTGACATTATCTATATTTTATGGCAGGGAATAGCTAATTCTTTTGATCTCCTCACCAACATTACCGCCCATGGAACTACCTGAAAGAAAGAAGAAATGGCTGTGGTGGTAACTCTGCATCTTCAGAGCGTTCAATCGGCAGCATACAGTGTGGCTCAGAAACAAACAACAGAGGGCAGACGGAGGGTAGAGACACAGTTTATGGGTAAGCCCACACCAGTCACGCTTCCTCGCAAGGCATCTGCTTGAATGTATGTATTTCAAAATGGGTTGTCTTTGCAAAAAAAAATTCACGGCCCGCAATTAAAATAATAATCTTTCAGAACCTACACAGGCCAGGATTCCTGGATCATCCACAGAGTGTTACTTATGTCCTAGAATAATGAAATCATGGGTGGAAGGATTGTCACTGGTCACTCTCAGTCTAACCACATATCTAACATTCTTTCTGGGTATTTTCCCAGTTCATATTTCAATGGGGACCCTCAGCTGCTATCCTGGGGGGACTTATAACTTATCTAGTGCATGGTTTCTTGACTTTGGCGATATTGATATTGGGGCTGAAGCATTCTTTGTTGTGGGGGCTGCCTTTGCATTATAAAACAATTGGCAGCAAAATGGTATCTAGATGCCAGAACCAACTTTCTCCCCACCCCGACATCATGACAAACCAAAATATCACCAGATAGTACCCAGTTTTCCCTGAGGGGCACAAATAACACCTGGTTCAGAAGCACCGATATGGAGAAATAAGATGTGAGTACATGAAATAGTACCCTTACATGGCAGACATTATAATCAGTGTAAAAGGACTTTATTTCCCAGAGGATGGAAATCCTACTTTCAGGTAGGGCCGCCAAAGGAACCGTTCAATAAGATCAGAATCAAGGATGTGGTTAAGGAGGGAGAGGAGAAGGAAATACCATAAAAAATAAACTGACCCATCATGCAGTGATTGATGGATGGATATCTGCATAAATAAGTGATGAAAGCCATACAGAAGAATGTTAGCAACTGTAGAGTCTGGGTGGTGGGTATTTGGGTGTTCAGCGTGCAATCTGCCTGACCATTTGTGATAAAATGTCAGGAACGTATTTTTTTAAATAAAGGAAAATACCAGTAAAACAAAGCCGATTGCAAAAGTTACTGGGCTCAAGGAGTTTGTAATCTGATTACACATGAATGTAAGATAAGTACACAAATAACAACTCCTTGACCACAAGACAAAAGCATTTTAGAACTAGGAGTAGACCATTGTACCTTATTTCCAAGGTGAAGCACATGGTTCAAAAGCTTTCACCAACTCTATCCAATTTGGTTCTCATGACAGTCCTGTAGAGTGAGCAAGGAAGGTACTGCATTTTATAGGTGATGGAATGGATTCAAGGAGGTTGAGATTTAATCACTATGTGATACGCTACTAAAGAGGAAAATTTGGGACTCATTCTCAGATCCTCCTGCTCTGGATCCAATGCTGTTTCCACCCTCTTTGCCACAAGCCAGTTGCCGTTATGACCTCTCCAGCGCAAAGAAAAGGCTGTCATCTCAGGTGGCTGCAGCTGCTGTCACCTAGAATTGGGTCTCCAGGTATTTCTGATCCCCAGACACTGGCTGCTTCTCTCATGGAGCATCTTTGGCACTGATCCCGCAAGAGACCTGCAGGCAACCCATGATGCCCCAAGGCCACTCCCCCAGTTGGCATCTTAGAAGCCTCCCCTCAGCCTCTGAGCTACTGGAACAGGATCCTCTCATCCTGGGAGGAGCTCTCTGGAATGGGGTTCCTTTCAACATGGGCTCCAGACTAGCTCCCATTTGCAGATCTGAATCTCCTTCCCTAGTACTCTGCACCTTTGCATCATGATTCCACTGCAGTACTCTTTATTCTGCTATTAGGCAATGGCATCTTCTGTCTCAACCAGGAAACACTTTACACTTCTCGAGGTTATTGTGAATAATGCCTCCATGACCCTGGGAGTACACATATCTCTTGAGATCCTGATTTTGTTTCCTTTGGATGTATACCCAGGAGTAGTATTGCTGGATCATAGGGTAGTTCTACTTTTCGTTGTTTAGGGAACCTACATACTGTTGTCTTAATGCCATATCAATTTATATTCCCCACCAACAATGCACGACGGTTCCCGTTTCTCCACATCCTCACCAACAGTTCTTACCCTTAGGGTTCCATTTTCTTTTTTTAAATAATAGCCATCCTAAGAGGTGTGAAGTAATACCTCATTGTGGTTTTAAATTGCATTTCCCTGATTATTAGCGATGATGAGCACCTTTTCATGCACCTCTTTACTATTTGCATGTCTTCTTTTGAGAATTGTTTGTTCAGGTCCTTTGCCCATTTTTTAATTGAGTGATTGGGTTTTTTTTTTTATATTGAGTTGTAGGAGTCTCTTATATATTTTGGATATTAACCCCTAGATAAATGGTTTGTAACTATTTTCTCCTATACAGTAGGTTGCCTTTTGTTGATGGTTTCCTTTGCCACATGGAGCTTTTTAGTTTGATATGGTCCCACTTGTTCATTTTTGCTTCTGCTGCCTGTGCTTAGGTGTTAAATCAAAAAAAATCATTGCTGAGACCAATGTCAAGGAGCTTCTCCCTATGTTATTTCTGGGGACTTTATGGCTTCTGGTCTTATGTTTAAGTCTTTAAACTATTTTGAATTGATTTTAGTGTATGGTTTATGATGAGGGTCCAATTTCATTTTTTTGCATGTGGATTTCTAGTTTTCCCAGCACCATTTATTGAAGATACTATCCTTTCCCCGTGTGTGTCCTTGGTGCCATTGTCAAAGATTAGTTGACCATATATCTGTGGGTTTATTTCTGGGCTCCCTATTCTGTTCCATTTGCCTATGTTTCTGTTTTTAGGCCAGTACCATACTGTTTTGATTACTACAGCTTTGCAGTATACTTTGAAATCAAGAAGTGTGTTGCCTCCATCTTTGTTTTTCTTTCTCAAGATTACTTAGGCTATTTGTGGTCTTTTACAGTTGCATAAGAATTTTAGGGTTGTTTTTTCTGTTTCCATGAAAAATACCATTAGAATTTTGATAGAGATTAAATTGAATCCGTAGACTGCTTTGGGTAGTACGTACGTTTTAACAATTTGATTCTTCTAAGCCATGAACATGGGATATCTTTCCATTGATTTGTAATTCTTCACTTTTTCCAGCAATGTTTTATAGTTTTCATGTACAGGTCTTTCACCTCCTCGGGTCCCCAGAGGCTGGCCTGGCACTGAGGCAGGTCTGAAGCCTATGTTCACACGGCTAGCCTTGTGCTGGGGACCACTGGTGCAGGCCTGTAAACCAGGTCTGCAGGGGCCAGCCTGGCATTGGGGTTTTTCCATTTGAAGAATTTCCTGAAATTTTTAGAACAAGTGACTCAATATTTTCTTCAAGTCTCTCATATCCTAGAATAAATTTTAAATATTGGCACTGGACTTCAGATTTTAAGAACATGTCTCTCTCTCTCTCTTTTTTTTGAGGAAGATTGGCCCTAAGCTAACATCTGTTGCCAATCTTCCTCTTTTTGCTTGAGGAAGATTGTCCCTGAGCTAATGTCCGTGCCAGTCTTCCTCCACTTTGTATACGGGATGCCATCACAGCATGGCTTGAGGAGTGGTGTGTAGCTCTGCACCCGGCACCCAAACCTGCAAACCCCGGGCCACCGGAGTGGAGCACGCGAACTTAACCACGATCCACCAGGGCTGACCCAAGAACATGTTTTATGAAACAAATACAAGGGCATCTCACGTGTCAGTATATCCCACTAAGTATGGCTGCTACCTGCTTATTATTGCAAGAGCTGCTGGGTCCAGAGAGGGCATCATAGATATTTTATGCCAAAAAGAAAGAGTCCAGTGAAAACTGCTTTGATGAGAAACAGTAGGTCCATTTCTGACTCTTCCAGCAGCCTGACCTTGAGGCGAGGTGTTTTTTTTTTTTTTTTTTGCTGAGGAAGATTTGCCCTGAGCTAACATCTGTTGCGAATCTTCCTCTCTTTTTTGGTTGAGGAAGATTAACCCTGAACTAACAACTGTGCCAATCTTTGGTCACTGCCACAGCATGGCTGACAAGTGGTGTAGGTCTGCACCCAGGAACCAAACCTGCAAACCTGGGCCGCCAAAGTGGAGCTGGCCAAACTTAACCAGTATGCCAGGGGGTTGGCCCCTAGGCAAGTTTTTGATGTTCTGAGATTTAGTTTCCTCATTAGGGTTGTTGTGGTAACTTAATGATATAACATAGTTGATGCACTCAGCAGTTTTTCAACAAACAATAGTTCTTTTCCCCACTTTGGATGCAAAGTTCTCCAGTTGGTCTAAAGCTGGTCACTCATAGCTGGTAGGCTCAAACAAGGGTCAGCTAATTTTTTTAGTAAAGGACTAGACACTAATTATTTTCACCTTTGCTAACCGTATGGTCTGACAAAATGACTCAATGCTGCCACTGTAGTGCAACATCAGCTACATAACGAATAGGTGTGTTCCAACAAGACTTCGCTTATGGATGCCGCAATTTGAATTTTGTTCAATTTTCAAGTGTCATGAAATATTGTTCTTTTATTTTTTCAACTATTTGAAACAGTAAAACGAATTCTTAGCTCAGAGGCACATGAAAACAGGCAGTGGTTCACATCTGCCACGGGTCATAATTTTCCATCCCTTGGGCTAGACCTGTTCAAGTTATTCATACAAAGATAAGATTGGGGCTCACAGGACACAATTATAGTCAAGGAGTAGAGATATGAGGGAGGGAGCAAATGTGGGAGGGATTATTCAATCAACAATATACCTGTGCAATTATACCTGTGTTTTACCCTCAAATATGCATAAATTGTTAACTCTAATAGATTTACATATATTGATACATATATTTACATATACTGACTGAAGTGATTGTAAAATACAATATAACAAGGTTATTATTCTCTTTTCAGATGAAAAATGGAACTGAAAGGCCTCTATGTGTCTACTGGCACAAAATGGCCTAGTTCAATGAAGGCTGTCATGTCATCTTTTGTATGTGACACAAACGGTATGTTCCTGCAGTCGCCTCTCCAGTTTTGCAGTACTTATGGCATCCAGTGTGATGAAGGCACGGTCTTAAGTGTATTACTAAGCAATTAGAGTCTGATAATTACATTTTTTATAAAATAAATCTTATTCCAAATTTATATTCAGTGAAGGATTTAAATATATATTGATTTTATTTAATTAAGACAATGTATGCTTGCTGGTTTTAAAATGGGAAATACAGAAAATTACAAAGAACAAGAAAGATCTCTACAATGCAGAGATAATGAAAATTAATTTAAAAAATAAATCCTGTAATTTTATGCGTGTATTCTTTTTCAAATGTGTGACCATACTCCATATCAGTGGTTCTCAACTGGGAGCAACTTTGCCCTCTCGAGGACATTTGGCAATGGCAGGAAACATTTTTTGTTGTCGCCACTTGGTGAGAGAGAGTGCTCCTGGCATCTAGTGGGTCAGAGGGTTTTGCTAAATATCCTACAATGCAGAGGACAGCCCTCCACGACAGAGAATCATCCAGCCCAGAACGTCAACAGCGCTGAGATTGAGAGACCCTGATCCATGTAGTATATATACAGCTTTGTAAATTTAACATTGTCATGGACACTGTCTAATATCCATAAGTGGTCTGAAAACATAATTTTTTAAGTGCTGAATGGTACTCCAGATCAAGAATGTATAATAAATTAAGCAATTTTACCCTATTTACAATAATTGTAAATTTATTAAAGAATACAAAGGTCCAAAATGAGTTGATATCTTTTTTCTTTTGCTGGATTCAGTAAGCTCCTGTGCTGACTGTGATCACCAGTGGGGCTGAGTGTCTCTCTGCTGTGTCTCCTCATGGCGGCCCTCATCTTTCTCCTGTGCAGATCTATCCAGAACACCCGCACCTCCCTCCACCTGCAGCTCTCACTCTGCGTCTTCCTGGCCCACCTGCTCTTCCTCACGGGCACCAAACAAAGAAATCCCAAGGTAGAAAAACTAACCTTAGCTCATTCTTCTTTATGGAGAGCTTGCCAATGAGGAGAAAAGAGGTATATGGAGATGTGATGTGACAAGAAATACCCTGATGGCAAACTTCAAAAATGTTTCATTTGTTGCTGCCATTTGCAAAGCATTTTGTATAGGTCAAGTTGTGTGATTTTCATAATTTAATTTAATTGGCTGCATTCACTGACTTTAACAAATATTTATTTAGGGCCAACTCTGGATGTGGAACTTTGCTAGGCACTAAGGATACACAGTTCCTGTCCTCATCCAATTAAAACCTAAAGAACTTGTTTTCACAGCAGGAGCAAACACACAGGGATTCAGGACCCCATAGGTGAGACACCTACCACTGTCAAAATTAAGAAAGACTCCCTGAAGGAACTTATGTCTAAGCTGTGTCCTTTAGTTAGTGGAAGAAGTTAGTGAGTAGAAGGAAATAGTATTCTAGAGAGACCTGATGAAGGCCTGGATGTGAGCTGGGTCTCAACCTATTTGGGTAACCTTAGGTAGCTCAGTTTACCTGGAAGAAGGATTCTCACACTTTCCCATGCGTCAGACTCATCCAGAGGGCTTTTGAAAAAATGAGCCTTACACCTAGGTTTTATGATCCAGTAGGTCTGGCATACAGTCTGAGAACCTATATTTATAACAAGCTCCCAGGTCATATTGATGCTGATGGTCCAGGGACCATACTGAGAGCCACTAACACGGAATATATGCTGGGATTGAGGAGGAGGCAATACCACCTTCCAGGTGTTCTGGGTGTTGTGTGGTATCTTAGCCTTTAAACCTGAATAAACAGAATGTAGAGAAACGTTCAAGGCTGAAAACTGCTCTAAGGTGGTGGCAACTAAGAAGGAAATTGAATGGATTTGAGTGTGAGAGAAGATGCAGAATCTACAGCACTTACTCACTGCTGGGATGTGGAGGATGAGGTTGGGGAAGTTATCAGGAGTGACACCCAGAATGCAGGTTTGGCCAATGGAATGGATGGATGATTGTCCTGTTCACAGAATACAGTGTAAGGAGCTCATTAGATCAGATCCCTTTGAGACATGTTGAGATGTCCTTGGCAGATCCAAATTGAAGTGGTTAGAGGACAATTCCCTCCATAGATCTAGTGCTCAGGCAAGAATACACCTGGAAATAATTAGCACACCAACTGGAGGTAATGGAAACCAGGGAGAGGATGAAAACTCTTGGGAATAATGATGCAGAATGAGAAGGGTATTGAGGATGAAATTCTGAAGGACAGGCAAAACAAAGCAAAAAAAAAAGATAGAGCACAGCCAGGGAGGGAAGAGTTTTAAGTGTCAAATGTTGCAATGGCTCAAGACAATAAAGCGTGAACAGTTTCTATGGTCAAACCCAAAAGTGGCCATTGGTGGATCTGGTGGAAGCTGCGGAAAAGCAGTAGTCAGGCAGAAGCCGGGTGGTGCTGGGGGAGGGCTGAGGACCGAATGGGTTGTGGAGGGAAGAGGGAAAGGAGAAGGCAGCACTCTTGAAGAGGGAGGAGGAGACGGGGATGAACCTGGAGCAGAACTTGAGACCAGCGAGGTATTTGGTTTTAGTAAAATGAAAGAGACTTGATAATATCTAAATGCATTTCAGAAGGTGCCCAAGAGAAGAACCACGACTAACAACAGACAGGGGGACCCAAGCAAGACTAAGAGGCAGGATAGAGAACAAAAACGAGGTTTTCACTTTGGAGGGTACTGGGGAAATGGGACTACATCAAACTAAAAATCTTTTGCACTGCAAAGTGAACCACCAACAAAACAAAAAGACAATCTAACTACTGGGAGAAGATATTAGCAAACCATCCATCTGATAAGAGGTTAATCTCCAAAATATACAAAGAACTCATGCATCTCAACAACAAAAAAACTAAAAACCCACTTAAAAAATTGGCAAAAGACCTGAACAGACATTTCTCCAAAGAAGATATACAGATGGCTAACAGGCACATGAAAAGATGTTCAACATCATTAACTATCAGGGAAATGCAAATCAAAACTACAATGAGATATCACCTCACGCCTGTCAGAATGGCTATAATCAACAAGACAGGAAACAACAAGTGTTGGAGAAGATGTGGAGAGAAGGGAACTGTCATACACTGCTGGTGGGAGTGCAAACTGGTGCAGCCACTATGGAAAACAGTATGGAGATTCCTCAAAATATTAAGGATAGAACTACCATATGATCCAGCTATTTCACTGCTGGGTTTATCCAAAGAACGTGAAAACACCAATGCGTAAAGATACATGCACCCCTGTGTTCACTGCAACGTTATTCACAACAGCTAAGACTTGGAAGCAACCTAAGTGCCCATCAAGGGACGAATGGATAAAGAAGATGTGGTATATATACACACTGGAATACTACTCAGCCATAAGAAATGAAGAAATCCAGCCATTTATGACAGCATGGATGGACATTAAGTGTATTATGCAAAGTGAAATAAGTCAGAAGCAGAAGGTCAAATACCGTATGATCTCACAGATTAAGTAGTAGACAATAACAACAACAAACAAACACATAGAGACAGGGATTGTATTGGTGGTTACCAGAGGGGAAAGGCGCAGGGAGGAGGGCAAAAGGGATAATTAGGCACATGTCTGTGGTGATGGATTATAATTAGTATTTGGGTGGTGAACATGTGAACATGATGGAATCCATGCAGAAATAGAAGTATAATGAGGTACACCTGAAATTTATACAATGTTATAAACCAATGTTACCACAATAAACAAACAAACAAAAAACAGAAAAGAAAAAGGAAATGTAGAAGAATTTCTACACAGCGTTAACACATTTTAGTCAGAGACCATAAAAAACTATACATTATTTTAGTTCTTAGGCAGTATCTTAATCGGAATAAAGGAGGCAGAAAGTTAGGCTTATCTGGTAATAGAGTTTTACCAATTGAGTTTCATAAAAGAATTAAAAAGCAAGGGAGTTGCAATGAGCACAGGGGTGCATGTACCTTTACAAATTGGTGTTTTCAAGTTCTTTGGATAAATACCCAACAGTGGAATAGCTGGATCATATGGTAGTTCTATCCTTGATTTTTTGAGGAATCTCTATACTGTTTTCCATAGTGGCTGCACCAGTTTGCACTCCCACCAGCAGTGTATGAGAGTTCTCTTCTCTCCACATCCTCTCCAACACATGTTGTTTCCTGTCTTGTTTATTATAGCCATTCTGACGGGCGTGAGGTGATATCTCATTGTAGTGCCCATCAAGGGACGAATGGATAAAGAAGATGTGGTATATATACACAATGGAATACTACTCAGCCATAAGAAACGATCAAATCCAGCCATTTGTGACAACGTGGATGGACATTGAGGGTATAATGCAAAGTGAAATAAGTCAGAGGGAGAAGGTCAAATACCGTAGGATTTCCTTCATTAGGTAGTAGATAACAACAACAATAAACAAACACATAGGGACAGAGATTGGATTGGTGGTTACCAGAGGGGAAGGGGGGGAGGGAGGAGGGTGAAAGGGATAATTCGGTACATGTGTGTGGTGATGGGTTGTAATTAGTATTTTGGTGGTGAACATGATGTAATCTATGCAGAAATAGAAGTACAATGATGTACACCTGAAATTTTTACAATGTTATAAACCAATGTTACTGCAATAAACAAAAAGTTAAAAAAAAAAAAAGCAAGGGAGTTGAATATAATTGCCAAGACTGGCTGAAGCAGTATAAGTTGAGGTCTAGGATAGACAGGGAAGGAGATGAACAAAAGAAGGAATAGACTAGTGTGGAGAAAGCACAAGGATCAAGCCCGATGTCTTGGCAAAGTTTAAGAACAAGGATGTTTGGTGTCACTGCACGTTTAAAAACCTGGAAGGACAAGTTTAGAAAGAAGAATGTCTGAATTTAATGGCAAGGAGTATGGTGTGGCTGTGGAATTAGGCGTTCAAAGTGAAATGTAGATCATTGTAGGTAAGAGGTCAAGAAATTTAGAAGCCAAGGCAGTGGATACTGAATTTATCCAGGACAATGGCAGAAACTGGGCAGGCACTCAAATTGTAAAAGCAGAACAGGAGTCACTCAGTAATTAGGAAGTGCCAAGGATAAGAAAGGGTGAAGGATGACACAGCTGGAGCTGGATGGCAGGATTTTCTGTGCAGGAATAATAGACAGGAAATTGTGTTAATGAGTAAAAAGAGAACTGACCCACTTTTAGACCCTAAGGCGCACAGTCTACATGGAAGAGATATCTACTTAAGATAGATGCAGGGGAAGTAGTATCTCCAAAGGAGAATCAGATTTGAGGAAAATCAAGGAGCTGGAGGAGAGTTCAGTAAAGATGTGGCAGGAAATTCACAGGGCCAGGGGAACCGTTTTGAGGGAAGTGAGGCACAAAGTGGTTGGGTCTGGGCTGAGGAAACATGGAGTCATGTGGGAATGAGAGCATGGAAAATAATAAATGAAACATTTCAAACAATGATCAAGTGTGATAGGAATGAGACACACAGGGGGATTAGCTGGCCACAAGTTTTCCAGAAGAGTTGGTTTTTGTAAACCTTTGTAGTTGGGGCAGGAATCACGTCTTTCTAGAAGAAGACTTCAGACTCAATGCCAGCCCACCTAAGGAGGCAGACAACGGGGATTATTTTAGTTCTTAAACCTCTAACACATTGAATACTTTCCTTGTCCTGTGTCAATATTTTATAGTTACAAATATAAATTGTGAAATTTATTTGTAAATTTACTGTTTCTAAGTTTATATCTCTCTTCAGTAGTTCAAATGTGATGCTACAGTGGGAATAAAATTACATCCTAGATTTATTTGCCAACAAATCTAAACAAAAGAAGGACATTCAAAGAAGGCTAAGCAGGGCCGGCCCCGTGGCTTAGCGGTTAAGTGCACGCGCTCCGCTACTGGCGGCCTGGGTTCGGATCCCGGGTGTGCACCAACGCACCGCTTCTCCGGCCATGCTGAGGCTGCGTCCCACATACAACAACTAGAAGGATGTGCAGCTATGACATACAACTATCTAATGGGGCTTTGGGGGAAAAATAAATAAATAAAATTATAAAAAAAAAAAAAAAAAAGAAGGCTAAGCAAACTTCTCCCACTAAATGTGTCCCAAGACAGCCCTGAGGAGTAGCAGGTGGTGTGCTCTTTGTGCCCATCAGGCACTCCAGTGACTCTCCCCTCCCCTCCAGGTGCTGTGCTCCATCATCGCGAGGGTGTTGCACTAGCTCTACTTGGCCTCCTTCGCCTGGATGCTCCTCGAAGGACAGCAGCTCCTCCTCACCGTTAGGAACCTCAAAGTGGCCAACTACATCAGCACAAAAAGACTCAAGAAGAGGCTTCTGTATCCTTTTGGCTATGGGACCCCAGCTATGATTGTGGCTGTGTCTGCAGGGCTCAACCCCCATGGATATGGCACACCTACACAGTGAGTGGGGTGCTGAACTCCTGCTGATGGGGAAATGTGTGTACACCTCTCTCCATGGGAAATCAAGAGACAACAACAGAAAACTATTTAAGACAATCATCATTATAATTATTAATATTGACATCCATAATATTAACAGCAGTGATGCCAGCAGTTCTCACTTGCCGTTTCGTATGTCCAGGCTCCCTGCTAAACACTTGGTATATAATCCATTTGACACTCAGTATCCGCATTTGAAGTAGGGTTTATTCCTGTGTCCCCACTTAACAGGTGAGGAAACCGAGACTCAAAGCGGTTGTGATTAGTTCTTGGTCAGTGAATTAAGTAAGTATCAGATTTGCCTACTTCTGGAAGCTGTTCTCATTCAACTAAATTTTGCTGCATCCCTTAATCATTGTATTCACAACACGAAGCAACTTACTCATCTTCTTGGGCTTTTCCTCCTATCATCAATATCAGACTGTCAGGGGCCGGCCCGTGGCTTAGTGGTTAAGTGCGCGGGCTCTGCTACAGGCGGCCGGGTTCAGATCTGGGCGCACCGACGCACCGCTTCTCAGGCCATGCTGAGGCCACCTCCCACATACAGCAACTAGAGGGATGTGCAACTATGATGTACAACTATCTACTGGGGCTTTGGGGGGAAAAAAAAGGAGGAGGATTGGCCGTAGATGTTAGCTCAGAACCGGTCTTCCTCAGCAAAAAGAGGAGGATTAGCACAGATGTTAGCTCAGGGCTGATCTTCCTCACACACACAAAAATATATATCAGAGGGTCAGGAGGAAACAGTTTGGCATTTAAAGTGCAAGCAGGTGAGTTCCCTGAATTACCACTCAAATGTACACTATCATATAGATGGAATCATTAATTTCCGGGGTGTTATCGAGTAGTAGAGGTTATCTAAACTCTCATTCAGCCCCACCTCTCACACACATTTTATACATGGAAAAGCAGCCTGAGTAGTGGTTGAAAATGTCATCCTATTGAAATTCAGAGAAAGAAAACTCCTGTCTCCATATAAACAGAAATTAAATAAATTTCTCTAGATTAGTTACAGTGTTAGGAGGCCAATTCACTGATGTCAAGAAAGGTGCCTCATCTTAAATCCTATCCACTCATGAGAATGGCATCAGCATTCTGAATATATAATGCTTTCTAAATGTTTTAAAACTTAAAATTATTTTTTCTGATAAATGAGAATTTTTGTGTTGTTTTTATTCTCATGTACACTGTTAAATATATAGTGTTATGCGATAGTCTTTAGAAGAACTTGAAGTCCTCATCATTACTCTAAACATTCTTCCCAGTCTGAGGTTCTCCTCTGAATTAGCAAAAATCTGTGGATTCCTATTTCTATCTAACTATGTTGGTATACATTCTATTCTATTCTATTCAGAGCCTTTAATTAGATTTGGGATTGCTTGTCTCCATTCTTGTGCGCTCTAGCTAATCTCTACCTTAGTTCTCGCTGCAATTCTAATATATTTTGCATTCAGAATTTTCTTAAAATTTCCCTGTGCTGTTCAAATTCAATAACCAACAAATGGTCTAAACCAAGTTTATATCAAGTCAAACCGCCTATGACAATCTATCCAGGTCCTTCATAACCCAGCCTCACTCCACTTATTCCCAGAATTTTTCATGATACCTTACTGAATCCTCAGGCGACTACCTACCAGACGTCATCCAACCACATTCCTGTCCATCACGAACCTCGTGTGGCCACTGTAGTTGAACACTGAATGCATCTCTAATTATGAATTATTTTTATGGGAAACATACTGCATACGTTTTAGTATCCCTTAAGTATCTTACATTTACCTGAGGCAGTACCGAACAGTTCATATATATTTACTGATTCTTCTTTGATCAGTTGCTGGCTCAACGTAAAAGCAGTCTGTCTTCATAAACACACCCAGGACAAAATAAATAAAAGTTTAAAACCTAAGCATGGTTGAAAATAAGGAAACTGAACAGTGCTTTTACTTGTATCACAAGTAGCACTTTAAACACTATTAGTAAGAAAATACTATAGCAAGTCTCAATAGAAAAGGAACAGAATGTACGACACTTTTTTCTGATTCAATTCACTTTAAGAATTAACCTTAGAAATGCTATTTTAAGTACCATTATTGTTTGAGAGTACTAGCACACTTCACAAAGAAAGCAGAAAATCCCAAATATCAAGTTTCACTTTTACTCTACCTTTCCCAGATACACTCCACGAGTAAAGCTACATCAGCAACACCAAGGCAAACTGTTCTGGCAGGGAAGATGTCACAATTCATAGACTTGATATTTTAAAACACTTAAAGAGTTTTATAGGACTTAAGATGTATCTTTTGACATTTTATCAGAAGAGGTTAACCAGTGCAGCGTCCTATGAAGTATTACATGCGGTGAAAGTTAAACTCTCCCAAGTGTTTTCAACCATCGAGTCTGCTCCTGGCTGCATGTGCTCCGCCTCCTGCAGGCGTCTGGTTCTCAGTCATCTGCTCGGCAACCATGAGCCTGACAAACACTGCAGTAACGGTTATATTAAAAAATCTATCTTCAGGGGCCAGCCCGGTGGCGCAAGCGGTTAAGTGCGCACGTTCCGCTGCGGCGGCCCGGGGTTCGCCGGTTCGGATCCCGGGTGCACACCGACTCACCGCTTGGCAAGCCATGCTGTGGCGGCGTCCCATATAAAGTGGAGGAAGATGGGTATGGATGTTAGCCCAGGGCCAGTCTTCCTCAGCAAAAAAGAGGAGGACTGGCATTGGATGTTAGCTCAGGGCTGGTCCTCCTCACAAAAAAAAAAAAAAAAAAAAATCTATCTTGACACACATTACATTTTTTAAAAATCTCCTTGAAGAGATGAAACATTCTATCCTTTGCCTGATTCATCCAAAGGTGAATACAGAAAGTTTGAAAATACTCCCCTGAAGAAATAAGTTTAGGCTCTTAGAAGACTTTAGCAAACACTGGTTCCAACACTATGAACAAATGAGCTTTTACATGGATTTAAAACTATGCTAGGTGCGATGAGAGAAAAAGAAAAACCTAACAATGCTACTGACGAAAATAACAAATATAAAGATGACACAAATTATAGATTACCTTTTAGAAGATAAGAAAAGCAATGAAGGCTACAAAGGGGAAGAACATTCCAAACAATGGGAGGAAGGCATAGAGGTCAATGGGATACCGAAGGGACCCACCTGGGTAGCAAGGAACAAGCGTCCTTGAAGAACTGTGGGGATTCAGACACAGAGCTAGGGCTCTGCCAAATTATAAAAGGCCTTCCTTGAAAAAGCAAACGAGCGTAATTCCAGCAGCACTACAGAGCAACCAAAGATTTCTGAGGGCCAGTAGTGTTTAAGAAAGATAAGCCAATAGATTCAGGGGGAAGGTGGAATCAAATAAAGCAGCTGCGAGATCACAACAGTAATTCAGGAGAAGAAAATACAAAACAGGCTCACTGGGAACAGCCACATATGAAAAATAATTTGAAAGAAAAAAATATTCCACAACAGTGGTGTAGATAAAGGGAGTAATGTAGAGTGAGAAGCCAAAGCATATAATGGGCTCCCAAGTCTGGGCAACTGGGGAAACAGGAGGCCCAGGGACACAAAGGAGAGACTGGCAAGGAGAACTGGGGACGGGCATAGGACAAAGACGTCAGTCTGGAGCACTGAGTTTGAGGTAGAACAAAGGGGTGTATGTGTGTGCGCGTGTGTGTACTCCTCCAGATGAACAGAAAATTGTGCTTGCTGCACTGGGAAGATAACTCTTCTGTAATTTTAAAATCATATGCAGGTTTTATATATTAAAAGTTAACAAAGAATTATTCTAAAAATATTATGTCTAAGCAAATTACAATGGTGAAGAGCAAGATGAGGAAAAGTAAGGGAGATAGCTCAGTTCTATTCAAAGTGGAGTTACTAACACATTGAATGATTTATGGAATCAGAATTAGAGAAAAAAAGATCTCCTAGCTTACAGCCGACTGTATGCTCTAAGGATCCTTCTGTGAACTTAAGACACTTCAATAACGTCTATAATATACTTTCTCAACACTACAGATAAGACTTAATGTAATGGGAAGAACCCACCTAAATTCAACCTGAGGAAACAACTTCTCAAATATGGAATGGAATACCATATGCAAACAGAGAAGGGAAAAAAATGCCAGGAGTCAAAATAGAGAGAAATAACTGGTAATTGGCACTGGAGGCTGCAGTCTCAGACACAACACTGGGATGTACAAGCCTCGAAACAAACACACAAAAAACTGCAGTAAACTGGATCTCAGCCTCAACATTACCCCTCAGAGAAAACACTGAAAATCCCTCATAAAGTCAAAGTTAACTTTGGTCTTTCACAAATCTCGGAAATTAACTCAGATCAATTTTATTATGAAGTTATTTTCAATATAGACCTAAATATGCACCTAGATCTGGGATTTGTTTTATAAATTTAACAATCTTGTGAACACAGTGGACGCCAAATAATACCAAAGGCCCCTTCAGGCTCAGGAAAAAAACCAACAACAGTAACATCATACAAACAAAAACTCCAGGATCTGTCAATTTTGTAACTCTTCCCTTGGGCAAGTCTCTCTAACTAATTAGAAAGTTAAGTAGAATTAACCATTTCCAAAGGGCTGGGGAGGAAGGCCCTCGAAAACATGCAGAAAAATTGAGGAGCACAAGCAAACAAGTGACAATCCAAAGAGGGAACCAGTGGCATTCACTGGGCCGCAGCACCACTGCCAGCCGCAAACCCCAAGCATTAATAGGCAGCGTCCACACTGGACCTGTCAGAGCCAGACTGTTCGTGACGGGTGCAGGAGCACAGCTTGCAATTCTGAACTCCACCCTCAACAAAAGAGCCCAAACACAAACAGCCAGGACAAATTGTGTGTCAAGATAAACAAAACTGTGTGTGAAGATAAACAAAAGCAACTCATCTAGGAAGATGTTCCAAATTCCCCACAGTTTTCCTGAAATAAAAGACTTTCTAGAATCGCAGTTGCTATCTAAATCCATTAAAGACAGGAAAATAAATACGCCTATACTTCACAATGAGAAATCTAAGTAGAATCTAAACTATTTCTTGAGAGTGAAAGCAACAATGAGCGGGAAAGGAGGATTCAGGAATAGCCTTCCCAAGCAGGCTTCTATGAAACACTTGAATTACTAGAATGTGTTTGCCTTAGTCTTGCCTAAACATTGAAGAAAATGACAACATAAACCCTGCCATCAAGATTAGTAATTATATACAATAATTACACAAATGAGTAGGTAAGTTGGTTGATTTTTATTCTAAAGTCATATTATATTTTACATTATTTTTGCTCAATAGAAAATGCTATTACCATTGAAGAAATGAACTATAAATAAGTTATTCAGATAGCAGAAATTAGCCCTTTAAGTTTATAATAATTATTGATAAAAATTTCCACAAATTCATTCTATCTCAACTTACCCAAGATCAAGTATATAACAGTCTGCTTTTTAAACTCTGCAGGGCCACAACTATAACATAATTAAAACAACCTGTTATAATACAGTGACGCTGTGTGGGCCTCTGGGGTGTAGAGGTCTGTTTGCTCCTATATAGCAAACTATCCCTAGAAACTCCTACTTCCTACCTCCCACTTTCCTAATCCCGGAAGAATTGGAAGTTGTCAGGGGAAACCAGAAAGCTGAGAAACAAGCTTGTTAAATCAGTAACCTTAACAATACACATAATTTAAAGTCAAGAGGCTCTGCTCTGAGGTCTGCAATACAGGGACTCTCCAATCTCAAAGCACTGGTGCAATAATAGCTGCCATTTCCTTGTGAATCAGAGGTCATCTTAAACTTATTTGCAAGCTCAGAGCTGTGTTTTGGGCGAATGTCACGTATTTTGGAAAAATGACCTGATTGCAGCATTCTGTGTCAGATCCCGTAACATGGGAACAGGAGAACACACTATTCTAAACAGAAAGAAGAGAAGAATTATCTATTCGTAAATTGTAACCTTTTTGCTAAGTGGAAGTAAGATGTTGCTTTAGGAAAGAGAAATCATTAAAATGCACCAACAAAATATGATCATTTATATCTTTAAAAAAGGACCCCATCTTCCTTGTTTGTAAGCTCATTAACAGAGAACTATTATGGGCAAAGGGCTTATACCAGAATTTGTAAAGAATACCAACAAACCATGAGGAGGGGTTGGGGGAACAGACAAGTGAATAGAAAAAGAGAATAGGTACTTCATAAATGAGGAAAACCAAGCGGTTAATAAATATACCACATGGCATTCAATTTCATTAGAATCAGAGAAACACAACTGTAAACCACAAGGTGCCAATAGGCATCCACTAGATTGACAAAAACTAAGGTAGTGACAATTTCAAGGGTTTGCAAGAATGCACAGCAACAAGATCTCTCACAAACAGTCACTGAAATTATAAAATAGTGTAATCACTTTGGAAAACCACCCGACATTATCCAGAAAAGATGAAGATACATCTTTCATTAGCAAAATTCTATTCCTCGATATATACCCTTGAGCAGCAGTTCTCAAACTCTGATCTCAGAACCCCCTTACACTCTTAAAAAACTGAGGACCTCAAAGAGCTTTTGTTTATGTTGGTTATGTCAATCAGTATTTACCTATTAAAAATTAAGGTTAATTTTAATTGAAAATTAAGAAATTAAGAAATCTGAAAATCTTTTGAAAATACTAATTTAAAGATAACAGTAATAGATTACACAACATACACAGATATTTAGTCAACATAACGTTTTTTTATGAAAAACTATTTTACAAAGTAAAACAAAAATAAATGAGAAGTGTCATTGTTTTACATTTTTGAAAATTTTTTTAATATCTGGCTTGATATCTATCTTAAGAGATGGATTCTCTTATCTGCTTCTGAGTCAGTCCCTTGAGATATCACATTACATTTAGCCTCTGGAAAACTCCACTGTACACTCAAGAAAGAAAGAGAGCAACAAAAGGAAATAAGATCATAACATCTTAGTATTATTATGGAAATAGTTTTGACCTTGTGGATCTCCCTAGGGACCTCCAGGGCTCCCTGCACTTGGCATCAAAGCCCAGCTCTTTAACATAGTAGCTCTGTCAGACATGTCACAGCTCAGACATGTCACAGCTCTGACAGAGCTACTACGCTGAAGAGCTGGGCTTTGACGCCAAGTCTTTTTTAGCCCAGCAGATTTCTGTTGTTGTTATTTTGTTTCCTCACTATTACTAGAAAATAAAACATTTAGGCAACAAGGAAAAAGATGCTAACTAAACTTTCTCCTAGTTGACCCAATTAGACACAAATGAATGCTTACTGATCTGGAAGAATGGCTTCTTCATCCAAAGAAAACTTTCCTTGAATCCCATGACATAGTTCAGGTGGTACACCCACTGGCTGTGGAAAAACGCATTCCTGATTATATATCCAAAAGAATGGAAATCAGGGACTCAAACATATTCTTGGACACCGATGTTTACAGTAGCATTATTCTTAATAGCCAGAAAGTGGAAACAACCCAAGTTCTCATCAACAGATGAATGGATAAACAACATGGCGTATGTACACAAAATGGAGTATTATTCAGCCATAAAAGGAATGAAATTCTGACACATGGATGTACCCTGAATACATTATGCTAAGTGAAATAAGCCAGACACAAGAGGACAAATACTGCATGATTCTACTTATATGAGGTACCAAGAAGAGGCAAATTCATAGGGACAGCAAATAGAAGAGAGATTACTAGAGGCTGGGAGGAGCGGAGAATGGAGAAGTATTGTTTAATATTGTTTAATGGGTATACAGTTTCTATCTGGGAAGATGAAAAAGTTCTGGAAATGGATAGCGGTGATGGTTGCACAACATCGTGAATGGACTTAATGCCACAGAATTTTACCTACTTAAAAACAGTTAAAATGGTAAATTTTTTTTCTACTTTACCAAACATTTTTAAATGCATTCTCAATTAATTAACCAAATAATGAACTAACTGAAAACACTTCATGATGGCAAAAAAGACCATACCTCTGTGGAACCTGTCTGATACAGCTCTAAAACGAAGTCGTGCAGTGGGTGATGTTTCCCCACAAATAAGACATCGATTCCAAGACTATTTCTTCTAGCTGGGGGAAAGGAAGAAAAGAATAAAGATCTAACAATTATACCTACAAAAGCAACTTTTATGAGAGTAAAATAGGAAGCACCTAAATTTTAAAAACTTAATTATAAAGTTTACAAAAAATAATAGACCTAAACGTGTGATGCATCTCTGTAGAAGAAACAAAGCTTTGACAATAAAGTTTCGAAGATCAATGACTATCAGAAAAAAATTATCCCTAAAAGATACCTGAATATAGTCTTGCAAGATAAGGGACAAAGTTTTCTTATTTATACAGAACTTAATTTCTTACTATAAGAAACATATAGACATTCTCTGAGGAAATACAAATAAATTGCATCATCTAATAACAAAGATTATTCTATGGATGGTTCATAATTATTTCTATAGGTTTATTATACTAGTATTAAATAAATTTTCCAACAAAGCCCAGCTTTACAATTTCCCAATACTTTAACTGTCACTATTAACGACAAAATGCCACCTTTTGTGTAAAATAACATTTCAAGTTAGCAATATGAGGGCAAATGCTTTTGTTTCAACCTAACCTTTCAAGCAAAGTTATTGTTATTTGGTGGGGATGAAGGGAAGAAGGGAGATGGAGGAAATTAATAATACCCTCCCAACATGCAAAAATACTTTTGTGTATGCATATTATACAAGAATCAAAGTCTTGGGCCTGCCGGGTGCTGTAGTGGTTAAATTAGCACACTCCACTTTGGTGGCCCAGGGTTTCACAGTTTCGGATCCTGGGCGCAGACCTATGCACCACTTATCAAGCCATGCTGTGGCAGGTGTCCCACGTATAAAGTAGAGGAAGATGGGCACGGATGTTAGCCCAGGGCCAATCGTGCTCAGCAAAAAGAGGAGGACTGGCAACAGATGTTAGCTCAGGGTTAATCTTCCTCACCAAAAAAAAAAAATCAGAAGATATTCTTGAAGTATTGCTTTTTAATAAATTTAACAAACATTTGTAAGTTAAAAAATTGTATTTAATTACTATGCAACTTATGGATAATAAATTTTAAGAAGCAAAGTTAACTTTTGTCATAAAGAAGTCAAATCAATGATTTATGCCCCCTCTATGGGAAATCTGACAAATGAAAAAAAAAGGTCTAATTTTACTAGGAAATGTAAAGTCTCTATTACACAGACTCAATGTCGACCAAGTGGAAGTATGATCCTTACTCTCTTCTGGAGTGAGGTCTGGGTATACCTCTTCTAGGGCAGCTCGCAGCCTTCGCTCATCCACGAACGGCAACGGAGCAACACCAGGGGAGACAAATGCACACCAAGCGGCCCAGCTATTAGGATCACCTAAATTGCAACTACCGTTGGTCCATACAAACATTTCTAGTAGAATTTCCCTGCTGATATAAAAACATTTTGGAACTGAACTCTATTTAGCCAAATTTCAGATAGAAATACTTCCCCGTGGTGGTAGAAGAAAAAATTCTATTTGTTTTCCATCTTTAAAAGGGTTCACATGGAAAACCACGTTTGCTGAATCTTTACTCTGTGACGACAAAATTTTTAAATTAAATGAACAAGTGGCCACCTGGACACCGGTCTATGTTCTCACCTTACTTATTTACTAGGATGCCTTCGGGCAAGCCAGTAATCTCCTAAGGGCTTGAGCATATCCCTTTATCTTTCTAGGACTTGGTTTCTTCTTTTGTAAAAAGAGATCATTCAACCAAAATACTCAGAAGGTCTGTTCAACTGGAATATGTGGAACGTCTCTTTCAGCTCTAAAATTGCATAGTATTCTGTTTACATTTTAAAACCTAATAATTAGGGCCGGCCCCATGGCTTAGTGGTTAAGTGCACACGCTCTGCTGCTGGCGGCCCGGGTTCGGATCCTGGGCGGGTACCGGCCCAGGTTCGGATCCTGGGCGGGTACCGACGCACCGCTTCTCTGGCCATGCTGAGGCCGCATCCCACATACAGCAACTAAAAGGCTGTGCAACTATGACATACAACTATCTACTGGGACTTTGGGGAAAAATAAATAAATAAATAAAATTATTTTTAAAAAAAAAACCTAATAATTAATTTATATACAAAAAATTTTTAGACTTGTTTAAATAACTTTGTCCCCGGGAGGGCATGTAGAATAGTGGCTGTTCATTTTTAGGCTGAAAACTGTCCTCTGGAGTGTGCTGGAATTAAGGTCATTATTTGGACCTACACGCATAATTTTCAAAGAATCACACTGGAATACAATTATCTATTACTACAAAAACATGCAACGTTATTGAAGCATATATATATTCTGCTGTAAATTATTATATATATTATAAATAGTATTTTGGCTAAATAAAAATTTTAAGATAAATAACGAGAAATGCTGACTAGAGCTAAATAATTTTGAAACCACTGCCACTCAAAACTGCTGTATTTGTGACTGTTCCCCTTAAAATGATGAGAAATGAAAGGTTTCCAAAGTTGTCTTTAAATTATTTAGCTACCATATTTTCAAAATTAGGAAACATGTTCAATTTGACTACCTAGTAGGGGAATATATAGATTTTTTAAAGTTAAAAAGAAACTAGGTTCTAGTGTGAATTCTGAAGGTCCAAAAAGTGATTTGAAGGATTATTAACATCCATTATCTGAGTAAGGCTACTTATCAATTACCGGTAAACACTTATGTAGAAAAAACCTAGGCAGTGGTCAAGTTTTATTTAGTCATACACTTAACAAAATCTGTATCATGCAAAACTACATTATCTAGCTTTTGTTTTCTACCTACTAGATTTAGGATTTAAACAAATCATCAGAAAGACTTTCCTTCAATATCAACTCCAGAATCTAACTCCAAACAGTAAGCAACCTGCAGTGCTAATGACAGCAATAAGGTTATTAAGCTAAAATCAGTCTTCCTGGCCAGGGGAGGAAGGAGTGTCTTACACCCAGATGTGATGACGGTCGTGCCTGAGAGCGAGCTGACAGTAACAATGGCAACAGCAGCTACTCTTTCCTACTTTTTTCCCACTGATTTACCATGTTACACGCATTAGCTCATTCAATCCTCTCAACAACACAGAGGCAGCCCAAGCAGTGGTAATACTTAGGTAAACACAGTGGCCATGCTCTCCAGGTTCAGATCTCAGTGCTGCCACTGTGTGACTTTGATCAAATTACTTAAATTCTCTGTTTATGTAGAAAAATACAGCATTTGAAATGACTATGCTATATTCCTTTAATACATACTAAGCAAATATTATGAAAACACAACATTGCAAAAACATATGTTCAATAAATGTTGAAAAAGTACCCAGATATATTTTATCTTCTATCATTTTAAGATGTATTCAACTTGGGCCGGCCCCGTGGCTTAGCGGTTAAGTGCGCGTGCTCCGCTACTGGCGGCCTGGGGTTCGGATCCCGGGCGCGCACTGACGCACTGCTTCTCCGGCCATGCTGAGGACGCGTCCCACATACAGTCACTAGAAGGATGTGCAACTATGACATACAACTATCTACTGGGGCTTTGGGGGAAAAATAAATAAATTTAAAAAAATAAATTAAAAAAAAAATAAGATGTACTCAACTTAGACAAGAACTTACTTATTATCATGACTTCCGATAAGTTTTAAATACATATGCAGAAATGACTATCTCCTAATAGTACTAAATTTTACCTCAAGAAAGATGTGTTCTTGCTACAGTCTAATAAATAAAAATATTTATATAACATATAAAAATATAGAAATATTAAAGGTCTGAGTTTAAACCCATCCTAAAATTCATCTGGAATCTCAAGAGACCCCAAATAGCCAAAACAATCTTAAAAAATAAAAATAAAGTTGGAGGACTCCCACCTCCTGATTTCAAAACTTACTACAAAGATACAGTAATTAAAACAGTTCGGTACTGACTGGCACCAGAACAGACATATTGACCACGTGAATAGAGAGCCCAAAAATCAACCCTCACATACATGGTCAAATGACTTTCAACAAGGGTGCCAAGACCATTCAATGGGGTAAGGGCAGTCTTTTCAACAAATGGTGCCGGGAAAATGGACATCCACACACAAAAGAATGAAATTAGACCCTTACTTTATACCATATACAAAAATGAACTCAAGATGGATCAAAGACCTAAATGTAAGCTAAAACTAGAAAACTCAGAAGAAAACAGGGAGGAAGCTACATGACATTGGATTTGGCAATGATTTCTTGGATATGACATCAAAAGCACAGGCAACCACCACCAAACAGCACAACAAAAATTAGACTTCATCAAAATTAAAAACTTTTGTGCATCAAAGGACACTATCAACAAAGTGAAAAGACAACCCACACAATGGGAGAAAATACATGCAAATCATATATCTGATAAGAGATTAGTGTCCAGAATATATAAAGTATTCCTACAATACAACAAAAACCCAATTCAAAAATGGGCAAGGGACTTGAATAGATATTTCTCCAAAGAAGAGACAGAAATAGCCAATAAGCACATGAAAAAAAGGTTCAACATCACTAATCATTAGGAAAACGGAAAGCAAAAACACAGTGGTCACCACTGCACACCCATTAGGATGGCTACTATCAAAAAACAGAAAATAACAAATCTTGGCAAGGATGTGGAGAAACTCTAACTGTTGTGCATTGCCTTCCTTTTCCTCTGGATGATTTATACTACATTGATATACTCAGCAAGTCATCTGCATGCTTATATATTTACTTATTTATTTAAAAAATCCAGGCAAGGATTTATTTAACAAACACTTACATAAATATATTTACTTATTTATGTATTTATATTATTACTTTACTGCCTCCCATTCTCCTATGTCTCTTCTCCTTCCAGTTTAATCAAAACATCCTCCACAAAACACGTTCAAAAACAACCTAAGGCCCCAATCCACTTACATATAACAAAATATGACCACAACACTTACACAACCCCAATCAATAGGTTGCAATTCTCATTATCATTCCACTAAAGTAATATGAAATTTCTGTTACTACATAACCAAAACTCAACCCTAAAATCTCATAAAATAATGATTTTCAATTTATAAATTATTATTTATCCCCCTTTGTGCCACAATTCTCTTTGAGTCATTTTACTGGTCATCTGCATCACAGGGAATAATAAAGGAAAAAGAGTGAAAACATGATTTTACCAAACTGCTTATTATCCTAGAAAAATATATGGTGGAAGAAAAGGTTAAAATAATTTGCTGAAAGGGGCTTAGGTGTGAAATAATCGTTGGCTCACTGTGTGAGAGACTTCTCCACTGTGTTTTACATTCAGTCATCATCACACATTTGGTGAGTGATAAACAGTAGCTTAAATTTAGTACTAATTTTATATTGTCATTCTTACAAAATCTGTGAACAGAAAGAATGAGAAAATAGATATGTAAATAATAAATAAACTTTAAGTAATGATCAACGCCAAGTATTTAAACGAAATTTCTAATACTTTTTTCAAAAGTTTCCATAGAGTATAAGTGAATCTCCACATGGACACTTCATGTTTCTACAACTCTCAGCAACCTCAAAGGTGTCAATGAGCTACTGATGGAAGGAGCATGTCCCACATCCCATTAATTAATCACAAAGGAGACAAAAGATATAATCATTAATCTATTTCAACTCAATTTACTGTTTATCAAAATGCTACTATTAAAATCACTGTTAATCATTGCTACTCCCAGGTTAGATGAACAAATATCAAAATTTCACATATAATCTTTAAAATACTTATCTTTTACAGAAATTCTTTCATCCCATAAATCATGTCTGCTTACAGTTTGCCAAAAGGAGAAAATTATTTTAACCAAAAGGAATAATGTCTAAATTTTACCTTGCCAGGCATATTTCTTCCCATTTAAATCAATAGCAAAATCTTCAGGGTAGAAGTCAATTATACTACACTCCTGTATCAGGGAGAAAAGCAAAGATTCAAAACAAAAGTCACATATTTCTGTTATAAAGAATTTGATACAACTTTCATTCGAGTTATCAGGCCTGATAAGAAAATGAAGTTTCACTCCTTTTAAAAAATGTTATTAAGATATCAGGTCACTAATCCCGGGCCTAGTAAAAACAAAATCAACAATTTTATTTTAAAAGATGAAAATAAAAAGGTCTTATTATAAAAGAATTTTAGAACTGACGACTGTGGGCCCAAGACAGTGAAGAGTTTATTAACTCTAATAATTCCTACTTCTCAGCTGGGTGTCACTCTTTCTAGCTAGGACACAAAACACACGCAGCGGTGACTGCAGGTAAACCAGCCTTCATGCTCTGGTACCCACCACACATGGCTGGAACCAAGAAAAATAATGACTTACAGGTATGCTGAGAACAAAATGACTGTTATAAGAATTTCTCCCAAACACATATCAATTTTATTTACTGGGTAGGGTACTGATGGCCAAGGAAAGCAGGGAAAAAAAAGTAGTAAAAAATACACAGAAGAATCCAAATACTTTTACTTTGTTTCTGGACTTCACTATTGTAACTATAAGATGCAAAAGCAATTGTGACTAGTGCTAGCAAAATGTACGACAAAAATCCAGTTATCAACACACTCAAAAACTAAGACACTCACAGGATCACTCATGAGCTTCCGCCACGATGGAGGTAGGAAGTTACCACTTGCAGCTGGAAAAACTCCCATAAGTTGTTGCAGTGGTTTAAACTGCAAGAAAGAAAAAACATTTAAGATAAGACACAATTTTTATCTAATCCAAAATTCTACAAATGTTATGCCTCTAAATACTCAAGCTTACCGGTTTAGTACCCTTCTCAAAATCAGAAGGCATGTCTGCAATACCTTCAAAGTCTGAAGCAAATGGTGCATAATGAAATGGATAATACCACTTCCAGGAAGCACAGCCCTAAAATCAGTAAAAACAAACAGAAAACAACAACAAAAACAAATCTATGTTAATGATGGACACGGTAAAGACAAAAAAATTAAACTATCAACCTATAATATTCTATTGATAAAACATATGACTTTTGGTATACATGCCATATATTATTTTTTTTCCATGAGTCCTAAAAGATGTTTGGATTAAATCTAAACTTTTACTTCATATCAACGGCTCCTTGATTTACAAAATACTGCAAAGCATCTTTAATAATCAGTAGTTAATACCAAACTTTATACTAACAAACACAATTTTGTGAAGATTTTTATCTTTAAAATGTGTTTGGTGACATTTCCTTCCAACTCGAGAGCTGCTATCATCCCATAAAATGAAGAACAACTGCAGCTGACACTCACTGAGTGTACAGGTGGGTAAGGGACATCACTAGAAGAGTGACTGAGAGTAAAAGAGCCAAAAGTTTCATTTTACAATTCCCTATTATATTTTCATGTGACAACATTCTCTTTACTTTAAAAATATTTAAGTAAACCAATCAAAAAGAAAAAACAGTAAGTTATACTCAAAGAAAAGAGAAGCCTTCCTGAAATGAGTTTTGACTCTGCGCCTAGTGAATTAAAATCCTTAGGGTCAGAGCCGGCCCAGTGGCACAGCAGTCAAGTTCACACGTTCCACTTCAGCGGCCCAGGGTTCGCCGGTTTGAATCCTGGGCTCGGACCTACTCATCGCTCATCAAGCCATGCTGAGGCGGTGTCCCACATACAAGAACCAGAAGGATTTACAACTAGGATATACAACTAGGTACTGGGAGCTTTGGGGAGAAAAATGTTGAGGGTCGGAGTAAAACACGAAATGAGAATATTTTACAATTGATACTTAGTGTATTAAATTACTTTCTACTTTCCAACAAACTTCACCTATTCCCAAGTCACATCAAATTTGCTTCACTCCCCAAGCACGAAACCAGGTATTATCAGTGCTACAATCCCCTATATTTCCGCCTAATCTCTCACCAATCTGACATCTCATTTATCAAAAGCTTTAAGTCAGATACAGATTACTCCAATGAGAATGCACTTCATGTAACATCACTACACTATATGGAGGAAATGGGAGCATTCAAATTCCTTTCAAATTCTTACCAGTTATTTTCCAGGCTTTTGTCCTTTGTTCAGCCATTTAGCGACTGTGTATTAGTTACTCTGTTATTTTTTATTCCAATTAAACAAAACAATAAACTTGAATAATTTTAAAGACCAAGTACTCTCAACCACAGTATTTAACGCTGAAATTCTTTAGCATAACAAAAATTAGCTTCGTTTATATATTAACACCTAAGGAGCTTCAAAGGCTTTACAAACAAATCTTATTTAAAGTAATGAATTTCTTTATAGGAAGCTTGAAAATATGATTCTGGGTTCAATTTCAGAATATAGCTCAACAACACACACTATTATAGAAATAACTATTTTCTTAAAATGATTAACTAGACATTTAGAGGAGAATATTCATTTTGTACCTGGTAATAATATCGAAGAACCCAGCAGAGCCCTTCAACGTAAGACTGTACAATTTTACGACGGAATTTGTCATCAGCTGCATCAACGTCAAATTTGTTCTTGTAGTACCGCTGCTTCCACCCAGCTTCCCAAAGCCTAAAAATCAGGCAAAGCCAGTTCATGTTGAATTAATACACTTTCAGTAACTAGCTACCAATTTATCATCCAAATCAATTTATACTTAATAGCCAGGTAAAATGTAAATGAGTTAAACAGTAATAATAGCTTCATTTAATTATTTCTAAAAAGTCCACTTTCACAGGATTTATTATCAACTTAAAGATAGTTAAACGTTAAAAACTCAAACACTGATTCTACAAAGATCATTACAAAACTACAGTAAAAAAAAAAAGAGAATAACCATTTATTAAAGTAGATACACAACACTTGTTTGCTCAGATTTTCATACTGTTTTACATGTTTTTTTGATTGTAGAACAATTCTAAAACTACATTTTAAGATGCAAATACTGAAGATATTTTATATAGTTCAAGTTTCTCAGTTTGTTAAAGTATATCTAAATTACACAAAGAAAGTCAACTAAATTACTTTTTTAAAAAAGAATAATCTAGAAGCCAGGCAGAAATTATGTATATACCTACTCTCCCTATCCTTGGGCCTTCTCCATCATTCAGCAAAGCATTGTTGGCATAAGTGAAGGACATGGACACACACACACACGTTCTGGTAAAACTTAGAAGGAGGTCATCAATTCACTAAATTTTCATTAATCACTGAAAATACAATGTGAAAAACCACATTTTCACTCAAAGTATATTTTTTTATTTTTTTAAGTACTCATTTCTCAATCTCTGAAAGATTTAAAGATGCCAAAGAATACTAAAAAAAAATCAAGAATGATCAAGAACATCAGGATGATTCTCCATTAAGGGCTCTTTTCTACCATGTGCCAGATCTTACTAATTAATTGCAGTCATGTTTCAGAATACACCATATCAATTTTTTTATTTACTTTTTTTTTTGAGGACGATCAGCCCTGAGCTAACATCCAATGCCAATCCTCCCCCTTTTTGCTGTGGAAGATTGGCCCTAGGCTAACATCCATGCCCATCTTCCTTTACTTTATAGGGGATGCCGCCACAGCATGGGTTGACAAGCGGTTGAACCTGCGAACCCCAGGCCGCTGAAGCGGAGTGCGCACACTTAACTGCTGTGCCACCGTGCCGGCCCTTACACCATACCAATTTTAACTTTGCCCCCATGCAAAAGATTTACAGAACATCAATTAGGAGAAATATCTTCTATCCATAATGTTGAATATCACTATTTTACAGAAACTACTAATGAAATAAATGCTAAGAACTCCAAGCATTTCTTGATAGAAGCAATTCTACTTTGATTATCTTCAGCACCAAAATTAAACAATAAAGTACTAAAAAAAATCAAGTTAACTATTAAGCTGATATTGATCATGATGGCTACATGGTAAAACAAAAAATATACTCCAAGAGTTGCAGAAGCAGAGGATAAAAACTCAGATCAGGTAGATGCTCAATCACAAGTCACCACAGATCTCTGAATCTGTCATCAAAGATGTTGGGAAAATACAGAACCAGACATCACACTTCTAAAGTTTCTAATCATAAATACAAACACATCATCCACGTCCTATAAAAGAAGCATGAGCTGTGAACCACTAATGTTTAACTTTCAAATAAATCATTTTGCAAAATTCTAAATGAGTTACAATTATTGAGGTTGTTGGCCCTTTGCACTTGAGCCCAGGGTTCAAATCCAGATTTAATCACACAAGAAGCTGTTAAATCTTATTATATAATGATCTCAAACTTCTGTATAAATTAAAGAATCCAATTTTCCTATATAAATTTTCCTATATAAATTTTAAGTATATAGCTAATGAGAATCTTCTCTGTCATGAAATATAGTTGGTGCATATGCAAGTTCGTGGTTTTTAAAAATACATTTATCTCTTAACCGAAAGCCTTTTGCATATTTCATTTTAAAGAAGAAACTTTTCAATTGAGATGATTAAAACAAACTATATCAAGTAACCAAATGTAACTGAAAGTTTCTGGGTTAAGCAGCTTGAAAATTTAATCTCATAACAGTAACATTCAGATCACATAGAGCTAAACACTTCATGTCTAGCCGATCTAGTGCCTGGTCTCAGAGGGAAAAGTGGCTCGGAGGACGAAAACCAGCATGCATACTAATCTAGATACTTAGGTTTAACAGCTATAGCTTACACATCTCACTGGAATTTACTGACTACCCTAACCCTCCACATTAATTACTGGAGGATAAAAAGATCACAGGCAAGCATCTGAAGGCACTGCTGCTCTAAGCTAAATAGCATTAATTAGACGGCATCTATTTCAGCAATTTGCTAACAAAGTGCTGCCAAAATATGGCTTCACCTGACGTTATCCTCTGGTTCAGGTTCACTGTCACTGTCTTCTGCTTTTCGCTTAATTTCTCCTATCGGAGACGAGGAGCCATCAGAAGTGAAACTCGTATTAGGAGATACTAAAGGACTCTGTAGACAATTATGACATTACAGAGGAAGGATTTAATTATTCATTTCACATAAGAAGTTACATCCAACTACTGTTACCACCATGCTCCACAGTAATACATTTTTTTTAAGCTATTAAATAGATATGGTAAATATATTTAGAAAGTATAAAGACTGATCTTGGCATACTCTACCTCTCCAAAATAGAATAATATAGTACCAAGCCTCCTACGCTTAAACTCAAAAGAATTTGAACATTAAGGTAAAAACTGCTTCAGAACAAATAAGAAAAGCTTAATTTCATAGATTTTTTTTTTAATTATAGGACTTGAACATTTTTTTCCTTTGGTGGTTCCCTGGTGTTATGAATTTGTGATCACTTTCCACCAATTAACTAACAAAGCTGCAAGGGGAAAAATATATATATATGTATATAAATTAATACATAAAATACTCAATGCTGGTGAGAATAAAGTTAGATGTAAGTGGTTCAACCTAGTACAACCATTCCAGAAAGCAACAGTTTAATGAGACTCCGCCAGATATCTGTTAAACTATTTTATACATGTTGTTTTAAAATTCATTGTACAAATAAAATCTATTAGTCATCTTAGAAAAATGCAGCTTTTATTATTATTTCAAAGACTTGGATACCACTTTAAATTTACCATTATCTTCCCTTTGTACCTAACTCAATGAACATAGTAGCACCCTAAAGTATTTTAATATTTAACTAAAAAATTAGGGGCAGCTTGGTGGCATAGTGGTTAAGTTCACACACTCCACTTCAGCGGCCCGGGGTTCACAGGTTCAGATCCCGGGCGCACAGCTACACATCACTCAGCAAGTCATGCTGTGGTGGCATCCTACATACAAAATAGAGGAGGATGGCATGGATGTTAGCTTAGGGCCAAACTTACTTCCTCAGCAAAAAGAGAAAGATTGACAACAGACGTTAGCTCAGAGCCAATCTTTCTCACACACACACACACACAAAAATTAAAATGTTCTGCAACTTTAATGTTAAATGACCAAAAACCTAAGTGGCAGAAAATGTTTTCATGGTAAAGTTTTTCTTCTGTTATTCACAGTATATTAGATATTTCAAGTAAATTATTTTTAAATCGAGAACTCAGGAGCCTATTTTAATGATACTGTAACTAAAACCTCAGCATGAAGGTAGTTCACACCAAAGGCCAAGAAAAGTTACAACAAAGCAAAACCATATTTCACATAGAGCTCACAACACTTTCCTTTAATAAATGTATAATATCAATTTTATTCATGATACTGTATGGCTAATACTATCAAAAAAAAAAAGAAAAGAAAAAAGAAAACAGGGGCCAGCCCTGTGGCCTAGTGGTTAAAGGTCAGCGCGCTCAGGGCTGGCCCCGTGGCTTAGCGGTTAAGTGCGTGCGCTCTGCTACTAGCGGCCCGGGTTCGGATCCCAGGCGCGCACTGACGCACCGCTTGTCCGACCGTGCTGAGGCTGCGTTCCACATATAGCCACTAGAAGGATGTGCAACTATGACATACAACTATCTACCGGGGCTTTGGGGGGGAAAAAAAAAGGAGGAGGATTGGCAATAGATGTTAGCTCAGAGCTGGTCTTCCTCAGCAAAAAGAGGAGGATTAGCATGGATGTTAGCTCAGGGCTGATCTCCCTCACAAAAAAGTTTGGCGCACTCCGCTTTGGCAGCCCAGGTTCGGTTCCTGGACGCAGAACCACACCACTTGTCTGACAGCAGCCATGCTGAGGTGGCGGCTCACATAGAACTAGAAGGACTTATAACAAGAATATACAACTACGTACTAGGGCTTTGAGGAGGGGGAAAAAAAGAGGAAGACTGGCAACAGATGTTAGCTCAGGGCAAATCTTTCCCAGCAACAAAAAAAAGAGCTCTAAAAAAATTTTGGATAATGAGAGCTACCTTAAAATATGTATTCAGATATATTCCACGTCTGAGTTGGAGAGTGAGAGTTTAGGCAGTGAGGAGTACCTGTATTTGACAAACTGAGGAATACTATCCTGCAAAATGCCCATAACTGACCCCTGGGAGGAAAGGGGAAATATGGCAGCAAAACCACCGTCTTCTCTTGCTCTAGCTATGAGATATTTGGATGTCCTGTCATGCTTCTAGCACCATCACCACCCACTACCTTTGGGGAAGCAGGAAGCACTGTGGCCCGACTGCATTAGAGAAACACTGCAGCCACTTAGCTATCCACACTTACATGTATGTTCTTTTCTTTCACATCATTTAGATATTTTCATATTAATAA
This sequence comes from Diceros bicornis minor, assembly GCF_020826845.1. Classification (NCBI taxonomy): domain Eukaryota; kingdom Metazoa; phylum Chordata; class Mammalia; order Perissodactyla; family Rhinocerotidae; genus Diceros; species Diceros bicornis. The sequence continues at coordinate 2,312,477 of NW_026691429.1, forward strand.
GGATTTAACAGAGTTAAAGATATCTCAAGGCAAAAGAAATTGAGAAAAACTATAAAACAAAACAACTCCAGGCTAAGTGATAAAATTCACACACAACTGTAAGAGGCATCTGAAAGTCACCACTCTTCAATGCTACATAAAAATAAGTTACTTACAGAATTATTCTGCATCCTCATTTCATAGGCTGCTTGTCTCGGATTATTGGCTACTTGAGAACCTGGTGAATTTCTTGAACCCGAGGCATGAGGGGTTAATATTCCACCAGGAGTGAAAGCTGGTTGATCTCTCTAACATAAATGGAAAGGAATGTAGAAATTAAAATTAAATCACAACACAGTTAGATGACAGGAAGAAATGAAGGCAATGGAAAAGAGTCCCTGCTGTAAGCTCTTTAAAGACGAAATGGATTTCCGTTAACATTACAGGGTTGTCTACAGTTTGATTTGATGGTAACTTACCCTGTAAACAATAGTCTGTAATATTTAATAACTCTGCTATAAAAGTACATATAATACACTTTTCTGATACATAGAAGCTATTCAAATCTCATTAGGTTATTCCCTTATGTTCACTTACAATTTCAAAACGCATTCAAGACACAATTTTAGGCAAATAAAGATAACTATTAAGGTAAAAAAATAAGCCAAGAGTTTGATTTATACTTAGGAAATACAACTTCTATTTATCCTTCACCTTGATGGAATTTAACTCTTTGTTTCCAATTAGTTAGAGCTATGATTATAGCTACAGTAGGTGACAGTCACGGCTGACTGATAAAAGATATTTTTTAAACAGACACTGACTGAAAGAAAATAATAATATATGAGGTAGACATCAGACACGCCCTTCCCTATCTAAGTGGTTCTGAACCCACCTGCAACAATAAACAACTCTACTTTTCTCCCTTATAGGTTCCTGAAATTGCTCGATTCTAATAAAATATAATAATAAAAGGTAGTCCCCAAACTCCATTTGTTTAAAATCCAGTAAGGAAGACAAGAAAAACAAAAACTTAAGAAGTTAAGTGACTATAAAGTGTTATGCAATTAACTAAGCAAACAAATATCACAAGCGAGAAGCACTAGAGTTAAAGGGAAGGACTGCTCAACCTGGATTACAAGCGGAAGCAATAGGGAGGCCTCGTGGAAAATGTAAGATGGGAGGGAGCCGTGAAGTCAGAAACCCATTGAGAGGGACCAAACAAAGGCAATGCTCTGAGTCAGGAGGGACCTGGGATATTTAGAAGACAACTGGGGAAAAGCAGGGTGAGAACTTGACCAGATCATAGTATGCTCTGCACGCCAGACTAAGACAGAACTGGATTCTGCGGGAACTAAGGAGTCACTGGTAATTTCTGAGCAGAGAAACAACAAAGTTTCCAGTGTTGTGTTCTAGGAAGAGTAACCTGACAAGGATATAGACAGAGTGTAGTAACTTTCAAGAAGATACAAAGAGCTAACTATTTTTATTACAAAAACAATACCCAATTACCGGAAAAAATTCAAATAGCTAAGTGCTACCCGGCCCCTCTGGCCCATCAAGTGTATCCCCTCAGACTCTAGAGCTTAGAAAGGACTTCTTTAAAACTGACACCAGCATTCTTTCTCCAGGTAAGAGGCAGCTGGGTAGACATTATGTCCCTAACAAACTACTGGATAAGGAATAAAAAGCTATCTTCCTCCCAAATTGTAAATGTATGTTATTGCCAATCTGATGAAATTAATTAAAACTCACCTTCATTCTCTTTCTCTTTTCTTTCTGTCGTCTTCTAAAACCGTCCTAAAAGTATAAAATCCACATATTCTGTCAAATAATTACACAAAAATGTAAGAGTTAAACATTACCAGGAATGATTTGGGAGACAAAGTTTTAAAGGAAGACCCCAGAAACGTAACTAATTAAACTAGGCAATGGACTATATGTTCAAAGTGTTGCTTATCAGAACTTTAGATAGACAGAGAGCATTCTAAATTGAGTTTAGATACACTTTAATTATTCCTCTTAATTTTTTTCAGATAGTTTTTGATATCATTTCAGGAAAGAATGCAAGAGTCATAACAAAGACCCTCTGTTTTACCCTGGAGCAAGTAGCCCACCAATACGGAGAAGATACAAATAAGTAACTCCCCACTTACTCTGGGCCACTCAAAGGCCTCCTTTACCCCAGAAAGCACTCCTCCCACGCCCAAGTTTCTGTGAGCATCAAGGCACTGAGACGACAGCTACGGTGGCCAGGGCTGCTGCTGTGGACTGAAACAGGGGCCAGCAGGTCCTGTACTGACTGTCATTCTACCAGCAGCTGCACTTCCATCACTTCCAAGTCAGTACTGCCACCTGCAATATAACACCCCATTGAGATCTGAAATTTGTGCTTTGTGCCAGGAGAGGGGCTGAATGCTGGACACATGGTGACTGACGACCTTAAAACCTCCTAAGACAGCAAAACCACCAATTTCTTTAATCAAGCTTTTGCCCCATCTTTAAACTTATCTAGGTCACCAATGACCCACAGACTGTGAGATCCATTACTCAGTTTTCAGTCCGTATCTGACCGTGACTCTTCCTTCTTGATCCGTGCTCTTCACTTGGCTTCCAGGACACTACACTCACCTGGTTCTCCTCTTTCACTCTTGCTGAATGCCTTCACTCCTCAACTTCCCAACACCTTAATACTGGCGTTCCTCTTCACCCAGTACTTGGACCTCTCACTCTCATGGGAGTGATCATCCAGTCTCACGGCTTTAAACACCATCTACGTGCTGATGACTCCCCAGTCAGGACCTCTCCCCACTCAACATCTCCACTTGGGTGTACAAACTTAACATGCCCCAGATGGCATCCCCCCCTAGCTTTGTACCTCCCAGTCTTCTTTATCACAGTAGCTCAGACCATTTTTCAATTGCTCAGACAAAATGCTTTGGAGTCATTCTTAATAGCTTTCCTTCTCTCACCCCTAGCATTTAATTCACCAGCCAAATCCACTAGTTTTACCTTCAAAACATGTTCAGAATCCAATTACCTCTTATCAATCTCCACTGCCACCATGTTGGCTCCCTTGGATTATCGCAAAAGAGTCTAATTGGGCTCACTGTTTCTATCTTTGCCTCCATACAGTTAGTCTCAACAGGGCAGCTAGAGTGATCCTTTTATAATATGTGTCAGATCTTGTCACTTTTATACTCAAAACCCTCCACTGATGCAGAGTGAAAGCTCAAGTTCTTATAATGACCTATAGGGTCCTACCAGATCTGGCTCTCCACCATCTTTCTGACCTCCTCTCCTACCCCTACTACTTCCCCTTTGCTTCCTCTGTGCCTGCCACACTGGCTCCTTGCTGTTCCCTGAACATCCTGGGTAAGCTCCTGCCCTAGAGCCTTTGCACTGGCTGTTCCTTCTGTCTGAAATGCTCTTCCTGCAAACACCTGCATGATTACTCCCTCATATCCTTCAAAGTCATCTGTCAGTGAGGCCTTCTCTAGTCATCTTTTCTAGAACTGCAATGTCCTCATGTCCACCTTCCCAGATATTTCCTCATCTGCTTTTTTCTTCACAGCACTTATCACTCTCTAACACATTACACACTTTACTTAGTTTTTTGTGTTTATTGTCCATCTCCCACGGAAGAATATCAGCTCCATGAGGTCAGGAATTTTTGTCTGCTTTTTTCTTTTGTTTTTTGTTGTATCAGTAACACTCAGAATACTATTTGGCACACGGTAAACACTTAATAAATATATGCTGAATAAATGAAGAAGATTTGCAAGACAAAAGGCAAACATCAAAGCTCATAAAATAAAAAGCATCATATTTCTGACCTAACTGCTCAATTTTAATAATAAATATTGATGTATTCCTCTTTTACCATGTATTCTGCTGGTCAGTTAAATACCTATTTCTAAGGGTGGTAGTTACACATAAGCAAAATAGGTACACCTGGTGGGACTTTACTGATCTTTAATTTTTGTGTGCTATGAACTGCTTTGGAAGTCTGTCAAAAGCCGGAGACACACTTCCTGGGAAAATACACACACCTAGATACTATCATATTGAATTTCTGAGGGTTCATAAATTTCTCCGATGTCCAACCATGCTGACAAACATCATATGATGTCAGGGATACCAAAAACGATCCAAAGCTTTAAAATGCCCTCTCTGCCAGGTCAGCTGGAAACTTTATTACTCAAATCTGAAGCACTCTGGTATCTATCAAATCCCATACATCCCACTCTAATGGCAAATATCACCAATACTTAATAGTACAGAGTAACCTAAAACCACATAAAAGGACTGTTCTAACGTGAGGCTTTTACACCAAGTACTACACCGTCTGTGTAGTTTTTTCTTAAGCATAAATGGCAGCAGGTCAGGTGGAGCCACCATAATTGTTGAAGGCTTAGTTAAAAATGGCTGTCCTGATAGACATTTGATATCCTAGACAAAGTCAGTTACGCTATTTAAATTTTACATGTGAAAAAGTCTTGCCATCACAGAAGATTACCAAGTACCAAAGGCTTTAAAAAGAACACTTACAGTCTACTCACACTGGTATATAAAATGGTACCCAAGGTTCTAAAAAAGAGATCACTAGCTATAGCATACAAAGCTGAAGAAAATATAAAATCTTGTCAGATGCAATGACATGTTTTAATCTGTTAGGAGATAATGAAGCAATGTAGCAATATTATTATGTTGCTATTTGCTCAAAATAGCCATATGACTTTTTATAAAATCAGTTTCTAAAAGGATTTCCTTCACTCTCTTTCTAAAAAGCTACTATCTGCTCATTTTACCCACTGCTTGCCTCCCTTGCCACTCTTGCACAATCACCCTGCAACCTACTCTGCCTCCAGGCTACTGCCCCTCCACCCCACTAACTCTTCAGGACCTCTGAGCCCCTGGCCATGGACTAGGGGCCTATCTCACTCTGACGCCTCCCGCAGCACCAGTGGCTTCTCATCTCTTCAGGGATTTCCTCCCACCTCTCTAGAACTGACTCCCCTTTCTCCTTAACATCCATGCTTCTTAAGGTTTCTGTTGGAGGCACTTGAACTCCATACAAAGCTCCAGGGATTTCAACTTCACACTCATGACGTGAAGTATTCTGCTAATGTTCTCAAATCTCCTTCCAAAAGACTTCTGCCCTGAGCTTTACACACATCCATCTAACTGCTTCACGGACTTTTCTCCTCTCAGGTGTCCTGTGACCCCTCCAACTCAGTATCTCCAAAATGAACCTCAATTTCTACCTTGTCCTCACCCCAACCTGCTCTACCCCCACTGCTTGCTGTCTCATGAACGGCCCAACCACACTCCCAACTGCCTAAGCCAGACTGGACTTCTCACCTAAGCACTCACTCCATCATATGTCATCAATTTCCAAGTGCTTTATTATTTTATTTCTTTCTTTTATGTTTAATTGCTTATTCAGAGCTGCAACCCTCTGCCTAGACTGATGCTATCTAACCCAGAGGCCCCTACACTCCACTACCAGAGTACAGAGTTCCTAGGTCTTCACCTGACTTCCACAGCATCAACATTTCCTATAAAACATGGCGTCCACTAGTTCATTCCCAGCATCCTTCCAGTCTTGGAACCCTCATTTCACATCCCGTTGATCAGACACGTGTTTGGATTTTTATCTTAATAAGGATTATGAAGAGAGAAAAAAATTACAGTGCAATTCACACAGCGTGCAATACACAGTTCCACACAGCAAGCATCACAGCCTTTATAAAATAATCAAAGCACTGGCCACTCATGATTATATTGGCGTTTGATACACTATAATAATATAACAACGCACTCAAAGAGGTTAAAAGTCCAATCACAGGATCATCACAGCATATTAGAGACAGGAGCAATTTAGCTACTGCAATAGAAACACTTTACCTCATCATCCTTTCTCTTTTTAAAAATGCTATCCTCAACTTCACCAACTGCTAACATGATCATCTGTACTCTTTGCAGATTGACATAAGCACTTTCTGTAAGGTAACCCTGTAAGTGATAAAATACATGTAAAATGATCTTCTTATAAAAGCAAATACTTCTGTTTTGAAATTATTCAAGAATGAACTCACCCCAGTTTTGTGAACCACATTTTTGTATATGTTAACCAAACGGTCAATTGCACCTTCCCTGCCACCAGGAAACAAACATTATGTATTAGGACCAGTATGCACTGTAAGCAAGAAGGCTACAACAGTAGTTTAAAAACCCACACAAACACACATACCGAATCTCTAACGATGGCAGGTGAGGAAGGAAGTCATTTCCCACAAAGAAGCACATGAAGACCCAGTCATCAGTGCTCCTCTTGACATCAAATGTGAACGGTAGGCTGGCCATGGTGAGCTCTCTTTCCAAATACTACAACCAAAAAGGAATGCTGCCATTAAAGCTATGAAACGGCACTCTGCTTTAGAGGGCTGATTCCAGTGATTATTGCTACATACCTCACAAAGAACATCAAGACGAAGGAAGATAAACTCTCCTTCTGCACAAGGAAGACTATCTGCAAGTTCATCGTGCTGCAACAAAAGGAGTAAAGATTAAACAAGTCTACTCTAAACCCTGTAATTTTTTTCCAGCCAAACGAACATTATAGCTTTTTTTAAAGCAAGATCCATTTTAATATTACAAGTACTAAATAAAAAAAGAACTCACCAAACCATTTTAAAAATAAAAATTACCCATAATCCCAATCATACCTAGACCAGGGATCGGCAAATGTTTTTTGCAAAGGGCCAGATAGTAAATATATATATTTTAGCCTGTGCGGGACACACAGGGTCTCAGTTGCATATTCTTTCATGTTTTCTTTCATTTTTACAACCTTTTAAAAATATAAAAACCAGGGCCGGCCCCCTGCATAGTGCTTAAGTTTGACATGCTCCGCTTTAGCGGCCAGGGTTCGCAGGTTCGGATCCTAGGCGTAGACCTACACCACTAGTCAGCCGTGCTGTGGCGGCAACCCACATACAACATAGAGGAAGACTGGCACAGATGTTAGCTCACGGCTAATCTTCCTTTAAAAGTAAAAAATAAAAAAAAAAAGTAAAAACCATTCTTAGCTCATAGGCCAAATCTAGAGGGCTGGAGTTTGCCAATCTCTGACGGATAGCCAACCAGTATTTTGATGTGTATGCCTCTAGACCCTTCTCTGTGAGCATACAGTATATTTCTTACCTGCTCTTTTCACTCACTATGTCTTTTAAAGAGGTACCATATTCTTAAAACAGATAGAAACCTCTTTAGAGACTGGATATAATCAAGTGAACCCAAAATATGCAGAAACTAGGAGTAACTTAAAAGTATCAAGAAGTTTAAAGTATCAACAAGTTTAATATATTTGATTTGTAGTTCCTTTTAAGAATAACCATTTGAAACATTACTTGTACAAACAAATCATGTGCCATGGACATTATTACCTATGAGACTTAAGCCTCGTATACTTACAAGCTATGTTAGAAAAAGTGGAGAGTAGAAAGAATGAGCACATGCATGCTTTGGAATGTGTCTTTAAAGAGTTTTCAAAGACACATTTCTATGAGAGGGAACAGAGAAAGTAGGTAAAAAATCTAATCAAAAATAGTCTTCTTTTTATTTTAAAAATGAAGGAACCTGAATATATTTAATGCTGTTCAATTACACACTTAAAAATAGTTAAAATGGTATATTTTGTATTATATATTACAACATAAATGTACCTTGAAAATATAATGCTAAGTGAAAGAAGCCAGCCAAAAAAAACCATATACTATATGATTCTATTCATAGGAAAGTCAGAATAGGGAAATCTATAGAGACAAAAAGTAGCTTAGTGGTTGCTTAGGTATGGGGTAAACAGGGTCAGGGGATAAAGGGATGGTAGCTGAAGGGTTCAGGCTTCTTTTTGAGGTGATGAAAATATTCTAAAATTTACTGTGGTGATGGTTACACACATCTGCGAATATATAAAAAAACCCACTGAATTATAAACTTTAAATGGGTGAATTGTATGGTATGGGATCATATCTCAAAAAAAAATTGAGGTATGGAATCATATCTCAATAAAGCTGCCTCAAAAATGTAGTAGCCAGCTCCAAAAAAAAAACATCATACTGAAGAAAGCAGAATGTAGGGTCAGGGAGCAACATCGCTTTTGTTCATTATTAATCCTTCCTGCCCTTAAAGCCATGCCTGCATGTTTGCAAAAAAAAAAAAAAAGAACTAAATGAAGTAGACGAGTGACAGGAAAAAAGCAGGGTAGGAAACCTGGATTTCACCACATGAAAAGAGCACAATTCTACATTATGCAATGTCACCAAAAATTAGACATAAAAATATCCTCACTTATACCTGGACATACAAACTACTAAAAACTCACTTACCAAGTAAATTTCTGAAACATCAAATGAGTCTGTGTTAAGGCATAGTTTTAAGAACTTAACTTGTATTAATTGATTTAACCCACACAACCACCCTATGTGGTACATATATAGCTGATCTTCATTATTTACAAGTTCCATATTTGTGAATTCACCTACTCACTAAAATTTTTTTGGAATCCCAAATCAGTATTTGCAGCATTCTCATGGTCATTCGCAAACATGAGCAGAGCAGTGAAAAATTTCAGTCTATCAACACACACGTTCCAGTTGAGGTCAAACAAGGTGACACTGCCTTATTTCAGCTCTCATACAGAAATGACCAGAGGATAGAGATGGTAGGGAGCAGTGCGGTGTAATGCAAGAAGCTCCACTTCTTTAGAGTTCAGGAGAGTTTAAGTCATTTTCCCAAGATCAGAAAGCTAACGAATGGAGGACTGTATGAGCCAAGGACACAAAGTGAAGAAATTGATGGTTGAATGAATTAATAGTTAAAAGGCTAAAAAAAGAGATAAAACGAGATCATAAAAAATACTTAAACCAAAAGAAGAAGAAATGGAGAAGGGAAACAAAAAACAGATGAGACAGAAAACAAACAGTAAGATGACAGATTTAAATCTAACCATATCAATAATCACATTCAACGTAAATGTTCTAAATGCCCCAATTACAAGGCAGAGATTGTGAAAACAGTGTGGCAGTTCCTCAAAAAGGTAAACACGGAATTACCATATGATGTAGCAATTCCACTCATAGGTACATACCCAAAGAAATGAAAGCAGGAATCACTCACAGGTATACACCCAAAGCATTGATGTGGCATTAAGATACTTGTCCACCAATGATCACAGCAGCATTATTCACAATAGTCAAAAGGTAAAAATAACCCAAGTGTCCAAACAAAATGTGATAAACACATACAATGGGATATTAGTCAACCTTAAAGATGAATGAAACTCTGATATATGCTAAACATGGATGAAACTAGAAAACATGCTAAGTGAAATAAGCCAGACACAAAATGCCAAATACTATATGATTCCACTCATCTTAGGTACCTAGAATAGGCAAATTCATAAGACAGAAGGTAGGGGAGAAGGGAGAACGGGGAATTATTGTGTAATGGGTATAGAGTTTCTGTTTAGGATGATGAAAAAGTTACAGAAATGAAGAGTCACAATGGTTTCACAATATTGTAAATGTACTTAATGTCACTGAATTCTAAACTTTATAATGGTTAAAATGGCAATTTTTATGTTGCGTATATTTTGCCACAATTAAAAAAAAAAGGGCAGAGATCATCAAACTATAAAAAAGCAAGACCCAATGTATGTTGCCTACAAAAACAAACACTTTAAATATAAAGACACAAACAGGCTAAAAGTAAAAGGATGGGAATAGACCATGCTAGCACTAGTCAAAAGATCTGGCTACATTAATATTGGACAAAGTAGACTTCAGAGCAAAGAATATTACCAGGGATAAAGAGGACTGCTTTATAATGATAAAGGAGTCCATTCATCAAGAAGACATAACAATCCTAAGCATTTATGTACCTAATAAAAGAGCTTCAAAATGCAAGGAGCAAAAAACAATGGAACTAAAAGAAGCAACAGACAAATCCAAAAAATTATAATGGGAGATTTCCACACCCCTACCAATAATTGACAGAACAAGGAGACAGAAAATCAGTAAATGTTGTTCAAGTCTTTCATATCCTATCAACAAACGTGATAACATTTAGAGAACACTCCACCCAATAACAGCAGCACATATATCTTTTTAAAGTCAAAATGAAACATTTACCAAGACCATATCCTGGGACATACAACAAATCAGATAAGCTTTTAAAAGATTCAAATTATGCAAAGCATGTTCTCTGACAGGGGAACTAAATTAGAAATCAATAACAGAAAAAAAGTCTGGAAAATCCCCCAAATATTTGAAAATTAAATAATACTCTTCTAAATAAGCAATGGGCCAAAGAAGAAGTCAAAGAGGATATCAGGAAATATTTGTTACTGAATGAAAATGAAAACACAACATGGCATTATTTGTGGCATAGAGTTGAAACAGTATCTAGAAGGCTGTTTATGGCACTCAACACCTTTATTAGAGAAAATGCAATGTACCAAAGCAATGACCTAAGTTTCCACCTTAAGAAATAAGGACAAGAAACGCAAGCTAAACACAAAATGAGCATAAGAAACAAATAAGAGCAGAAGTTGACGAAAAAGAAAACAGAAAAACAAGAGAGAAAAAAATCAATGAAACCAAAAGCTAGTTCTTTGAGATCAGTCTAGCCAGACTATTAATGGAACAAAAGAGAAAAGACAAAATTAGTATCAGAAATAAGAGAGGTGACATCACCACATTTTCTATCAATAGTAAAAGGATAATAAGGAATACTACGAACAACTTTTGTCAACACATTTGACTACTCAGATGAAATGGACAAAACCTGTGAAAGTTAAAAATTACAACAGCTCATTCAAAAAGAAACAGATAATCTGAATGGCTCTATATCTACTAAAGAAATTGAATTTGTAGACAAAAACCTTCCCCCAAAACTTCAGGCCCAGAAAGCTTCACTGGTGAATTCTACCAAATATTTAAGCAAGAAATAACACCAATTCTGGACACACCCTTCCAGAAAACTGGGGAGGGTATATACCGCGCAGCTCAATCTGAGGCCAAGGTTACTCAAAAACTAAAACTAGACAAAGACATTTCAAGAACACTACAGACAAATATCCTTTTTGAACATAAATGTAAAAATGTAAATGAAGAAATCTTTAGCAAATTGAATCCAACAGTATATAAAAATAATATACCATGACCAAGTGGGATTTACCCAAGGAATGCAAGGCGAGTTTAACATTTCAAAATCAATGTAATTCATCATATTAAAAAACTTAAAACAGAAACCATGGAATGAATTAAAACTATAAAACATCTCTAAGAAAACACAAGAGAGAATCGTAGTGACCTTGGCTTTGGCAAAGATTGTTAAATACAATGCAAAGAGCGGAAATATAAAAAAATATATAGAAAACAGACTTCATTAAAATTAAAAACTTCTGTTCTTTGCACTGGTAAGAAGTAAAAAGGTAAGCCACAGAGTAGGAGAAAATACCTGCAAAAGATATATCAACACGTAAGAAACTCTACAATTCAATAAGACAAACAACCCAACTTAAAAATGAGCAAAAGATCTGAATAGACACCTTGCTCGAGAAGATATACAGCACGCAAATAAGCACCTGAAAAGATGGTCACACCATCTGTCATCAGGCAAATGAAAATTAAAACGACAACGAGATAACACTAGACTAGAACGGCTAAAACTAAAAAAGACTAACCAGACTAAGTGCTGGAGAGGGAGTGGAGCAACGAGAACCTGCACACATGCTGGCGGCAATGTAAAATCGTACAACCACTTTGGAAAACAGCTTGGCAAGTTTTTAACTAATCACACACCTACCACACAATTCAACCATTTCACTCCTGAGTATTTTCTCGAAAGAAATGAAAGCACATGTCCACACAAAGACTTGTACACCAATGTTCACAGAAGTTTTTTTGTTTAATAGCCCAAAACTGGAAACAATCCAAATGTTCCTCCATCAGGTGAAGGAACAAACAAAATGTGATACACGCACAACACAGAATACTACTCAAAAATAACAAGAAATGAACTATTGATATATGGAAGAACATGGGCGAATTTCAAAATAATTATTCTGAATGAAAGTAACTGAGCCAGGTAAAACAAAGAGTACATATTATATAATTCCATGTATATAAAATTGTAGAAAATGAAAACTTATCTACAGAGTCAGAAATAAATCAGTGGTTGACTAACGACAGGCAGCACACAGTTGTAGGGAGGAATAACAAAGGGCCAGAAGGAATGTTTTAGAGGTGACGCTCATTATCTTGATTATGGTGATGGTTTCATGGATGTACACATATCTCAAAATGTATTAAACTGTACACTTTAAATATGCGCAGTTTGTTGTAGGTCAATAATACCTCAATAAAGCTGCAAGAGGAGGAGGAGAGGAGGGGGAGAACAGAGAGACGAAAGAAAAAGAAATCACTCCAGGAGGACCAGGATCCAGAGTTCAGAGAGGGCAGTGAAAAAGGAGGTCAAGAAACAATCAAGGAGCATTCCCTAGAACTGAAGAACACAAGTCCTCAGCCTCAGAGTCAGCCAAGCACCGATCAAAATAAACTGAAATTTTAAAAAAAATCTATACCTAAGTACATAATCATGAACACTTACACTACCAAGGATAAAGATCTTGAAAAAGTTCAGAAAGAAAAATAGATCAACTACAAAAGAACGAAAGCAGAACATAGAAATTAAGAGCATGGCCTTCCTGATTTTGACAATGGCTCTGCCATGTATTAGCCAAGTGACCCTGAGTACATAACCCCTCTGTGCTTCAGTTTTCTCATCTATAACAGTAATAATAGTAAGTAGTAGTAGTCATGTGGTTGTTATGAGAATTTAATAAATTAATCTATAAAGTGCCTAGAACAGTGCCTGGTATGTGTTAAATACTACATAAGTATCAGTTAAATAAATAAATCACATTAACATTCAACTTCTCATCAAAGGGCCGGCCTGGTGGCGCAACCAGTTAAGTGCTAGCACTCCGCTGTGGCGGCCCGGGGTTCGCGGGTTTGGACCCCGGGCGGGCACCGACGCACCGCTTGGCAAGCCATGCTGTGGCAGTGTCCCATATAAAGTGGAGGAAGATGGGCACGGATGTTAGCCCAGGGCCAGTCTTCCTTAGCAAAAAGGGGAGGATTGGCAGATGTTAGCTCAGGGCCGGTCTTCCTCACAAAAAAAAAAAAACTCATCAAAAATACTGGATGACATAAGTCAAAAGAACAGCACTTTCAAAGATCTGAGGGAAACTAATTTGCAAGCTCAAACTTGATGCCTAGCTAATGACCACTCATGTGTACAAGGGTAGAACAGATTCAGAAAACTCACACCCCGCACAGCATTTCTTAAGAATTCAATTGAGAATAAAAACCAAGGAAGGATTTAGGCCAAGAAAGATGATCAGAAAATAGTACCTTCACTTGAAGAAAGGAATTTTTAAAAATCTCAGGAAGCAGCTTTCCAGCAAGCCTTAAAGAACCAGGTGTGACAGCAACAGAAATAAAGACCTCAAGAAGGAGTCTCCAAGAAGAAAGAGGACTTGATAGAATACCTAATAAAACAGCGAGTTTGGATGTGGAACCGTATAAAGAGGAAAACAGAAAGAGAACACCAAGAAAAAGACAAAAGTAGCACAAGAAAAGAAACAGTATCACAGCATAACTTGAATCTGGAAAGTGACAAGAATTTACAATACTATTTGATTTTTCAGCTTTTAAAACAATCCCATATATAGCCAAAGCCCTGACAATTTAATTTGGGATGCCAACAAGGCAAAAGTACAGCTGGCAAGCTTAGGGTGAAGAGTAAGAACAGCAGAAGTAGAAAAGCTAATACCTAACCTTAGAAAGTGAGAAGTCAAGGGATACTTTAAATAGAAGATGTAATAAAAAAGACACACTACTCAAAGTTATAAAGCTTACCAAGAGAAGAAATAAAGACAGTGATTTACTATTAGGAATGGGGCAGGGGATGCCGCATGAGTGATGAAATCCTCTTCTATCATAGGTAGAATTCAATAGATAGATCCAAAACCAATAACTCAGGCATAATCATGATATCTAGAGACAGAACCAAAACAGTTAAAAATGGTTATCTCTACAGAGTAGAAATGGGATGAGATGCAAGTCAAGTTTGATGGAAGTTTTAAAAACAAAGGAAACCAGCATTCAGTTTAACACTTTCTCTTCGGGAAAAACACAAGGAATACTGAAACTGCCGTCAAAACAAGGCTTTCGGTTCCTCCTGGATAGGAGCTAAGTAAAAATCAAGATCTCACCAACCTCAGCAAAAGAATGCAGTTCACTGTGACTGACGGGCACTTCCTTCAAAAACGAAGGGGCGAGGGGCATGAAGCGCCGCTGAACCTTCCCAATCCAGAAATTCCAGGCACAAAATCGAACTCGGACGGGATCACGGGAACGATAAAGAGAAAACTCAATCATGGCCAGAAGTCGACACATACATTAACAAACAAACAACAAAGTATTTAAGTGCATCCAGGAATTCTGAAAACTTCAACAAGCCTTCTGTCCAGCAGTGGGGGCACCTAGAGAAGGGGGCCCTTATGAGACTTCTGTCCCGTCCTAGACGTTTCTAAGATGCTGCTTTCACCATAGGATCTAAAACAGCAACAACAGTCCTTTCACACCAGGAGAAAACCTTTCAAGCAGGGGCAGTAAACAACAAAAACTCGCCGCGGGGGGTGACTTTACAAGGTTGCAAGAGGCTGGGATCAACACGTGCGCCTCGCTCCCCAGCTAACTCAGCGGAGCAGGCGTGCGCAGCCCAACACCTTCGAGCCTGTTCTGAAACCCGAAACGCGCTGCGCCCAGAGGAAACACAGCCGCGGGCGGGGCCTTCCGGGCCGGAAAAAGCGGGCAGGGGAGGAGCAGCCCTCCAGCGAGTTCAGACCCCGCTCGGCCCTCGCCCCGCCGAGGCTGCTCTCCCAGGGCCCCGAAAACGAGTGTCGGCGACCAACCGCGTGTCGGGCCGCGGCCGCCCGCGGGGCCGACAGAGCAGCGCGGGCCCCGGCGCGGCACCCCGGGGACAGGCGGCGGGTCCCGAGGGCCGCGGCCCAGACGCGCTGGGGCTCCAGGCTTGCCGCCAGGCACCTCCTCACCTTCTCTTCCACGCAGTTGACAAGGATGGACGGGGACTTGCGGCTGAGCCAGCGAGAGAAAGCCGGGCCTCCCATAGCAGCGGTGCGGCCCCCCACGAACATAACCAGAAGAGACAGGCGGGAGCGGCAGCCGCAGCCGTGGCACCCGGACTTCCTCCCACGTGCGCGCCGTCGATGGGAAGTGATGTCACGGCGCCGCCACCGCAGGGGAAGCCGGGAAGGAGGCTCGGGGCCGGGCTGGTTGTCGGATTCGGGGTTCTACGGCTGACCGGGTGGTGGGGGCTGCGGCTGGCCTCGCTTGCGGCGTTAGCTTTCAGTGGTGCCAGCCCTGAAGCCCGAGGTCGACCTCATGTGAGTCGCGGGGAATCCCGGGCTGCGCCGGCGTCTTGCTTCCCCAGCCCTCGGGTTCCACTGGGGCGGGATCCCCGTGCTCCGCAGGCGCCCGGGGAGGTAGGTCTTCCTTGCCGGTTTGATCACCTCCTTTTTCTCACCCATCTCAATTCAGAGTAGAATCAAAGCATCTAAACACACTCATTATTTCTATGTCCTGGTTTCTCCCGGTTTTGTGCCACAGTACGTACTTGGACTATGAAAAGGAATATTTTTAGGTATTTTACACGAATGATGGCTGGTTTGGTTTGCGTAACTCCCTTTAGTTATAAAATGGGATCTAGCCGGCATTTAGCATCTAATTCAACCTTCCAGCTACATTTATGAATATAAAATAATTGCTGATATCACTTGCCAGCATTTATTTGAGCACTTACCACGTACTAAAGCTTTGGCTAAGGGATTATCTCATTTAATTGTCACGTGAACCTTCTGAGAGTGTTACATATTATCATCTTCATGTAACAGATGAGAAAGCCGAGCTGTAAAGGGGTTAAGTTACTTGCTTATTCATACTGCTGTGTTTCAGTCCAAGTAAAGATCATTTACTGCTCTGTCCTTACACTAACAGGATGCTTTTATCCTTTATTTTCTGATGGCTTCAAATCCTTTTTTTAAGCATATACAAAGAGATCTGGAAGAAGAGAGATTTATGTCCATTTGTTCAAGCCTGGAAGTGTTTCTCCATGGAATCCCCTCTTGGCTTGACAAATCACGCTCAGTCCTCAAGGCTCACCTCAAGAGGCCTTTATGAAAGTATTTCTCCTTGCTACCTGGTGTGCAAATATTTACTGCCCCTTCCTCTGTGGTCTGATGCCACTTTAAACTTCTTTAAACTGTTTAAACTGCTGGTGTGGAAATTAAGAGAAATGGTTAGCCCATGTTTTACTTAAGGACAGCCAGAACTATTCCGGAGTATTGTGTCTATTGTGAAGTCCCTCATTTCTTCTGGAAACAGGCCCTCCTCATCAAGTATTTGGTTCCCCTAGGAGGTGCTGTGTTCTTGTAAGACCACACACAAGGTAGGTGATTGAACAGCTGGGCAAATTGGGCCATTGAGAGTCCTTGCCCAGTATTTTTGAACTGAGAACCATAGGAAGGCAAGGCAGTCCCTCCCAGATAGCTGAAAGCTGAAAGAGAATGGGACTTGCTGCCAGTCCGCAATGAGAGAAGCAGATTTAAGTCCCTGGTTCCAGTGGTTTTTGAGTACAGCTAAATCCCTCTTCCTGCAGTTTGGTTGGTAAACCTATTCTTTAATTCTATGAGCCAGTAAATTCTCCTTTTGTCCCACGCTAGTTTGGGACAAAACAATGGAGGCCAGAAGGCAGTGGGATAGCACATATAAAGTGCTGAAGGAAAAAACTGTTAACTAAGAATTCTATATTCAGGAAAGGTACTGTTCAAAAATGAAGAAAAAACAAAGACTTTGCCAGATAAACAAAAATTGAGAGAATTCATTGCTAGTAGACCTGATTTACAAGAAATACTAAAGAAAGTTCTTCAGGCTGAAAACAAGTGACCCCAGTAAAGGTAATTATACATATTTTTTATCCTTTCTATTCTTAACTGATTTAAAAACCAATTGTATAAAATAACATCACACAACGTATCATGGCTTCAAACGCACAATTTAATATAAGTGTAATCTATTTCCTAGTAACAGCCCAAAAGGAGGTGGATGGAAGCAAAGTTGCAATGAGGTAAGGAAATGACTGCAGATGGTAAAATGATAATTATAACAATGCAATGTTGAGTTTGTAACATTAACAGATATAATACATATAACAACAATACCAAAAAAAAAGGGAAAATGGGAATCAAGCTACATAGCAGTACAGGTTCTGCATATTACCCAAATTCAGCTAGTACAAATCTAAAGCTGATGAGATGTGTATAGTAAACCCCAGAGCAATTGCTTAAAAAAATTCAAAAAAAAAAAAAAACTAAAAAAAAGATCACTAATGAAATTAAAATGCTACATTAGAAAATACATATAGAAAACAAAAACTAAAATGGCAGATGTAAATCCAACTCTATCAGTAACATTAAATGTGAATAGATTGAACAATCCAAAGGGAAAGATTGGTAGATTGGATTTAAAAAAAACATGATCCAACTATATGTTGTCTACAGGAGACACACGAGAGTCACAGAGACAAAAACACTGAAAGTAAATGGATGGGGAAGAATATCATGCAAACAGCAACCACAAGAAAGCTGGAGTGGCTGCACTAACATCAGACAAAATAGACTTTAAAACAAGAATACTAGAAATAGTGACATTTTATAATGATGAAATGGTCAATAGTTCAAGACATAACAATTAAAAACATATATGCATCTATTAACGGAGCATTGAAATACATGAAACTTTTAATAGAAATGAAAACAGACAATTCAACAATAGTTGGAGACTTCAATACCCCACTTTCAATAATGTATAGAACAATTAGACAGAAGATCAACACGGAAATAGACGACTTGAACAACACTACAAACCAACCAGATCTAACAGACTTCTACAGAGCACTCCATCCAACAACAGAAGATACATTCTCAAGTACATAGGGAACATTCTCCAGAACAGATCAAATGTTGGGCTATAGAACAAACCCCAATAAATTTAAAAGCATAAAAATAATACAAAGTATGTTCTCCAACCATAATAAAATAAAATTAGAAATCAATAGTAGGAATAAATTTGGCAAATTCATCAATATGTGGGAATTAAACAACACATTCATGAATAACCAATGAGTCGAAGAAGAAATCTAAAGGGAAATCAGAAAACGCTGGTTCTTTGAAGAGATCAACACAATTGACAAACCTCTGTCCAGTCTGACCAAGAAAAAGAGAGAAGATTCAAATTACTTGAATCAAAAACAAAAGAGAGAAAACAACACTAAGATATCACCTCACGCCCGTTAGAATGGCTATAATCACCAAGCCAAAAAACAACCAACACTGGAGAGGATGTGGAGAAACAGGAACCCTCGTACACAGCTGGTGGGAATGCAAACTGGTGCAGCCTCTATGTAAAACGGTATGGAGATTCCTCAAAGAATTAAAAATAGAGATGCCCTATGATCCAGCTATCCCACTACTGGGAATCTATCCAACAAACCTGAAATCAACAGTCCAAAGGGCCTTATGCACCCCTATGTTCATTGCAGCATTATTCACCATAGCCAAGAAGTGGAAGCAACCTAAGTGTCCCTCGACTGATGACTGGATCAAGAAAAGGTGGTATATATATACAATGGAATACTACTCAGCCATAAAAAAAGACAAAATCATCCCATTTGCAACAACATGGATGGGCCTGGAGGGTATTATGTTAAATGAAGGAAGCCAGAAAGAGAAAGACAAACACTGTATGATCTCACTCATATGTGGAATATAAACCAACACATGGACAGAGAAAACTGTATTGTGGTTACCAGGGGCAATGGGGGTGGGGGGTGGGCACAAGGGGTGAAGGGAGACATATATATGGTGATGGACAAACAAAAACGTACAACCCAAAATTTCACAATGTTAAAAACTATTAAAACATCAATAAAATAAAAAGATAAAACTGGAGGAAAAAAAAAAAAGAGGACAAGATTACCAACCTTACAGAAACAAAAAGGATTATAAACAAATACTATGAATAATAGTACACAAATTAGATAACTTAGATGAAATACACAAATTACTAGAAAAACACAAACTACAAAAATGACTCAAGATAATCTGAATAAACCTATAATAAGTGAAGAGATTGAATCAGTAATCCACAAACTATGCACAAAGAAAAGCCCAGGCCTAAATGGTTTCACCGCTGAAATCTACCAAACACTCAAGGAAGAATTAACACCAATTCTTACAAAAAAAAAAAAAAAAAAAAAAGAAGAGGAAGAAACACTTTCCAACACATTTTATGGGGCTAATATTACCCCGATACCAAAATCAGACAAAGATGTCACAAGAAAGCAAAACTACAGGGGCCAGCCTGGTGGCGTAGAGATTAAGTTTGCACGCTCCACTGTGGCGGCCCAGGGTTCACAGGTTTGGATCCCGGGTATGGACTGATGTACTGCTTGTCAAGCCATGCTATGGCGGTGTCCCATATGAAAAAAAATAAATAGAGGAAGATGGGCACGGATGTTACCCCAGGGCCAATCTTCCTCTGCAAGAAGAGGAAGATTGGCAGCGGATGTTAGCTCAGGGCTTATCTTCCTCACCAAAAAAAAAAAAAAGAAAGAAAACAAAACTACAGACTAATATCTCTTACGAACATGGATGTAAAAGTCCTCAACAAAATACTAGCAAACTGAATCTAGCAATATATAAAAAGAATTATACACCATGACCAAGTGGGATTTATCCTAGGGATGCAAAGTTGGTTAAACATCCAAAAATAATTAATGTAATACATCATACAAATAGAATGAAAAACAAAAAATCACAAGACCATCTCAGCAGATGTAGGAAAAAGCATTTGACAAAATCTAACACGCTTTCATGGTTTAAAAAAAAACTCAATAAACTAGGAACAGAAGGGCAGTTCCTCAATATAAAGGGCATCTACAAAAAATCTCCAGTTAACATCATACTTAATGGTGACATACTGAATGGTTTCCCTTTAAGATTAGGAACAAGACAAAGATTTCCACTCTTGCCATTTCTATTCTAAATTGTAGCGGAGGTTCTAACCAGGGCAATTAGGCAAGAAAAAGAAATAAAAGGCATCTATATCGGAAAGGAGGAGGTAAAACTATCTCTATTTGCATGAAGTGATCCTGTATATAGAAAATCCTAAGGAATCTACCAAAAAACTATTAGAAGTAATAAATGAGTTCAGCAAGGTTGCAGGATACAAGATCAATATA
The DNA here is from genome assembly GCF_020826845.1 of Diceros bicornis minor. Lineage (NCBI taxonomy): Eukaryota > Metazoa > Chordata > Mammalia > Perissodactyla > Rhinocerotidae > Diceros > Diceros bicornis. The sequence continues at coordinate 2,332,910 of NW_026691429.1, forward strand.
CAAAACCCAATTGAATTTCTATACATTTGCATTGAAAAACCCAAAAGTAAAATTAAGAAAACAATTCCATTCACAATAGTATCCAAAACCAGGAATAAATTAACCAAAGAAATGCAAAACTTATACTCTGAAGTTGATTCTAAATTCATACGGAATTCTAAGGCAACAAGCTAGAACTAACAAAACAATTCTGAAAAAGAAGAATAAATAGTGTAAGACTCATACTTCCTAATTTCAAAAGTTACTACAAAGCAACAGTTGTCAAGACAGTGTGGTACTAGTACAAGGACAAACATACAGATCAATGGAACAGAACTGAAAGACCAGAAATAAACCTATACACCTATAGTCAACTGATTTTTCACAAGGGTGCCAATGGTGCTGTGACAATTGAATAGCTATATGCAAAAGAATGAAGTTAGACCCTAACCTTATCCCATAAGCAAAAGTTTACTCAAAATGGATCATACACTTAAATTTAAGAGCTAAAACTATAAAACACTTAGAAGAACACACAGGCATAAATCTTCATGACCTTGTATTTGGCAATGGACTCTTAGATCTGACACCAAAAGCAGAAGCAACTAAATAAATGAATAAATAAGTTAAACTTCATCATCAAAATTAAGGAACATGAGAAATGTAAAGTTCCTGCTTTAAAATTTCATCAGGGGCAAGCAACTAATTCAAATGGAATGCAGTCATCTAAAGGACATCTTTTTAATGAGAAATGCTATTACTAAAGGAGACTTGGGCTGTTTTAAATGATATTTAGCCCAAAGCAACAAGGGAGGTATTTCAGCAGGTGACTGCTTCCACTCCCATCTATAAATTCTTCCCCAGTGACTCAGTGCCCTTGCCTGATCAGTATTTTATGTTGATGACAAATCTCGCACACAACTCACTTATCATTGCTTGAAAAACTTACAAGAAGTGCTACTGTTTAACAAAACTGAAAAAATACATTTTGTCCTTTATGGAAAATAAGGAAGAAAGTATCAGGAAAGGAAAGAATAATTTAGCCCAAATACTTGGTAAGAAACAGGAATACAAAAACAAATAACCAGAAATTGCTAGTATATGTATCAGCCATCTCAGAAAGAAGAAACAGGCCACTTTATTTCCTTTAAGGCCTGACATTTTTCTCTCTGCCCTTTTCCTACACCCTCCATTGTGTGGTCTCTAAGCAGCCCTACTGTGAGCAGCTGTAGACGCTAATTCGTGGTTCACTGAGGTGTCAATTGAGTCTTAAACCAAGGAAACAACAGCTGCAAAACAATACTTGGCTCTGGTGCAAATATTTTCAAAGGTAGACTAAAGTTTCAACTGTTATTTTAGATAAACAAAACCCCAAACCATAACCTTCCATCAAGTCACAAAACAAAAGAACACGCGGCCGGAGTTTAATTCATTGCGTAGCGACATTTCTCATCTTGTTGCCACTATTTAGACAGGCTTTCAGGACTTTACCTTGACAAACGACTTCCTTCACTAGATGAAAAACTAGCTTCCGAAGCGATTTTGTTAGTTGTCTTTGTCTTGAATGTACCGCTGCCAATATTCAAACCTGTGAGAAGCACAAACATGGAGAGGGAGTGTCAGCCACCACGCAGCAACGAGTGAAGAAGAGGGCTCACAATAACTTTGGTGAAACAAATGTCAACAGGGGAAGATGCTGCTCAAGCCACAGAAGGCAGGGAGCTTCTGAGGCAAGGAACATGTTGATAGAACTCTGAAAGGAAGTGGAGCGTTTTCCGGTGATACTTAGAAGCCACAAAAAATAAAAAATAAAATCATTCGAAGAGCTCTATTCCAAATGACCACGATGCACATGTGAGCACACGGGTCTCTACTACAGCACCATGCACTGGATAATTCACCTTGTTATAACACATGGGCAGCAAGGGATCATCAAAATAATGGGTGCTGGGAACCAGGTCTCAGAAATAACTGACACCGCTGGATGACAGTTACCCACCCCACCCACCCTTAAGCCCTCTGCCAAATCCTCTGTTTTTCCATCTCCCAGGAGAGACTGAATCTCCATTGAAAACCATCAAGGCCACTCTTTAACCAGCCTGAAAAAGTTGATGGGGAAGATGCACAATCCACCTCTTTCCTGGAGCCAGGGGAACCAGACTGTTCCCATGATGCTATCAGCGTGCAGGGCAATCCTTGACCTCTGCCCCCTGGGTGACTTCAGCCTTGGATGTTTCTGCTTCAATTCTGATTCTTAACTGGCAGTCACCTGAGATCATGGATAGAGAGTGCATGGGTGTCTCTGCAAAAGGCATTTGCTGAGTTTCTATCCTGTAACCTGCTTGCCTGCATGTAACCTCTGCAGCCAAGCCATTCTCTTAACAATGTGTCCGTGCTCAGCCTGAAGAGGGTTTCCATGTGCTTACCAGCATAAGGCCTTTTCAGACATGGAAAGGAAGGCGCAAGGTTGCAGTGGCTTTCCTTAGTGACAGGTCCAGAGGCAGAGACCTAACACATCTGATGCAGAAAGTAACTGAAACATGCACTGCTTCTGCAATAGTCAGATTTGGGGTGGCTCCTGAGTTCAGGGTGCCCATCCTCACCACTACCTGTAACAGCAGTAGCGGGGTACGCTAACCACGGGGTACGTGGCTTCCATTTCCCTCCACCCTGCCAGCCTGCCTCCTGCTTCTCTTTGGAGCTCAGAGAAGTCCCCAGGATCAGAGTGAGAGCGAGAGAGTGAGAGTGAGAGTGAAAAGTATTGTGTGAGCACACGTAAACTAAACGCCAGAGGCCGTATCTGACCTGAGAAACGGCTGACACCACCAGAAGGACTTCTATGATCCCAACGCAGGAAAATGTGGAATCTTGCAAAGCACATAGTGTAAATTTGAGTGTGGAGTGAGGGAACTGAATCTAGGGGTGCTTGATTATACAACCTATAAAGTATCACTTATGAATAAATTAATAAACAAATACATTAATCATTAGTATATTAACAGTACCAACATTTTTGTGTGTGTGTGAGGAAGATGAGCCCTGAGCTAACATCCATGCTAATCCTCCTCTTTTTGCTGAGGAAAACCGGCTCTGAGCTAACATCTATTGCCAATCCTCCTTCTTTTTTTCCCCAAAGCCCCAGTAGATAGTTGTATGTCATAGTTGCGCATCCTTCTAGTTGCTGTATGTGGGACGCGGCCTCAGCATGGCTGCAGAAGCGGTGCGTCGGTGTGTGCCCGGGATGCGAACCGGGCCGCCAGTAGCGGAGCACGTGCACTTAACCGCTAAGCCATGAGGCCGGCCCCCAACATTTTTGATATACATCCAAGGGACTACAACTTATGTCAAATTTACTCATCCTTTGAACTTGTCCAATTAACTATCCATATAAAATAAACTTACCAAACATAGATGTGTGGAGTCACCTTCCAACCACGTGTGTCTGCTAACTGGCTGTAAGGCTCCGAGGGAGGTGCTACTCTCTTGTCGCCTCCTTTTGTGAAATGAGGGGGTTGGATAAATACTTTCTAAATCTCTCTGGATTCTAATTCTGTGACTCAAATGTGAAGAAAGTGGTGAAAAGCAAACGGTTAAGGGCTCACGAGTGCTACATCTTTCCAAAGTGATGAAGCCCTCCATCGGGGCAGAGGCCCTGCTTCATACCTCAGCCAACTACAATGTCTCACATTCGCGGAGTTCACATAACACCCAGCACCACCGCGGCCAGCAGTCGCCGAGGGCTGCTCTCTAACAGGCCCTGCGCTGGGCATTTCGCCTGCAGTGGCTCACTGAATCCTCAAAACAACCAAAATAACAGAATTTTGCAGCAACCAATTCTAACACTAATATTATCTAGGAAATAGCTCTCTGAAGACAGACAGCTAAGTCTAATGCACCATATGTCCCTCGAAAAAATGCCTGTCTGATATAGACATCTTTGAGACAATTGGGAAATCTGGATATGGCCTGGGAATTATGTGATGTTAAGAGATCACTGTTCATTCTGATGGGTGAAATTATGGAATGGTGGTTTATGTAAGGATAAGGAAGTGACTAAGGTGTACTTCCTTCTGTATGAATCCATTTACTTGCACAAAGGGAGCTGAAGTGACATACTAAAAAAAACGTGTAATAAAATAAAAACCAATGAAAATAATAAAAATGCAATAAAGTATACGAAAACAAAGAAAATTACAATTAAAACAAAAATCCTAGATTGAAGGAAATACACTTAAGCTTAAAATTTAGCTTTACTGGGATTTACAGTCTTTTCATTTAAAAAACCCAAAGTTTTCCAACATTCTGGTGAGGGAAAATAGCCCAGGATGATGTTCCCCATTGATGATTAAGAAACTGGAAGATGTGGGAAAAGAAAGAATTTGGGGTGTCTCCTGTGGTACTTAGCGACAAGTTACTATCATGACATGCCAGGTATAATCCAAGGGCCTGTAAGGACCATCGCCATGCCAGGGCTGGCACATATCCAGGAGGGAAGACTCTTCCAAATTCTTGTTTGTTAAGGACTGAAAAAGTACTGGCTGATTCTGATCCAGTGATAGCTTATTACAAAGCAAACTCCAGAAACTTTCAAAGAATGACCACCCTTCCCTGAGCACAGCACTAGCTGCTGCCTTGGGTCACCTAGACACTGGCTGTGAGTGCTGAATCTGCTCACTTACCTGACAGTTGTGATGCAGAAGCATCTGCCTTTTGGAACCTGTCTTCAGTTTGATTTGTATTATCCTGAAGGGTAGACCACTTCAGCAACTGGTAGGCTTTTGTTTCTACAGATTTAAAAAAAGGCACAGATAACTGGATATCCACATGCAAAAGAATGAAGTTGGACCCTTACCTTATACCATACACAAAATCAACTCAAAAAGGGTTAAAGACTTAAACATAAGACTGAAAACTATTAAATTCCCAGAAGAAAACATAGGAGAAAAGCTTCAGGACATTGGTTTTGGCAACGATTTCTTGGATATGACACCAAAAGCACAGTCAACAAAATTAAAAATAGACACACAGGACTATCTCAAACTTAACTTTTGCATGTCAAAGGAAACAATCAACAGAGTGAAAAGGCAACCTACACAATGGGAGAAAATAACTGAAATCATATATTTGAAAAGGGGTTAATATCCAGAATATATAAGGAACTTCTACCACTCGACAACAATAACAAAAATCAAATAACCCGATGAAAAATGGGCAAAGTGCTTGAATAGACATTTCTCCATATACAAATGGTCAATAAGCACATGAAAAGATGCTCAAAATCACTAATCACCAGGGAAACGTAAATCAAAACCACAATGAGATATCACCTCACACCCATCAGGATGGCCACTATCAAAAGAACAGAAAATCAGCGTTGTGGAGGATGTGGACAAATCGGAACTCTTGTGCACTGCTGGTGGGTGTAGCTATTAGGGAAAACAGTATGGAGCTTCCTCAACAAATTAAAAATAGAATTACTATATGATCCAGCAATCCACTCTGGGTATATATCCAAAAGAACTAAAAACAGGATCTCAAAGAGTTATTGGCACACCCTTGTTCATCACAGCATTTTCCACAATGGCCAAGAGGTGGAAGCAACCCAAATGTCCATCAATAGTTGAATGGATAAAGAAAATGTGGCATATACATACAATGGAATATTATGCAGCCTTTAAAAAGAAGGAAATCCTGTCACATACTACAGTGTGGATGAACCCTGAGGACCTTATACTAAGCGAAATAAGCCAGTCACAAGAGGCCAAGTACTGTATGATTCCACTCATATGAAGTAACAAAAGTGGTCAAAATCATAGAAACAGAAAGTGGAAAGGTGGTTATTAAGGGCTGGGAAGAAGGGGGAGGGAGTATTAGTGTTTAGTGGGTATAGTGTTTCAGTATTGCAAGATGAAAAAGTTCTAGAGATCTGTTGCACAACACTGTGAATATACTTAACACTACTGAGCTGCACACTTAAAAACAGTTAAGATGGTAAATTTAAAGTTGTGTATTTTTTACCACAATTAAAATAAAAAGTAGAATTTGTCCATGACAATTCAGGTTTCTGCCTGTTGTCCCAGCATAATAATTAATAGAGTTGTCTTTTGTTAATCAAAAGTTTCCTAATTTAGACAATAAATTATATGGTGATGCTACTTAAGAGACATATGAAGCAAATGCAGTGCAATGGCACAGTTTGGCTACTCATCAAAAAACATCAACTGAAAAGATATCTGCTTGGCTCCTGACTGAACACTGATTGGATATATGATATTGCTAAATTGTTATTAACTGCTTTAGGTGTGAAAAAAATACACAGAAACACTGAATTTTCTACTACCTAGAAACAAGTTTCTTGAATTCCTCCTACGATGTTAACACTTTTCAAATGCATGCAAATTAGTTTTTTGAACTGTCCCTTTTTAGAAACTCTGAAAACAAACAAACAAAAAACAATTTAGTTGAACCCAGGTTTCAAGACTCGAAGTCAAGTTGTATGAATGTATTTGAGGTGGCCAAATTCTAGTCGTTATTTTGAGTGGGTCTGTGGATAGGTTCACCTCACAGTAAAACGGTTTCTCTCCAGTCCAGGCCTTGCAGAAGCGGCTACAGGAATGAATCAGAGGACACATAACTGACTGCCTTGGTTGGGCAGCTGCTCCTCTGCAGCTCTCGCTGCCCTGGGCCTCAGGCTTGCACATTTGAGTGTGGGGTCTCTGGGCTGAGTGAGGGGCGGGAAGGTCAGGAAGGGGAGGCGGCAGCAGGATGAGCTGGGGGACCCACCGCTGAGAAAATCTAACCAGGCTCATGGTAGGGACAGAGAAGAGCATCTGCAGGGAGCAAAGCCAGGTGCCCCAGAGGGGTCAGCAGCAGCCTGGGCACCCACAGGACACCCTTACCCTGCAGGACTGTTAACAGTGTCTGCTGTAAGTTAAAGTGGGGAAGACTGTTGGGAAAAACAATAAATAATGATCACGTAAAGAACCTGAGAGACACAACTTTCCCATTACCTCAAGGCTCAAGGATGCCTGGATGAAAGAGAGGCTGGAGAAATAGAGTTTTAGCACAGACATAACAAAACAGCATCCACGTCCACATCTCCAACGTGGCCACAAACAAAAGGAGTCCTGCTGTCAGCACCGGAGGCTGGCAATCACTGCTTTCCTGCTTTTGCTGGTTCAATTTAAGAACTTAACCATGAGCCCCTTATTACTGGATTAAAACTACCGTCACACTGACGAATACAAATGTAACTTATCTTGCCCTACTGAGAATCAATCAAGATAAAAATAAGTACTTAAAATGAGCATCATATTTTGAAATATTAAATGCTATATAGTTAAAATATGTACAGATCAGGGACTCAACTCTGAAAATAATAAATCCTAAGGCAACACTTTTTAACATTGCTGGATTGTGATATTAGTTGGGCAAACCTGAACTAGTATTTTGACAAATTTAATAAAGAAAACACCAGATGTCATGCATGCAGAAGGGGAAAGTACTGTTTTGCATAACTTCTGTATATGTGTTGGGTACTGGCCTAGGACAGAAAGTGTTTCTTGCTGTAAATTAGTCCCACTGTCCTAGGACAGCATCATAACACTCTCCTGTCAGTCCTACTACCTATATTACTTCAGATTTGTGGTAAGGTACTTTTGGGAGAGGAGAAGTATCAATAAAATCAAAGAATTCTAAAAAGGTAAGGAATCACTGTAAAAGAGGTAAAAATGTTCTGTTTTGTTTTTATTCTATAAAGATCAACCAAAAAGTTTTTCAGCTTTTAGGATATAAGTCCAGATCATAATGACCATATGCTATTTCTGCACTCAATTATACTGACTTGGTCAAGGAAAAGAGAGCAAAGATAAAAGTTAAAAAAAAAAAAGAATAGCAAAAGAAAAAAAGAGTAGCTTCTTGGTAAACAAAGGCTCCTGGCAGCTGGAAGCTGGAGTTAGGCTTTCCTCTCATCTATTGTTGTGAGGTAAATCATCTGACTCCAGTGAGCTGGCTCTCCTGCTCCTCAGAAAACACGTGCCTTTTATTTTTAGGAGAAGATTTTCGTGAAAAATATAAAGCTAGTAGTTGTGAGTTAATTTCACATTTGGGAGGATTAAGTATTCTGTCCAAATATAGGACAGTACGGATATTATCACTGGTCTGAGTCTAGCAAAGGAGGAATGTGAAGTGAATTCACATTAGCAGCAAGGGACCATTTTACCACTCTGGAAAAGAAAGGCCATTTCCATGTTCCACACACTTTCCATTCTGGTTTCCTTCTCTTCCTTCCTCTTATTCTTTTTTTTTTAATTGAAGTATAATCGACATACAGCATTATATTAGTTTCAGGTATGCAACATAATGATCCAATATTTGTACATATTGTGAAATGATCACCACAGTTAGTTAACATCAGTCACCATACATAGTTACAAAGTTTCTTTTCTTGTGGGTGAGGAATTGTAGGATCTACCCTTCCCTTGAGATCTTTGTTAACTAAAATTCATTCAAGTGACTTTTCTCCAGGCCCCCAACAGACCATAAAGTAAACTGAGATAATGAACCTTTGAAGTCATAGTATTAGCTCTGTAAATATGACACTACAGTCTCAGATGAATAATTAACCCTCAGAGCAAGGAGAAGAGCTCATGCTAAAGAGGAAATAAGAGAACGCAGCGCCTCAAAAGCGGTGAGGATGTCAGCAGGTTAACCAGGATCATTTAAACCACCTTCAACCTATTCCTGGATAGTACTTTTTTTTTTTTTAAATGTTTATTTATTTATTTATTTTTTTCCCCCAAAGCCCCAGTAGATAGCTGTATGTCATAGATGCAAATCCTTCTAGTTGCTGTAGGTGGGACACGGCCTCAGCACGGCCTGAGAAGCGGTGCGTCAGTGTGCGCCTGGGATCCGAACCTAGGCCGCCAGCAGCGGAGCGCGCGCACTTAACCGCTAAGCCACAGGGCCGGCCCCTGGGTAGTACTTTTACCACACAAAATCAATGGGCTCAAATTTGGTAACAGACAGAAAACAACCATTGCTGACTGACCTTTCATCCTGGGACCATTCCATTAGGACAAACTATACAAAAATTCCCCAAATGCCCATATTTTCTAACAAATTTTGGAAAACTATATCCCAAAATTCTAAGGAACTTGGCTTTAAGATCATAGGAAAAAGTCAGTCATATAGGAGAAGGAGAGATAGAACATTCTTAATTCTATACACATACCCAACTTTTTTCATCTCAGAAAAAGCCTGAGTCCTGGGTAAGTACACTAGTCCCCCAGTTAATCCACCAAACTACTTACTGGTCCAATGAATTGCTATAAAAAGAAGCCTGCAAATACGAAACCCAAAACAGATACATTCTATCTCTAGTGATAAAGTTTCTGATGATGTAGTATATAATACCTGTACCTTTTTGATGAGAGAAGTATTCTTACTAGAAAAATCCATTGTGGGGCCAGCCCGGTGGCGCAAGCGGTTAAGTGCATGCGCTCCGCTGCAGCGGCCCGGGGTTCCCTGGTTTGGATCCCAGGCGCGCACTGACGCACCACTTGTCAAGCCATGCTGTGGCGGCGTCCCATATAAAGTGGAGGAAGATGGCCATGGATGTTAGCCCAGGGCCAGTCTTCCTCAGCAAAAAGAGGAGGATTGGCAGATGTTACCTCAGGGCCGATCTTCCTCACACACACACAAAAAAATCCATTTGGCTTGCCACTCTAATAAATCAAATTTCCCAATGACAGGAACCATGTTGGTTCTTCCATCCACAGTACAAGTACTTTGTACTTGGATGTGCTATTAATAAATATTTCTTGAACATCACTTTAAAGTCAATCAGACTATAAATTAAAATTTTCACCATAAGTAGATAATGAATGGTAAGAGGCAATACATTAAAGGTGCAACGCTGCTCTAAAAGAGAACATATCCCCTCATATACAAGGATGCCCACTTGGCTTTTCACTGTTGCTGGGACTGTTGGAAAGAAAGAGTGATGGCATCACAGTGTAACAGAAAATTCTAGTGGTGCCATGTGGGTTGGGGAGGCAGGCTGTATGGAAGGTCTGCCCCAACGGCCTCCGTGTCATTCCTATGCCCCTAGCCTTGATTTCCTCATTTTTAAAAGGCGAGATCTACCTTAGTTTGTTACGTAGGTTCCTTCCACTCCTAAAAGAGATTTGATGCTATTAGAGTTATTTTTCATTGCAGAATTGGTTTTCAACAGTTTCCATGTTTTCTACACAATTCCACCTAGTACCTCCAATCAATAATAAAAAATTATACATGAGCTTTCATGAGTTGGATATTATAATAAGTGCTCAAAATGTATAACACTGATGTTGTTCCTATTTAACATTAAAGATTCCAGTGTCCTCATATTTACATTCAGAAAAGGAAAGCTGGCTTAGATATACACTTAGAAGAACTTATTAACTCATATTTAATCATATGACAAAAATGACACCATGGCAAGGGATATTAGGATTAAGCAAATTAATTAGATACAAAGTTCCTAGCCTCTAAAGCTGAATTCCTAGTAAGTTTAACCGTTTGTCACCTTCTGTGTTACCACAACTTCAAAATGATTTGTTTTCTTAAAAGGCTGGAGGGTAGGGGTGGGGGGAATGACTTATGAATTAACCAGGGATTGTTTGGATATAATTATAAACTGCAAATCACCATGATTTCAATGATATTCAGACTTTTAAAGCTATTTTATAAAAAAAGAAAAGAAAGCAAATTAGACCTTTGCTAAGAGATTATTTATGAGTAAGGAACTTATACATTCATGACTGAGTGTTCGACAATACATTCCCAGTGGAATGATCTCTAAAAATGTCTATAATTAAAAACAGAATAGTAAAAAAAAATTCAATGGCTTACTCTCTTGTTGGTGAGTTAGTGGAGGATTCTTTTTTTGAATCAGGAGAGCTTAGAGTTTGCAAAATACAATTATGTTTTTCGGTGGATAGGGCACCTCTTTCTTGCTCAGAGTGGATTAATTTTAAGGCCTCTATTCCATCTTCTCCCTCCATCTTGTCACTCGGATCTGGCTGTGGTTCTGGACTCTCTAAAATCAGACCATCTTCACTTACGGCAACTGTGAGGTCACTGCTGCTGCTCAGACTTTCCTCTTCCTGCTGTTGCTGCATTTTCCTGAAGGGCTTCTGTGCCTCGGGGTCCCCGTGAGGAGGATGATCTGGAAGAGGGGATATGAAGAGACTACTGATCACTAAGTGCAGGGAGAAGCGAGGTAAGACGTTCCACCTCACGGAGTGGGATTATTCATCAGTTAAAACATGTAGAAACAATCCATGATTAATTACAGTATTTAAAAACTCATTAAAAATATTTTATTAAATATATTAAAAATATAACAATGAGTTTAAAAATCAGAGAATTCGCTTGTAAGAATATTTCCACATACATATTTAAGAATTCATTAGAATGGAATTTGTTGGCAAAGTCACCACTGTACTTTGTTTTTTGACAAAAGATAAAATTAGAGAGTACACTTTGTTCTTACATAAGACCACTACCACCCAGAAAAACTAAATACCAACAAAAATCAGCCTCTCACCCCACCTGAGAAACCTTCCTGAGCAGAATGCTTCTCTTGAGAACACTTACTTTCAGATGCACAGTATTCTGAGACTGATATCGGAGCGACTGGTAGTCTGGCACTGTCTTCCTTGACTTCAATATGTTCCCGTGTCAGTATTTCTCCCTCTGATGCCCCTGATCTGCTGGAACTGTCACACTTTAAATCAGTGGTTCTGCTCCCTGGACGTAATCTTCCCCGTAACAGGGAATGGAGTTCAGCAGACTTTTTGCTTTCAGATAAATTACTCTTGCCGTGACGTGAGTTGCTTCCTATCTCCAAGCAATGAGTCTGTTCCTCCTCAGACAATGGGCTGGCTGTCACTGGCGTTTTCTCACCAATCTGAAGAGATGTCCTTCCATCTATTTTGTCAGACTTATTTAAGCACTGTGTGCCACTATTAGTGCAGACTACATAGCTGTCTGTCACATCACTGCTCTGGCTGTCTGTCGCTGTGAACGTGGGTCAGGAATTGTTCTGAAGTTCTTCGTGGGTTGGGGAGATTTCTGCTCTGTACTAACATCTCCAGCGCTTGGGATGGCTGACATTTGGCGGCCCATAAAGATTGTTGCTGGTTGATACAATCCTCTTGACACAGCTGTCCCCAAGTTAATCCCTGCCTGCATTGCAACCTGCAGCACCAAAAGAGACGTGAGTTAAATGTATTGTGTATGAACAATTAGGTTGTTTAGGTTGTTTTCAGAAATGAAATGAGGTAAAGGAAGCATGACCATTGAAATCAACAGCTACCATGTTTATAAAACTCATGGCTTCCTACAAAATGAATGAGCAAAAAACTGGTATAGTCCATACTCTTTAATTTTAAAAACAGTGTTGGTTCACAAAGCAAATATTGTCAAGGAACTATGGAATCTATATTTTTCAAAAAGAAATGCATACATTGCACAACTATGTGAATGTACTTAACGCGACTGAATTGTACACTTAAATGTGGTTAAAATGGTAAATTTTATGTTATGTATATTTTAGCACAAGCCAAAAAAAAAAGCTGTGAGTTCTAGCCACTTTCCTCAGAGATGCTCAGATTTGATGGAGCTAGGAAGGTACCTGATGGCAAAAAAAAAAAGGGAGAGGGAGAGAGAGAGATGCATACAAAGGACTACCAGAGGTTTCAAAACTCTATTTCTGGTATTATGTGTAATATAAAAAACCCTCCAATAATCACATTCAAGATTGCATTATAATATTCTGCATATGTGCAAACAGCCATAATTTCTAGTCAACCTCAAATAACAACAACAGTTTTTCCTGAACATCTTCAAATAATTTTAAATACATTTAAAGCAATTTAAATTTACTGGCATGTCTATCAGGAGAATGAACATTGTCTCTTCCTTGAAAAGAGAGAGGGGAGGGGAGAGGTGGAAAAAGAAACAGAAGCAATTGGTTCAGTGGCTTGATCAAGGACACGCAGTGGGAAGCAGAACTGGAAGTAACAACCCTGAAGCCTTGAGGAATTTAAGTGCTTTTCTTCCAAAGAGACCAAAGCATCTCCACATATACAGTAGCATTTAGTTCACAGAGCCCTACAGAATAGATGGGGAGACGTATTTGCACCCCTTTTCTGCATATGGAAAAACTGAGGCCCAAATGTTCAGACAGAAAATGCCATAAACACAGCTGAAACAGAATCAGGTGTTGCTTCTCTTCAAATATACCATCTCTTCTATTCCAAAAAATAAAAGAAACAACTTTGATGTTAAAAACAAATGAACAGAGATGTCAGAGAAAATGGTAGAATAAGAACCTCTCAAAATTCTATGTTTCATAAAAGAAACAGTGACACCGGAAAACATCTTCGACACTGGAAAATAACTTAGAATTCCGGAGATTAACCACAGGCTTGCAGCAATCAGGGGAGCATTTACTCAAGAAAAACAACTGAATCTTGGTAGGAACAGTACACTTTATGGTGCTTTAACTTGTCCTATTCTCATTTCCCACTCTTCAGGTCTGCGGTAACTTTGAAAATCCACAGCCTGTAACCCAGCAGTCTAACAGCTACTGGAAGGAGTGGAAAAGAGATGGAATTCCTTCAACGCCCCATGCTCAGAGAACTGTCATTACGTGACTTATCTGGTGGTTTCCTGGAAGGCTACACTCACAAGACTGTCTTTATTTGACTTGACTTGGAGCTCACACAGTGCAAAAAGCCTTCTCCTTGGGGATATTTGTCAAAAATAATCAGAGACAGGGGCCGGCCCAGTGGCGCAGGCAGTTAAGTGCACGCACTCTGCTGTGGCAGCCCAGGGTTCGCCGGTTCGGATCCCCAGCATGCACTGACGCACTGTTTGTCGAGCCATGCTGTGGCGGCGTCCCATATAAAGTGGAGGAAGATGAGCACGGATGTTAGCTCAGGGCCAGTCTTCCTCAGAAAAAAGAGGAGGATTGGCATCAGATGTTAGCTCAGGGCTGATCTCCCTCACAAAAAAAAAAAAAAAAATCAGAGACAATTGTTTAACATCAAGGCTGTATATAAAAGTTGGGCAGTAGATAACAGTTGGGCAAACAACAGGCTAACCAAAAACCTTAAAAGGAAAAGCTGGTTAACAAGATGTCCATAGGGGGCTTTGAAAAGCTCCAACACACTCCTGGAAATCCAGATGGCCACCTGCACGCTCAGGCCTTGGGCATGCTCAGGAAAAGTCCTGAGAAGGGCCTAAGCTCTCACCTCAGGCTCACCCTGAGGCTCTGTGCAAGCACTTAGCAAAGGTCAAGGTGGAATTGTAAACTGCCTGGATGAGGGCTGAAGGTGTGCCCGAAGACACACTCAAAGCCCCTTGGCAAAGACTGTGAAACTTACTGGTTTTAGGCATTTCAAAAAACTCTGTCTAATCATTAGCTGATCACTAATAAGTGAATAGAACCTTCAGTGACCACACATGACAAAAAAATACTTTACATAATTAGTCCAGAAAGTCAGTAAACAAACAGCAACAACAAACTCTGAGAGGAAGAGAATCAGATGTTCAGAGTTGTCATATTTTATTATTTTCAAATGTCCAAATTGTAACAAAAAATTATGAGACATGAAAAAAAACAAGACAATAAAGCCCATACACAGGAAAAAAAAAAAAAGCAGTCAAAAGAAACTATCCCTGAGGAAGCCCAGATGTTGGACTTACTAGAAAAAGGCTTTAAATTAGCTATTTTAAATACGTTCAAAGAACTAAGGGAAATCATGTCTAAAAAAATAAAGGAAAGTATGAGAACAATGTCCAAAAAGAGATTATCAATAAAGAGATAGAAATTATTAAAAAAAAAAAAAAAAAGAACCAAATAGAAATTCTGCAGTTGAAAAGTACAATCACCAGAATAAAAAATTCACTAGAAGGGTTCAGCAGCAGATATAAATAGGCAGAAGAAAGTATCAACAAACTTGAATATAACTCAATTGAGATTATCAGACTGAGGAAAAGAAAGAAAAAAGAATGAAGGAAAATGAACAGAGAGAGATCTGTGGGACACCATCAAGCATACCAGCATAGGCACAATGAAAGTCCCAGAAGGAGAAGAGAAAGAAAAAGGTGCAGAAAGAAATTCTGAAGAAATAATGGCAAAAACTTCCCAAATTTGACGAAAAACATTAATCTACACTTTAAAGAAACTCAACAAAGTCCAAGTATGATAAACTCAGAGATCCTTACCTAGATACATCATAATCAAACTATTGAAAGCCAAAGAAAAAGAGAGAATCTTGAAAGTGAAAACAGAGGAGTGACTCCTCATATATAAGGGATCCTCAATAAGATTAGCAGTTGATGTCTCATCAGAAACCATGGAAGCCAGCAGGCAGTAGGATAACATACTCAAAGTGCTGAAAGAAAAAGACTGTCAATCAAGAATTCTATATCTACCAAAACTTTCCTTCAAAAATGAAGGAGAAATTGAGGTATCCCTTGCTAAACAAAAACAGAGAAAATTTGTCATTACCATACCCGCCTTACAAGAAATACTACAGGGAATCCCTCAGGCTGAAATGAAAGGACACTACACAGTAACTCACATTCATAGTAAGAAATAAATAGCACTAGTAAGGGTAACTACATTGGGAAATATAAAACAAAGCATAAATATATTTTTTGTTTGTTTGTAACTTCTTCTTCTCCTATATAATTTAAAAGACAAGTGCATCAAGCAGTAATTATAAATCTATGTTGATGAGTAGCATATAAGATATAAAGATATAGTTTGTATTACAATAACATCACAAGGGAGTGGGAAAAGAATGGAGCTATATAGGAGCAAAGTTTTTGTATGCTATTTAAATTAAATTGGTATTAATCCAAACTAGATTATTATAAGCTAAGATATTAATTATGACAGTAGGGTACCCACAGCAAAATAAATGACAGAGATTTAAAATGGTATACTAGAAAATATATATTTAGTGCAAAAGAAGGCAGCATGGAGGATTAAAGGAACAAAAAAAGATATATAGAAAACAAAGAGCAAAATGGCAAATGCAAATCCTACTTTTTCGATAATGACATTAAGTTTAAATGGAATAAATACTACCATTAAGGTAAGAGACTGGTAGAATGGATAAAAAACATGATCCAACTATATGCTGTCTAAAGAGACTCATTTTAGATTCAAAGACACAAAGAGGTTCCAAGCAAAGAGACAGAAAAGGGTATATGAACAAAGCCTCATGGAAAAAATACACTATGCAAACAGTAACCAAAAGAAAGCTAGAGCGGCTATATTAATATCAGACAAAATAGACTTTAAGACACAAAATTGTTACTTGAGACAAAGGACATTTTATAATGATAAAAGGATCAGTTTATGACAAATTTATAACAATGAGAAACAGATATCTATACCTATATCTATATATCTACACATATCTTAACAACAAAGCCCTAAAATACCTGCAGCGAAAACTGAGAGAATTAAAAGGAGAAATAGACAATTCAACAATAGTAGTTGGAGACTTCAATACCCCACATTCAATAATGGATAGAACAACTGGATAGAAGATCAATAAGGAAACAGAGGTCTTGAACAACTATAAACCAATGAGACCCAATAGACATATACAGAAGACTCAACCCACCCAACAGCAGAATACATATTCTTCTCAACTGCACATGGAACATTTTATATGTTAGGCCATAAATGAAGTCTCAATAAATTTAAAGGGATTGAAAGTATGAACTCTGCTGACAATAGAATGAAATTAGAAATCAATAAAGGAAGGAAATTTGGCAAATTCAAAAATATGTGGGAATTTAAAAACACACTCAAATAATTAATGGGTCAAAGAAAAAATCACAAGGGAAATTAGAAGATAGTTTGAGATGAATGAAAAGGAAAACACAACATACCAAAACCTATCAGAAGCAGTGCTTAGACTAGGGAAATTCATAGCTGTATGTGTCTATATCAAAAAAGAAGAAAGAACTCAAATCAGTAACCTAAACTTCCATGTTAAGAAATTAGAAAAAGAAGAGCAAATTAAATCCAAAGCAAGCAGAAGGAAGAAAATTATAAAGATTAGGGCAGAAATAAATGAATTAGAGAAGAGAAAAGCAGTACAGAAAATCAACAAAACCAAAAGTTGATTCTTTGAAAAGATCAACAAATTGAGATACCTTTAGCTAGACTGACCAAATAAATAAATAAATAAATAAATAAATAAATAGAGAGAAGATTTAAATTACTAAGTAAATCAGAAATGAAAATGGGTACTATGTTACCTACCTTACAGATATAAAAAAGATTATAAAGGCATACTAAAAATAATTGTATGCCAACAAATTAGATAACCTAGATGAACTGGACAAACTCTTAGATGGACACACACTAACAAAATCTACTCAAGAAGAAAGAGAAAATCTAAATAGGCTTATAACAAGTTAAGCAATTGAATTAGTAATCAAAAAACTTCCCCTAAAGAAAAGTCCAGGACCAAAGGCTTCACTGGTGAATTCTACCAGACATTTAAAGAATAATTAACACTAATCCTTCATCAACTCTTCCAAAAACAGGTGAGGAAGAAATACTTCTCAACTCATTCTATGAGGCCAGTCCCTAACACTGAAACTAGACAAAGATGTCACAAGAAAATTACAGACCAATATTTCTTATGAATATAGATGTAAAAATTTTCAATAAAATACTAGCAAACCAAATTCAGCAACATATAAAAGGGATTATACACCATGATCAAGGAGGATTTATCCTAGCAATGCAAAGTCGGTTCAACATATGACAATCAAGTAATGTAATATACCATATTAATAGAATAAAAGACAATCCCTCTGAATAATTATCTCCATAGACACAGAAAAAGCATTTGACAAAATCCAACATGTTCATGATAAGCAAAAAACACTCAACAAACTAGGAATAGAAGGGAACTCCCTCAACTTGATAAAATGCATCTAAGAAAAACCCACAGCTAACATCATAGTCAACGGTGAAAGATTGAAAGCTCTCTCCCTATGATTCAGATTAACACAAGAATGTCTGCTCTCATCACTTCTATTTAACACTGTACTGCAGATTCTAGCCAGGAAGTATGACAAGAAAAAGAAACGAAAGGCATCTAAACTGCAAAAGAAAAAGTAGTCACGTGCTGAATAATGATGTTTCAGTCAATGACGGACTGCACATATGACGGTAGTTCCAAAAGACTAGTACCATATAGCCTAGGTGTGTAGTAGGCTATACCACCTAGATTTGTGTAAGTACACTCTATGATGTTCGCACAACACTGAAATTGCCTAACAATGCATTCCTCAAAACATATCCCCATCGTTACGTGACGCATCACTGTAAATCTATCTCTATTTGAAGATAACGTGATCTTATATAAAGGACTCCACAAGGAACAAACAGAGCTAATAAACAAGTTCTGCAAGGTTGTAGGATACAAGATCAATATATAAATAGAAATAATGTACTTCTATACATTAGCAATAAACAATCTGAAATTGACATCAGAAAACAATTTCATTTACAATAGCATCAAAAAGAATAAAATACAACAGAATAAATTTAACAAAGAAGTGCAAGACAAATACACTGAAAACTATAAAACATTGAAGAAAAAAATTAAAGAAGACCTAAACAAATGGAAACACATTCTGTGTACAAGCAATGTAAGACTTAATATTGATAAGACAACAATACTCCTAAACTGATCTACAGATTCAAAGCAATCTCTATCAAAATCCCAGCTGGCATTTTTGCAGAAATTGACAAGCTGATACTAAAATTCATGTGGAAATACAAGGGACCTAGAATAGCCAAAAAAATCTTCCAAAGAAGTGCAAAGTTGGAGGACTCACACTTCCCAATTTCAAAACTTACTACAAAACTAGAGTAATTCTAGTCTGTACTGGTATAAGGACAGACATACAGATGAATGAAACAGAACTGAGAGTCCAGAAATAAATCCATGCATCTAAGTCAATTGATTTTTAAGACATCATCTTTTTAGAGCAATTTTAGGTTCAAGGCTAGAAGGGGCTGGAATTGGTTATTTCCTTTTCTCCACATAGAAGCCTAGGGCCTTCTGGAGTTGGGTATTTCCCTTCCCCTAGATCAGTTAGGTTCTGGTTAAATAGCTTCTCCTGAGGGCAGATACTGCTAAGAACAGAATGCTCTAGTGCATTTCAAAAATGGTTCCTTTTCCCCATTCCTCTACCTGAATTATGAGGGAATTTTTCTCCGATGTTCACTGTGAGGACCTGTAAACTCACAAAAGAGGGGAGTCTCCCTATGACTAGTCCCCCTGGAGTTTTTAATCTCTTGAACCTATTTACACTGAGCCTCCAGCAATTTGTCAGTTACAGTTGAGGTTTCTCTCCCTCAGCACTGGTTATTGTAGAGGTTTCAGCTCTGTTCTGGTAAGTTGTGATTTCTCTATGCACCTGGCAGTCCCTCCAATTTTAGGAGTAGTGGACTGCCCTATGATCTCACTTCTCTGACAGACTGAAGAAGAGTTGCTGATTTTTTGGTTTGTTTGTGTTTTTACTTGTTAGGATGGAGTGGTGACTTCTAAGTTTCTTACTTGTTGGACTGGCAAAGAGACTATATTGCAATTTTAACAGCTGCATATTATCCTGTTCTATAGATGCACCATAATTTATTTAACCAGTCTCATTTTGATGGACCTTGGTTTGTTTCCCACCATCTACCACTGCAAACCATGCTGCAACAATATCCTTGAGTGTATGTCTATCTGCAAACGTGAGAATATTAGTGGGACAGCTTCCTAGAAATAAAATTGTTGGGTCAAGATTGCCTTATAGGATATTGCAATTTCACCATCCAAAGAGGCCATTACGTCATTACTAAGCGTTTTCCATTATACCATATGGTTTAATTAGCAAAATTATATTAATCAACATTCTGATTTATCAATATGAACAGTATTTGTGATACAATGTGTCTTCTATTCCTTTTGTAATTGAAAAGCTGATATAATAACAAAGACAAATTTTAAAACAGGCAAAAATCACCTATTACCAGTACCCTAATGTAACAACTACTTTCATTTTTCCTATTCTCAAAATAAGTTATTTATAAAGATGGCTCCAAGTGATGTGCTACTGTGCTTGAGCTTCAGCTAGCTGCATGTGAGGACTCAGAGTAGGTACACAATAGCGGTCATTTAGTGAAGACCTGAGGCAAATCAGTGACCAGACTTGTGAGTTTGGAAGGCCTTGGATATTTCACTTTCAAGACCCATTTAGGGAGTGTTGATGAACCAATACCAGAGAAATTACTAACCCAGCTCAGGGAGTACACAGCAGTCCCTCCGTCTTTGTTGGTCTGTTAAAGGCCAAGACATAAAGCAAAGGTGTAGGCCTGTCTCAGAGATGAGAAAGCCACCTGGGAGGGCCAAAGGAAGTGCCTTGAGTTACTCCTTGCAACCAGTAGTTCTCAAACTCCTCTGACCCACTAAGAGAGGCAGAAGACTCCAGGCCCATTTCCACTGGACAAAGAATGCAGAGAGCCAAGAACTGGAGAGAAACAACAACAGTCTAAACGGTAACCGGTGCGATCAACAAAAGTAGCACAAAACCATGATTTAACTTACAGTAAACGCTTCCGTAACCACAGGAACTGAAAACAATGACCAATTCAAAAAAGCACGGTTAACAGTGGGTACTTCCTAAAAACAGGAGAAGTTACAATTCTCTGTGATACCAAGTAGTTATTAAGTGCCATTTTGCCAAGAATTCCAGACTTTTTAGAATATGGAACTCTGGGTCCTCAACAAACTCTAGTAATACACTAATTAATGAGAACATTATATTTTAGTGGCATGTAATAAATCAGGAGTTATAAAAAGATTACCCTTAATTATGCATAAAAATCAGTCTGGTGCATTATTCCCCCATAAGGATCAAAAGAGGCAACTTGTATTTGAGGATCTGCTGAGACCCAATAGGAATAAATAGAAAATTATTTAGGAGACTCAATAGGGAAAAAAGTTCTACTTTTTTGGAGGGGGAGAGGGGTAACTTTTTATTTTGATATAACTTCAAACTTACAGAAAAGTTGCAAGAATCATACAAGAAACTTCCCTAATACTCTTTAGCTGGATTTAACAATTGTTTATGTTTTGCCCCATTTGTTTTATCATTCTCTCTCCCTCTACATACATGCATGTGAGTATGTTTATATATATGCATACTATTTTTTCCTGAACCATTTGAAGGTAAGTTACAGACATCTTCCTTCTCTCCCCCTAAACAGTTCAGTATGTATTTCCAAATGTCCACAGGGACATTCTCTTTCATGAGCAGAGTTCAATGATTAAAATCAGGAAATTTTACATTGATACAATCTTATTTTTCATTCCACAGTCCACATTCAGATTTTGTCAATTGGCCCAATAATCTCCTTTGTAGCCAATTTTTTTCCAGGTTCAGGATCCAATCTAGGGTCATGTCTCTTAAATTTCTTTTAATCTGGAACAGCTCCTCAGTCTGTCTTTGTCATTCTTGACCTTGACATCTTTTTAAGAATATAGGCTGGCTACTTTGTAGACTGTCTCTCAATATGTGTTTGACTGATGTTTCCTCATCGTTACATTCCGGTAATGCATTTTCGGCAGGAAGACCACAGAAGTGTGTTTCTAGTTTTTAAGTGACAGGAATAATACTTTCATAAAGTAAGTTTTTTTTTTTCTTTTGTGAGGAAGATGGGCCCTGAGTTAACGTCTGCCAATCCTCCTCTTTTTGCTGAGGAAGACTGGCCCTGGGCTAACGTCCATGCCCATCCTCCTCCACTTTATATGGGACGCTGCCACAGCACGGCTTGAGAAGCTGTGCGTCGGTGCGCGCCCGGGGTCCGAACCAGCGAACCCCGGGCCACTGCAGCGGAGCGCGCGCACTTAACCGCTTGTGCCACCGGGCCAGCTCTGATAAACTAAGTTTATTGGGAGGGAAATTAACTTCCAATCTTTCTCCTATCAAACAAAATAGTTAGAAATATTCCCTTAAAAACTTGGCTTAAAAAAACAAAAAACAAGACTGACAATAATGTAATATCATTTTATACCCATTACATTAAATTTTTTAAAATTAAAATTATAACACTCAATCCTGGACTGGGTCCTGGAACAGCAAAGAGGCATTAATAGAAAAACTGGTGAAATCTGAATAAAGTCTGGAGTTTAGTCAATAGTGATGTACCTATGTTGGTTTCTTAGATTTGACAAGTGTGGCACTATAATGTAAGAGGTTAACAATGGCGGACACTGAGTAAGGGATTCAAGGGAAATCTTGATATTATCTTTGCAGCTTTTCTGCAAACCTAAAATTATTCTGGAATGAAAAGTTCACTTAAAAAATTATAACCCCCAGTATTGATGAATGATAGGTAAAACAGAAGCTCTTGCATTCTTGGTAGCAGAATAAACAGGCAGAATCCTCTTGGAAAAGAGTCAGACATTAAGGGTCCTAAATATCCTTGTTGCCTTTGATTCTATAATTCTACATGGAAACATTGTAAGGAAATAAACCTAACAGAAAAAAAAAGCTACGTGGACAAACAAGTTCATTTGCAGCATTATTTATAATCATGAAAAGTTGGAAGCGACCTATATGACAACAAAACAGGCAAGACTAGGAAGTCATAAAAATGAGGCAAATGAAGACTATGTCACATCAAGGGAAATGCTTAAATATGGTAAATGAAAAAAAAAATTATATATTCAGTATGCTTATACCTATGTAAAGATCAATCTAAACACAGGAAAAAGAAATTACCCAAAATCTGTTTGTACAGGATTATGCCAGGAAAATGAACATTGTCTTCTTGGCTTTTTTTTTTCCAATTTAACAAATTTAACTTAATTTAAACTGTTAAAAACAGTTTTATTGAGACATAATTCACAGATCATACAATTCATCTTTTTAAACTATATAGTTTAGCAGTTTTTTAGTTTATTCACAAAGCTGTGCCACTATCACCACAATCAATTTTAGAACATTTTCATCATTCCAGAAAGAAACTCCATACCCTTTAGCAATCACTCCCCATCCTCCCCAACCTCCAGCCCTAGCAACCACTTACCTTCTGTCTCTAAAGATTTGCCTCTTCTGGACATTTCTTATCAATAAAATTATACAATAGGTGTAATAGGTGGTCTTTTTTGAGTGGCTTTTTTCTTTTTCTTTTTTTTGGTGAGGAAGATCGGCCCTGAGCTAACATCTGTTGCCAATCTTCCTCTTTTTGCTGAGGAAGATTAGCCCTGAGTTAACATCTGTCCCCATCTTCCTCTGTTTTGTATATGGGATGCCACCATAGCATGGCTTGATGAGCAGTGCATAGGTCTGTGCCTGGGATCCAAACCTGCGAACCCGGCGCCGCCAAAGCAGAGCGCGTGTACTTAAGCGCTACACCACTGGGCCAGCCCCTGACTGGCTTTTTTCACTCAGCATAACGTTTTCAAGGTTTATCCATGCTGTAGCAGTTATAAGTACTTCCGTTTAACGGCCAAATAATATTCCATTGCATGGATATACCACATTTTGTTCATCCATTTATCAGATGATGGACATTTGAGTTGTTTCCACTTTTTGGCTGTTATGAATACTGCTGCTTTGAAATTTGCACATAAGATTTTGTGTGCATATGTTTTTACCTCTCTTGAGTATATACCTAGGTGTGGAGTTGCTGGGTCATATGGTAACTATGTTGAACATTCTGAGAAACTGCCAAACTGTTTTCCAAAGTGGCTGTACCATTTTACATTCCCACCAGCAATACTTTAAACTTTTATAACAAAAAATGTACAAGAAATCTGCAAAAATTAACTCCTGCTCACCATAAGGTAATGCTACATTTGAACGGGCTCAACATTTGCAAAGTAAAGTATTGGCTCTAGCAAAATACAAGCTGGGCTTTTGCAGGTTGGCAGATTTCCCACTTGCCGAGAACAGGCACAAAGACAGGCGTCTCTTTTCTTTTTTAAAATAGTCGGTCAGTTTGTGTGCTTAGCAACAGGAAATAGGGTGGTCTTGAATCTTAAAATTCTGAACATAATTATGTGTCTTCTCAAAGCAGTTTCTGAACCAGGGAAGCTGAAGAGAGAACGTCGCGTTTCACATTATTGTTGACACTAGAATAATAGTAGGAATTGACAAGTTTTTGAGAGACAGATGTTATTGCCGAAAGAAGGACCGTGTATCAGAATTTAAGGATCTGACATAATGATCAACTTTTTTACGCCTTCCTATTACTTTCTGTAGTTGAGTGCTTGAGGTAAATCTATAATCAAAGATTTTAGTTCAGTTCTTCCTTTTCCTGTCACAGTTACCCATCTGCAATTTCTTAAAAAATATTGAGAGTTGGGGAAAGTGATAGCAAAGCAAACAAAGACAACTGAAAATACTTATTAAGGAACAGAAGGTAACTTCTTCAATCAGGCATTCCTCTTTGCTGGAGGAAAAGAGGGGACATATATAAGGAGATATCAGCAAGTTTAGAATTATTGTAATGATGTCTCGGTTAATAATTACTAACCGGAATTTTCAAAGCAAGAGGATCTTGACCACTACTGTACTTTGAAAAAATATTTGTTATACTTCGTTTTACAATATGCTGAGGAAATTTTAATTTTTTCTTAATATATTTTTTCCCCAGACAAGGGAATTGGGAAGCATCAAGGTGAATGTAGAATGGAAACAGAGCTGTCAGACTAAATTTTCAGCTTTTCACACAGTATAATTATCACTTTTTAGTTTCCACATAAACAAGTCCTTAAATTACATTAAGAAGATTTCAAAAATATCCCTTAATAAAAACACATATAACAATCCTGAAGGAATTATTTTACTTTACCATGTGTTATAAACTGAATTGTGCTGGCCCCAAATTCTTATGGTGAAGCTCCAATCCCCAATGTGACAGGGCCTTTAGGGAGGTCATTAAGGTTAAATGAGGTCATAAGGGTGGAGCCCTAATCTGATAGGACTGGTGTCCTTAGAAGAGGAAGAGACAGCAGAGATCGCTCTCTCTCCACGCACAGGCACAGAGGAGAGGCCATATGAGGACACAGAGGAGGGTGGCCACATGCAACACAAGGAGAGAGGCCTCACCAGAAACCAACCCTGCTGGCACCATGCTCTTGGACTTCCAGCCTCCAGAAGAGGGAGAAAATACATTTCTGTTGTTTAAGCCACCCAGTTTGTAGTATTTTGTTATGGCAGCCTGAGCCAACTAAGACACCACACCAATGTGATTTGTAACTGTTCTTTCCTTTTTGCCACTGTGATAGATTATAGACACAACCAAATTTTCTCAACTGAGGCCACAAAGAGATGTCTCTGGCCATTAAATCCAATAGTCATTGGAACTATCTAAATTTTAAAATGGAGCCATTAAATTGAGGCTTCAAAGGATGTATTCTAAGTTATTTTGTAGGATAAATCACTATAAAATCAATATATTACAAGTTGTTACCACCATGGGGCTTTACCTCCCATTTCTTTAATTCATAGCTAGCCTCTCTATCCCCAGAGCTGGCCTCTCCACTATCCTAGATCAGCGGCAAGAAGCCAGGACCAAAGTATGGCTAACCTAGTGGAGAACAAAGATGGTGATGATGGTGACAGTGGTAAGAGTGGTGGTGACAAGATCAGTGAACATTTGTCAAGCACTTACCAGATGTCAAGCAGATATCTATTACCTTTTTTAATCTTCAAAACAACCATTATTATTATCCCCACTCTTACAAGATTTAGCAAGGTTGAACAATTTGCTCTCTGTCACAGGATTCAAACCCAGACACAAGCACTCCAGTGCCCATTTCTTATGCTACAATTCTCAAAACTGAATCATTTAAACTCAAATTGTGTTACTGAACCATAGCTTTTTGGAAAAAATAAATAAAAATCCCTAATAATGAATCTGAAGTCTATGTCTAATTTCTTACTAAATACAACCAGTACAAAACCAGATCTACTAAAATAGACTCTAAATGGAACTTGTACCTGATAAATAAAACCAAGTCCCTGTAGGGTAAATGGGAAGAGTAGAAAAGCAGACAGAAGCTTCAGGAGAAATTCAGCATTCCTAAATTGTACCAGTAGGTGATTTTCAAAAAATGATGGAACATTTTTTGTTCAACATTTTCCCCAATACCTCTAGGCCAAAGCAACTGCCTTCATCAAAACAATACAAGTTAAGTCTTGGTTTCAAGTAAAGAACAGAAGCTTAACAAGTGTCTGAGAATATCAAGGTAACTGCTCATTCTTTTATAATACAGTTTAATATGCCCTGTATCTGCTCGGAAATTCCCAAATAGGGTGACTCAGGATATAACTATGTCTCTTAGAGTTCCCTGTTCACTAAAGAATTACCACAGAGAGACAGAACACCAACTCCATTTTCTAATTCTGAGAGACCTGAGTAAAGATAAAAGCAACTCATACTCTACCACAATTAAAAAAGCAATCTCATCCACAGGCAGGCTCCTTTTTCCTAAAATGGATTAACCACCTGTCCATTCCTTCCTCATATATTTAATTTTTTTTCACTATATTAACATTATTAAATTAACTAGAGCTTCTATTCCTAGAGCATAGATTACCAAAAGTTGGATTGCTGGGATAAAGTATATATGGCTATTAACTGTGATGGTTATTGCTAGATTCCTTTCCAAAAAAAGTTCTAGGCACTAACATTTTTTTTCAGACTATATGAAGCAGGCTGTCCTTTTCTACTAATACAGTATTTCATAAAACATAAGTACACAAAATTTGGAAAGTCTTCTAAAGAACAAGAAATCAATATTTGTTCTCCTGTGGAGGCTTCTGTAATCCCTTGTACTATCAAAAGGAGAAAAGAAACTGTTACTCACAAAATTTATCTGCCTCATGCAAAATCGACTTATGTTTCCTTTTCCCATTCTCGTTCACTTTTCCTCTCTTCCCCATCACTCCACTGTAAGATGTGCACCTATATGTATGAACACAGCTTTCTCGCTTGTAAGAGCCTTGACACCTAACACACTTGTCCCATAATTTCACCACAGAGAAGGCGAAAGGAACGATAGTTGGGTAGCCAAACATTTCCACAAAAGGTAAGACTTTATTGTTATTTTCTTTCTTGACTACGAGAGAAGCTAAATCCCTTAAAGAAAGGCTCCCTCTCATCATTTTCCTAAGTGAAATCTTTCTTCCAGTAACTGAAAAGTGAGTAGATATATTTATTAATTAAGGCTCTGAACCCGTCTGCTGAGATTTGCTCTTCTACCGACCAGTTGTGTGACCTGGGAACAAGTTACCTAACTTCTTTGGCCTCTGTTTCTTAATCTGTAAAATGGGTACAAAAATAGTTCTTACTTTGTAAGGTTGTTGCAATGAGAGTGTGTATATGTTTATGTTTGTGTGTATATTTATAAATATTTATATACACACATATATAAAGACCTTAGTACCTGAAACACAGTAAGACCAATGTAAGTGTTAGCTGTAAATCTGAGCCACATTCCCCACTACCCACCTGGAAGGCACCCCTAAAAGGAAGCAGGATGTGGAGAGTTCAAACTTCATTTGCCCTCTAACTCCATGTGAAATGGGAGGCATGCACACCTGGCTCAAAGAGAACAGCTGTCTCCTCTCCCTCTTTGAAGTCAGCGGGCCATTCTCACTCACCAGGTGTAGCAGGGGAAGGGGCCCTGGGCCCTGCCCCACGGGAGCTCATGGTCTAGCGAGCCTGGAGAGAAGAGCAGTTACTACCCTCTCCTGAAAACAGGCCTGCAGATCTAGTTTTAGGGCCAGGACTTGAAAAACTGTTTGTGTATTCAGTTTAATTTCTAATTGTTTTCTGAATAGAAACACACATGAATTAAAAGCTATTAAGATAAAAGAGGTCCAGCTGAACACAGAGAGACTACCTTTCGACTTGTCGTCGCTCTGGGTCAAATGAAGTCACATCTTTGAGGATGGCAGAGCTGAGGGGTCACCATCCCCATGAAGGCACAATGGCTTGGTATTAGAAACCTGGGCAACCGCTCAGAGCCCCACATTAGGGAGATTCTTGTGCACTGTGTATAACTGAGCAGTGATTCAAGGGGACTGTTGGTGAAGGAAGCACTGTGGGCTAGCAAGGGTAAGAAACTGAGGCTTATACAGACAACTTTAAGTAAGAACCCAACTCCTTCACCCCCTTCCCCTACTGTTCTTTCCTGTAGCGAGTATGACAGGGCCAGGCCCATATCCCTGAGGCCCTCACCACCCCAGTACATGCCCACAGTGTCCTCCTACAAGCACCCATGCCTCCTGGCCGGAGCACTTCCCTCGCTGCTGTGCAGCTGCCAGAAGTGGAGCCAGGCACAACACTCAGTCAGTGACAGACGGGAGGGGAACGGTAAACGCCTCCCTTTCCCACCCCCGTGTGCAATAACTCTGAGGCATGTTCTACAGTCTTCCAAGGGGACTGAGCTCCAGCTGCTCACAGAGGTAACCTACTCAGTCACACTCTTTATCGGCCCTGTCACTTTCCTCTCTCCTCTATCTGGGATTTTTGGGACCACCTCCTACATAAACTACTTATACTCAAATCCTTGTCTCAGGATCTGCTTCCTGGCAATTCCAACCTAAGTCATTTCCTCTTTAAATATGGGCACTTCAGGATAGTCTTATGACTCCTTTCCCCTTGCCAGGATGTTTATTTTAACCAGGTGTCCCCTCCAGAACACGGGTCACTTCACCCCTTGGAGATAAGCCTGGGCTCTACAGTGGCTGCCTTGGTCTTATGAATACTACTCAGATCCTGGGACCTGCAGGCTGTCCTCTCAGGATGGAACACTTCCCACCGTGTAACGCTGGGGTGTCTTCGTCTGGTGCCTCTCCTGCCGTGGGGCTTCTTCCGCTCACAGCTCCACCACCTCTCCTGACATGGCTCAAATCCACAGCCAAAGCCACTGCACACTAGGCACACATCTGTCTTCTTGCTTGAAGTTTTCTTCAGTGGAGCTTGAAGGTATTTCTTCTCTCCAAAAAAGCCAACTCAAATGGATGCTCCTTTTATTGGAAATGTGAGCAGTTTAGAGATGGGCACTCTGCTTTTCATGGCTCACCTGATTCAGCTGGAATATTACAGCACTAAGGGAGACCATTTCACTAGCTCCCAGAGTTAGATAAAAATGCAGAATCTAAATAAATAATTGAAATATTTCACATGATGTAGCTAGGATGTTTTTATCTGATCAGGAATTCCTCCCAACTTTTGAAGAGCCTTTCACCCATGCTCACTTATAAGGCAGTGCAGCAAGATGGCTAACAGTATGGCTGCTGGGGCCAAATGGTCAGGGTTTGATTTTTGCCTCTGCCTAGCTGTACAGTCTTAGACAAGTTAACTTACCCCTCTGAGGCTCCCTATAAAATGAGGATAACAACAGTATCTACCTCCAGGATTGCTGAGAAGATTAAACGAGTGGGCCCTCAATTCAGTGACTGGCATCCTTATAAGAAGAGATGAGGACACAGAGACATGGAGGGAAGAAGATCATGTGAAAGACGTAGGCAGAGATTGGAGATCTGCTGCCACAAGGCAGGGAAGCAGGAACCACCAGGAGCTGGAAGAGGTGAGGGAGGGTTCTCTGCTGTTGGTAAACTGTGTGTCAATTTTAGGCCTCTCCCTTTGTTCTCACTCAAACCATAAAACCTAACAGTACCTTGTCTTAAAAATTCTGATTATCATGTGGCTTATCATATGGCTGTCCTGAAGATCATGGACCATGCCCGATGCCATCATTTAAATTTCTCAGGTCCACAGTTATCACCCCTGAACTCCTTCATTTCTCATTGTAACTCACTGAAATCATAGTCTCCATCTAAGAATCAGTAAGGAATAATTTTAAATGTATGGGAGAGAAAACCCAGCGAAATTTAACTTAAAATAATTTAACAATATAAGAAGAAGGAAGAAAAGATTCGATGAGGGAAGAAATCAGCTCTTGGTAACGAGACTTGAGGAGTAGATTGTGTCCAGGCACAGAGATGCAGCATACAAATGAGGGGGCAGGTCTTGTCCTGACCGTCCCTGATGCCCCCCCTCCTCTGCTCTCCTCCCAGGTGGCCTCAAACCCTGTCAGCAGCTCCTGCACTGTGACCTCGCTCAGCTCCACTCCCCAGAACTCCAGGTCTGGCAGGTAAGAACCCCGTGTACACCCGGCTCCTCCTCCTGTCCCATAAAGGGTCCTGTGCCTGGATCCTGCTGGACCAGAGAGGGCCATTTGACACCCCATTGCTAGGACATTGGGGATTTGGAATATGCAGAGTAGCTCACACTGAGGAATTAGAACACCCTAGTCCTAGGGAAGAGTCAGCCCCACACCAAAGCTGTGGGATCCGGGAGGGAGCCATCACTGTGTTAAATCCAGAGGCCATTCTCAGGAGGCACAAGGCACAGCTGTCCACCTCCACTCCCTCTCTGCCCTTCTGTTTCTCAGTCACTCTTTGACCCTCTGAAATAGGCTTCCTTCCCCATGACTGCTAAGACTGCTCTATCAAAGCTCTTCAAGAAAGTCCAGAAAATTCCAGATCCTTCCAAAACCACCTCAGTCCTTTCCCTTCCTGACCCAGTGAAAGATCCCCCCATCTCACTTCTGTAACTTGACCCTTTTTGGTTAATTTCAGGTGTCAACTTGACAGAGCTAAGGGATGCCCAGAAAGCTAGTTAAGCATTATTTCTGGATGTGTTCACATGGCTGTTTGTGGAAGAGATTAGCATTCAATTCCATAGACTATGTAAAGAGGCCCACCCTCACCAGTCTGCGACCTGATACTACCACAAATACGCAGGCAAAAGATAAGTTCATCAAACACCATAAGAAACTACAGTAACAATTCAGAGCAGAAGGAAATGACAAATCTCCAGAAACCAACCTTGAAGTCACAGAAATTTACAATCTAAATGACAAAGAATTCAAAATAACTGTCATAAAGAAACTCACCAAGTTACAAGAATGTTCAGACAGTTCGATGAACTCAGGAATAAAATTAATGAGGAAATGGAATACTTCATCAAAGAGACTGAAGCTATTAAAAAAAAAAAAACAAGCAGAAATTCTGGATATAAAGAACATAATTAATGAGATAAAAAAGAATCTAGAATCCTTACAAAATAGAGCTGATATCAGGTTGAAAGAATAAGTGATTTAGAGGATAGAAATATAGAAATGCTTCTAGTGGACGAGGAGAAAGGACTCAGATTTTTAGAAAATGAAGGAATTCTTGGAGAAATATATGACGCAATTATAAAAGCAACCTAAGAATTATATGTATTCCAGAGGGAGAAAAGAGGGAGAAAGGAGCAGAGAGCTTGTTCAAAGAAATAATAGCTGAGAACTTCTCAACCCTGGGCAAGAACCGGACTTAAAAATACATGAAGCCAACAGAACGCCTAATTACATCAATGCTTAAAGACCTTCTCCAAGGCGTATAATAGTAAAATTGGCAAAAGACAATGACAAAGAAAAAATCTGAAGGGAAGCAAGACAGAAGAAAATAACCTACAAAGGAACCCCTATCAGGCCTTCAGCATATTTCTTGGCAGAAACTTTACAGGCAAGGAAAGAATGGAATGATATATTAAAAATACTGAAAGAAAAAAACTTTCAGCCAAGAATACTCTATCCAGTGAAATGATCCTTATGATACAATGGAGAAATACAAGTTTTCCCAGATAAACAAAGGCTGAGGGAATTCATCGCCACGAGATCTCCCATACAAGCAATGATCAAGAACGCCCTCATACCTGAAACAAAAAGAAGGCAAATGTCTACAAAGCTTTGATCAAAGAGATAAATAGACAAAATCAGAAAGCTACAGCTCTGTTTCACAACAGGGTAGCAAATACTTAATTATAACTTAAAAGAAGAAGGGAAGGAAGGCATCAAAAGTAACTATAAACACTTCAACTTAGTCACAACCGCACAACACAAAAATGAATAACTTGTGACAACAATAACTCAGAAGGAGAAGAGGAAAGGAATGGAACCTGCTTAGGCTAATGGAGATAAGAGGCTATCAGAAGATGGACTGTCTCATCTATGAGATCTTCATACAAACCTCAGAGTAACCAGCAAACAAAAAATCAGAGCAGAGCCATAGATCGTAAAAATAGAGAAAACTACCACAGAAAACCCCCAAAATGAAATGGTAGTCAGAAACACAAAGGAAGAGGAACAATGGAAATATAGATTAGGTGGGATTAAGCCCTCATGTATCAATAATCACTCTAAATGTAAATCGATTGAATTCTCCAATCAACAGACACAGAGTGGTGGGGTGGATTAGAAAACAAGACCCAATGATATGTTGCTGCCAGGAAACACATATCAGCTCTAAAAACAAACAGGCTCAGAATGAATGGATGGGAGACAATACTCCAAGAAAATGGCAAATAAAAGAAAGTAGGTGTTGCCATACTCATATCAGACAAAGCAGACTTCAAGATAAAAAAGACTATGAGAGACAAAGAGGGGCAGTATATAATGCTAAAGGGGACTTTCCACCAAGAGGACATATCCCATTCAACATAGTACTGGAGGTTTTGTCCAGAGCAATTAGGCTGGAAAAAGAAATAAAAGGAATCCAAATTGGAAAGGAAGAAATGAAACTCTTGCTGTTTGCAGATGACATGATTGTAAATAGAAAAAACCATAAAGAATCCATCAGAAAACTATTAGAAATAATCAACTACTACAGCAAAGTTGCAGCATACAAAATCAACTTACCACAATCAGTTGCATTTCTACTCTAATAATGAACTAACAGAAAGAGAACTCAAGAATACAATCCCACTTACAATTGCAACAAAAAGAAAAAAATCTCTAGGGATAAATTTAACCAAAGAGGTTAAAGACCTATACAATGAAAACTATAAGACATTATTGAAAGAAATCAATGATGACCTGAAGTAATGGGAAGATATTCCATGCACATGGATTGGAAGAATAAACACAGTTAAAAAGGCCATATTACCTAAAGTAATCTACAGATTCAATGCCATCCCAATCAGAATTCCAATGACATTCTTCACAGAAATAGAACACAGAATCCTAAAATATATATGGAATAACAAAAGACCTCGAACAGCCAAAGCAATCCTGAAAAGAAAGAACAAAGCTGGAGGCATCACAATCCTAACTTGAAAATATATTACATAGCTATAGTAATCAAAATGGCATGGTACTGGCACAAAAGCAGACTCATAGATCAATGGAACAGAACTGAAAGCCCAGAAAGAAAACTACACATCTGTGGTCAGTTAATCTCTGACAAAGGAGCCAAGATCATACAATGGAGAAAGGAAAGTCTCTTCAATAAATGCTGTTGGGAAAACTGGACAGCCACATGCAAAAGAATGAAAGTAGATCATTATCTTCCACCATACACAAAAATTAACTCGAAATGGATAAAAGACTTGAATCTAACACTTGAAACCATAAAACTCCTAGAAGAAAATATACGCAGTTCAGTCTTTGACATCGGTCTTAGCAGCATCTTTTCCAATACCATGTCTACTCAGGCAAGGGAAAGAAAAGAAAAAATATACAAATGGGACTACATGAGACTAAAAGCCTTCTGCAAGGCAAAGGAAACGATGGACAAAATGAAAAGACAGGGTCGGCCCCGAGCCTTAGTGGTTAAGTGTGCACGCTCCGCTACTGGCGGCCCAGGTTCGGATCCCGGACGCGCACAAACGCACCACTTTTCCAACCATGCTGCGGCCGCGTCCCACATACAGCAACTAGAAGGATGTGCAACTATGACATACAACTATCAACTGGGACTTTGGGGGAAAAAAAAAGGAGGAGGATTGGCAATAGATGTTAGCTCAGAGCCAGTCTTCCTCAGAAAAAAAGAGGAGGATTACCATGGATGTTAGCTCAGGGCTGATCTTCTTCACCAAAAAAAAAAAAAAAAAAAAAAGGAAAGACAACCCACCAACTGGGAGAAAATATTTGCAAATCATATATCTGACAAGGGGTTAATCTCCAAAATATATAAACAACTCATACAACCCAACAATAAAAAAACAGATAATCCAATCTAAAAATGGGCAGAGGATATGAACAGACATTTTTCCAAAGAAGATATACAGAAGGCCAACAGACACATGAAAAGATGTAAAACATCACTAATTATTAGGGATATTCAAATCAAAACTACAATGAGAGATCACCTTATACCTGTCACAACAACTATAATTCCCAAGACAAAAAGTACGAAATGTTGGAGAGGATAAGGAGAAAAGGGTACCCTCACACACTGCTGGTGGGAATGCAAACTGATGCAGCCACTAGGGACAACACTATGGAGAGTTCTCAAAAAATTAAAAATAGAAATAGCATACCTTCCAGTTATCCCACTACTGGGTATTTATCCAAAGAAATTGAAATCAACAATTCAAAGAGATTTATGCAGCCCTGTGTTCACTGCAGCATTATTCACAATAGCCAAGACATGGAAGCAACCCAAGCGCCCTGCTACAGATGAATGGATCAAGAAGAGGTGGTATGTATTATATACAATGGAATACTACTCAGCCAGAAAAAAAAGACAAGATCATCGTGTTTGCAACAACCTGGATGGACCTTGAGGGTAGGATGTTAAATGAAATAAGCCAGACAAAATCAAACATGCATGATTTCACTCATACGCAGAAGATAAACATATACAGGGATAAAGAGAACAAATCAGTGGTTACCAGAGGGGATGGGGGCTGGGCATTGAGTGAAAGAGTTAAAGGGGCACATATGCATGGTGATGGAT
This sequence comes from Diceros bicornis minor, assembly GCF_020826845.1. NCBI lineage: Eukaryota > Metazoa > Chordata > Mammalia > Perissodactyla > Rhinocerotidae > Diceros > Diceros bicornis. Next base: position 2,367,782 of record NW_026691429.1, read on the forward strand.
AATAGTTAGACTACTGGTGGTGAGCATGATGCAGTCTATAAAGAAATTCACAAATAATAATGAACACCCGAAATTACACAATGTTAAAACCCTTTATAATTTCAATAAAATAATTAAAAAAGAAAAAAAAATAATTCATTCTTTTTTATGGTTGAATAGTATTCCACCATGGGGATATACCACACTTTGTGTATCTGTTAACCAGTAGATGGACATTTTGTTTGTTTTCCATTTTTGTCTAGAATAAATAGGTTGTTATCAACATGTGTGTACAAGTCTGTGTATAGACATATGAGTTTATTTCCTTTGCATGGATTCCTAGGAGAGGAATGGCTGGATAGACGTATGTAATTATTAAAGACGCATCCAAGCTATTTTTCACCAGCACTCGATGAGAGTTTCAGTGACTTGACATCTTCAACAACACTTGCTATAGTCAGTCTTTTTAATTTTAGCCATTCTCAAGTGTGGTAGAATCTCATGATGACTGTCACTTATATTTCCCCAATGACTCATGTTGTGAAGGAGAAGGCAAGCCACACACAGACTGGGAGAAAACATCTGCAAAACATATCCCTAGAAAAGGACGTGTACTTATAATATATAAAGAGCTCTTACAACCCAATGGTAAGAAGACAATCAACACGTCATGGCTTACCAGGAGACAGCAGATCAGGCCTGTGATGAGCACCAGGAAGCCCGCCAGCAGATGAGGATGAGGGCCCAGAAGGAGAGGTCTGGGGAGACAAGTGGTGGGGTGAGCCACCTCCTGTCATCGCCCCAGGGCTCCTGCTGACCCCACTGTGCCTCAACCGTCCTTGACAAGGGTTGGCCAACTTTCCTCATCATCCAAGACCCTGTGCGCATAGTTCTCTTCGATGAGGCACAGCATCAAGATACTCGCCCCCTACCGTGGTCCTGGGTTTTCTGCAGGTTTACCATGCTTCTCAGTCAAGGTGTCATTTCTGTTGGGAGAATATTCTGGAAGTGAATGAAATGGAGAATGCATGTGAGTGTGTTTCACTCTTTTTAATAAAACTTTTTAGACACAGAAAAATAAAGGGAACAGTCTCATAAACATCCATCATCTAGATTTAACAATGCATATTCCATCCAATTAAAACAATATTTCATCAATGTATAAATTATTAACACTTGCCGCCCTTGATTCATCCCATGTTTTCAATGAAATATTAAAGTCAAGTAGACATCATCATGTTTCACCCCATTTTACTTTCCATCTCTAAAAAGTGAGCACACTTTGCTACAAAATTCAAGGCCATTATCACAGAACAAAAGTGTAATAAATTAAACTAAATTAATACCTCTGGGCACAGAGGACTGAATTTGGGTTGGACTATCTTATGATGGCTGGGGGGAGAATGGGTCATCACAGTCGGCAAGCCTATGTGATCTCTCTAAATTCGTAAATTCCCACTCAAAATTGTTCTTCCGTGCCTAGAAACACATCATCCCCTTCTCCTTTATCTATTTGCTTAATATTCATTTTCTAGGATTAACCTACAATGTAATTTCCTGCAGGAAGTCTTCTCTGGTTACCCCCTAAAAATATGAGTTTGTTCAGATCAAATAATTGATAAGTTTCAATTCTCTATTCTTGTTATTGCCAGCAACAACATAAACTCCAGGAGGGAGTGGGCATGGGGGGAGGGGTGCAGGTCCCCCTACTTGTGCCTCTACCCAGACAACCTCTTAGAGGTGTGCTGTCTGATATGCAGCAGCAACAAGTCTCTTTTTGAATTAAAATTAATTTTAGTTAAATAAAATAAAAATTCTAACCTCAGTAACATTAAAAATCAGTAACAATAAAGACCAGTCACAATACCATCTTTCGAGCACTCAACAGCCACATGCAGCTATGCACTGGACAGCACAGATACAGAACATTCCACCACTGCAGAAAGTTCTAGTGCATTGGTGCTCATCTAGAGCGGGACTTGGCAAACTATAGCCTGTGGATCAGAAACCACATCCACCCCCAAACCTGTAAGTCTGCTTCACACACAGCTGGAGGCCCTCATTGACCATCGGGCCCAGTGGCTCTCAGTGCAGAGATAAGGAAACAAAAGTCCGGAGAGGGGAGGTGACTAGCTTGAGGTCACTGAGCTGTTTAGGAGAAGTTGAGGGCCTCCCATACTACACTGGTGTGCTTTTCTCTCTCTCAATGGTGGCTAAAGACTGGGGGACTATGCCACCTCCTGCCAGCCTGAGCAAGTTCAGTGTTCTCTCAGCCCCAGGCCTCCAGAGTCCCTAGAAAGGCCTCACTTTCTTCCCCAATGACCAGGGAGCCTTACCATCCACAAGGACATTCTTTCCGTCCAGGGTCAAGTTCTGCAGCTGGGTACCCTTCTGGTCAGCCGCAGGAATTCCTCATAGATGGCAACTCTATCCAGTCTCTGTGCCAAGGCGGCTGGGTACACAGTGAGTCCACTGCAGTGTGGTTACCATGGGGGACCGACCTGGAAGGACACAAGGGATGAACAAGGGTGTCTGGAATTCTACCCTGATTCTAGATTCCCTGCTTCTGGGTCCTGTCCAAGAGAACTTTCTGCAATAATGTCAACATTTGCCTGCACTACCAAATACACTCATTGTTAGCCCCATGTTGTTATCAAGCACTTAAAATGTGGCTAGTGTGTGTGAGTGAGGAACTGAATTTCTCATGTAATTTCATTTAAAGTAATTAATTTATAAATAAATAACCACAGGGAGAACATTTTTGAAACTTTGGAGTAAGGACGTCTTCAAATGCATAAAAACAATGAGAACACTGGTAAAAATGGTCGAAATCAACTTTTCAGAAGTCTAGAAATTAATCAAAGGCTTGCAAGAATCTGAGGAGGGTTTAGTGAAGAAACATGGTGGAATCTTGATAAAGGGAGCAAACTTTGTGGCATTATAACTTGCACTATTCCCATCCTGCTCTCACAATATCCTCCATAACTTTGAAAACCGTCAGTCTCAGAACCATGGTAGCTGAGACAACCAGCATCCCAGCAGCCATAATGGGTGTGGAGCTCTGAAAAGACCCATCCCCACCCAACTGCAACTAGCTGACCTGCCTGGCAGCTCCCCGAAAACGCCCCATGTTCAGGGCTTGTTGTTACTAGACTCAGAGCTTGCCCAGGGAGGAAAGTCTGTCCCCAGGGCACTTGCTAAAAACAATCAGGGCTAATTGTTTCCTATTGTAGTTGCCTGAGGGAGTGATACCAGCTGAGGCAGGCAAGAGGTGAGCCAACAACTTAGAAGAAAAATTGGGGGAATGAGATGTCCACAGGGGGCTTTGAAAATCTCCAGGGTATTTCCGGGCATCCAGAAGGCCACAAGGGCTCAGGCCTGTGGCACGCCCAGGAAAGACTTGAGAACATCTTAATCTCTCACCTCTAGTTGAAGGGTTGGCTTAATATCTGAAAACTTGATTATGTAATACACCATATTAATAGAATAACGGCCAATACCACGCAATCTCGACCACATATACAGAAAAGAATTTCACAAAATACAGTGCCCTTCATGCCTAAAAAAGAAAACACTCAACAAATTAGGAATAGAAAAAACTTTCTCAACCTATAAACAGCATCGATGAAAAACCCACGGCTAACACCATATTCAATGGTGAAAGACTGAAAATTTCCCCCTAAGACCAGGGACAAGACATTGATGTCTTCCCTCATCTCACATGTTAATCACAGGCACCAGAGGCTCTGATGAGGGCAATTAGGCAAGAAAAAGGAATAAAAGAAACCCAGATTGGAAGGGAAGACGTAAAACTATTTGTTTTGCAGATGAGAAGATATTGTATCTAGAAAAACCTAAAAAATACCACCCCCCCACACACAATATGTGCATCGTATCCCAATACGTGTATAATAAATTTAAATTGCCCCATCTGGTTAGTGGCTCCAATATTGGAGAGCACAGTTAGACCGCTAATATTTGTTGAACCTTTCCAGAAGAGGAGGAGGAGGAGGATGCTGGAGGTTGGCGGCCCCAAATGTTAATGCTTTTCTCAACCCCCGAAAATCTATGGAAGGAGATGGTAGGATTAGCTGACAGGGATGTGGGGCAGAATGGGCACCATGTCAGTGACTTCCAGATCAAGGATGTGTCACAGGAGCTCAGAGCCATCAGCCACCTGCTCAGCCAATGCTTCCAATCTCCTCAACCCACATCAAGTCGGTGACCAGGCAGGAGTGAAATATGTCTCATAGCTGGCTGCCTCTGTAGAGCTTGGTGACCTAGAACAAACGCAAGGGAGAGTGGGTGAGATGGAGGTCTCCTGGAGACGCAGGGGGCCACTGGAGCCAGTGAAAGATCACAGACCTTGGGGCAAGGGAGACCTGACTTCAAATCCTGGCTCTGCCCCTAACTCACTGTGTGACCTTAGGCACAAAAATCCCCTTTCTGAGATTCAGTTTACCCATGTGAGAAATGGGGAAGGCAGCTAGGACATCACCTCTGGACACTGAGAGAACCCAGGCACACAGGGAAAGTGAAGGGTTGAAACAATCACGTAACAGATGTAAGTCCGACGGAGGAATGAGGGTGCCCTCAGGGCAAGGAGAGACGGGACAGGGGAGACCCCACCTGGTCCTGGGTGTCCCTCAGCAGGGCGGTGTACTCCGAGGATGTGGGCTCCGGGTTGCTGAGGTTCCAGCTGATGATGTGGAAATGTAGCTGGTGCTCTCTCTGGATGGATAAACTCTGGGCTGCAGAGCCTGGAGCCACTGAGAGGAAAAGCAGACAGGTGGAGACTCTCCGCTCCCAGCACAGAGGCATGGAGGCCCACGGGGTCAGGATGGTAGGTGCAGACAGCGTCCACACTGCTGGCTTCCCCATCCTTTTCAGGCCTGGGGAGAGAGGGATGTGGGGACTCTAGAGAGAGGTCCTGAAACCTCTGGGGTGGGGGCCAGAACAGGAAGGAGGAAATGGGAGGACAGGGGGGAGACTGAGAGAGGGGTGGTCACAAAAGTGGTCATTAGGGGCAAATACTCAGAGGAGGGTCTCACCTGAGGGAGACCAGTCTGCAACTCAAGGAGAAGAGGCCCAGGCTGCTCTTCTTGAACAAGGATCCAGCTGGGGAGGAAGGAGGAGGAGGAGGAGCAGGAGGGACAGGGAGTGGGGGAGGGGCTGGGTGGGAGCTGCTGGGACCAGGGTCTCCCCAGGCTCTGCAGGACCCTCTCAGTGGAGTTGAACGTGGCTGAGCTGTTGCTCCTGTCTGATGAATACTGGAGGGTGGAGATGGGGAAGGTGACTGTGAGGGACTTCAGGTTGTGTCCCAAAGCTGCAAGACGAGAGGGAGAGCGATGGCCAGCACTGAGAGCTGGCCTGAGACCAGACCAGAGTCCTGCACTCATTATCATCTGTCGTCTTCTCTCCCAGTGTCACCACCACCCACCCGTGTGGTCACCCAAGTCAGAACCAGCACATCTGCTCAGCTCCTCCTCCCTCCCAGTAACACCAATTCCAGTTGCACACTGGTCCTCACATACACTCCCTCTCTCCATCCCTGTCCCAGCTCAGGTCTTAACTTCCTTCACCCGGACCAACACCCCAGCAGGCTCACTGGATGCTCTGTCTAAAGGATGTTCTACATGCACCACTAGAAGAATCTTTCTGAAATGAATACCTCACTAGGGCCACCACTGCTCTAGCACCACCCATGGCTCCCTATGGCCTTCAGTGTTAGTTCAACCTTCTTGACCTGGCACTCAAGGCTCTACTCAATCTGGCTCCTGCTGACCTTTCAGTCTCATTTTATCCATGTACTGCGGGTTAAACTCCATGCTTCACGCAACCCAAATTCATTTCAATTCTCCCCATAGGGCATGTTGTTTCAGGCTGGAGCCTTTGCTCACGGAATCCTCTCTGCCAGGAAAACCCTTCATCCTCTAGTTGCCAGGGTCCCTCCTACTTATTCTTAAAGACTCCATTCTGGTGAAACTTTCTCTAGCAAGCTCTTCCCCTCCAAATTATGCCAGGCGCCTCTCCCCGAAACCTCCCACATTGTACTATAATGGTGTGTTAATTTCACAAGACTCGGGGCTCTCTGAGGGCTGGCCTGAGACTGAACCGTCGGTATAATCTTTGTGATCAGCATGATTGCCCTAAAACCAGAATTTCACACCCTGGCTTCCCAGCTCCTGGATCACAACTGGCTGGTGGAGGTGTGGGGCCGGAGAGCTTCTCTTGGGAAGGAAAAGGGGCCCCCAGATACCTGTGGTGGCTTCTGGTGGCACAGGTGATGATGAAGTATGCAGGGACGTGGTGGCCGGCTCGGGAGCTGTGGCGAGGGCTGTCTCAGGGAGGGACAGAGTGGGAGGAGCCCCCAGGCTCACCCGGGCTCCAGCAGTGGCTGTGCCAGGACCACCATTCACAGGTGAAGCATAAATGAGAGTGAGGGGAGGGGTGACTGTGTGAGTAGAGGGATGAGCAAGCCTGTGGATGAGAGGAGCCCAAGAGAGAGAGATATGTGAACAAGAGAGACTGAACTCGGAGGAGAAACAGATGGATGGGCAGAAAACTGGACAGACGGATGGGACACCTGGAAAAGGAGGACCAAGGGCGGGGCTTCAGGAGAATTAAAGTGAAAACCACGTGGGGTCAGAATGTGGTGGACAACACGTCTGTGTCTAAGGCTTTCTCACCCTGGGCTGGGACTCTCCACCAGAACCCGGGAGGGAGAGAAGGGATGAATTAGGGCCCTTCCAGGTGCTTCCCTCACCAAGGACAGCGGGTGAAGGAGAACAAGTGCTCCCCAACCCCAAATGCAGACGGGACCCAGGACGTCAGGGCCAGGAATACTCACTTGTGGTAGTCGGGGCTGCGGCTCCATAGGTGTAATCTGTGGAGAGAAGGCGAGAGGAGCTGAGCAAGAGTTGGGGTGAACATAAAGGATTAAGGGAGAGGGGGGATGTAGGGAGCTTTGTGGGGAAAGCAGAGGGGAAGTGGGGAGTGGTGTTCAGGGGGGAGGCAACGAGGTGGAAGGTGGCTGGACCCAGTGATCACACAGTGATGAGAAGACTGATCCCAGACCAGGAGCATAGAGAGATGGATCATAGCTCACTTTAGAGCAACGGAGGCAACACAGAACTCTGACTGGGAGAGAGAGTGTGGCTGTAGCCCAGCCCCTCACCACTGACGTAGAGGCTGTCCCCGTCCAGGGTGAGGGAGCCCAGGTGGGTGACGCCCTGGGTCTCATGGCTCAGCTCACAGTAGAGTCACTCTCTGTTCAGCCCGGGACCAGTGGGGGTCAGAATGGAAGGTGCAGACGATGTCCTCCCTAGTGGCTGCCCCACCCTTCTCAAGCCTGGGGGAGGGAGAACCTGGGGACATGGAATACTGAGCAGGGGTCCTTCTGGGTGTGGAAAGCGAGAGAGGGGAAGGGAGGAGGCTGAGGGAGAGGCTGAAGGGGCTGCTCTGATGTCTGGAGAGGCTCTCCTCGGTGTCTCCCATGTGAGACAACCCCCTCACAAATAAGGCCTGACTTCCTTTAGGATGTGGAGGGGGGCCTGTGAGTGACAAAGATGGGTGAACACACAGACCTGGGTGAGGGGGCGCCTGCAGGTCTGCACGGACAGCAGCGAGGAGCACAGTCAGTGCCCTGTGCCATCTGACACATGCAGGCAAGAAAGTACCGTTACGTTCTCTCGGTTCTCCACTCCGAGGTCTTTTCTTTCTACTTCTTTCCTACTCCACAGCCATCACCCAGGCCTAGGGAACAATCATCTTATTCCTAATCTTATTCCCAGCACCTCCCATCTTGCCTATTAAGTCTACATTCTTAACCATGAAGTCCATTTGAACCAACGTGCTTAGACCAAACGCTAATCACATCCTCCTTCTACTCGCATCTCTCCAGAGTCTTCCCACTGGCCTTAGAACAGAATCCCAAGTCACCCCTGATCTGGTCCTGCCTGTCCCCCCTCGCCGGCGTGGCTCACACCCCTCCCCCTGTGTTGACTCGGCTCAGCCATCCCTCTTCTCAGTTCATGGACACACCAGGCTCTCTGCTTCAAGGGTGTCCTCATGCGGGTCCCTCTGTCTGAAACGCTCTCTTGAACACACTCCCACACCCTCACTCCAGTCTAACCCTCCAGACGCGGATAAGACCCCTGGGGACAAAATCACACGGAGGACGGTGACGGAGACTCTGAGGAGGGGCCGGCGGCGCCCGGAGCCGGGAGGAACAGAAGCCTCGGGCGCCCTGACGAACAGCCCGGGGTACACGGGGCTCCGGGGGGACGGAGGGACGCCGGGCCCTGACGGGGCTGCCCGCGGCCCAGGCCCCTCCCTCGACCGCGACCGGAGACGGGACCGCCCGCAACTCACCGCGCCTCGCCCCTTCGGCCGAAGGGCCACGGGAATGCGGTCCGCGCCGAGAAGACTGGACACACCGCGCAGACCTCCCGCTCCATCCACGGCGCCGCCCGCACTTCCGCTTCCGGTCTCGGGCGGGCGTTCTGGGAGGACGGAGTTTCGGGGAGGACGGACGTTTGGGGGCTCCGGGTTGAGGCGGCGTGAGGGGCGGGGCAGGGCGGGGCCGCGCACCCCAGCCTCGGGGGAGGTGTCTAGTTTCTAGAGTTAATGTGAGACCGGTCCGCGGGCTGGGTCAGCACCAGGGACAGGGACCAGGTCTAGGGGCGGGGCTGTGGGTGGAAACCAGCTCTAGAGGCGGGGCTGTGGGCGGGACCAGGCTGTGGGCGGAGCCCGGGACCTGGCGGGGAGAGACGGAAAGAGCCGAACTGTGGCCGCGAAATCGGAGAGAGACGAACCCGAACCGCTGAGCCGAGGAGCGGCTGAAGATAATGTCAGTTTTATTTCATCCTTTCCAATAAATCATTCCTTTTGTATCATTTCCTGCCAATATTGCATTAAGCAGGGCCTCCAGTGTGTGTTTCGTAGTAGCAATGATAATGAACGTTCTTCTCTTATCCTTGATTTCAACATTGCACCATAAAGTTTGACTCTGTAAATACTCTTTATGAGATTGACAGAGTTCCCTTCTATTCCTGATTTTGTAAGAGTTGTTTTTGTTGTTGCTGTTTATTTTTTAATACACGAATGGTGTTGAATTTAATTAAATGTCCTTTTCTGCAGTTATCGAGGTTATTATTTCTCCCTTTTCAGGGACTAGATAGAGTACTGAATTACATGGCATGACCCAAGCTTAGTCATGATATGGCCTTCTTATAAAATATATCTGGATTTGGAATGCTGATTTGATTTTTATTTAGGATACATGAACTTAATTCAAGAAGGAGAGTGGCCTGTTATAATAGTCAATTACTAAATTGACTAAGGAAGCATTTCAACTCTGCAGTTCTCATCCAGAATATTTCCTCGGATGAATAACGGACATAACAGAGAGGTAGAGAAAGTCTCTGTAAGGCATATACTCACCTGTCTCATTGGAAATCTCATTCTCTGGGCAGGGAGTGCAGTGAAAACAACAGAAAGCCTCTCTCTCCTGAGGGCTCTTCCTAAATCCAGGACTACAATTCTCCCTGCATAAGGAGCATGAAGTCTGGAGATAATCAGATACCTGTTGGTAACAGCTGTGACTTTTAACTAATTTTCTAATAACTAGAATGTTTTAGATTATTGGGCATTTAACAAATATATATATATATATTTTCATTTTCTGAGGAAGATTCACCCTGAGCTAACATCTGTTGCCAATCTTCCTGTATTTTGTTTGTGGATTGCTTCACTCCTTTCCATGGCTGCATAATATTCCAATATATAGCTATGTCACATTTTGATTATTCATTCATCCATTGATAGACATCTAGGCTCTGTTTACCTTTTGGCTATTGGGAATAGTGCTTCTGTGAATGGTTTTTACATTTTTAAATGGTGAAAGAAAGTCAAAAGAAAAATAATATTCCATGACACATGAGAAGTGTATGAAATTCAAATTTTGTTGTCCACAGATAAAGTTTTATTGGCACCCAGCCACATCCATTCACAACATCTATGGCTGCTTTCACATTATAACACTGGAGTTGCAACAGTGACCCTATGGCTTGCAAAGCTGAAAATATTTACTACCTGGCCCTTTACAGAAACAGTTGCTGAACCTTCGGTGAAGGAATCAGAAGGTTCATTATTAGTCACCTCCTTTGCAAGCTCTGCTTGGATGAAATATTAATGCTCTCTTGTTTCCTCTTATTATGTTCTCCCACATTTGCGGGCTGCAGACAAATTAAGAGAGAGCCTCATTGTAATATCCTGTAAAAATAATATATGTACATATTTGTATGCAGTGTATAGTAATAGTGATAGTAGCTGATAGATATTTACTGTGTACATCCTACTCTGCCAAATGCTTTCCGTGCATTGTTTCATTTAGTCCTCAAGATAACTGTGTGAAGTAGACAAATATTTTTTAGTAGATGAGAAAACTGAGGGTCAAAGAGACTGTCAATTGTTAAGGTCACATATTACATGGTTGGATCTGGAATGCGGATGTTATGGCTGAATTGCATCTCCCCAAATTGGTATGTTGCCGCCCTAACCCCCCGGGACCTTAGAATGTGACTGTATTTGGAGACAAGGCATTTAAAGTGGTGATTAAGGTAAAATGAGGTCATTAGGGTGGGTCCTAATCCAATATGAGTGGTGTCCTCATAAGAAGAGGAGATTAGGACACAGACATGCACAGAAGGGAGACCATATGAGGACACAGGGAGAAGGTGACCGTCTGTAAGCCAAGAAGAGAGGCCTCGGGAGAAACCAACCCCACTGACACCTTATCTCAGAATTCCAGACTCCAGCACGGTGAGACGATAAATGTCTGTTGTTTAAACCACGTAGACTGTCATATTTTGTTACAGCAGCCCTAGCAAACTAATACTGTGAAACTCATGCTATCTGCCAGAAAAGCCAGTCCTCTAAGCTCACAGAATTTATTGTCCCTGATTTGGGCTGTACCCTTCAGACGTCCCTCTCCTTCTAGAAGTTCTTCCTTCTCAGAGGCTTAGGCCTGGAGGCTCATGTTTTTTCTTCTCTAGATTCTTGCAGATCCACTTCCCTGAAATTCTGGCCCATGGGCCCTGTGCTTGGGGAGCAAATGTGATGATGTATTATTTTCCTCTCCAAGCTTCTGCACTTTCACATCTTCCTCTGGTTCTACTTCTGGGAGTGTCTGAAGGTCTAGGGTGACAGTTCTTCTAGCTGTTCCTTCTGCCTTTGAGATGGAATGATAAGTAAGAGCATTCGTGGATCTGAGTTTCTGCAGTAATCTGCAGAGGGAGCGTGTGTGTCCAGCAGGGCTTGCAAACACCAGGAATCTGCTCCAAGGGGGTGGGAAAGCAAATTGTGACACATTCACAGAACAGCACACAATGTAGATTGAAAAGAGTGTGGCCGAGCTCTAATTATTGCTAAGGAAGGGGTTTCCAAGAAATATTTCTTATCAGTCAGTGTGCAATTAGGAAATAGAAACTGTACACATTTTTATTGTTTTATCTTGATTTTTAAGGAAGTATAGCTAGAGGTTGTATCTTAGCTTTCTAAGGTCAAATGTATTTATCTTTGTGAAATGAGATCAAGCCCCATATGAAAACAAATTTAAGAGACCACGATTCTCTGGAGAAACTCAAAACTCATGTCTTTTGGTCCCTTTGTATAGCATAAAATAATTTTGTCCCTTTATATAGAATGGGCAATAAAATAACTTGGCAGAATGGTGGGCACTCTTTATTTTGGAGCCAATCTTATCAACTTTTGGAGGGATGATTCACATACAACACACGGCTTCCTTTCACAATGTAAAATTTGCTGTGTTTTGACAACCTCTGTCACAATCAAGATAAAGAACATTTCCATCATCCCCCTCACTTTCCTCGAGGCTTTTTCTGATACATCCCTCCCTCTGCTTCACCCTAGGCCACCATTGATTTGTTCCTCCTCTCTCCCCTATATATGGTTTGCAACCTCTAAAATTTCCTATTGTTGGACTGTGTGATGGCTAACTTTATGTGTCAGTTTGGCTAGACTGTGGGGACTAGTTGTTTGGTCAAACACCAGTCTAGGTGTTGCCGTGAAGGTATCTTTCAGATGTGATTAACACTTAAATCAGTAGATTTTGAGAAAACCAGATGGCCCTCCATAATGTGGGTGGGCCTCATCCAGTCAGTTGAAGGACTTAAGAGCAAAGATTGAGGTTTCCCAGAGTGGAAGGAATTCTTCTTCCAGACAGTAATGTAGAAATATAGAAATTCTGCCTGAGTGTCTGGCCTTCAGCCTCAAGACTAGAGCATCAACTCTCACCTGAGTCTCCAGCCTGCTGGCTTGTCCTACAGATTTTGGACTTGCCAACCCCCACAACTGCATGAGCCAATTCCTTAAGATCTCTCTCTCTCTCTTCTATTGGTTTTGTTTCTCTGGAGAACCCTGACTAGTACAGAACTATTCCAGCATTTACTCTTTTGTGTCTTTTACGTCAGATTTCTTTTCCTCAGCATAATGTCTTAGAGATTCATCCACATCATTGAGCAAGTCAGCGCTTCATAGTGTAGATATATCACCTATCAATGGACGTTTGGGTTCTTTCCAGTGTTCAGTGATTGTGAATAAAGCTGCTGTGAACATTTGTGTGTGAGTCATTCTGTGGAGGTATGTTTTTATTTCTCTTGGATAAATACCATATGATCCAGTAATCCAACTTCTGGGTACATATGCAAAGGAAATGAGAACAGGATATTGAAAAGATATCTGCACCCCCATGTTTATTGCATCATTATTCACAATAGCCAAGATGTGGGGACAACCTGTCTGTCAACAGAAGAATGGATAAGGCAGATGTGACATATATATGATGGAATATTATTCAACCATGAGAAAGAAGGAAATCCTGCAATTTGTGACAATATGGATGGACCTTGAGGGCATTATGCTAAGTGAGATAAGTCAGACAGAGAAAGACAAGTACTGTATGACCTCACTTATAGGTGGAATCTAAGAAAAGCTGAACTTGTAAAAACAGAGAGTAGAATGGTGGTTTCCAGGTGCTGGGGTGTTGATGCAATGGGGAGATGTTGTCCAAAGGGTACAAACTTGCAGTTATAAGATGAATAAGTTCTTGGGATCTCAAGCACAGCATAGTGATTATAGTCAACAATACCGTATTGTTTACTTTAATGTTGCAAAGAGACTAGATTTTAAATGTTCTCACCACAAAAAAGGATTGATAATCATGTGACATGATGGAGATGTTAACTGATGCTGCAGTGGTAATCATGTTACAATATGTAAATATATCAAATCAACCCATTGTACATCTTAAACTTAAAAAAGTGTATGGATATATTTCCATTCTAGTTGGTAAATCACGACTTCAGTCCAGCTGCATATCTAGCCTTTACCATAAGATATCCCACAATCCAGCTACTGATGAGTTAGTGGCTGGCACCAGGGGTGGCCCCTAGGATCTTGTCTGAGGCTCATAGCCAGTGTCCGTTCTGTATGGTCAGTGCCCTGCCCAGACCAGGAATCCTATACTTTGAATATCACCTGTGCAGAAAAATATTAACATAATTGGCCATTGGTTGGGGTCTGGGAACTTGGACCCTGCCATGAGGATTCTTGTGCACTGGGTTTATTGAGGGAGGACATTTAGCAGAGGAGGAGTGAGGGGAGCAGGTAGGACAGAGGGAGGAGCTGAGCAAGGAGGTGGTCTCAGTTGGAATCTAGCCTCAGCCTAATCCCCTGGGGAGCCCTGTAACCTGAACAACACCACCGAATTGATCTCACCTTGGGGCGAGGGCTGGCTTTTTGTACTTCTGTGACCACCAGTTATTGGCTGTGGGCTGGGTCAGAGGGCTTGTGCAGCTGTTGGACTGGAAAGCAGTCCTCTGGGGAAGCGGAAGCTGTGAGCTGTGAGCAGGCGACACCCCCGGAAGCTGGGGGATGGGTGCACCAGCTGCTCAAGGGTGGCTGGACAGGGAGGCATCAACAGTGTCTGCTACAGGGGGCTTCAATTAGTTTAGGATGACTGGGGTTTTGGGGGAGTGGGGAGGCTAGAGGGGGAGACCAGTGTAAGATGAGGGAGGGTCTCGAGTGCCATATTAATGAGCATGGACTTCATCCTGAAGGTAATAGGGAGCCATGGGAGGGTTTAGAACACAGAAGGAGCATAGTCAAGGTGGGCAGGGCTTCCCTGGAGCCCCCCACACACAGTGTGAGGATGAGTGACATCTCTGGCGCTCCTCCAGGCTGACCTCTTCCGTCTTGAGTGTCCTTAGATTTCCCCTTTGCTGGGAAAGTCACAAGGGGTTAGGTTTCTGCAATCGCTTGACTAGAATGGTTCATTTCCTCCATCCCATCTTTCCCCTTTTTCTCCCCTTATGACTTCCCTCATCCTTGCAGGACCTCTGTGGTCCAGATATTATAGCCTTGGTCACCTCTTTTGGGTTTGAAGGGTGAATGGCATCTTGTGTGCTCAATCACTCACTAAGACCCCAGACCCCATCTGTGGTAGGTAGAATAATGTGGTTCCCCACCCCAAGTTGCCCACATCCTAATCCCTAGAATCTGTGAATATATGACCTTACACAGAAAAAGGGACTTTGCAGATGTGATTAAGTGAAGGATCTTGAGATGGGGAGATTTTTCTGGATTATCCAGGCGGGTCCAATGTAATCACAAGGGTCCTTTTAAGAGGGAGGCACAAGGGTCAGAGAGAGAGAATAAGAGAAGGAGATGGAGGGGGAGAGAGAGAGAGAGAGAGAGAGATTGGGATCTATGTGTCTGTGTATCTATATATGTATCTATGTTTCTATGTATTTATGTATCTATATATGTACGTATGTATGTATGTATGTATGTATGTATGTATGTATGTGTGTATCTATCTATCTGTCTATCTATCGAGAGGGTGAGAGAGAGAAAGAGGAAAAGGTAGAAGAAGAAGAGAGAGAGAGAGATTTGAAGCGAGAGATTTGAGGAGGCTACACTGCTGGCTTTGAAGCTGGAGGAAGGGGTCTTGAGCCAAAGAATGCAGGTGGCTTCCAGAAGCTGGAAAAGGCAAGGAATGGATTCTCCTCTGGAGCTTCCAGAAGGAGCACAGACCAGCTGCCGTCTTGATTTCGGCCTCATAAGACTCATGTGGGACTCTGACTTCCAGCCCTGTGACATAATAAATTTGTGTTGTGTCAAGACTCTAAGTTTGTGGTGATTCATTATGGCAGCAGCAGAAGACTCATTCATCACCTCATCCCATTCCCATCCCCACGAGGAATCTGGGCTTGATCAGAAAACCTTCCAATTCCTTAATGCAACCTCCAAAAGTCAACTCTTCCTTCTGTCTCAGACTCCCCACCCACATCCTGATGTTACCCCAATTCTCTTCCTACTTCCCAAATTCCTCTCCATCTCCACAGCCCCTGTCCTAGACCAGACCACCACCACTCTTTTCTCTCTCTTGGATCAGCCTCACTTTCTCCCTGTCTCCCCACCCATGACCACATCCTGTGCAACACCCACTCTACACAGCACAAGTGTTGTAAAACACCAACCTGCCCATTACTCCCTTCCTGAACCTCCTTAAATTGTCCTGAGGATAAAGCCTCAACCCTTTCACCCACTTCAGAAGATACTGGATGAAATGATCTTTGGCGACCTCTTCAATTCAATTGTGGCTGGTACCATGCCTCCTATGAGTAGCTGTAGCCATTTGGCATAGTGGGATAATGATATTGACAACAGTAACTAATACTCTTGAGCATTTAATCTGTCATGCAGGATTTTTTTATTTTATCACATGAAACCTCAAACCTTATGAAGTTATTATCGTCATTTTACTGATGGGGAAACGTTGCTTCTCAGTGTGTTAGTTACTTCTTGCTGTGTAACAAATTACTCCAAAACTTAACAACTTTAAACAACATATTTTTATTTTCTTATACTGTATCGGGGTCAGGTATCTGGAGGTGGCCTAGCTCGGTGGTTCTAGATTGGGGTCTCTAATGAGGTGGCAGTCAAACAGATGGCTGGAGATCTCAGTTCCTCCTCACAGGGGCTTCGCCACTGCGCTGCTTGAGTGTCATAACAGCATGGTGACTGGCTTCACCTCAGTCAGTGATCCTGGCAAGAGAGAGCACGGAGGAAGCCACAATGACTCTTACAACCTCAGGTGTCTCAGATGTCACACAATGTCACATCCTCCTTTTCCTGTTCATTAGAAGCAAGTCACTAAATCCAGCTCACACTCAAGGAGAGAGGAATTAGGCTCCCCCTCTTGAACGCAGGAGTATCAAAGAATTTGTGGACATCTGTTAAAGCTACCCCGTTGGTCTTTTTGCCTCTAGGGTCCACACTCCTGGATGCATTGAACAAGGATTATAGAAGAAAGTGCAAGTCCCAGCATCCCCTCCCAGGTAGCAATGTTACCAGACATTACTGCATCCCTTCCACAGCGATCCTTTGGGACAGGGCCTATTGCTATTCCTATTCTCCAGATGAAGAAACTGAGGCCCAGACAGGCAAGTCATCTCCCAAGGTCACTTTGGGAATATCTTGCAGATTCAGCATTTGATCCCAGGTCTGTCTGACCTCAGACCCTATCACTGTGATAGCCAACGCTGGGGGATTTCCTGTCTGCCAGGCTCTGTTCCAGGCACGTCACATATGACCACTCCTCGGATGTTCATGTTAGCCACACGGAGTAGATCCTACCATTACTGGGCCCATCTCATAGATGGGAATGTTGGGGCATAGAGAGATTGAGAAGTTGCCCAGGACAACACATGACTGGCAAGCGGTGGAAATGGGATTTGAACCCCCCAGCAAGCTGGTTCCAGAGTCTGCTTTTACCCTCCAGTGCTTCTCAAACACAACACAGCTCTGTTTATCCTCCTTCTTGGTGGAATTTGCTGCATTTTCATGCTGGCTCTTAACTGCAGCCTCACTGGGGCAGGGTCCCTTGATGAATCTGCTTCAGTGATCATAACTCCAGGATGGGTATCTTTCCTTGCACAGATCGAAAGGGAGAATGCAAAGACAAGTGGGGCTTTTCTTCCCAAGAACTTGGGGCTGGTCTTTCCATTTCATTTTTTAGCTTGTAGCAGATACTCTTGGTGCCTGCCCACCCCCGTGACCCTCAACCCCTCAGGACACACTAGAGTGAAATCTGCCAGCCACTGCATTTTGTTATCAAGAGGGTTACACTCTGGAGCCTCAATCTGTGAGTGACAGGAGCTGGTGGATAAACACCCCAGTTCCCTCGCCCCTCGGTTGGGATAACTCTGAAGAGTGCACTCTATGCTGCCTTCCAGAGGTGCCAGGGAGATTAAGATCCAGTTTCTCACTGTGTAACCTGCTTGATTACACACCTGCTGTGGGCTCTTTCCCTTCCGTATCTCACTTCCCCCCTCACTAGCTGGAGTTTTGGTGGCCCTCTTTGCAGAACTACCCTTACCAGAATTCTTGTCTCAGCTTCTGCTTCTGGAGGACCTGAACTAAGGTGTTACTAGACCTCCATATTTATGAGATTGTGCATGTGTGTGTGTTGGGTTGGCTTGGGGAGCTGGGAATGGGATGGGAGCGTTGTTGTGCATTGAGGTGATGATGGATATGATCAGATATAGTGGAGAGCTGAAGGCAGATGAAATGAGTAAACTCTAGACTTTGGATTCAGAGGGTCCTGGATTCAAATCTCAGGTCCAAGTAATCTTGGACAAGTCACATCTCTTCTCCAACCCTCAGTTTCCTTTTGTAATTTTTGGTAAAATAGGTGGGGGTGGGAATCCCTACTTTATGATGTTGACATGATGATGAAATTAAATTTTGTTGGCAATGTGTCTACACAGTGCCTGGTACATGATGGCTATGGTGCTTATTTTTATGGAGCAGGCTGGGAAGAGACCCTTGAGTTGGGACTTGCCTCATTGGAGTCAAGTGGTGGAAGCCCATTTATCATTGGGTGCAATGGAGGAAGGTGATGAGAGATGGGAGGTAAATGTTGGTGGGGAAAGGAAAAAGGGAGCAGGAGGGAAGGAGAGAGAGATGGAGAGAGATAACATGGTGACACAGCAGCCAGACCAATTTTTCTTCACGGTGATGAGAGGAGAAAATAAGGGGTTTGCCACCCTGTCCTCATTTAGTGGGAGCAACTCAGCAAAAAGGGTCATGATATTCTCACAGTGTTGAGCAATTCCAGCTCCACCCCTGCCCTCTTCCCACACTTTCTGTAATTGAAAACCCGGAGAACAGAGAAAAAGTTCCCCTCCTTGAGTGACAGAAATGCAGCACGATAGGGACCTTCAGCTTGCTCCTCTTCTGGGGTGAGTGTGAGGCTGAATGGGGCACTCGGGGAAGCCTGGGCTGGAAACAGGCTGTAGGAAAAAGGGAGGGCCATGGACCGTCCAGCCAAGAGGTCATAAATGTAGGTTGGACACTGCAAACACCTTTATTGGGGGACCTTCAACAAAAATCACTCTAGCTCAGGGAATTCCATCTGTCAGAGCAGAATTCCTTTATAGCCATTCACTTGACATGTATTTCCTGAGTACCTACTATGTATCAGGAGCTGTTCCAGGCAGTGAGGATAGAGAAGTGAATAAACAGGCGAGGTTCCTACTCTCGTGGGGCTAACATCCTAGTGGGAGGGTGTGGGTGGAAAATAATCCACTAACAGTAACAGCAACCACCCACTTACCATCATTCTAAGTTCCTCAAATATAGAATGCATTCAACCTCCACAGAATTTCTCTGATATTGGGTCATCAATAGCTCCATTTTACAAAGGAGAAAACTGAGGCAAAAGAGATTAAATATCTTGCCCAAGACAGCTTAGCTGGTAAGGGGTAGAGTCAGGGTTTAAAACCAGGCAGTCTGGTCCAGAGTCTGTATGCTTTATCACTACACTATGCTACCACAAATAATAAACAAAAGCATTTCAGGTAATAATAAGTGCTATGAAAGAAGTTGTTATAGAGTGTGACTAGGGGTTGTATTGAAGGCGGAAGTCAGGAAAGACATTTCTGAGGGGATGATATTTGTGCTAAGATCAGAACAATGAGATGGAGACTTTCTGTCTGTCCTCTTATTGCTTCTTCTTTAGGCGTCAGTTTTTCTTGGTATTGTTTATCTTCTATGTTGTGGTTTCTTTGACATGTCTTGTGAGTTTGGGTCATGGGTTCAAATCTAAGAATGAGGGATCTTTTCTAAGTGACAAGTGTGGGTTTCCTCTGCTGTTGTAGAGTTTCTCCTATTTTATGAAGGAGGAAACTTAGGTATGATGAGATTAAATAACTTCCCTGAGGCCACATGGTCTGTAATTGGTGAAGCCAGATTTTTAAACCCGCATATTTTGATGCCAGATTTGGTATGCTTAAATACGATACTCGGTTGCCTCTAAGATAATTCATGAGCAAGAGGATTTCAGTTAGTGATGGTGAGTTGGAGTGTTGGGAGTTTGGGTCTGTGGAACTGGTTGACTGGAAGGCTTCATCAGAAGGAGCAGATAAGTCATGGACTCCAAATGCAGGAATGCAGGGTTGTTGCTTTGGGGTGTCAGCACTGGTATTAGCCATTAGCACCCCTCATTATGCCCTGAAGTCAACCAGCAAAGAGTAGTGATGATGACTTTGATGATGTTGATGGTGAGGGTGATGATAATGGTGGTGGTGGTGGTGGTGGTGATGATGGTGATGGTGATGATGAAGATGATGATGGTGGTGGTGGTGATGATGATGGTGGTGGTGGTGGTGATGATGAAGAGGATGATGATGGTAGTGGTGGTGGTGGCAGTGGTGCTGATGAAGATGATGATGGTGGTGGTGATGAAGGTGATGATGGTGGTGATGATGATGATGGTGGTGAGGGATAATGATGATGATGATGATGATGATGATGATGTTGGAGAAGAGCTAAATGCTGGAGGACTACACTGCCTTTTAGATATTTAAAAAAACTAATTGCCCTACCATTTCATGAAATTTTAATACCACAGGTAGACTGTACATCTATTTGTGTATTATATGTATATCTATATGTGTATTATACATAAAAGAGTAAGATTTTTTTCATCTTTCCCAAAAGAACCAAGTTTTGCCCTTTTGGGGGAGATGTCATGCCTTTTGAGAATGCGTGTTTTATTGTACATCTTTGAAAACCGGCTGGAGCTATTTTTGTAATTGAAAAGAAAATGAATACAATCAAAATGAAAAACCAAAATAAAGTGCAGAAAGGCAGGAATGGTGGCTCTGAAGATTATGTGCAATAATGTATGTTTCTCACTCAATTGGGTTTCTCATGTAAGCTCATCAAACCTGAGGCCATGCCAGGAGTAATTTTTAAGGTTGAGCCCAAAAAGCTTCTTGCTGCTTCACGGTATTTTTCTTTTCTTTCTACACAGGGTGTTGTGGTATATGTAGCTGCAGAATATTCGCATCAACCCCACCGGAATCAGCGACATGGCGTAAGTTGGTCCAAGAGAATCCATATGTCCAATGTGGTGGGAGGACGTCTTCTGGAGAGGAGATTCTTTTGTTCAGAGGCTGACAGCTGGTCACTTGCTGAGAGCTAGTTAGTGGCAGAACAAGGGATAACTTCCAGGTCTCCTGGTTCCCATTCCAGGCTCTTTCCTTTGTACCTTAGACTTGCTGTGTGACCTCAGGCAAGTCACATAACCTCTCTGATCTTCAGTTTCCTCAGCTATGAAATACAGATAACAAGATTCCTATCCCACAGGGATGTTGTGAAGCTTGAATCAAAAGAGGTAACTTTGTAAACCACCTGGTATGTGTAATAAGAACTTCATAAATGGTAGTGTGGTGGGTATTGGGATGAAATTTAATCAAACTACAACTCAATGTGAAAAAAATACATTTTTTATGTTTAATTAAGAATTCTCATCTTCCATATAAGCTCCTGTTGGATAGAGGAGGAAAACGTTGTCAGCTCTTAGTGTTCTCAATGTCTCAGTTTCTCAGTTTAGTCTTACTTGGAAAACCCAGTTTATATTGTGTGAAGACTTAATCTTTCAAAATTTCTCACCCTGCTCTTGTTCCTCCCAAGATGGCATCTGGGTGTTGGTGTAGGTGCAGCTTATGGGATCTTGGAGCTGTGAAGTGTGGACTCTGGTTGGGGTGTTTTGTCTACAGATGGAGCATGGTCCTACCTTGGTTCTTGCTTGTCCATCAATCCTCTCAGAAGCTCTGCATCCCCCAGGGGTCCATGCAGTAGCTCCTGGTTTCCATGTCCAGGCTATAGAAACCAGAAGAGTTTTCTTGGGTCACCTACTAGCTCTCCCTGTCTGCTGGTTCTAATCCTTGGCCCCCACACCATGTTGGATGTGGCAACAGCAGAAAGAAAGCTTTTGTTGGGAGAAGTCACCCCTTAGCCTTGATGCCCCTAAATTCACCCACTCCTATCTGGAAGTCTCTGAGGTGACCCATCTCCACTTGCATTTAGCCTTGAGGTGAGATGGCAGAGAAGCAGGAATCCTGGTGAGTCTTCTTCATCTTATCTCTCTTTTAGCTTCCCACAGTTTTCTTTCTGCCTGTATAACAGGTATATCCCTTACATCATATCCTGAGTCCTCTCTACACCACAGCTTAATGAAATCTCTATCTTCCAGTCCTCCAAGCCTGGCTATTGAAAAATAAAATTTATTGAGATATAACATTGTGCAAGTGTAAGGCATACAATGTGTTGATTAGATACAGTTATATATTGCACAATGATTACCACCATAGCATTAGCTAAGACCTTCATCACCTCACATAATTACCATTTTTTTTGTGGTGAGAACATTTAAGATCTACTCTCAGCAACTTTTAAGAATATAATATAGTATTGTGTACTATAGTTACCATTCTGTACTTTAGACCCCCCAAACTTATGCATCTTGTAAGGCTTTGCTTTCAAGACTATTGTCTTCTTGGGAACTCAAAAACCCAATTTGATAAGGAAAATCTGAACATTACCGTTTGGCTGTCATTGTGTGTCTGCAGCTAAAACATCTGAAATTTTCCTGAATGAGATGAAATCCTTTGGCAGAATGGGTTTGAGGAGGGGGGGGTGTCACATCCCTATAAGTGGAAAAGAGAAAATTACGTCAATATATTTCCAAAAAGATCATCCTTGATTTAAAAAATCTATCATTTTTTAAACAATAAAAAAGTCTTTAATAAAAATTTTTAATAAACCTGAGCCCAGAAAGCCTTTGGTTGGTGAGAAAGAGCTAATCTCCACAGTTCTGGGACCCCGCCCAAGCCTGGCAGAGTGTGGGGAAGTTAGGTGGATAAATGAAGAATATGTGCCCCACAGAGAGAGTGTGAGAAAAGTATGGGAGAGGGATGTACAAGGAATTTATAAACGGGAATTCAAAAGGCTTAACCTTTGAGAAAATTTGGTACCATCAGGATTAAAAATCCATAAACACAGGTGTATTAACTTTGTGAGAGTTCATTGAACTGTACACTTATGATAGTTGCACTTTTCTATACATATATTACCCTTAGTAAAATGTTATCAAAATGCGCATGCACTTGACACAGCAATTCTTCATCCAGGAATTTACTCCAAAGAAATAGTCATATAACATAGAGAGATATCTCACTATACACTCAAGGGTGTGCATGTTAGTACTATCCTGGTAACAACCTGGTATAAACTAAATGTTTGTTTACACTCAGGGACTGGTTGGGTTAATTGTTGTGCTGGTTAGAATAACTCTAGCTACTGTAACAAATAAACCCAAAACTGTCAGTGGCTTAATAAAAAGAAATTTAATTCTTGTTTGTTTAAGAGTCCAATGCAGATATTTCTGGCTAGTGAGTGGCTTTCCTCCACGCGATGATTCAGGGACCCAGATCCTTCTGTATTGTGGCTCAGCCAAGCTAGGGTCTCAGAGTCTTCTGCAGGCAGCGGCAGAAGGGGAAAGAAACAGTGGAGAAGGCACACCCACTTCATAAAATCCTAGGCCTGGCCGTGACACATGTCACTTCTACTCACGGTCACATGACCATACCTGGAAGCAAGGTGAGCTGGGAAATGTAGTCCATGGTTGGGCAGCTGCCTTCTAGTGACAATTCCACACCATAGAAAGGGGAGCGTGGAGTTTTTGTTTGATCTTTGGCTACCTCGCTATCTCTGGTGCATCTATAGCTCATGGATACAATGGAATACTATGCAGCTGTTAAAAAGCATGAGTTAGGTCTATATGGACTGACTTGGAAAGTTGTCCAAAATGTATTATTTTCTTAAATTTCTATTATAGAAATATTAAACAATCAGAGGCAGAGAAAATAGTATAACAAATGGCCATGTGCCCACTGTCCAGCTTCAACGCTTGACAAAAAAAAATTTGCTTCTCTTGGTTTGCAAGACATACTGTTGAGTGAAAGAGCAAGTAGAAATAGAACAGAGCTGCCCAAAAGAACTTTCCATGATGATGGACATGTTATAGATCCACAGCAGCCACTAGTCACATGTGGTTATTGAGCAGTTGAAAAATGCTGTTGGCACTATCTTCATGCTGCCTCAAACCTACCTCAAACCAACAACCAAAAGAACCCCACACTTCCCCCTCAAGGCACAAGGACACTTCCTCTCTTCAGTTTCAAAATAGAGTTTCTCTGTCATATTTTGTTTAAGGGTGTGAGTCCAAAGGAAGGTTTTTGCTTCTAGACAAACTAAAGCAGCTCTCTGCTAAAAAGAGGGCACATAACTAGCAATAAACCCATATAAGAAAACAATGATCCTCAACTCCTACCTCACACCACACACAAAAATCACTACCAGATGGATCATAAACGTGAATGGTAAAATGACAAAGCTTCCAGAATATAGCATAGGAGAACATCTTCACCATCTTGGATTATGTAAATATTTCTTAAAAGGACAAAAGAAAGCACGTACAGTAATGGAACACATTAATAAATTGGGCTTCATTGAAAGTAAGAACATAAATTGATCAAAAGATATCACAGAGCCAGCCCTGGTGGTCTGGTGGTTAAGATTTGGCACTCTCGCCACCGCGGCCTGGGTTTGTTTCCCAGTCGCGGAACCACACCACGCGTCTGTCAGTCGTCATACAATGGTGGCAGCTCACGTAGAGAACTAAAACTAACAACTAGGATACACAACCACGAACTGAAGCTTTAGAAAAGGAAGAAAAGTGGCCAGCCCGGTGGCGTAGTGGTTAAGCTCACACACTCTGCTTTGGAGGCCTGGGGTTCACAGGTTTGGATCCCGGGCGTGGACCTACACACTGCTCATCGAGCCATGCTGTGGTGGCGTCCCACGTACAAAAAATAGAGGAAGATTGGTACAGGTTAGCTCATGGACAATCCTCCTCATCAAAAAAAAAAAAAAAAGAAAAAAGAAAAAAAAGACATCATAAAGAGTGAAGATAAGCTATCATAAAAGATACACTTGTAATATATATCTAACAAAGAATTCATGTTTTTTTAAAAAGCATCCTACAAATCAGAAAGTAAAAGAGAGACCACCCAATTTTGAAAAATGGCAAAAGACATTAACAGGCACTTCATAAAAGAGCCTACCCAAATGGCCAACAAGCAAATAAAAAATTTTAACATTATTAGTGACCAGAGAAATACAAATACAAACCACAATGGAGTATTACTACATATCCCCCAGAATAGCTAAATAAAAGTCATAAAATAAATCAGAAAAAACACTGACTCTATAAAGCACTGGTGAGGATACAGAATAACTGGAACTCTTAAAGACTGTTGGTGGGAATGTAAAATTTTAAAACCACTCTGGAAAACTGTCTGGCAGTATCTTCTAAGCTGAACAAATGTGTATCCTATATGCAGCCATTCTAATCCTAAGCAGACATGCACACACATGTGCACCAAACACACACACAAGCACGTCTATAGATACATTCTTCTTTTTTTTTTTTTAATAAAGATTGGCCCTGAGCTAACACCTGTTGCCAATCCTCCTCTTTTTGCTAAGGAAGGTTGGCCCTGGGCTAACATCTGTGCCCATCTTCCTCTACTTTATATGAGACGCCGCCTCAGCATGGCTTGATGAGCGGTGCGTAGGTTCAGGCCTAGGATCTGAACCCACGAACCCCAGGCTGCCAAAGCAGAGTGTGTGAACTTAACTGCTATACCACTGGGCCAGCCCCAGATGCATTATTCTTAATAGCTTAAAACTGTAAATAACCCCAAAATGCGTCAGCCATAGGATGGAACGTAAATTTTAAAATACACAAAATGGAATTCTACAAAGCAATGAAATAGAACAAATTATTGCCACATGCAATCACATGGATGAACCTCCCAGACACAATACTGAGCAAAAGAAGCTAGAGAAAAAAGCAGTACGAGTTGCATGATTCCATTTCTATGGAAATCAAGAACCAGCAGCACTAGTCTACAGTGACAGAGGTCTTAAGGGTTGTTACCTTTGAGGAGGTAAGTCCATGGAGGGGACTCAAGGTGGCTTCTGGGGTGCTGGTGGGGTTTTTTGTGTGTGTGAGGAAGATTAGCCCTGAGCTAACATCTGTTGCCAATCTTCCTCTTTTTGCTGAGGAAGATTAGCCCTGGGCTAACATCCGTGCTCATCTTCCTCTACTTTATATGTGGGACACCACCACAGCATGGCTTGATAAATGGTGCGTAGGTCTGCACCTGGGATCCGAACCTGTGAACCCCGGGCCGCCGAAGTAGAGCATGTGAACTTAACCACTACGCCACCAGGCCGGCCCCAGGGTGCTGGTGTTTGATATCTTGATTTAGGTGGTGGTTTACAGATGTGTCCCCTTTGTAAAAGATTTTTGAGCTACTCATGTAAGATTTGTGTACTTCTCAGTAAGTCTGTTACGTTTAGGTAATAAATAAATTAAGTAATTAATGAGTGAGTGAATGAATACAGAAATTTATAAATAAATGGGGCATAGTAAAATGGAGTCAAATGTGTGGAATCATGGTATTCCACACTAACGCACCTTTAGTCCAGGGGTTTAAAAGGCATTTCTCACAGTAAATGTCTTAGAAAATTCAATATCTGTGTGTATACCACATATATAAGTCTGTTTGAAACTGGCAAAAGCGAGTGTTAATATCCTCACATACAGTTAAAAGCGTCATTTTATATACCAGAGCCAGATTCTGGGCTCCGTCCAGCTGAAGTTGTTAAGGAGAATTCTCTGAGCTGCAAACTGCCCTTCTGTTTTTAATTCCCAGAAACCGAGGTTAGATTAGGGACAAGGAAAACCAAGGAGTTCTCTTTCGCTTGCTGCACCATCGAATAGACACCACAGACATTGGACTATCCCAGTCAGACGATGCTTCCTTCCAAGTCTTTTCGTTTGGTTTTAGGTTTCACAAGATACTGTCTTCAACTGAGTGAATTTCTCTTAAATGCCACGTAGCAAGTGGGAAAGCTTACAGAAAATTTTATCTCACCATTTTTAGTACAGTAAATCTGGAATGTTCTTAAAACAGATTTGAGTCTAGTGCCTCTAATTCACACTGTTAGAGCAATCTTACACAGTAAACACGGAGAGAAAAGCCAGCGTAGAGTCACCTCTGGCCACATGGGATATGACCTTCCCTTTTCTCTGAAAATCCTTTTTACTGAACTGCAACTTGAGACATGTAATTCAGCATAAAAGCTTTTGTGCAGCCATTTTGACCAGTCTAAACGTTCAAGCAAAACATATAACTCCACTTAAAACAACCATAATTCAAGCAAATGAGTTTTCAGAGGGAAGTTTATGTAAAATCATGCTGTCCATCATATATTTAACTGGACCAGGAATTTAATGGAAGTGTTTATCTTTGTTTCCCTCTTTTAGAAGAAACATAACCAGACAAACACAAAGAACCCCAGGAACTGAAACACACAAAAGATACGAAGTTGAAAACGTTTCCAAGTTATCATGGTGTAAGGATATTTCAGTTGATCTCCAAGCTTTCACAAGAGACTCCTAAGTCAGGGGTTCAGAGGACTCTTACAGAAAGATATCCCGTCCACCTCTGACCCAGAATTCTTCCCCTCTTCCCTGTGTCCCCCTATGTCATCTTGTCCCCTTTGGAACCTCCAGTAAGGCTCCTTCCCCTCTGCTTCTCAACTACTTGGTACAAAGGCTAAAACGCAAGTAAATAGATGCCGAGATTTCCACATATGGCCAGTTGGCATATTTTCATTGCTTGCATCTGGGGGAAAAGTTTTCCAGTTTACTTTTAAGGACCTACATTTTCACTTATAGTTCAAAAATATCTCAGTTCACTCAGACATCACTATAATCTTGTATAGCTAGTTTCCACAGTCTAGATGATAGGATCTGCATCTATGGTAATGTTTTGGATAAGCTATCACTTTGCTCTAAGTAAATTGTCCACTTAATGTTCTTTATTTACTCAAGACACATCTCTATAATGAGTAGACATCTTTATATTAAAATCAATCCTTGATTTTATTTGTCCATCAATAAAAAAAATTGCTTTTTTACCCTCAAGAAAATCCTAACCCAACGTTTGATATAACCTATACAAATTTTATGGTAAATGAAGGCTTTCCTAGAACAGTGGTATAAAAATTTCACTTATCTGTAGATACTATGAAAATTGTTATGTTTAACTTTTAAATACAGAAATAGCTGAATGAAGGGCAGTGGTAGGATCTGGGGAGAAGAAGGGGTAATCAAGGGAGGCCACCGTGAACCTAATCCAGGGTCCAAATTACTAAACTGAACTAAGTTTGAGAATTGGGAGAATAGAATATACGCTTTGCTAATCGAGAGATATCCAAATGTTATTGGTAGAAACCAATATATTTACTTATTTATTCAATAAACATTTTGGGGGCTCTCTAAGTGTGCTAGACACTGTTCTATGTGACGAGGATTTGGAAATGACCAGGACATGGTCCCTGACCTCAATGAATGCAGAGTGAATTGGAGGAGACAGATAAGAAACACAAACAATACACATATTTGTTTTCTAGTACCACAAACTAAATGGCTTAAACAACAGAAATGTATAGTCAGTCTCACAGTTCTGGAGGCTAGAAGTCCAAGATCAAGGTGTCAGCAGATTGGTTCCTTCTGAGGGCTGTGAGGAAAAATCTCTACCATGCCTCTCCCCCAGCTTCTGGTAGTTTCCTGGCAATCTCTGGCATTGCTTGGCTTGTAGAAGCATCACCCCAACCTCTGCCTTCATCTTCACCTGGTGTTCCGCCTGTGTGTGTCTGTGCCAGACTTTCCATTTTTATAAGGACACCAGTCAGGTTGGATTAGGGCCCACCTTATGCCATTATGATCTCATCTTAACTAATTATATCTGCAATGACCCTATTTCTAAATCGGGTTACACTCTGAGGTACTGCGGGTTAGGATTTTGACATAAAAATGGGGGGGTGGTGGAGCGGGGACACAACTCAATTCAAAACCATACAGAAAGAAAGGCATTCAACCTCCCTCTAATCATCCACAGACTTTCCTTAATGGCCTCCATTCCTACCACCTATTTCCAAGTCAGTCCCCTGTCCCTACCATCTGCCCCAGTGGGAGGCTGGCTGTCTGCAGAGCTAAAATCTCAATGAATGGGAGCTACTGCA
Organism: Diceros bicornis minor; assembly: GCF_020826845.1. NCBI lineage: Eukaryota > Metazoa > Chordata > Mammalia > Perissodactyla > Rhinocerotidae > Diceros > Diceros bicornis. The sequence continues at coordinate 2,396,357 of NW_026691429.1, forward strand.
ACTGAGTGTGCACAATAGCTGTGTGACGGTCCTTGCCTTCTACTTAACTTCCAAAGCAAAGCCATATGTCAGAACCCAGAATACTGAAGTTCCAAAAAAATAAATCGGAGAACTCAGTAATACATTCCCTGACAGAAAATGATCCATTTCACTTGTGTTGCCAATTCAAGGATAGAATTGTGCTTGTGGACACATTTTTTCTGGAGCTGTGGGGAAAATATTGATATCATTTGGTACTTTTTTCTCAGTAAAACCTACACTTCATAGTGTTTATAGTCAACTTGAGGAAGCATTTCAGCTATCACACTCCTAGGGAAATATTTTAGACTTAAGGATGTAAATAATAGGAAAATGACAATACAAAACAGATCTCCGAGCTTCCAGAATTTTTGTCTCTGCAGGTCTATGCTCTGTTTGCTCACCCTCATGGCTCCATCAGCAGCCTCAACGTGAAGATCATTGACGCCTCTCTTCTGAGTGCCACTCAGGGCTCTGCCTCTTCCCCTAATATGCTGTTCACTACCTCCCACTCTTAGCACTGTCTTGAGTTTTCTCTTCGGTCGGTCAAATGCCTTTGGTTTATCTGGTTTCCTTGGTTGGGAGACTTCACTAACCACTTACCTTACCCTAGCTTGACCACACCCTCAGTATTCTGCTCTGTTCTCCTTGGTCTGTACCATGCTGCTCTTCTTTTAAACATATTTTTGTGAAAATGTAGAAATGTGGCAATGAGCTGAGAACACACTCAGAATTCTGTCTTAGCTGAGCTAAATTGCTAATAGGCCATTGTCCACCCCAGACAGACATCCCCAATTCCAGGCTTTAGTTCTAGGCCCACTAGCTGTAGCTCTGGGATACACTCAGGATATTCTATGGCTTCCATGGTTTCTCTGATCCAGCACTGAAAAACAAAAACAAAAACAGAAGAGCTCACACCTGGGCAGGCTAAGAGGTCTTTAGTGAATCATACGTCATACACTCAAGGTCTTTAGAATTACAAAGTGCCCAGTTGAGACAAAGGACCACTATCTTCTTCCGCAGATGGCATCTTCAGGCTGGAAAGAGGTGCCCTCATGAGGAAAAGAATCCCTCCACTAAAATGAGGTCAGAAGGAAGCTCCACCCTCAATTAAAAGAGGGGCCAGTGTCCTTCATTTACTACTGTGAAGGGATTAGAGGAATATAAGGCAAAGGCCTTTATAGAATAGGGCTGGAAGCCCTGTAACTTGGCAATGGTTCTATTTTTTATTTTAGTCCCTTGTCTGTTTCCATGGAAGAATTAGCTGTAAAACTTGAAATAAAAAAGTTCAAGAAAGGCAATGAGGAGGATTCTCAGAAACCAGCATGGATCAACTCTCACCTCCATATTTGTGTATCAAATGGCTTCTGAGAAACAATGCTGTGGTTGACTAAAATAAAAAGAGAAATCTCTTACCACCATCCCCACCACTACCACAACCATCAGCAGCAACAACCATCAGAAACACTGTCAGTTCCCTCCATTTAGTTCAGAAAATGAAGGCAAAATACTTTGATGAGGAAAACACTTTTCACTCAGTCACTCATAAGAATTCTGGCTAGTACCCAAACCTCTTCGTGGGCCCTGGTAATTCTCCTTTACTGAACAATTTTGGGTTAGAACTTCGCAGGAAGAAGGAAGTTTAGTAACTCATTTTGGAAAACTTTGATATTTATCACATCTACCTGTCAATGCTATAAATGAAACCGCATGAGCTAAAACAGTGTACTTCTGAACACAGCCATATCCTTCACCAGGCAAAGGCAGAACAGGTATATGCACTCTACCACGCAGTGTGGTTCCTTATGTGGGTGGTCTTAATTCAGCTAATCAATGTTACCTTAGAATCCAGCAGTGACTGCTCGGAGCAGAGTTCTCAATCATTCATAAGATCCTGTACATGTCTATTTCACTACACTTTCACATTGCTTTATAAGTGTTTGGGTCTGATGCCCCCACTAGACTGCAACATTTCTGAAGGCAGGAGCTGTGTATTACTTGTCATTGTATTACCATAACCTAGCAGAGTGGCACATGGTAGGTATTTAGAAAGTGTTTGCTGAGTAAACAAGTCAACTAATAAAAAATGGCTCCTTTTTCATTTTCTTTGCGTTGATTTTAAATGTATAATTCGGTGACACTTTCTGAAAGAACAGATTCACTGGTAATGGCCTAAGACATATATGTATGCTAGATATTTGTGCTAATGTGTACACAAATCTTCAGGACTCTGGGATAACATAAAAATTAAATTAAGTGGCAATCCAGTGTATGGAGTTTTATTTGTTTCTTTGTTTTAGTTTGCTTTTGACTTTGATGAAAAAATAAACGACTGTTTTGATATGTCTACATCTGTCTCTGCTCATAACTAACCTTTGTATTTTATTAAGTCAGATATCTGCTAACTAGAACAAAAAGTAAAGGTGCACGATGGTGATGAAAAATAATGTCAACTCCACTATTATTTTATCTAGGACACTTTTACATGCCAGATTCAGAATGTTAGCATGAATGCAATGATAAACAATTAGTATAATCTCTCATTGGGTATATTCTGTCTATGGTCTTTAAAATATATCCAGGGGCCGGTCAGGTGGCGTAGTGGTTAAGTTCGCGTGTTCCACTTTGGTGGCCCAGGGTTCGCCGGTTCGGATCCTGGGCGCGGACCTACTGAGGCAGTGTCCCATATAGAAGAACTACAACTCTACAACTATGATATACAACTATGTACTGGGGCTTTGGGGAGAAAAAAGAAAAAGAGGAAAATTGGCAACAGATGTTAGCACAGGGCCAATCTTCCTAGAAAAAAAAAAATCCAGAGTCCTGAAATAATATTTCGATTTAAAGTCTCCTGGATGTTTTAGGTCATTCTTCTGACTGAAAACGTTTGCTAAGACATTAATTCAGGATCACAGTAGACGTTTCTATTGTGGTCATGTCTGACATGTCATTCTGGACTCTGTCTCCCCGATTTTCAGGGCCCCATCCCTACGGCTGTCCTCCAACAGTCTCCAGCCCCTGCAGACCTCTACCTGTTCCAAGCTTCTTTCTAGAAGGAATACATGCCCTTAAACACGGTCTTCCTCTCCCCAACCCTTCCAAATAGCTCCTCTTTCCTCTAACCAATAATTCCCCAGAAATTAGGCTAAGATAGTAGAAGGCAAACAATGCAATTACCTAATTAGAGTAATTTGCACAATGTTGTGAATAATTGATATGTACCACTCTTGCAGGCTACTTGCACTTTAATCGATGGAATGTTCTCTCCAGGATTTTTTTGATCATTGGGTTCAGTGGTTTCCCAGATGCCTCTACATGTGCCATCTCACTATCATATTTTCTCACCTTATTCCCTTAAAATAGGAACTTCAAGAATGAAAGCCAGCAATCCATCTCATTTTTGTGAACTTAGCTGTGCCTGCTACTTAAAGCAGTTTAACATCAGTATAAGTAAAAAGAATTATAAGAAAAATAAAAGGTTTTCAGATATGCATCCAAAGATGATACAAAATAAAATTCAAACTTTTTTTACAACACTGAGCTTAAATTAATTATTTAAGGCAATAAACTTTAAGTATGACCATATTATTCTATTCTCCATTAACATCTTATAAAATCTTTATGGAGGGTATGTATACATAACTTGCCTTTTAAAACAAAGGGAATAAAGACAGATCAGAATTTTGAGGGAGCACTTTTAAAACTAGGAAGATTTAACTAGCACATTTTCATAATATTGATTCTTATTATTTCCTAAAGCAGATGAATACTTTTTTATTTTGTAGATTAAAAAATGTCAGTTCCTTCTTCTTCTGCTTTCCTTATAAAAATAATTGATAGCCTTTTCTATCCATGTCACATTGAGACAAAAGCCAAAAGAATATTTTTAACGAAAACAAAACTCCAACCATCTCTGAGACCAAAGTAAACAAGCTGGGTCAATGAGTAGAACACACAGTTTTCTAAGAGCAAAGGGAAGCCCTCTTCATGCAAATCTTATGGTTCAGAAGATCCACTTAGCAGTTGACATTGGAAGAAGAGAAAGTACTGGCACAAACAGTGGCAAAAACTAACCTAGCATAGTCAGTGGGTGACATCAGGGCCCATGGTGTATATCCCATGGGTGTTGAAAGTTTCAATAATGCTGATTGAAGCCATGTAAAGGGTAAACACATTTTTAAATCAGTATGACACCACTGGCAAACAAAGAAAATCATACTTGAATGGAATTCAATGCTGGCTGAATTTTACTAAAAAGCTGGCCACAAGTCTGCCATTACACACATGTTTCAGTTTGGCACTGGGCCTCTCCAACAACAACGCAGGTGAAATTCCACAAAAATCCGCTCCTAATAAATCATCCTGTCAGTTAGACAGTAACATTTACATATCATCCTTCCAATTCCTAATTGGCTAATCAGTTGCAAGACCAAATTACACAATACTGATGGCAATAAAAAACACAGGCATGTAAAGAATATTTTTTGTACTCATTGTACTGTCAAGTTTAACCTACTTAAACATGCTATATCTATTTGGATAAAGAAAGCCTCCATAATGACACCATTTTTATGAAGCAAAACTAATCAATAATACTAACCAACACAATATATTGTTTAGGAGTACATACTATTTTTTTAAAAAGGGAATGGTACCACAAAATTCAAGATGGCAGCTACATCTAGGCAGGAGGCAGAAATATAGGATGGGAAAGGACCATGATATGGAAAACAACAGTAGTCATAAAATGAATTTTTAATTATGCTTAATAATTTGTGCACACATCTATTATATTATTTAATGTTTATCATTTTTTCCATGATTGACTTTTAAGAGGTCTCTGTCTTGCTTAGAATATGGAGTACCCTATGTCATAGAGCATAGCAAGCTTGGATTACGTAGAGAGAGTATCTATATTTATTGTTAGAATTAGAAATCTCTTTGAAAGCTCTTTGAACTTTGCAATATTCTGGCTGAAAAGCTTATGAAGTTTTCTGCAGTAGCAGCAGCATATAAAAAAAGCTAATGATGTGCTTTTAGTTCTTTGATATTTATCACTTTTTTAAAAGTTAAGACTTTAGTGTTTTAAGAGCAGTTTTTGAGTCACAGAAAAATTAAAGGGATGGTACAGAGATTTCCCATATACTCCCTGCCCCTTCTCCACAGTCTCCCCCATTATCAACATCCTGCACCAAAGTAGTACATTTGTTACAACTGATAAACCTACATTGACAAGTCATAATCACCCAAAGTCCATAGTTTACCTTAGGGTTCACTCTTGGTGATGTATATTCGATGGGTTTGGATGAATGTATAACGACATGTATCCATCATTATGGTATCATACAGAGTATTTTCACTGCCCTAGAAATCCTCTATGCTTTGCCTATTCATCCCCCCGACCACCCCCCAACCCATGGCAACCACTAATTTTTTTTATTGTATCCATACTTTTGCCTTTTCCAGATTGTCCTATAGTTGGAATCACACATTATGTAGCCTTTTCAGATTGACTTCTTTCACTTAGTAACATGCATTTAAGGTTCCTCCGTGTGTTTTCATGACTCGATAGTTCATTTCGTTTTAGTGCTGAACAATATTCCACTGCCTGGGTGTACCACAGTTTATTTATTCATTCACCTACCGAAGGACATCTTGGTTGCTTCCAAGTTTTGGCAATTATGAATAAAGCTGCTATAAACATCTGTGTGCAGGTTCTTTTGTGGATATAAGTTTTCAACTACTTTGGGTAAATACCAAGAAACACAACTTCTAGATCATATAGTAAGGGTACATTTAGTTTTGTAAGAAACAGCCAAACTCTCTCTCAAATTAGCTGTACATTTTCCAGCAATGAATGAGAGTTCCTGTTGCTCCATATCCCTGCCAGGGTTTGGTGTTGTCATTGTTCCAGATTTTGGCCATTCTAATAGATGTGTAATGGTATCTCATGGTTGTTTTGATTTTCATTTCCTTGATAACATATGAAGTGGAGCATCTTTTCACGTGCTTATTTGCCATCTGTATATCTTCTTTGGTGAGGTATCTGTTAAGGTCTCTGGCCTATTTCTTAAATTGGGTTCTTTGTTTTCTTACAGTTGAGGTTTAAGAGTTCTTTGGATAGCGGTCCTTTATCAGACATGTCTTTTGGAAATATTTTCTCCCAGTCTGTGGCTTTTCTTCTCCTTCTCTTGTCTTTTGCAGAGCAGAAGTTTTTAATTTTAATGAAGTCTAGCTTGTCACTTATTTCTTTCATGGATCATGCCTTTGGTGTTGTATCTAAAAAGTTATCACCATACCCAAAACCCATCTAGGTTTTCTCCTATGTTATCATCTAGTACTTTTATAATATGGCATTTTACATTTAATTCTGTGATCCATTTTGTGTTATTGTTGTGAAGGGTGTAAGATCTGTGCCTAGGTTCATTTTCTGCATGTAGATGTCCAGTTGTTCCAGCACAATTATCTTTTCTCCATTGTATTGCCTTTGATTCCTTGTCAAAGATCAGTTGTCTGTATTTATTTAGGTCTATTTCTGGGCTCTCTATTCTCAGAACAGAGATCTATTTATCTATTAATCTATCCATTGATCTATTTTTTTTTTCACCAATACCACACTGCCTTGATTACTATACCTTTATAGTAAGTCTTGAAGTCAGGCAGTGTCAGCCCTCTAACTTTGCCCTTCTCCTTCAATCTTGGATTGGTTATTCTGGGTCTTTTGCCTCTCCATATAAATTTTAGAATCAGTGTGTTGATGTCCACAAAATAACTTACTGGCATTTTGACTGGGATTGCATTGAATCTCTATAAATTAAGTTGGAAAAAACTGACTTGTTGACAATATTGAGTCTTCCTATCCATGAACATAGACTATCTCTCCATTTATTTAGTTCTTCTTTGGTTTTGTTCATCAGAGTTTTATAGTTTTCCTTATATTGATCCTGTACATAATACATTAGATTTATACATAAGTATTTCATTTCATTTCATTCCTAATGTAAATGGTATTGTGTTTTTAATTGCAAATTCCATTTGTTCATTGTTGGTATATAGGAAAGTGAGTGTATCCTGAAACCTTGCTACAATCACTTATTAGCTTTAGGAGATGTATTTTGGTCAATTCTTTCAGATTTTCTACATAATATTTACCACTTTTTAGTGAAAAACAAATGTGGCCATCTTTTGTGGAATCAAAAAATAAGGTATGGTTACTCCCTTAAATGCTAGGTAAAAACGGATTTTTTTAAAAATCAAAAACCCTTTGCTAAAATTTCTTCAAGACCTAAAACTGGTTAAAAGTTTTTTTTTGTTTGTTTGTTTGTTTGTTTTTGCATTACATGCTCTGTCCGATATGAAGGTTATTCTCTGATTTTTGGTAATTTCTCAAAAGGATATCAGTTGATCATTTTCATCATGTAATTAATATAGTAGCTGCCCAGTTAGGTTGAAAATTTCAAGAGCTAGGTACAATTGCCAAATTGTTTACATTTTTAAGTCCATTTTGAATAAATGAGATGCCCTTGGGGAAAATACACAGAAGATGTAAATAAAAATTCAATTAACCCATAAGAACAATGCACCTCGGATTTGTACAAAACCACAGTCCTGGATGATGGTGGTATTTACTGAGATAGAGAACAATGAAGTAAAAGCAGATTTGGGAGGTGAAACCAGGAATTGTTTTTGAACAAAAATTTTAAATGCATATTAATCTTCTAAGCAGAGACCTAAAGCATGCAGTTGTATATAGGAAAATGGAGCTTAGGACAGATTGGGACTCAAGACATAGATCTGGAGGATCATCATCAGATAGAATGTATTTAAAGCCACAATAATAGGTGAGATCCCCAACGAAGGAATGTAGACTATACAGGGAAGAGGATCCAGGGCTGATTTCTGGGGCATTTGACATTGAGAGGTTAAGAAGAGGAAGAGAAACCAGCAAGGCAGACTAAGAAGAAACAGCCAGAAAAGTAGGAGAATGTATTTTAGCAGAAGCCAAGTTTTAAGAAAGTGTTTTAGAAAAAAGAAAGTGACCGACTGGATCAAATGTTCCTGAGAGTTTATGTTAAATGAAGACTCAGAATTGGCATTATATTTGTCAATGTGCTGGCCACCGCTGACCTTGATTAGAGGTCTTCCAGCAGAGTGGAGTGGGTTTAAGAGAGAATGGGAGAAGAGGAAGTGGAAACGGGGAGTGCAGAGAGTTCTTTCAAGGAGCTTTGCTAAAAACAGAACAAGAGAAATAAGGTGGCACGAAAAGATTCAAGACCAAGATCAATTTTATTCTGTTCTATTTACGTTGAGAAATGACACAGATACCAATCTACATGTTTGTAGATTGATGGAAATAAACCAGTCAAAATGGAAAACCGTACAATACAGGAGGGAGAGGAGATAATGTCAGTCTTGGAACGCTCAAGTAGACGAGAGGTTGTGGAGTCCAGCGTACACGTGGAAAAGTGTAGAGGTCCAGACAGTTCATCCACTGTAACAGCAGGGAACAGGGAGTACAGTTTCAGATGAAGGTAGATTGGCAGATCTGATGGTGGGAGAATGTAGAAGTTTCTTCTGATAGCTTTTGTTTTCTTATTGAAACAAACAGGAAGTTCATTACACTCTTTCACCAATATGGAGATTGTTCTCTGAGCGACAGAGTGATCTGAGTGAGAGGATCAGGGGAGAGATGCCCAAGATTTGAGGATAGAGGAAAATAGGTGAAAGAGGCATTGTAAGATTAGGAGATTCACATGACTAGGGACATGTGGTACATTGTTGGACAGCAGTGAGGACCCACTTGATACCTGTGATCATGAATAACAAGCAGACCAAATAGCATGCTTCTGTGATTTTCTGTAATCATACTCAGCTGCTCAGATGCAGGCATGAGTAGGCAGGTAGTTGGGTTTAATTAGAATTACAGATTTTCTAGGTAAATAAGATCGAAGGCAAAAAGGGATATGGTAGTTGATGGTTTGCAACGATGTGCTTATAATGTTGGACCACAGAATCTGTGCTAAAAAAAAAAGAAGGAAATGAGAGGGACGTAAGGACTGGGAAAGGTGCTACAGCAGAATATCTCTGAGAAATTCTCCCACTACAAAAAAACAGAGCAAGCCCCATTTCAGGAAAAAGCAAAGGAGGTTACATCTGACAGGCATTCTCCTAGAAAAAAATCTCATTTTGCCTTCATAATTTAGATCTTCTGACACAGTGCTGCTCCCTTTCTATTTGTGCCTAAAGTCACTAATGGCAATTTTTAAAATATCAAATTAGGTCACATCATAATGGCTTTTTGTGGCAAACAGAAATTGGCTCGAATATGTTTATTACAGTCAAGTTATGAGTTTAACTTGTGTTAACATATGGAAAATTTAAAAATATGAGAAGAAAAAATTCATTTTAAATTATAATGCCAGGTTGCCCTTCAGTAAAAATGTCAAGTAGGAATAAAGCAATTGCAATTGTATTCCTAGCATATCTATATCATATTCTTATTAACTTCCAACTTAGATAGAGATCTCTAAACAGAGATAGAGATGTAGACAGAGATAGAGATCTCTAGATAGAGACAGACATAGAGATACAGATCTATAGATAGCGATCTATGGCTAGATTGAAAGATATTCTTTTCTTCTTTTTGAAATTGTTTTTCCTTAGAGTAGTCATTAAGAAAACTGCACATCAATTATTATCATATAGTATTTATTGATCCTCCATACCAGCATAGCACTGTGGTAGTAAACACATAAGTGAAATTTTAGCCCAAGGGAATTCACATTGTGAAGTATCAAGATTAAGTCTTATTTACACTGACAATAACACAAGGTTCTTTTTTTTTTTTTAACTCTACGCTATTTGAAATCAGAATTTAAGATCAAAGATGGGAGCAGTCTGATTGGGTGAGGTCTTTAAAATATCTGAGTCATTCTCATTCTAGATAGGCCTAAATAATACTAGAATTTACCTTTGAAACTGACCAACAATAAAAGCACACTAATAGTTCAGAAAAGATAATTTAGCCAATTTAGGCATATCAATTTATATTCATTCATGTAAACCACAATGAAAGCAGCAAAAACCAACCCTATTCAAATGAGTACTTTCAGGTTCTAATTACAAATAATTCTTATGTACTCATTAAAGTCGTATCTCTGCTAGGAAATATTTGGCAAGATAGTTCTGTGTAACTTTAAGCAGGAAAACAGCATTAAAAATACGTATAATGCAAACCTCACTAACTCAGCTAGATTTCCAACCAGTAGTCTGCCTTACCGACATTTTAGTTTTTAATTGTACCACTATTCCCTGTAACCTGAAAAAAACCTAATAGATTCCTTAGACTTAACTCTATAATCCATCAGTTTCAGAGACAACACAAGTTTTATACTATCTCTATTTCATGCTTGAATTCTACATTTTAATTCCTCTCTGATTCTTCAGTAAAAAGGCAGTAATAAATAGAATAAAAAAAAAACAAGAAGAGGTAAATAGTGGTGGGATTTTCTGAAACCTTATGTAACTGATATATACGTCAATTACCTGAACTCAAAAAGATAACTTGGTTGGGTATAAAATTTTAGATCACATCATTTTTCTCCTCAAAATTCTGCAGGTATTGCTCTGTTACTTTGGTTTGGAGCCTAAATGATAGATACTAAACTTAGATGACTCAGAGTACTGTCATTTTTGCTCCTTAGCAGGTAATTTGTTGGAGTGCTCTATTTATGTTTTGTTTCATTCTTCATGCATGGAGGCTTACATGATGGTTAATAATTATTTCAAATCACAAACTTTGCCAGGATGAGTCCAGGTGTGTATCATTTCTTATTTATTTTGCCTAAGAGACAAGGAAGCTTTTCAATCCATATACAATCATGTGTCACTTAACGACGGGGATACATTCTGAGAAATGCATCCTTAGGCGATTTTGTCATTATGTGAACATGATAGAGTGTACTTACACAAACCTAGCTGGTATGGCCTACTACACACCTAGGCTATATGGTGCTAATCTTATGGGACCACCATCATATATGTGGTCCGTTGACCAAAATGTCGTTATGCTGTGCATGACTGTACTTGGGCACTTTTCTCCCCCCCAGCAGTGGGAATTTTTTTCAATTTTGTTTTGATTATTATTTCTGTTCTTACTACTGTAGTTTATGTTTCAGAAACAATCAATAATTGTTATCAAATCTCCATTCTCTTTACCTCAAGGCTTCACTTTCATTATTTTAATTTCGTTTTCCTTTTCTTTTGAATTCTGGGAGGATTTCTTTACCTTGTTCTCTGCCATACTGATCTGATTTTCCACAGTATCAGTTTTATTTTTTACTGGCCCCATTGTCGATTTTAATTTTGCCGCTGCATTTTTTAGAGTCTTGCAATTACCCTTATCTCACCCACCCCCCTTTTCATCGCATCCTGTTACCCTTCCGTTTCTCTACTCTCCACTTAATGACTTTATACTCTATTTCTTGGATGCCAGGTTCTTTTTCATTCTGTTGAGGATTTTGAACAGTTTTCTAAAATTTTTTGGTTTTCAACTGTACATAATTTTCATTAGTGTGCTCTTCTGGCGGCTTTTCAGGATAATATTTCATTGCCTTTGTTATGCAATAATATTCAAGGGTTGCATACAGTTGTTTGTTTTAAAGATTTTTATTTTATTTATTTTTCCCCCCAAAGCCCCAGTAGATAGTTGTGTGTCATAGCTGCACATTCTTCCAGTTGCTGTATGTGGGACGCGGTCCCAGCATAGCCGGAGAAGTGGTGCACGCCCGGGATCCGAACCCGGGCTGCCAGCAGCGGAGCGCATGCACTTAACCGCTAAACCATGGGGCCGGCCCTGTTTTTTCATTTTTTTCTATTTCCTCAGCCTGGAACAAGAAAATATTTGTCTAAGACTAGTATTTTCCAACAGAGAGGATATGTAGATTGATCTGGGGGTGACTCTTTTGCTTCAGTGCTCTTTTAGTCCCAGGGCTGTGGCTGAATAATAGTTTAAATGTGTAGTTCTCGCACAATTTTAGTAGTATTCTGTAAACTTCCATGTAATGAGCCTGTGCTCTATTGAGAAGGCATTTTCCCCCACCCACGGGTTAATTCTCTGTCACTCTGAAGTAATGGAGTACATGAAAATGAAACTGTAAATCCCAGAGTACACTCCTGCTGATGTTCTCTTCTGATTAGCAGGAACCTACAGCACCTTCTTTGTGTATGTTACATCTCCCAGGATGCAATGCACTTGAGTTAGTCTTTTTCCTACTTCCTTCCAGCTCTGTGGTTTTCTGGGTTTTACAGACCCGGATCAGGCAACACTTTGGCTGCCTGCCAGGTGTATCCTCCTGAAATAAAAAAAAAGTCTTTCCAGATACCTTATCCCTGAATCAGAAACAGGAAAGGAGCGTCAGAGCCATCTTTTCAGATTTTAGACCATCGGATATGGGGGGGGGCTATCAATTACATATTTGAAAACAATTTCACTAGCCCTGGCTTTCATGGATCTATCCTCTCAGATTCTGGAATGAGGTTGGCTATAAATTCCAAATTTTTGACATTATTGTGAATTTTCATCCTTTCCATTTATACATATATAAATGGAAATATACATATATATATATTTCTACCATCCCCAAGTTTCACATAAAGAAACTAAGGCACAGAGCAGATATGAGGCTTGTCCAAGGAAAGAGTCAGATGCAGGACTAGGCTGAAAACCCAGGAGATTTTACGCCAGAGCCTGTGCACTTAATCACTGAACTCTCTATCCTTTCTGAACATTATACTTAATTAAGCAATTAGTTTTATCGTAAAATGACCATAGTCTTTTCAAATCATGGTTCTTGTCCCTGGTCACAGGTATATATGTAACAATTAGAATAATAGTATATAACATTTATTAAGTACTTGATAAATGCTAGGCATTGGGTTATGCGGTCAACATACATTATCTCATCTAATCCTCACAACTCTGTGAGATATGTACTATTTTTATTCCCATTTAAAAAATGAAAAACAACAACATTAGGCCTTAGAGAAGGTAATAAATTTGTCCGGAGTCAAATAATTGGTAGATGGAAAGGCTGAGATTCAAATTCAATCTGACTCCTGAACCCAAGTGCTCACCTCTTATGCTATAAAGCCTCTATTTAATCAGTATATAAATGTTGTATATAATTCTCCAATAAATTGACAGTATATTATGCTAAAAAGTCACATGTTAAGAATTATCATTTTATATATTCAACTATAAATCAATACTTTGTGAAATAGAAATGTTCCTTCATCATATGCAAATGGTTTCAAATTAGCCAGAGACGTCTGAACGTATTTGTGGTAGGGGATTTAAATTCAATAATTTTTCCATCTTCACTTTGGTAGATCTTTGTGCACTGCGTGAAGAGGCTTTTTGACCCTCTGACTTCCTGTAGGGTTTAACCAGTAAGGAGCACTGGCAGGAAATCAGACAGAGGAAGGAAAGGAAAGCTGGGGTGTTTGTTTTGCTCGCTCAGTCCCTGAAGGGTCCCTACGTGCTGGATGAGCACCAAGGTCGCTGCTCAGGCCTAGCAGTGGTAACCTGCTCCTGTTACTTGCCCAGCCCACAAGTTTTGTATTGTATTTTGAGAGTTCTCCACACCTGTCCACCCTTATAAATCATTCCTTCACCAAACTCACTCAAATCACCCAATTTAAGTGTGCCATCTCTCTTCTCTGCCAGGACCTGGGCTGACACAGAAATGATTTATTCTGAGATAGAACACATGCCTTGCTATTTTAGAAGACAATATTTTCCCATGCTATATGCATTCTTAATGTTCATATGTCTTTTTTAAAAATAGCAAAGATGTGTTAAGTGTAATTACAAAGAAAAAGACATGTAATGTTATAGCAAACACACTTTCCTCAGACTCCTAATGTTGACTTTTCAAATTGGATCTAATAAATGACTCAGCTAAAGTACAATTTTAATGCAAGATGAACGGAATGCACAAGTAAACCCATGATTACTGTGCATAGAAAAGTATTCTTGCTCACTTCAGCCATGTCAATTCTATCCTAATTAGGATGCTCTAGGCACTTAAAGATTTATGCTTGGCTCAAGGAGTTATGAGCCCAAACTAAGTGTGCCTAATATCACTGGGTTTTATAAGCACAGCATCAAAGACAGTTAGTCACTTACATTTATGAGATATGTGATGAAATATTTGCAGGGCATCTCCTGGACAGGAAATTTTGAAGTCGAAGAACCTTGAGTGACCATTGGAATTATTTTTCTATTCACAGTGTTAGCAGGGATACAGAGAAATAAGTACTCTAAATATTGGAGGAAGTGTAAATTGATTGATTTAAATTTAAGATACTCTCTTAAAGACTTAGTATAGTAATTCCATCTCTAAGAATTTATCTTAAGAAAATAATCACAGATGTGTGTGGAGATTTATCTAGTCATATGTTCACTAACACAATCAACATAAACACCCACATGAAGGAATATCTAGTCTTTAAAAATGACGTTATGGAAGAATGTATAGTAGCATGGAAAAATGTTTACAAAATATTCTAGATGGAAAGCAAACAGGTATTAAAATTACATGTAAGCTACTCCCGGTGCCAGCCAAGTTGGAGAAAGCTGTCTACAGACCATCATTCCCACTGATTACGACTAAAAACTCTGAACAGAATACAAAAGGCAACTACCCGGGGACTTGGAAAAGTACGCTTAGCAAGTGGATCGGGAACTAAAGTGAAAACTTGAATAAGGATCCATAAAGGGTGAGGTTCATGCGTTTTAATTTTCCTTTTCTCCCTAGATTTGACCTGAGGATGAACTGAATCCTGGAATTGTGCAGCAATCACTGACAACAAAAACTCCAGGAGAAACACCTTCTTTCCAGACAGAGGACTGGGAAAAAGACAGTTACGTGCTGGAGATTGTGAAGCAGATCCTTTTTTCCTTTTTATTTCTCTCCCAGCCTTGCTCTGAGGCCAGGCCCAGTTACAGAGTTGCACTGGCAATAGCACAAGTATCTGAAACTCCAAGGAAAACCCATCTCTCTAGCCGGGAGGAACAGGGAAAAAGGAAGCCCTGTTGTATGAAGAGTGTGGAGGGAGTATGAGGTTTTTTTTTCTTGTTGCCTCATTGTGAAGGTAGCCCCAATTGTGTAGGACTGCATGACAGTATGGGAGGCTACAATTCTGAGAGGACTCCATCTTTCTAGCCAGAGGAACCAAGAAAAGGAGCATCTGAGAGTTGGAGAGCATGGGACAAACCATGGAGACCTGGAAAAGGGCAACTCCTAATTCTGTGTATGAACTAACAGAACTCCTGGACCTCCACAGAACAAACCCAGAGAAGCATAGCAGAGGTGGCAAGACCTGAGCTACCACATGAACCATTGCCCAGACTAAGAACTGAGTGATGTAAGCTCCAGTAAGATCCAAAAGGCATGGCAAGATCTTGAACAATTAAGCTGACATTAGAACTACCATGCGCGAAAATACAAGGTTTGAACCTAACCTGGTTGATTGCCTCCTAAGCAATCAAACAGACAAACAAGTCAACGTTCTCCAAAGGACTTTAACCAGACCCAGAGAGCACAATCCAAAATAACTTGACATACAAAGAGCCAGGAAAATTGGACCAATATTCAAAGAAACAGACAATCAACAAATGCCAACTCCAAGATGGACCAGATGTTGGAATGATCAGGCAAGGCCTTCAAGACAGCTCTTGAATATTCCTCCATAAGGAATAATAATACAAAGAAATATATCCAAATTGCCAATAGTTAAATTAAAATTAAATACCAAAAAAATTCAAATAATCCAGAAGAAAGCAGGAGACAGGGAACAAGGAAACAAAAAAAGGTAACAAAAAGAAGACAAGTAATAAATGGCAGACATAAATCCAACCACATCAATAATTAAGTTAAATGCACATGATGTCTACTAAAGGATAGAGATGACCAAATTAAATTAAAAAAATAAGACTCAACTATATGTTGTCTATAAGAAACCCACTCTAAATATATCAATACAGATAAGATAAAAGTAAAAAGATGGAAAAAGGTATACCATTTAAACACTAATCAAAAGAAAGCTGGGGGCCAGCCCAGTGGTGTAGTAGTTAAGTTCACACGCTCCACTTTGGCGGCCTGGAGTTCATGGGTTTGGATCCCGGGTGCAGACAAATGTACCACTTATCAAGCCACACTATGGCAGGCATCCCATATGTAAGGTAGAGGAAGATGGGCAGAAACACGCAATTGTACTTAGAGACTTCAATGTTCCTCTCTCAGTTAATAAGACAGTAAGTAAACAGAAAATCAGCAAGGACATAGAAGATCTGACCAACACCATTCACCAACTTTATGTAATTGACATTTAAGGAACAATCCACCCAACAATAGAACAATACATTTTTTTTCAAGTGCACATGGAATATTCAACATGATAGTCCATATTCTGGGCCATAAAATCAAACTTAACAACTTTAAAAGAATTGAAATCATGCAAAGAATGGTCTCTGATTATAATGGAGTTAAACTAGAAGGAAATAACAGAAAGATATCTGAGATATATTCAAAAATGTGTAAATTACACAACACATGTCTAAATAACCCACTGTGAAATAGAAAGACTCTTGTGGGGGCAGGGGGTATATGGGAAATCTCTGTGCCTTTCCCTCAATTTTGCTGTGAACTTAAAATTGCTCTAAAAAAAAGCCTTAATAAATTGTTTTAAAATTAGGAAAACTCAAAGAGAATAAAAAAATACTTTGAAGTGAATGACAATGGAAATAAAATGTATTAAAACTTGTGAGATGCAACTAAAGCAGTACTTAGCAATTAAATGCCTATATAGGGAAGAAGAAAGGGCTCAAATTTATAAATGAACAGCCTAAGCTTCCACATTAAGAAACTAGTAAAAGAAGAACAAACTAAACCCAAAACAAACAGAAGGAGAAAAATAAAAGAGGTTAAAAACAGAAATGAATGAAATTGAATACAGAAAATAACAGGAAAAAACAATGAAACCAAAAGCTAATCTTTGAAAAAAATCAATAAAATTGAGAAATGATTAGCCAGACTGATGAAGAAAAAAGAGATAAGATACAAATTACCTATATCAGGAAAGAAATGTGGTTATCACTACAGGTCCTACAGACAGTAAAGAAAGGTAAGAAGAGAATGCTGAACTTAAGATGAAATGGGCCAATTCCATGAAAGACATAAACGACCAAATCTCAGTGAAAAAGAAATAGATACCTTGAATAGTCTTGCATCTTGAAATCAATCAAACTGAATTTGTGGTTGTGACTTTCCAACAAAGAAAATTCCAGGCCCAGTGTTTTTTGCTGGTAAATTCTATCAAAAATTTCAGGAAGAAGTAATACCAATTCCACTCAATCTCTTCCAGAAGACTGAGGAGGACCAAAGCTAGCATCACACTAATATCAAAGTCAGACAAAGAAGAAGGAAAAAAACTACAGACAGGGGCCTGTCCCATGGCCTAGTGGTTAAGTTTGGTACGCTCTGCTTCGGTGGCCTGGGTTCTGTTCCTGGGCATGGACCTACACCACTCTTCAGCAGCCATGCTGTGATGGTAACCCACATACAAAATAGAGGAAGATTGGCACAGATGTTAGCTCAGGGCAAATCTTCCCTAAGCAAAAAGAGAAAGATTGGCAACAGATGTTAGCTCAGGATGAATCTTCCTCAGCCAAAAAAAAAACACAACTACAGACAAATATTCCTCATAAACAGAGAGGCAAAATCAACAAAATATTGGCAAATCAAATGCAGCAACATATAAAAAGGACAATATATCACAACCAAGTGCATTCCCCTGGGAATATAAGACACATTCAATATTCAAAAATCAATGTAATTCACCATATTAACAGGAAAAAAAATAAAAGCCATATGAACAAATCAATAGATGCAATTAAACTATACAACAAAATTCAACATCCATTTATGATATTTTTTTAAAAGCCTCTCAGCAAACTAGGAATAGAAGGAAATGTGCTCAAACTGATAAATAATATGAGCAAAAAAATCTATAGCTAACATCCTACTTAATTGCAAAGCCTATTTTCCTCCTAAAAAAGAAATAAGGTAAGGATATACACTCTCAGCATTTCTACTCAATATTGTACTAGAAGTCTTAGCCAATGCAATAAAACATGAAAAATAAATAAAAGCCATGACGATTGGAAAGGAAGAAAACTATCTCTACTAGCAGATGACATGATTGTTTACATAGAAAAAAAGAGAATCTCATGGAATCTATAGCAAAGCTCTTAGAATGAATAAGTGAGTTCAGCAAACACAGGATATAAGGTAATATGCAAAAATCAAGTGAATTTCTATATACTAGCAATAAACAACCGGAAAGTAAAATTTAACAAAACCAGACCATATGTTTCACTGCAAGGATATACAGACAGCAAGCAAACACATGAAAAGATGTTCAACATTATTAGCCATTTGAGAAATGCAGATTACAACCACAATGAGGTATCACTACACACCAATCAAAATGGCTGAAATTAAAAATACTAACAATGTCAAATAACTGGCAAGAATGAGGAGAAACTGTATCACTCACACATTGCTGGTGGAAATGTAAAACGGTTCAGCCACTCTGGAAAACAGTTTGGCAGCTTCTTTTAAAACTAAAGTTGCAACTACCATACGACCCAGCAATTGCCCTCTTGGATATTTATGCCAGAGAAATGAAAACTTATGTTCACACAAAAACCTATGCATGAATGTGTATAGTAGCTTTATTAACAATTGCCCAACACTGGAAACAATCCAGATGTCCTTAAGTGAGTATCTGCTTAAACAAATTGTGGAGCATCCATATCATGAAATACCACTCAGTAATAAAAAGGAACAAACCATTGACACACATAACAACTTGGATGACTCTCCGAGGAATTATTCTGAGTGAAAAGAGCCAATCCCCAATAGTCACATATATGATTCCATTTATATAATATTATTGCAATGACAAAAATCATAGAAATAGAGAACAAATTAATGTTGCCAGGGATCAGGGATAAGATGAAAGGAGAAAGTAGGGGTGGCAATAAGAAGGCTACATGAGGTATCCTTGTGGTAGAGTAACTGTTCTGTATCTTGATTGTTTCAATATCATTATTCTGGTATTACACTACAGTTGTGCAAGATGTTACCATTGGGGGAAACTGAGTAAAGCCTACCCAGGTCTCTCTCTATTATTTCTTCCAACTGATATGAATCTACAATTATCTCAATAAAAATGTCAATTAAATATAATAGATTTAATAAAACACTCATTTTTAAAAGTACCATTTATAATAGCATTAATAAAAATACAACACAAGTATAAATCTAATAAAATATGTATGGGAACCATACACTGAAAACTATAAAATACTGATGAAATAAATCAAAGATCTATGTAAATGGAGAGATATATCATGTTCATGGATTGGGAGAGTAAATATTGTTAAGATGTCAATTTTCCTCAAGTTGTTCTATAGATTCAACAAAATCCCACTCAAAAATCCCAGTAGGATTATTTATAGATATTGACAAAAGTATTATAAAATTTAAAGAGGCAAAGTAATTAGAATAGCCTAAACAAATTTTGAAAAAGAACAAAGTTGGAGGACTCACACTACCTGCTTTCAAGACTTATGGTAAAGCTGGGATAATCAACACAGTGTGGTACTTGTGAACAGACAGACACATCAGTGGAACAGAATACAGTTCAGAAACAGACCCTCAACGTAGCCAACTGATTTTTGACAGAAGTGCGAAGGAAATTCAATGGCAAAGGATAGTCTTTTCAAGAAACGGTACTGGGACAACTGTACATCCATATGCTAAAAAAAAAAAAAAAAAAAAAATAGGACTCAACTCTACACTAACCTCACACCTTATCCAAAAAACTAACTTGGAAACGGATCACAGGCCCAAATGTAAAACCTAAAACTACAAAACTTCTAGAAGGGAGTAGAAAAGAAACTCTTTGTGACCTCGGGTTAGGTAAAAAGTTCTAAGAGAAACATCAAAAGTATGTTCCATAAAATAAAAAAATTAATTAATTGGATGTCATCAAAATGATAAACTTTGCTCTACAAAAGACACTACTAATAAAATTCAAAGATACACCACGAACAGGAAGAAAATGTCTGTACATCACATATTTGGTAAAGAACTTTTATTTGATATACACAACAACTTTCAAAGCTTAACAATAAGAAAACCTATTTTTTTTAAATTGGCAAAAGATATGAACACTTTGCAAAGAAGATATTTGTACAGTAACAACGCACAGGAAAAGATATTTGACATCATTAGTCATGAGGGAAATGCAAATTAAAACCACAATGAGATACCACTACACACCTATTAGAATAGCTAAAATAGAAGAAAAATTGACACCACCACGCACTGACGAGGACGCAGAGCAACTGGAACCCTCGTACATTGCCGATGGCAACGCAACAGGGCACCTCCACTCTGGGAAACAGTTTGGCGGTTTCTTACCAAGTTAAACAGTTACTTGCCGTATAACCAAGCAATCCATCTCCTAGGTACAAACTCAATAAAAACAAAAACACACGATCATACAAAAACTTGTATGCAAATGTTTATAGCAGCTTTTTTCATAATCACCCAAACTAGAAAAAACTCAAATGCCCTTCAACTTATGATTGGATCAACAAAGTGGTACATTAATGCCTTGGAATACAACTCAGCAATTAAATGGAACAACTACCAGTACACACAAACACATGGAGGCATCTGAAATGCATTATGCTAAGTGAAAAGAGCCAGACCCAGAGGCTACATACTCTATGCCTCATATATTTTTCTAGAAAAGGCAAAACTATAGGGATAGAGAACAGATCTGTGGTTGTTGAGATGCATGGGAGGGTTTGACTATAAAAGGGCAGCATGAAAAAACATTTTTAGGTGATTGTGGTGGCGGCCACATGGTTCTATGCATCTGTCAAAACTCATAGAACTGTACACCAAAAAGAGTAAATTCTGGTGTATGTTAACTAAAAAATAAATTTATACAAACCATATGTATATATGGAAACTTTGTTTTAAATAAAAGTATATATATGGCTCAAAAGGCAAATATTAAAATACTAACGTTGGTGTCTATGACTGATAAATATTTTTCTCTGTAATTTAAAACTAATTTTTATATAGAATATGATTTTTCTGAAATCTGACTATATATGTACACACACATATATACATATACACATATATATCTGAAGTCTGACTCTCTCTCTGCGTTTCTGTGTGTGTATAAAGTTCTGAAATGAATACAATCTTCAAGCACTAAAATGCTAAGATGCACAGAAAATTAGAGATAATCAAGATGGAATACATTTTCTTTCCTATGGTTTCCTATATTGTACAAATTTTCTATAATTCTATGTATCGCTTTTGAAATTAAATTAACACAGCCTGACAGGTCTGAATATAAGTCAGCATGAAGAGGGTAGGCCATTGTCTAACTGACTTTTTAGAATTCCATGCTCCTAAAGCATTGTAATGAACACATCCCGAATTCTCAAGATTCAAAATGACAGTGTTCTTGCCATTTTGCAAATTCAAGCAATTTCTCTGGTTGCGCTTGATTAGCCTGTGTTGATCAGGCCTATGGAAGCCACATCCTGTATCTTGCTCCCCTCCACAGTGGGTCTGATCAAGGGGTCTCTCACATTCAAAGAGAACTCTGTGCTCAGAGGGCAGGACTAACCTGCAGGTGGGAAATGGGCCCTTTAACTGTCCAGCCACAGGCTTCTAGACACAAAAGAAAGCTCTGTTGCTATGGAATCCTAAGCAGAAAGATTTTTCCAAGCATGCTTTGGATCACAGGCATGTCTGATTCAAGACGGAAAATTGTACTATCGTTCACGGTTCCACAGAAACACATGACATTTCAGGAGAACACAGAGAAACAAATGAAAACCCTCAAGAGCAGCTACCAATTTTGCTAAATGTTATACCAGACGCGGGGGACGGTGGGGATGGGAAAAGAAGTGACCTCAACGAGTGGTCAGATGACTTTCTGTAATTTAAAAAACAGTTGCAACTAAGAAAGAGGATGGGCGATTATATCACCAGCTATTTCCCCCACGCTGAAAAAACCAGGCCCCTGTTTTATGTCTGATCCAAAAGAAACGCTTTCAAAGAAGGTGAAGAAGATTCTACGCAACGTATTATACTCGCAATTCTTCCCCTAGGTTAGGAAACAGCATTATATAATCCCTAAAATTTATGTGCACATGTCAGGGTCAAGTTTGATTCTACCGAAAAAAAATGTGCAGTTTCACCCTCTTTGTATAATATCCAAAAAAAAATAAAACACCCACCTAACTTTGTTCACTGAGTACTCAATGAATTACTGGCCTTCGCATGGCACTCTGTGGTTTTGACTGGCAAGCTAAGTACCATAGTTACATAATAATATACAGGATCTCTTCTCAAGATATTTCATTTCCTATTTAAAATTAAGCCATGAACTAGAGTCAAGAATATTTTATAAGTCTATCAGTAAATATGAGACCAAATGCATTATTTAGGATACTTATGCAGTTTGTTTTTCCTTTTTCACACTTTTTTAAAGGTCAAAAATTCTTAACATGTCTAAAAGCGAAAATGTATCCTCCAGGTATACTTGATGATTTCCTGCTCTTTGAACACCCCAAGCTTTTCCACATCTGAGCCCTTATTTATCTTGCTCCCTCTGTGATTTTCTTAAATTCTTTTGCAACACGGATTTACATAACAAAAATAAATACTTAGATTATATTACTTTAAACCTCTACAAAAATGCCTTCAACCAGTCAAAATATAGGACCATACCTTTGGCTGTCATAAAAATCAGATATAAGAAACATCAAGTGTAAGAATATTTCTATACCATATTCTGCTAAAAAAACAATCAAAAGCATTACTTACTACGCTACTCGATGTCCTTTATATGACAATCTGAGTGATAAATAACCTTGAAAAGTCAGTGCTTGGAAAGAACTGTATGTTTCCTGATAAATTGTTATGGTTCCTTTATTCCAACACTACAGACAATGCAATCAAACGCGTATTCTTTTTCGCCTTGGCTGCCCTGAAGAGTAGCTAAGTTTGTTTCTCAATTGCAATAAATAATCTATCCCTGGTGCCTAATACATATTTTTCTCTTCCTTTTATTTTAAAGTTGTAATTTTTTACAACACGTTTTTAATTATGTCACAGTAAGAGTCACCCTAAATATGTTTTGAAATACGTTTAAATATGTGTTAAAGGCAGAATTAATATATCAAAGCTGTGTCCTACAAGACATTCCATGTTAACTTACAAAACAAAAGCAGTGTGTCCCAGAGTTGCATTTATCAAACCAGAATGCGCAAAGAAATCACCTAGAGGTCTTCTTAAAGTGTAGATTCCGATTCAGAAGGTCTGGGATGGAGCCCGAGCTTCCACATTTCTAGCAGGCTCCCAGATAAGGTCCATCCTGCTGGTCCTCAGACCACACTTTGAGGAGGCAGGCCCTGAGCAATCTTCCGCCCATGCATGAATGACAAGTCAGTACAGGAGGAATAAAGAGTAAAATG
Organism: Diceros bicornis minor; assembly: GCF_020826845.1. Lineage (NCBI taxonomy): Eukaryota > Metazoa > Chordata > Mammalia > Perissodactyla > Rhinocerotidae > Diceros > Diceros bicornis. The sequence goes on from NW_026691429.1 coordinate 2,420,019, forward strand.
GAGCCTTTCGAGATGATAACTCTCAAAATGGTGAGTACCACAAACTACAGCAAATGAGATAGCCAGATGTTTGTTTCAATCTTTGCAAATCAAAATATTCCAAACCCAGCATCAAAATTAATTTTTAATAATGAATGTCCAGTTCACGTTTTCCAAAGAAGCTGATTCTGACTCATGTATCCATCAGACAGTCTACCATATACATCTGAATAAAGTTCTAGTTGTATGTTTCAAAAATCCCTATTATTTTGAATGTTTGAGAAGGAAATAGGACAAGAAAAGAATACTCACTGAAAATTTGGAAAGGGCAAGTTTCCATTTATTCAAATGTCTACTAAACACCCATCATACTCCAGCCTTACACTGAGGCCTCAAACTAGAGTTGCCTTTTTCTTTTAATTTATTTATGCTCATTTTATTCTGATTCCCCATTTTTATTATCTTTGGGGGCAAGTATCCTTTAATGAGTGAATAAGTGAATGAATCTGCATCATTTGAAGAAGATTCATCAGCTGTGATACTGGTTAAGGAAACACTTGGACATCAGGTAGTTTAAATTTTCTTTCTTTCCAGGTTATTTCCAGTTAAGAGTATTCCTTCTCTAGGCATGACATGTCGCATAATGATAATTTCTAGAATACTTCCCAGTAAAGCGAAGACCTAGTTTTCCCAATGTTGGTCAATTTTTATAGATTCTCATATTGTCCATTGTTATATGTATGTCTTCTCTGCATAGCTTCATGGATTCAGTAGGCAAAAACCTGTATTTTGGTGAAAGCTAAAATTAACCAGTTATCTAACATACATAAAGAACTAGCTGAATCACTACATAAGCACAACATTTAAGTTTTTCTTCTGGGTCAGAGGATTGAGAGCCAAGTGTACTAGTTTTCTATTGCTGCTGTAACAAATTACCATAAATTTAGTGGCTTAAACTACAGGCATTTATTATTTTACACTTCCGGAGGTCAGAAGTCCAGAATGGTTCTCACTGGGCTAAAATCAAGGTGTCAGCAGCTCTGTGTTCCTTCTGGACGCTCTAGGGGAGAATTTATTTCTTTGCCCTTTCCAGCTGCTAGACACCTCCCACATTCCTTGGATCTTGGCTCATTCTTCCATCTTCAAAGCCAGCAATGTTACATCTCTCTGTGATTTTCTTCCACAGTCACATCTTCTTCCATCTGACCCTTCTCTTCTGCCTCCCTCCATTTTCAAGAACCCTTGTGATTACACTGGGTCCACCATGGATAATCTGGGATAATCTCCCTATTTTAAAGTCAGCTGACTAGCAACCTTAATTCCCCTTTGCCATGTAACTTAACATATTCACAGTTTCTGGGGATTAGGATGGAGACATCTTTGGGGGCTCATTATTCTGCCTACCATGCCAAGACAGTGGTCCATTTCCATTTAATAACTTGAATTTTCCTAAAGCACTTTAGTTATCTTGAAGCTCTTGGGGAATAACAATATACGATTACTGATAGCAATAACTTGCATTTCAGTTTTTAACCATGAGCTCTGATTCTATCAAGATGACTCACATACTCAAAGAAAGATACGGATATAGCTGGAATGGCCACTGCCACATAACCATCTGCTCCCAGATACACGTAGCCTGAGCTTCCCGATTTACGTTCCAGTAAACTGAGGCCATGGAACATAGAATCAGACTGTGGCCACCAGGATAAATGTCCTGACACTGCAATCCAAGCTGGTTAGAAAAAGGGCCTTCTCGTTAAAGTTTAGAGAAGGTAAATCATCTTCCAAAATTGCTCTAGTGAACTTAGAATCATTAAAATTGTCCAGGGCACAAAATAAGAAAGTTTATTCGGTTTTTTTTTAAACACACAAAAAATGAAAGTGAAATGGGTAAATTCTAGTAGCCAAATCTTTTCCTGCCATTACTAAAGATTGACAGGTTGGTTGTTTTAACAGCTGTCCAATGTTTAAGCTCTGAAGACTTTAAATCTCTAATAATAAAGAGAGTAACACTTCGCATGAGTGTTTTTATGACTATATTCTAGACACTGTGTTTATGACTATATTCTAGACATTCTCACAGGAAGTCTTGATTAAAGATAATTATTATATTTCAATCAGAGGCCACAGAGAGTAAAAAGTTTGAATGATTGGCTGAAGGCTCCATACAGACTGAATCGAAATATGAAACAAAGTAAAAGTTTCAAATTTGAATTTATGGCCTGCCTGAATTCTGATAGACAAAAGCATAGTTGCCGTGATGAGTGTAACTTAAAATAGGCAAGTCCAATCATCAAATGCTATATAAATATACACTGCATGACAGTTTTAAGTAGAACCAAGTTGGCTCTGCTACAGTTTCATGTCACTCAAAGGTTAGGCGAGGGAATGGTTTCTTGTGAGTTATTTTTTTTAAATAAGGAAGATCAGCCCTGAGCTAACACCCACTGCCAATCCTCCTCTTTTTGCTGAGTAAGATTGGCCCTGGGCTAACATCCGTGCCCATCTTCCTCTACTTTATATGGGAGGCCACCACAGCATGGCTTGATAAGTGGCACATCAGTCTGCACCCAGGATCCGAACCTTCGAAACCCAAGCAGCCGAAGCAGAGCGTGTGAACTCAACCACTATGCCACAGGGCTGGCCCCAGCGGTGTTTTTTAACACTCAGTAAGCAATGCCAGTGTGAGAAGCAGTCATATCTCATGGGTTAACCAACACCCTCAACTTCTACCCCCTCACCTGTTGACCCCGTCCTCTGCTCCCCCAAAACTGTACCTAATGCAGAGGTGCTTCTGAGAACTGTTCACAGTTCCTGTGGCTCTGGCGGAGTCTCCAGCAGTATCCAGCAGCTCAGCACTGTTCCTTGGCAACACGCAAATGGGCCAGCTCTAAGCAAGATCTGACTGAGGAATGGTATAAGGTAGTCATCCAAGAGGAATTTTGTTCACACGGCCCCTAAAAGAACTCTGAAAATCTATGCACATATTTTTAAAGAACATCTAAACATTTTTAACATAAGTTTAAACATTTGAGAAAGGGACATGATTTCTTTCTAACGCTCTGATACATATTTATTGGAACCTCAGGGCTGCAGGTTTCCCTCATTCATCTATGGAAAATGTCTGCTATATAACATAATTGGCAGAGCCAATTGTCATTTACAGGCCAGTCAACCAATAAGACTTTCTGTTAAAACAAGTCTGACTTCGTTTTTCAATCAAATATGAAGATAGTCCTGGTGGCAACCATCTACCTTCTGAGTGCTTAAAAGGAACAGATAAATACAGCACAGAGCCTTGTCATGTGCTCGGCCCTTGAATGAATAGGGAAGAAGAAAGGAGAACTGGCAGGCATCACCCATGTTCAAAGGCAGATCAGTTTCAAGAACCAGATGGAAGTTGAGGGTCTGAAATTGAATCCGCTGAAACACTCTCTGCCCTGAGAAGCCGGGTATGTGCACAGTTGGGATACTGCTGGGAAAAAGAACTTAAATTCCTCTCTGAAAGTACCTAACATGATACAAATATAAGGCAGTATTTCTAAACAAAAACTCTCTGCATTTCTCTGAGGCATCCTAAGCCTTTGTCAATATCTTAAAACAGGTTTCAAGTTCTCTTCATCAATATGGAGGATCAACAATTAGAGATCATAAGCTTGCTTGAGTAGCCAACCTCATGTGTAATCTTGGACAGTTCTAGCATCCCAGGAATCGGTTCTACATTTTCTCTAGTCCTTAGAATTAGTTGCTCTTGTTTTGACTCTCTGCCCTTATTTTATCATCTCTTAGTATATGTTTGACCCAGTCTAAATTAGTCATCTTTCACCCTAAAGTTCCTAGATTCCTCCCCATGTTATTACTGGGCCTTATGCTTCTGTTCTGATTCTCTGGCCCTTTTAGTGCCAGAAGGGGACACGCCTTTAAAACAAACAAACAAACAAACAAACAAACTCCAACTGCCAAGGTTACCAAGTTGTGCAAAAGAGGAGCTGCTTATGCAAACTGCTTCAGACTTTTATACGGGAAGGAAGAGTGCAGAGTCACACTGGAAACGCATTTTGCAAATCTCTCTCCCCTAGTGTTTCTGGAGTAAAAGGTTTTAAGTAAATTACTGACAATGGGCAAAAAAACACATGGAAAAAAACACTTTATTAGGTGCTTTCTCTTCTTTAGGAAGAGAATTTTGGTCCTTTCAGAGGAAGCTCCAAGTAATTCGACAATGCCCAGTTTCCTTCAGTTGCTGCAAGTGGATCCCACGGTGGGTGCTCTGGAAAGCACCTTGGGGGCGAACGGGTCTGAGGCCGCTCATGATCAAGGTCGTCCAATCCACTTGCAAAGTTGAGAATCTTGCCGTGTCACCTTAGCAGCAGGTCTGTGTTCCCCTCCAAAGAGCCCACCACCTGGCGCACCCCACCTCCACTCGGGCCCCAGCCACCAGGTAACGTCGGGCGCTTTAGGAGGTGCTGCTGCGGGGCCGCTGCAGACGCAACCGCCGGGGAAGAGGCGAGGACAGGGGTGGATGCTGCAGGCGCGCGCGCAGGTGCTCGCGCACCCACAAACACACACAGGCTCGGGGTGCGCGGAGGACGGGGGAGGGGCGGGGACGGCCTTACCAGATCAATGAACGTCAGGAATTCCCAGCTCCCTCCGTAGGTCTGATGCGAGGGCATGTCGATGGCCTTGTAGTTGCACGGGATGGAGCAGTAGGCCAGCAGGATCGCCACCGCAGCACCTGGCAGGGGACAAGCGCCGTGTCCGCCAGAGGCCTGGGCGGGCGCGGCGGCGCCGAGGGCGGGCGGGAGCGCAGGGCGGGGGCGGGCGCCGTGGGAACCCGGGCGCGGCCGGCGGGGCGGGCGGGGGCTGCGGCGGGGCGCCCCGGGGGACGGCGCGACCGCGGGCGCCCGGCGACCTGCGCGGGCGGGGCGATTGCGGGCACTGCTGGCGGCCGGGCGGCGTGGCGTCAGCTCTTTCGTCGCCTCCGTCGTTCTGCTCCTGCGTTCGCGGGGCCCCGGGACACCCGACCGGGGGCGCCCCCTAGGCGTCCCGGCGGTGGGTGGGTGGCCGCCGAGCGCGCTCGAGCTCCGGGGCCGCGGCTGGTGGCATCTGGCGGGCGGAGAGCGACGCGGCCCGGAGAGGGAGGTCGGCAAACCTGCACTGAAGGAGGGGACCCCAGTGTAGACAAACGTTCCAGCCGGGGCATTGCAGCGGAGGTCAAGGGTGGCTCCTGTGGCCAACTGGGGTGCTCTGTGGCCACAGGAGGTGGAGGCGTGAACTTGGGGTGTAAGCCCGCGCCCCGGTGCCCCCGAGTGACTTGCTTTATTTTGGACCCAATTGAATTTTCAATGTTAAACTACTATTAATCACTATGAAATTCCCTTATAAATTCTATTCCAGTGCCTTGCACTTTTCCACGGGAACTTTATAAATATCATATCAGTATATAATATAACAAGACAGGCTATGCACTTTGGACAAGAGGTGTATACGTGAAAGATTATAAAGGAAAGAGTGTCAGATAATTTTCTGCTACAAGATTACATTCAGCTTAAAAACAAATCATTCTGAGTTTGGATGTAAAACCCGGTGTGTAATTTGATACTAATCTTTTGAGGGTTAAACGGGTTTTGCCCTTTTACTTATTTGTTTTTTCCTACACTACAATACCAGGGCTTCATGGAAGGAAAATAAATATCAACTGGATTCCCTCTGCCTTCCAGTAAATGTTGTCACGCTGAAGTTGCATCAGTCTGTGGGCAGCATTTTTTTTTTTATCATGATCGCATTTCAGCCAACCAGATGCAGGGTCAGATGATGAAAAGACCACATAGGTATTTCCTGTGGATCCATTTAAAACAGGTGTCCTCTCCAAATAGTCTCTGAGTCAGAGGATGTGGAGGGAGGGCACAGGGAAAGCCGAGTGTTAGAGAGAAAGGAGCAACTCATGAATGTTTTCCTGAATTTTTCCAAAGAAGCTCTAAACCAAAATAAAGAAACCCCGTAGATTTCTTTCATTGGCCTTATAATTATGCTAATAGAAATTGATGTCACAAAAATCAAGATAATTCCAAGAAGATTCTACTGGCATAAAACTATTTATTATTGGCAATTTCTACTTTTATTTTTATGGAAAAGTTGGGTCTATTTTTTTAATTGTGTATCCATGTTACATGTTCATAAGATTGCAAAATTAAAAAGTAGATCTATTGAAGATCTGTCTTACTAGGTCCTTAATAAAGTTTTATGAGTTAGAGTGATGTCCTCAGTGTTTGATATACCTTCCTACCTTACAATTTAGAAACTCATTAATGAGACTCTCTGTCCTTATCGTTACAAAATATAATAATATTTTCATAAAGTCATTTAAAATTTTATTCTATGGTCAGTTTCTTTTTAAATAACTATAGGACTAAAATAAGTGATTTGAACTTATTCTAATGTGTTTGCTTTTGTTATTTTGTGATTTTCTAACCACAGTAAGATAGTGAGTTTTGTGTTTGTTCTTTAATCAAACATCTGCATAAATTTTGATTCAAATATTTTATGAGACTGTCAGTCTACAATATCTGGAACTTCTTGGTAACTGTGTATTAACAAGTCCAGGTTGCTCTTTTTGCTTTTTAGACCATATCTAATAATTTTAGTTATGCTTTAAAGGTATTCTTTGTGAAAAAATATTAAGCTATACACAGTTTGTGTTTTTACAGTGTAAAAATACAATGGGGTGTTGCTTTTAAAACATCACTCAGTAGGTTATCCCTTTTTATGAACTATAATACTTTATTCATTGATAAGTATTTACATGACGATTCCATATTCGAGTTACAGAATACTGTTTTTTATTGTATAGAAGAAATATCTGCATGTCACTTTTTTGTCTTTTTCATTCTACCATACAGTTAGTGGGGATGGAGGAGAATAGCCTTATGCAGTTGAGTTTCATGGAAACATATTTCCCAAGGGCAGATTTCTAGGCCCTGTTTTAGCTTCTCATTACGTTAGTGTACTGGGGTGATTGTAACAGCTCCTACTCTTCATATGTGGGCTGAAGATACTCTCCCTTAAGAACTTCTAAAAGCGGACACAGACTCCCCACTCCTTTCTATTTTGGAGGGGAGGGTGTCTGACATACTGGTGATGATAATCCTCGCTAATTTGGGAAATGACAGGGACCCCTGGGTCTCCCTTATGTTGTATTCCAAGAAGCCAACTTCGTACAGCCATGAGTCTTGGCTTAAAACTTCAGGAGGAAGAATCGTGTTCATGCATATCCTTACAATATTCGATGTTAATGCTATTTCCTTTGGTTCTGTATTTACGTTAGATAAGCATTTTCTAACGATATCAATATAGATGAGCAATTCGTTTTTCCCCCTTTACATTTCTCTGCACAACAAGGGTAGAAGTTGGGATGTATCCCTTTGAGACATTTGGGCATCACAGAAAAGACACTGTGGGTTTCTTATTTTTTCTTCATTATAAAAGTAGCTTATTGATGATATTAAAATAGGAAAGTTTAAAAAAAATTACCCCCACTCTCATCAACCAGAGAAAACACTGCAAATATTTTAGCATGTACCTGCCAGTCTCTTTATAATATGTAGCTAGTTATGACACACTGTGTAACAATTTGCATCAAGCAGATTTTTTTGCTTTAAATTTAATAAGAATGTTTCCTTATTATTTAAAATTCTTTGTAAAAATCACGTCTAGTGATTGCATAGTATGACATAATATGAACTTATCATATTTTGCTTAAACTTTTCTCTGCTTTGGGATATTTAGGTGTTTCTAGTTTATCACTATAAATACACTATAATGTCTGCATTTTGTGTTGAGAAAGCCACTTTTTAAGGATTTTTTGTAGCCCAAAACCAGTTAAGAAACCACCCTTTTATAATCTAATGTGTATATTTCTTTACACGTGTTTATATGAACTGAGGTGCCAAGGAGAGCTCTTTCACACTAGAGGGCAGTTGGGAAAGATTAAGATCTAAATAAAAGAAGTAGGTGCAAGTCACTCTTTTTTCCAGCCGTTGATGCTCATTACAGATTTTAAAAATCGCCTTGGATATGAAACATAGTGCCAATGCATTTCATCAGTCAGATTTTTTGCTGGTAACCAGAAAGAGCTATTTACAGCCTAAATGAGCAGCAGCTACTAACAGCTGTGCTGAGGCTGCTGGTTGCAACAGTTTTCGCAGATTTAAAAATGGACTGTATTTGCTGTAGAGAACTCCGCTAAATTATGAGATTTCTAAACACTAAGGATTCTATGGAGCGTCATTGATAAGCTTTAGAAAAAGTAGTGTTGAGATTAGGCTCGAGTCGCTGGCTAGATCTCATACAGATCTGAGACATCCTCCTGGCTCCCTGAAGGCTGTCGGTGCATTTGCCTGGAATGCTATCTCTTTGTGTGTGTATATCCAGACCAGCACATCTGGCAGGACTTGGTATGAGTCCACTTTGACAGTCCCTCTTCCGGACGTAGGATGTGGTCTTCCTGCTCTGAACGACCCACGTGGATGGCTTACTGGTGATTCAAATTCTACATGTACTCACTATATCCTTCTTAGAAACTACCCACTCTGCAGAGTCCGCAGTCTCCGGAAACAGCACCAGCATGCTGTTAGAAACATTAGGATGGAGCCAGATGGCCTGGGGGTGCCAGTCTCTTAGTGGTGTTAAAATGTCTCTGGAAGTGTAGCAAGGGAAGGTAATCCACTTGCCAGAATTCTTCTCGTGGAGGGGACTGTGTGTTGTTAGAAGAAACACTTTCATAAACTATGGTGGATGGGGGTGATTGGTAAGAGAGACCTTCTAAAGCATTCTACAATAACAGTATGCCATTGCTAAATTTCTTCTCCCCAATGGGAGTTGGGGTAACTGCAGAGCTTCTGTTTTGCTGAGTGGACTGTATACATGAATTTAGGACTAGAACTCTATTGCTCTGTGTAGTGGAGGAGAGGCAGACCACCACCAGGAGGGTCTTTGTTTCCGAAAGCCTTTAGCCTCTTGTCTAAATAAATGTTGAGCAGGTATTTAAAAGACATTTCAGGGGGCCTGCCCAGTGGCATAGCAGTTAAGATCGCACACTCCCATTCTGCTGCCCGGGGTTCGCAGGTTCGGATCCTGGGTGCCGACCAACGCACCACTTGTCAAGCCATGCTGTGGCGGCATCCCACATAAAGTAGAGGAAGGTGGGCATGGATGTTAGCCCAGGGCCAATCTTCCTTAGCAAAAAGAGGAGGATTGGCAACAGATGTTAGCTAGGGCTAATCTTCCTCATTAAAAAAAAAAAAAAGACGTTTCAGAGGTCTTAAACTCAAATCCTTTAGAGCCCAGGCACGTATCATAATTAAGTAAAGCTAGATGTAAGGTAATAGGGCATAATTGGGCCTACAAAAAACTAAAGTAAATGCCCTACCTAGATGCACTTCAATTCAAACTTTTTAACATTGTGTGAGACAAAATAAAAGAAAAGCACACTTGCAGAAAAGCTAGATTCAGCTGCAGGTAAAGACTTTTGGATTATCCTTTTGAAAGAGTGCCATGTGAACATCTTACCCAGAGTGTCCAAAAAGCCCTGTCCCTCACTCCTCCTCCTCAGCTGCAAGAGTTAAGATTACTTTGGCTGTAATTGATAACCCTATTCCTTGAGACAGGATGGAGGAAAATATGAAGACAGGCCAAAAGGGCACATGTACACTGTCCCTTGAAGATGATTTGCCGAGGAAGCTGTCACACACCAATCCACCTACACCTCATTGGCCAGCACCCTTCCACATGGCCAAAGCTAGGAATAGCAGCCTCCCTTCTGGGTGGCCATGTGCCCAGCCCGAAATCAGGGCTCAATTAGTATGGAAGGAGGATGTTAGGGGTTGAATTGTGTCCCCCAAAAAGATATGCTGAGGTCCTAATCCCCAGTACCTCAGAAAGTAGCCTTATTTGGAAATAAGGTCATTGCAGATGTAATTAGTTAAGATGACATCATACTGGCATAGGGTGAGCCCTAATCAAACATGACTGGTGTCCTTATAAGAAGGCGGAGACACACAGGGAGAATGCCACGTGATGATGGAGGCAGAGATTGGAGTCATGACAAGCCAAGGGATGTCAAGGATTGCAGACAGTCTCCAGAAGTTAGGAGAGAGGCCTGGCACAGATTCTCCCTCAAAGACCTCGGAAGAAACCAACCCTACCGACACCATGATGTGTAGCCTCCAGAACTATGAGACAATCAATTTCTGTTGTTTTAAGCCATCCAGTTTGTGCTACTTTGCTAATGGCATCTCTAGGAAAGTAATACAGGGGAGAAAACAGATATTGGAAGATCACTAACAGTTTCTGCTACAACATCCAATCAACAGTCAAATTCTAGTAATTTATTCTCTGAAACATTTCTCAAATATGAGCCTTCATTTCTCTTTCTATCGCTGTTGCCTCATTGAATAATCTCTAACTGGCTTCCTGCCTCCATTGTTGCATCTCCACATCACCCTTATCACTGCCTAGAATTATCTTCCTGAAACTATAGATCAGGTTATATCACTCTTCTCCTCAAAAATAATCAGTGATTCCCCACAGGCTACAAGAAACCTCAGTATTTCAACTTTCATTCCTGCTCCTTTTAAAATAATTATGCATTCCATTATCATGGGAATACTTATTTTTCCCCCAAACTCAACATTTACTTTTAGTCTTTCATGCCTCTCAGGCACTAATGATTCACATCACCTTCTCTATCTATTAAAATTCTATCTCTCAAGACCCAGCTCTGGCAGAAATTCTCTAATAATGTCTACATTTGCAAATACTTTGCCAACTAGGAAGCACTTGCACCTTATACTAAATGGCGATCGTAGCATCTTCTGATGGGGGAGCCCGTGATCATCCCTGGCACGACCACCGTCACCCTCCTATCACGGGATTACCCTGAGATGCCCTTCACATGGAAGTAGCCAATCCATAGGGGACATAGTTGTCAGAAAGTGTTCCCTCTCTTTTGTGAGATGGAAAGCATATTACCCAATAGATTGAGATCACGTGAAGCAGCTAACTAAACTATCCCCTTGGGTCCTAGACTCTGTCCATAGAAGGCAAGCCTTTGGGGGACCTGGTAGCCTCTGCAGCAAGGCAATGTCACAGAATGTGGAATGCAGGGATGGTGGGATGGGTTGCCACTTCTTACCATATTAAGCTACTTTCCCCCAGAATGAAGGTCAGCTAAAATGTCTGCAGCCCATTTATTGGCCCTCTGTGTTAGTTATCCTCAAAAGTAGTTAAAAGTCTGTTTTAGAAACACTTGTAATAAACATCCAGCACAAAAGAGGAGTTCGATAAAATTAAACCAAATACCATCATTTTGTTTTCAGGAAACATGTGATCTGCCATGAGAGGTGGCAGCATTAGGCAGTCTCACCAAGTGCCAGGAGCCAGTCTAAATTGTCTGTGAAGGTGGCCAACTGAGGGCAGAGAGAACTCTCACTTCCCTCGTCCTGAGGGAAGACCCTGGTCGCCAAGCAGGCCTGCTGGAGCCAAGGCTACTTCTGACGCCTCGCCCCCCAGGAGCTGAGCATGTAGTTTTCATTCCTCTCAAGAATTCCTGTGTCAAAAAATGCAGGTGAATGGTCCACATCATTGACGGCTGCGCTCTGAACATAGAAGAAGATAGCGGACCCACAAGGATGTTTGGAAGATTGCCTGGGAATGCAATGATCCGGCTGGGCCAAGCCATGGTTCTGAGAAAGTTGGAAACTGCTGGAAGGATTTCCGAGAAATAGTTCACTAGTGCAGCCCTTCCCATCTCTATTTTTTCCTGCTTTATTGTGTACATGATGGCTGGAGCTGCAGTAGCCATCTTGTAAGCATGAGGAAAAGAATCAGAGGATCACAGAGATCTTGCCCTGACATCCATAACCTGCTGAACAAATGCCAGCAGTGGCCTCCTTCCAGACTTCTTGTGATGTGAGAAAAATAACCTCCTATTTATTAAAGCAATGTAGTAGAGTGTTCTGTTACATGCAGCTAAATAATGGTAGAAGGAGATGTTTGGGGTTATTTCCTGGCATGCTTCAAATGTGCTAAATCATGGGATAGTGGGATAGTACTAAGGAGACTAGGGTTCAAATTTATGTATTTTTTATTTAATAAACACTCACATAACACTTACTGTGGGCCAGGCTCTGATCTAAGCACTTTACAAATATTAACTCATTTTAGCCGCACTGAGGGTGCTTACTTACTATTATCATCTCCATTTTACATAAGAAGAAATGGAGGAATAGAGAAAATTAGGTAAAGTACTCAAGGTCACACAGCCAGTAAATGGCAGAGCTAGGATCTGAAACCGTGTATTTTGGTTCTTTTTTTTTTGCTGAGGAAGGTTTGCCCTGAGCTAACATCCTTTGCCAATCTTCCTCTCGTTGTATGTGAGCTGCATGGCCACTGACAGATGAGTGGTGTAGGTCCACGCCCAGGAACTGAACCTGGGCCACCAAAGCACAGTGCACCAAACTTACCCATTAGGCTACCAGGGCTGGCCCTGGGTTCTTAATCATTACACTAGACTGCCTGATGCTGCCAGTTGGTGCATATCACATCCCACATTCTAATTCCCCTTCTGCTACTGATGAGGGGTGTGATTTTGATTATATTTTCTCATATGTTAAAGTTCTGACCTCCCCTCCCAGGTGGCTGCCTACTCCTCCCACATTAATATCTGACACAAACACATCATATCAGCCAGAAACAACATCTGTATTTCCACATCTTTGTAGGCATCAGTGTCTGATTTATAAGAACGAGAAAATTTTAGCTAAGAATTCCAAGAGCCACAAATCATTTCATCGTAACTTTCATGAAACGTCTATTACCGACAATCTCTCTGTTACCATTTAACTACATCATTTAATTTCATGGCACCTGAGACATCTGAAGTTATCTTTTAAAAACTTGAGCTCTATCATCTTTAAATGAATGCTTCATCAATACCTATTTATGCTCCATTTCCCCCTTATTCCTTTCATATAAATTACATTTGGTCACCAGATTCAGCCAATAATTATATTGTTTATTTGCCAGAATTGCATAATGATATTCCTTTGAGTTTTGCTTCAATTGATGAATTATTTTCTTTCAAAATACTTTTTTCTTCTATCATAGTATATATTGGAGGCCAGGCAGTCACAGAAAGATAGAATCTTCTATTTGGAGGAGAACTAGTCCAGTCCCTTCATTTTATAGATGATGGAACTGAGGCTCAGAAGAGTTAAGTGACTTGCCAGAAGTCACACCGTTAGTAGCAGAGCCGGATCTAAAACTTCCCTTAGGGTAATTTTTTTCTTTTCTTTTTGTTTTGCTTAAATTAATAGATTTTATTTTTATTTATTTATTTATTTATTTATGCAAGGAGAGATTCACCCTGACCTAACATCAGTTGCCAATCTTCCTCTTTTTTTTTTTCCTCCCCAAAGCCCCAGTGCATGGTTGTATATCCTAGTTGTAAGTCCTTCTAGATTTTCTCTGTGAGCCACCACCACAGCACGGCAACTGACAGACAGGTGGTGTGGTTCCGTGACCAGGAACCGAACCAGGGCCACCAAAGCAGTGAGAGCGCCAAACTTTCACCACCAGGCCATCAGGGCTGGCTCAATAGACTTTATTTTTTAAGAGCAGTTTTAGGTTTACAGAAAAATTAACAGAGAGTATGGAGAGCTCCTATATACTCACTAATTCCCTGCCATACACAGTTTCCCCTGTTATTAATATCTTTCATTAGTGTGGTACATTTATTGCACTTGATCATTACTGGTAATTTCAGTCCGTAGTTACATTAGGGTTCACTGTTCTTGTGTTGTACAGTTGTATGGGTTTTGACAAATGTATGACATCGTGTATCCACCATTAGAGTATCATGCAGAATAGTTTCACTGCCCTAAAAGTGGCCTGTGCTCCACCTATTCACCCCTCACTTCCTTTCCCTGAGTCCCTGGTAACTATTAATTTTTTTATTGTCCTATAGTATTGTCTTTTCTAGAACGTCATATAGTTGGAATCATACAGTATGTAGTCTTTTCAGACTGGCTTCTCACTTAGCAATATGCATTTAAGGTTCCTCTATGTCTTTTTGTGGCTTGACAGCTCACTTCTTTCTATTGTTGAATAATATTTTATTGTATGGATGTACCACAATTTATCCATTTACTTAAGGACGTCTTGGTTGCTTCCAAGTTTTGGCAATTATGAATAAAGTTGCTACAAACATTTGTGTGCAGGTTTTCTTGTGGACATAAGTTTTCAACTGATCTGGGTGAATACCAAGGAGCACAATTGCTAGATTATATGGTAAGACTATGTTTAGCTTTGTAAGAAACTGCCAAACTGGATTCCGAAGTGGCTGTACCCTTTTGCGTTCCCACAAGCAATCAGTGAGAGTGTGTATTGCCCCACATCCTCATCAGCATTTGGTGTTGTCAGTGTTTTGGATTTTACCCACTGTGTAGTGTGTATCTCATTGATGTGTTAATTTGAATTTCCCTAATGACATATGATGTTGAACACCTTATATGTTTATTTTCCATCTGTATATATTCTTTGTTGAGGTGTCTGTTCAGATCTTGTGCCCAGTTTAAATTGGGTTGTTTTCTTATTGTTGAATTTTAAGAGTTCTTTGCATATTTTCCAGACAAGTTCTTCATCAGATATGTTTCGCAAATATTTTCTCCCAGTCTGTGGTTTGCCTTTTCATTCTCTTAACAGTGTCTTTTGCAGAGCAGAAGTTTTAAATTTTAATGAAGTCCAGCTTATCAATTCTTTCTTTCATGGATTTTCTCTTATATTATCTTTTAGAAGTTTTATAGTTTTGCATTTTACACTTAGGTCTGTGATCAGTTTTGAATTAATTTTTGTGAAAGGTGTAAGGTCCGTACCTAGATTCATTTTTTTCCATTTGGATGTCTGGTTGTTCCAGCATTATTTGTTGAAAAAAACATCCTTTCTCCATTGAATTTCTTTTGTTAAAGATCAGTTGACTATATTTGTGTGGGTTTATTTTGGTTCTCTATTCGGTTCCATTGATCCCCTTGTCTACTCTTTCTCCAATACCACACTGTCTTGGTGACTATAGCTTTACAGTAAATCTTGAAGTCAGTTAGTGTCAGTCTTCTGACTTAGTTTTGTTTCTGTTGGCTATTCTAAGTCTTTTGCCTTTCCATATAAACTTTTGAAATAGCATTGCAAAAATAACTTGCCGGGATTTGACTGGGAGTGCATTGAATCTGTATAAATCACGTTGGGAAGAGCTGACATCTTAATAATGTTGAGTTTTCCTATCCATAAGCATGGGATATCCATTTATTTAGATCTTTTTTGATTTCTTTCATCAGAGTTTTGTAGTTTTTCTAGTATAGATCTTGTACATATTTTGTTAGAGTTATACCTAAGTATTTCACTTTTTTGGCACTAATGTAAATGGTGTTTTGCTTTTACTTTCAAATTCCAACTGTTCACTGCTATTCTTTAGGAAAACAGTAGACTTTTGCATAGTAATCTTGTATTCTGCAAACTTGTTATAATTTTTAGTTCCAGGAGTTTTTTGGTTGATTCTTTGGGATTGTCTACATAAACACTTATGTCGATACGAACAAAGACAGCTTTATTTCTTCCTTTCTGATCTGTATACTTTTTATTTCTTTTTCTTGTCTTATTGCGTTATCCAGGACATTCAGTACAATGTTGAATAAGAATGGTGAGAGGGAACATCCTTATCTTGTTCTCAATCTTAGGGAGAAAGCATCTAGTTTCTCATCATTAAGTATGATGTTAGTTGTAGGTTTTTTTAAAAGATATTCATTGTTAAGTTGAGGAATTTCCCCTATATTCCTAGTTTGCTAAGAGTGTTTATCATGAATGGCTGTTGGATTTTGTCAAGTGTTCTTTTCTGCATCTATTTATATGTTCATATGATTTCTGTTCTTTAGCCTGTTGATATAATGGATTACATTAATTGATTTTTGAATGTTAAACAAGATTGGCATACCTAGAACAAACCCCACTTGGTCATGTATAATTTTTTATACATTGTTGGATTTGATTCGCTAATATTTTGATGAGAATTTTTGCACCTGTATTCATGAGAGATATTAGTCTATAGTTTTCTTTTCTTGTAATTTCTTTGTCTGATTTTGGTATTAGGGTAATGCTAGCCTCATAGAATGAGTTAGGAAGTATCCCCTTTGCCTCTATTTTCTTGAAGAGATTGCAGAGAATTGATGTCATTTCCTTCTTAAATGTATCATGGAATTCACCAATGAATTTACCTGGCCTGGTGCTTTCTATTTTGGAAGGTTATTAATTATTGATTCAATTTCTTTAATAGATATAGGCCTGTTCCCATTATCTATTTCTTCTTGTGTGAATTTTGGCACATTGTGTCTTTGAAAGAATTAGTTTGTTTCATCTAGGTTATCAAATTTGTTGGCATAGAATTGTTCATATTGTTCATATCATTCCTTTATTATCCTTTTAATTTTCATGGGCTCAGTAGTGGTGATGCCTCTTTCATTTCTCATATTAGTCACTTGCATCTTTTCTCTCTTCTTCTTGATTAGCTTGGTTAGAGGGTTACAATTTTATTGACCTTCTCAAAGAGCCAGCTTTTGGTGTCAATTATTTTCTCTATTGTTTTCCTGTTTTCAGTTTCATCGATTTCTGCTCTAGTTTTTATTATTTCTTTTCTTCTGTTTACTTGGTATTTAATTTGTTCTTCTTTTTCTATTTTCCTAAGATAGAAGCTTAGATTCTGAATTTACATCTCTCTTCTTTCTTGATTTATGCATTCAGTGCTATAAATTTCTCTCTAGTTACTGTTTTCACTGCATCCTACAAATTTTGATATGCTGTATTTTCATTTTGATTTAGTTCAAAATATTTAGAATTTCTTTTAGGACTTCTTCTTTGACCCATTTGTTATTTACAAGTGTGTTGTTTGATCTCCAAGTATTTTGGGATTTTTCCAGTTTATTTTTCTGTTATTAATTTCTAATTTAATTTTCTTGTGGTCTGAGAGCATAGTTTGTATGATTTCTGTTCTTTTAAATTTGTTAATATATGTTTTATTGTCCAAAATGTGCTCTATCTTGGTGAAAGTTCCATATGAACTTGAGAAGAAGGCATATTCTGCTGTTGTTGGATGGAGTATTCTATCAATGTCAATTAGATCCAGTTGATTGATGATGCTTTTCAGTTCAATTATGTCATTACTGATTTCCTGCCTGCTGGGTGTGTCAATTACTGATGGAGGGGTGTTGAATTCCCCAACTATAATAATGGATTTGTCTATTTCTCCTTGTTATTCTGTATTTCTTTTCTTTCTTTCTTTTTTTTTTTTTTTTTGCTTCATGTATTTTGATGCTCTATTGTTAGGTGCATATACATTAAAGATTGTTATGTTTTCTTGGACAAATTGACCCCTTTATCATTATGTAGTACTGTCTTAGTGCATTCAGGCTGCTATAATAAAATAGCACAGGCCAGACGGCTTATAAACAACAGAAATTTATTTCTCAGAGTCCGGAGGCTGCAAGTCTGAGATCATCATGTGCTGGCATGGTTGGGTGAGGACTCTCTTCTGGGTTGCAAACTTATTGTGTATCCTCACATGGTGGAAGGGCAAGGGAGCTCTCTCATGCCTCTTTTATAGTGGCATTAATCTCATTCATGAGCGCAGAGCCCTTATGACCTAATTATCTCCCAAAATCCCAATTCCTAATACCATCTCATTGGGCATTAGGATTTCAACATATGTATTTTAGGGGGACACAAACATTCAGACTATAGCAAGTATCCCTCCTTATATCTGATAATTTTCCTTTTTCTGAAGTTGGCTTTGTCTGAAATTAATATAGCTACTCCAACTTCCTTTTGATTAGTGTTAGCATGGTGTATCTTTCTCCATTCCTTCATGTTAGTTTATCTGTGTCTTTCTATTTAAAGTGGGCTTCTTATGGACAACATATAGCTGAGTCTTGTTTTTTATACACACTATCTCTGTTTTTAATTAGCATATTTAGACCATTCATGGTTAAGGTGATTATTGATATGGTTGGATTAACATCTACCACATTTGCAAGTGGTATCTGTTCATTGCCCTTGTTTCTTTTTTTGTCTTCCACTCTTTTTCTGACTTTTCTGGTTTTAATTGAGAATTTTATTTTATTCTATTTCTATCATCTCTTACTACATCAATTATACTTCTTTTTAAAATTCTTTTAGAGGTTGTCCTAGATTTTGCAATATACACTTACAACTAATCCAAGTCTACTTTCAAGTAACACTATACCACTTCACAGGCAGTGGAAGTGCCTTATAACAGAGTATTCCCAATTCTCCCCTCCTGTGCCTTATAATATTTCTATCATTCATTTCACTCATCCATAAGCTATCATCACCAAATACATTGTTGTTATTATTATTTTAAATAAACTCTTATCTGTTGAATAATTAAGAATAAGAAAAATAAAATACTTTATTTTACCTTTATTTATTCCTTCTCTAACACTCTTCCTTTCTTTATGTAGATTCTAGTTTCTGACTTATATCATGTTCCTTCCCTCTGAAGAACTTCTTTGAACATTTCTTTCAAAGCAGATCTACTGGCTTTGAGAACAAATTCCCTCAATCTTTGTTTGTCTGAGAAGGTCTTTGTTTCTCCTTTATTTATGAAGGATAACTTTGCTGTACACAGAATCCTAGGTTGGTGTTTTTTTACTTTCAACACTTTGAATATTTTACTTTATGTTCTTATTTGCATGGTTTCTTGCTAACAGGGTAATTTGGATCCAACTTAGTCCCAATTTTCAAGAATAACTCTCAAAGCAATGATTTATTGTTTTTTCATGTCCTTTCCTTTAATAACTTTTTTATGTAGTACTTTATAACCTCTTTGATGCCAGAAAATACTATGTTCCCCCCTGGTCTTTTTTCCTTCTCCATCCATCATTCTGAAAAAGGAAAATGTACTCAACTCAAGGTCCAAATCAACTGTCTTTGTTTCTCTGACTTTCATTGACATCTACCCCAGCTTCATCCTCATCACCTGTCACTACTAACACCCCAAACAGGCTGCCTCCTCTGTAGTAGCAACTTCTTATACTATTTATCAAATCATATTATACCTACTTTTATAGGACTTCTCCCTCCTAATACATATACATTATGGGTTCTTCAAGAGAGGACAGTGCTTTAATTAATACAAATGCCCAGAACTCTTTTGGGAAGCTGTGACCCTTTGGAGTATTGGGGTAACTTAAAAGAAAACCATTGAGTGCCATGGACAGATCGTTAACATCCCTTTTTTTGTACTTGTTCTGAAGCAATTGAGAAGGGAAACAGCTACAAATTAATATCAATTGTATTACTGGTAAAGCTGGCAAAAATGAGAATACCCTTATGAAACTGTCAACATCTCTTACTGGGACAGAGCTTGACCCAACAATTTGACTCTATTAAGAAGAGAAGAATGTGGGTATGCTGCAAGGACACTCATCTGAAAGAGAATCAGAAAATAGGCTTCTTTCTCATTTTCACCAGTTAGAGAAGTCACTCCTCACCAGGAGTCATGAGCATGAGAAGAAGGGTGTAAATTGTCTAATACATTGAGGAAAGAAGAAGAAATTCCTATTTGGTGGGTTAGCAGGAACCCTGAGAACATTGGGAAAAAAAGACAAAGACTAGTAAAATTAAAAATTGATAGATGAGTTGTAATTTCTAAGGCAATCACTTAAAAGATGGTAAAACAAAACAAAACAAAAAAAAACAATATAATCTTTAGTTAATACAGAGAACAAATGCCCAACCTACATATAATGATGAGAAAAGACGTTGGGCCCACATGGAAAATCTGGGATAATATCCCCATTTTAAGGTCAGTTCATTGGCAGCCTTAATTCCCCTTTGCCATATAACCTAACATATTCACAGGTTCTGAGGGTTATGACGTGGATATCTTTGGGGGGCCATTATTGTGCCTACCATAATGTCTCTCGCAGAGTTTGTCAGAACAAGTAGGTAAGAAAAATAAAGCTGTAAAAGATTTTAATAACTCAACTAAGAAACGATTTAAAAGTCTACAGAGAGCTCTATCAGCCAAGATATAGAACATTTATAAAAATTATCACTAGATCACAAATAATATCTCATCCAAAAGTAGAAAGCATACTGAATGCTGTAGCCTTCCTCTACCATCTCAAATCCCCAGATGTGCCCTAAAAATATATAATTAATGAAGAAACCCAGAACTTCTCTGGAAAACAAAAAAAAGGTGCCTCAGTGGATCAGAAGCTGTACTGAATAACTGAAGGATGGAAAACAAATACAATCAACTGAAGAGGAAATGTGTAGTCAACATGCATCCAGGGTAGGCATTTATAAAAGAGTTCTTCATGCCCTGGGTTGGCAGATGCAGTGGGCAGGAAGAAGACATCAGGAGTAATGGACTTGGTGATTAGTTGGGGTACTTCAGCAAGAGCAACCAGATGAGTCAACCCCTCTGCACCCTTGCACCCCCAGAACAGGCAGCAGCCTGCAGGTGGGAGCAGTGCCCATGGCCGCATGGGTCAGAGTGCCCTGGATGCTGGAACCCCCATTCCCAGTTGTTTGCTACCAAAAAAATGTATACAGTACTCAGAAGAATATGCTTATCCTTAAGTGTATTTATGAGGAAAGAAAGATTTTAAATAAATTTTCAACCCAGTAATATAGAAAAATAGAAACCAAAAAATATTATTTGAACAATTTAAAAAGACCTTTAAACATACATAAACTTTGGCAAAATATGCTAATATTTACTTCAAAGTTCTGTTTCCATGAACATAAGTGAGTTTGGCCTCACTTTGCATTTCTAATCCTATGATTTTTGGATTTAGTATTAAGATTATAAAATAAGCTGGGTAATTTTCTAAAATTTGGTATAGAATAAGGGTTACCTATTTCTTGGTGGCTTGTTAAAAACTTGCTTGCAAAACCATTTGAGTCCAGAGTCTTTTGTGTAGTGGGTGGTCAAGGATTATTCTGACTAGCAGTTCAATTTCTTGTGTGTGTGTGTGTGTGTGTGTGTGTGTGTGTGTGTGTGTGTGTTAGGAAGATCAGCCCTTAGCTAACATCCATGCCAATCCTCCTCTTTTTGCTGAGGAAGACAAGCCCTGAGCCAACATCTATTGTCAATCCTCCTCCTTTTTTTCCCTTTTTCTCCCCAAAGCCCCAGTAGATAGTTGTATGTCATAGTCGCACATCTTTCTAGTTGCCGTATGTGGGATGCGGCCTCAGCATGGCTGGAGAAGCGGTGCATCAGTGCATGCCCGGGATCCGAACCCGGGCCACCAGTAGCAGAGTGCACGCACTTAACCACTAAGGCACGGGGCTGGCCCCAGCAATTCAATTTCTTTAATGATTGTGCAAATTTTGTATTTCTACTTGGGTCAATTATATGAATTACATTTTAAATAATCTTGTCCGTTTCATCTAACTTCTCAAAATCATTAGCATAAAGTTATTGATATATTACCTCATGATTTATTAATTCTCTATCATATCTGTACTTATAGATCATTCTTAATATCATTTCAGTGTGACTTCTTTTTCTTCTTGATCAGCCCTACCAGAAGTTTCTCTGACTTATTAATCTTTTCAAAGTCTGTTTTTATTTCATTATATTCTATCTTTAAATTTATTATTATCCTAATTCTGCAATTTTTAGGTGTATTGCTTTCTAACTATTTGAGGTGAACATTTACCTAATTTGTTTCCTATAGTTCATATTTTTAAATACATTCCTCCTGACCTTTAGCTGTATCCCGCACGCTTTGGTATATGTTGATTTCTAATATCAGTGCAGAGTCCGCAGATGACATGATTTCTGTTGTGATGATTCTTATAATTTATTTATATTTCTTTGGTGACACGGCAATATTGGTAAATGTTCAATGTATGATTGAGAAGAACATTTTTTTCATTTGAGTAGGATTCTATTCAAATATATTAGATCATGCTCATTAATTGCACTTTCAAATATTCAAACTTTAAAAGTCAAATATGAATGTCTATGTTTTTAAATGTGAGTGGTTTTACCAGCTTGTATTTATTCTGCAATTTATACATGTTGTCCCATGTATGTGACACGAAGGGACTAGTTTTTCCATTTGTTTTGTTTCCTGACGACTCCCCTTTATTTCCTTCCCTGTTTTGAAGGTTACGTGTTTTATTTCTACTGTTTGAGTGCCGACATTGGAAATTTAACATACATATCTACCATGATATTTTTCTCACAAAGTATAAAATTAAGCAATATCTCTGTTTTGCCTTTGAACAGCTCAAGGACCTTAGCATTCTCTAGCTTCCCTTTCCTCTTCCTCCGTCTCGTGTTTCACGTTACTATAGATATTTTATTTCCACCTTGTTTTTAACATAAGTATAATTCTATTATTACTTAGTGAATGATGATTTAGATTTGCTAATATATTTTTCTGATTCTTTTTTTTTTTTTGAGGAAGATCAGCCCTGTGCTAACATCTCCTAATCCTCTTTTTTTTTTTTTTTTTGCTGAGGAAGACTGGCCCTGGGCTAACATCTGTGCCCATCTTCCTCCACTTTACATGGGATGCCGCCACAGCACACCTTGCCAAGCGGTGCGTCGGTGCGCACCTGGGATCCGAACCGGTGAACCCTGGGCCGCCGCAGCGGAGTTCGCACACTTAACCGCTTGTGCCACCGGGCCGGCCCCTCTGATTCTTGCACACCCTGTTACTTCTTGTGTCATGTTTCTTCTTTCAGTATTGATACTTTTTTGCTGAATTATATCTTTCAATAATTCTTTCAATGGGTACCTGTTGAGAATAAATTCTCTTAGGTTTTTAAATGTCTGGGAAAATCTATTTTGCAATAAGTCTTGAATAATATTGATAAGGGATTAAATTATAAATTGAAGGTAAACTTTCTTTATTATTTTAAATATATTTTACCATTGTTTTCTAGAATTAATTGATTCTGTTGTCAGTCTACTTGTCATTTCTTATGGATACTCTATACTTTCTCCTTGGTACCTTGCAGGTTTTCTCTTTATTATTGATGTTATGCATGATATTGTGTATCTAGATGTGGACTGTATATTTAACAGGTTTGTGCATTTTCAATATTTATTCAGTGTCTAGAAAATTTCCAGGTCCTGTTCACATACCCTGTTGGAGATTTCCTCTCCTTCATCCCCTTTATTCTCTTCTTTGGAGGCTCCTACAGTAAACTTCTTCCAGCAGACCTCCAGGTCCCCTAAATTCTCTTTCATATTTTCTATCTCCTTGTCCCTCTGTGTTGATTTCAGATTTTTCTTCTCGAATCTGTCTTCCAATTCACTGGTTTACTCTTACGCTGTGTTCAACCTACTATTAATTCTTGTAATGAGTTTTTCTTATTTGAACAACCACGTATTTTTCACTTTTAGTATTTCAATTAGGTTCTTTCCTATATTCACTTATTTTTGATCCAGTCATGGCTTTCGTTTTGTGGACCAAATACTTTCTTTATTTCTTTGAATGATTTTAAACATATTAATATTAACATCTCTTTCTATGAGTCTTATATTTTTACTTCCTTGGAAATTAGTTTTTCTTCTTATTGGGTCCATGGTTTGTCTTCCATGATAATTAGCTCCTTCATATTTTTAGAGTTCATCACATGCTCTGGAGCCTTGTTATTGAAAGTTTTGTGTTATTTTTGCTTTCGCTCTATGAGATTCAACAGATCAGAAGGAATTTTTACTTGGTTTCATGACTCTGTGTGTCTGAACCTATGTGAACATATTTCATCCTTGCCCAAAGGCAGGTAGTTTGATTTAGCTCTCAAACTCCAGCTGAAGGGTGGAAAATTTCAATCCCTATTCACAGAAGTGTCAGTGATTCCCTGCTCTCTGCTTTATGCAAGGAATCCAGTGCCTGGAGTCTTGATTCTGATTCATCGAGAGCTTAAAATCCTCAGCTCCTGACGTGTCTATACAGGTCCTCAATGAGAAGGCCCCAGAGGATCTTATGGATCCTTAGAAAATTCAACTCCATGGAAGATGAGTTCACACTCAATAAGTGCAGTATGGTACTAGTCACTAGTGGTAATATGCAAATAACAGAACAGAGGTTGAAAGGATACACAACAAATCAATAACTAGAGTTGCTACTAGAGATGGGACTGAAGGAAATGGCTTTATCTACATTATATGACTCTTTCACAATAATAATATATTTATATGCAACTTGTGTAATTAAAAACTTTATATATTTGAAAATTAATAATACGTACAGGAAATATATATATATATATATATATATATATTTTTTTTTTTTTGTGAGGACATCAGCCCTGAGCTAACATCTGCCAATCCTCCTCTTTTTTTGCTGAGGAAGACGGCCCTGGGCTAACATCTGTGCCCATCTTCCTCCACTTTATATGGGACGCCGCCACAGCATGGCTTACCAAGCGGTGCGTCGGTGCGCGCCCGGGATCCGAACCAGCGAACCCCGGGCCGCCGCAGCGGAGCGCGCGCACTTAACCGCTTGCGCCACCGGGCCGGCCCCAGGAAATATATTTTGATTCAATGCAATAAACATAGACATTAACATTAAAAAGAGTCAACTATTCAATATCACCTGGAGATAAAAATACGATCTTCTAGATAACTTCTGTAACAAAGAGGAAGAAAACCTGATAACATAATGTAATTGTAAGAGATGTAGCCAAATTATAACTTAGAAAAAATTTTGTTAAAAATAACTTATATAACTGAAATTAAAAAAGAGCAAAATAAATCAAAAGAGAGGAAAGGATCTAAAAGCAATGATTTAAACAAGAGAAGACCAAACATTAGAGTTTATTGATAAAAACAGTGAGCTGTTATTTAAAAAACTGTAAAAACAAAACAAAATGAACAAACAAACAAATCAACCCCTGGTAAGTCTAGCCAAAATAAAATTCAAGAGAACACAAATATAATATCAGGAAAGAGAAAAAGGATATTAAAAAAAGGAAACTACAATTTTAAAGTAAAATTTGTACACTCACCTGCAAATAAAAGTTTAAAATAGATTTTGTTTTCCTAGGAAACTACAAACAACTGAGTTTAACTGACTGTAATCTAAGAAGCCTAAATAGATTAATAGCCATGGAAAAGCTGCAAATTTTAGCAAAACCCCTATCAAATGGTTCTGGGCCTTGTTGGTTTCTTCAGAAATTTTTATCTAATATTTAATAAACGGTTAAATTCTATATTATTTAACTGTTGCAATGCTTTTTTTAAAAGCTCTAAAAAGCCTAACTTTGATATCGTAAACTTAAAAAATTTATCACAAAACCGTGAGCCCATCTCTCTGAAAAGCACAAATGAAAATGATCTGTCACGAAACAGCAAACCCAGCAGTAGATTAAAAGAATAACGTAGTGCACCTGATCAATTTGTTCAGGAACACAAAAACCACGCAACGTTAGAAATATGCTGATATAATTTCAGTGGATGGCGAAAGGGCGTTTTCTAAATCTCAACATTCCTTCTGATTAAAGTTCCCAGTGAGCTATGAAAGAAGCAAACTTTCTTCACTTGATAAGGAGTATTTTTCAGAAGTCCAGAGCAAATATAATGCTTAATACTAAAATATCAAAAATAACACATTGAAGTCATAAATAAAATAAATCTTTCCGCTAATACCACTATCAGTCAACAATATTGTGGAACTTCTAACCGATGAAAGAATATAAGAAAAGGAAATGAAGTATACATATTGGGAAAAAAATGTACGATCACTTAGCAAAAATTATATAATTTCCTTGGAGCAAAACCAAGAAAATTATTTGATATATTAATAGCAACAGAAAGTGAGTACAGAGAAACAGTCAACACAAGAATAATATAACAAAAATCAATAACAAGTTTGAAAATGAAATGGGAGAGAAGGCTCATTAACAACACTAATAAACACACCTAGCCTAGAAATAAATCCAACAAGAAAGACACAAGACCGTTAATGAAATGCAGTCATGTATTGCTTAACAATAAGAATATGTTCTGAGAAATGCATCGTTAGGCGATTTTGTTGTTGTGCAAACATCATAGAGTGTACTTACACACACCTAGATCGTATAGCCTACTACACGCCTAGGCTACATGGTATAGCCTATTCATCCTAGGCTACAAACCTGTACAGCATGTTACTGTATTGAACACTATAGGCAATTGTAACACAGTGGTAAGTATTTGTGTAACTAAACATATCTAAACATAGAAAAGGTACGGTAAAATATGGTATAAAAGATAAAAAATGGTACACTGTGAGGGCACTTACCGTGAATGGAGCTTGTAGGACTGGAATTGAGTCAATGAGTGATGGTGAGTGAATGTGAAGGCCTAGGACATGACTGTCACTACTGTAGACTTTATAACACTGTACACTTAGGCTGCACTAAATTTATAAGAATATATTTTTCTTTCTTCAATAATAAATTAACCTTAGCTTACTGTAACTTTCTTATTTTATAAACTTTTTTTAACTTAGTGACTCTTTAGTAATAACACAGCTTAAAACACAAACGCATTGTACAGCTGTTAAAATGGCTACGATGTCACTAGGTGATGGGAATTTTTCAGCTCCATTATAATCTTATGAGACCACTGTCGTGTATACATGGTCTGTCATTGACTGAAACATCATTATGCAGCGCATGACTGTACAAAAAGCAAACTGAAATAAAGAACAAACATAACCATACTGGGGAAAGAGTATAAAGTGATAAATTATAATAAAGTTATTGCAACTCAGTTAAAAACTAAATGTAGCATTTTAAGAACCTTGAAAATTTAATTTTAATTGTATTTGGAAAAGAATACATAAATTAGAGCATTCAAGAAAAATATAAAAAAGATTAATGAATTTTTGACTTGTAATTTATTAGAATATATTATATAAATTAGTAATTAAAATATCCTGATACTAATAGAGATACAAAACAATAGATCAATAGACCTTGATTTATATGGGATTTGCTATATGATAAAAATGACAGTTCGCATCAATGGAAAAAAGACGTATTATTCAATAAATGGGGTGTGAAATTTGGCTATCCAATTGGGAAGAAATGAATTTACATTCCTATATCAAAACCATATCCTAAATTGTCTCCAGAGCAATTAATGCTTTATCCATAACAAAAATAAGACATTTACCAGGAGAAAATAATTTTTATGTGGGGAACACCTTGCTATAGGTATATAACATCATGATAAACACCATAAAGAAAAAGATGAACAGAAGTGACTATATAAACAAAAGTAAAAGACAAACGACAAAAGGAGAGAAATTTAACAGTCAATGTGTTACAATTCTCTCTCTTACAAATCTGAGATAAAGGAAAACACCACTACAGGAAATATACAAAAAATATGACAAAATTCACAAAATAACTACACGTGATCATTAAACATATCTTTTAAAAGACACTTAAACTCACTTATAATTAAATAAAAGTAAATTTCACTTAGACTGGCAAAGACTAAAAAGGATTAGAAATTTACAATATTAGGTATGACAACAGGGAAATAAGGATTTTCATACATTCTTGGTGCAAGTATAAATTAGAAAAATATTTTGTCCTAGTAATTTCTAGGAATTTACCGTGGAGAAATATTGCCCCAAGTAATTGAAGATACATGTATAATGATATTACCTTCAGCAAAAACATCAAAGTAATCCAAATGTCCGTGACCAAGGGACTGGTTAAATGAATTATGATATCTCCATATGATTGAGTGGAATACTATGCAGCTATTAAACAGAATGGAGTGACTCTGTGTGTATTGATATAAAAAGATGCCCAATGTATATTGTTAACTAAAAAGAAAGTGCAAGTTACACACACACGCACACACACACACACCACACATACACACTATGATGTATTTTTTGGTAGTACTTGTACATACATGTTTGCATAAACACAGTCAAAAAGCTGGAAGGATATACACCAAATGTGATTAGCAGTTTTCTCCGAGGGATGGAGTGGAGATTTTCACTGTTTTCTTCTTTTGAATGATTTTTGCAATATAAAACAAAGAAAAGTAAAAACTAAGAAATATATGGTACAAATGGTAACTCAAAGCTAAACTTGCACCTAGCTCTGACTTTAAGTGCCAGAAGAGAAGAAACTTTGAAAGAATACAGCTTAGGCTAGTCCTAAATCTCTGGAATCCAGTAAATTTCATAGTTTTTTTCCTTGACTTCTCCGCTGATTTCACTGGGATTATCTGCTACACAGATTGACGGCGAGTCCAAAGGGCATTGTCTATGATCAGGATGCCAGTGTGTGGCGCTAGAGAGTCACCAAGCCCCAAACGAAACTCAAGCGCTATAGCAGGGTAGGGTTCCCCAGTCAACAAAACCAGGAACCCGTGCCTGCCAAGACAATAATCAGACCTATGGAGCCATTTTTATAATCATCTCTCAATACTCTTCCATTGCTCCATGGACCATCGCTGAAGGGCATGTGAGATGACAGCAGTTGAATCAGGTAAAACCACCTAAGGTTGGGCAGAAGAGATGCTCTGAGGACATGAAAACACACCTTTAATGTAGCAGGACACTGACTTGCAGGGGATGGAAAGAATATTAGGAATTGACTTGGGTAGCTCTTTTGGAACACAGACCTCCTGTAGAAGCAGAAGTTTCCTCCGAGAAAATGGCAGCAAATAGGACTGCAGCCACAAAATAAAGAACAGTCCAGAAAATACAAATGAGCATGTCTCTTCCTACAAGTAACTATATATCTTTATAGCATCACCTTCAAGCCTCGCAAATTTCATTGCCTCTACAGTTTTATAACTCTTCGGAGAGACGATTTAAAAAACACCACTGTTCACAAATAAGATTTTAGCGCATATACATAGTTATAAATAGTGAGATTAGATGGGAGGGAAATCCATACAGTGGTAAAATTAGTTTATAAATTTTTAACTAGCTAGTGCTTTCATCTAAGTAAAAGAATCACGATTTTTTTCTCAGCATTTCCTTTTAAAGAGATAATAAAATTAGGCTGTAAAAGGATTCACAACATCCTGCTGGAACAATAGATGATCAAGTCCAGGCAAATTGTCATTGGCACACACTTGTCTTTCTCCTGATGGGAAGGGAAATTTCAAGAAAAACTCTGCAAAGTAATTTTTATAGAGTGAAGGTAATTGTGCATTAAAATGTGCATTTGACTGGATTCAGGCCCAGTTCTGCTATCTATTAATACATGGAATTGCTTAGCTCATCTTGGACAGCCTCTACAAACCCTGAACCTCAAAATCAATTTTTTTATCAAAAGATGGGACTGAACTAGATGTTTATAGTTATCAACACATACATGTTATGTTGTAGATTTTCAACAAATTGTAGATTTTTCAACAAAATGCTACAGTGTATATATATCCAAGTTACTAATTCACAAAGAGTTGATAAATAATGTTAGAATGAGGAGGAATCCCAAAAGGACCTATTTAAATAAGGACTTCAAATCTATTAAAATGAAAAATAAAAAAAACATGGGAATGAGGAAAAGCAGCAGCAGCAGAAGGAGGGAGAGGGAAAGAGAAAAAGGAAAGGCATCGAGGAAAGAAAGAAGGAAAGAAAGACGTGCGAGAGTAAATTAAATTTAGAATGATTTCCAGATTTAATCTAAAAACTAATCTTTATTGACAAAAGTAAATTTATTCTGTTTTTTCAATGGTACTGTTTTTAAAATGTACTTTTTTCAAATTAATAAAAGTATTTTTTCAAATTAATGTTTATTCTATTTGAAGTCATAGTATATGTTATTGTTTGTTCTCAAAACAATACAAAGAGAGTTGTATGTAGGAAAACAGCCTAGTTTTGGTATAAGCTTTTTAAATAATTATTATAAGTTTTTGTATATGATATACACAAACTATACGCGTAAATGTCATATTACCAGGAAGACATTTTGAGTTGTGTAATAAAAACACCCAGATCCCAAATCAAATAAATTAGAAATGCTGTTTCCTCATTGAACCGGGAAAAGTGTTTATAAGAGAAAGAGGTGGATAAGGAGTCTGATTTTTTAAAACTAAACTTTTATTTTTGAATAGTTTTAGACTTATGGAAAAGTTTCGAAGATAGGACAGAAGAATTACTATGCACCCTGGACTCAGTTTCTCCTATTGTTAGCATCTTACATTTTAGGATACATTTGAAACAAATAATGTACAATGGATACATTCTAATTAACTAACGTGCCTACTTTATTCGGATGTCCTTCATTTTTACCCAATGATCTTTGTCTGTCCCAGGATCCCATTCAGGATACCACATGACATTTAGTCGGCACGTCTGCTGATGTGAGCCTCTGTAATTCCCAGTTCCCCACAACCGGGCATCCTGCCTTCCCGTTCACTGGAGCGACTGCAGCCCTGAGCCAGGCCATCTTTAAGCGGCTCTAGTCCCGCGGGCAGAAGGCTTCTCCTCCAGTTCCATCTTCATGACACTGACCTCATACTGAAGGCGTCTGCTGAGGGAGCAATTGGGTCCTGAAGTCAGGCTCCTTGGTGCTCTGTTCCAGCAACTGATTTTCTGAGACTCCTTGCTTTTTATTGGACCTAGGATAAAATGTCTCCAGCTGAACTTTGACTTTTGCACTCAGGCCCTAGGCACAACCTCCCTTGGGTGCCATGTTCTTAAAAGGTGGTCTTGTCCCCAAACCCACCTTTCTAGGTGCCTCTGATTCTAAACTTGGGCTTCTGCTTTAATCCAATTCGAGATCTTTGTTCAATAACCTACATGGTTTCTCTCAGAAAACTAGGAGCTTGTTTTTTTCGAGGCAAACCTCCTGCCAGATATTGAATCCTGTCCCTGAAATCCAGCCCACCAGCTAAGGCCCTCCTTCCCCGTGGACTCTGGGTCCCCTGTGGCTAGGACCCACACGCTCATTGAGACATTGGTGTTGTGTCATGGGTATCCACGCTCACCCATTCCTCTGATGCACTCCCTACATGAAGGTGATGATGGCCAGAGGCCGCCCTGGTTCCTGGCACAGAGGATGTACTCAATCAACTTTCTCTGAGCAAACGCCCATGAGCCCGAGGCCAGGCTGTAAGCCCTGACTCAGGTCAGCTTGCCCGGAGCAGGGCGGGCCCTTCTTCTGTGGGGCCTGGCTCCTCCCTGCCTGTCCTGTACGACTGGGAGTCATTGGCCACACTCTCCAAGTGAAATGCTCCTTCAACCCAACAACTCAGCAAAAGAGGGAAACTCATTCTTTGAATGAAAAAAAATTTAGGAACATTTGGGGGCTATTTCCTGACTTTACCAAATATGTGTTAAATTCTATACTGTGTTTTATAATTTTACTAACCAGGATTATAATAGTTATTGTCTTTAATAGTGATCTTTCCTTGTTTAAGGCTACAGACGTCATGATGGGCAAATTTGGTGAAGGTAAACCATTTGCCTTAGCTCTTTTTATTGGACGCAAAATTGATTAATAAAAATTTGAAAATCAAATACAAATATCTGGCAATACTAAAACCACTGGTTATGTAAATATAAAATTCTATTCATTTAGGGATACTTTTTCTAGCAAAAATCTTTATTTAATTTGAAAAATCTGAACAAGTATTATTTTTTACCCAATTTCTAAAATCAGATTTAGCAGCTAACATAACCCATAATTCCTATAACAATTTCAAAGAATAGGATCTGTTGATAAACACTATCTAGAAGATGTTTTTCTTATATTCCATTGATTTTAGTTTGTAATTAATGTTTATTGTTTTTTGATAAAATTATTCTCTATTTGTAATTATTGACACCTTTATATTTAAATGTGTCTGTAGTCTAGACAGGATACACTTATTTGCATGATAAATAATAGATAAATGATTAGGGTGCCATTTGCCATTAATGTGATTGATGGATTCCCCATTGCACTCCTTCTCTGTTCCTATTGTAGCTCTGACGCCAGTGGTCTCCGCCATTGTACGATGCCTGTCTCACAATGAACGGGGCTCCTCGTGTGTCTTAAATTTGCTCTTTTCGTTTTGCCATGTCACAAAAGTGGTGTTTAAAATGGAGCTTCAAATCAGGACGTGTTTTGCTCTATTACCACTTTGCTACATAAAATTTATTTTTCAGAGGCAGAATCTCGGGGCTATGTAGTAGGAGGTGTGAGAGAAGAGAAACTAGAATAGAAGTGGCTTTTCATGGCTGGGTTTCCTGAGGTGATGCAAAATGACAGAGTGGAGCGTTCCCTTTCTCCTGTGCAAGTTCCCAGAGCTTGTAGAGGGTGACCGCAAGGCCGAGAATTTCAGGTGGACCTCAGGGAGGATGAGAAGCCCTTCTGCCCATCCAGCAAATATCCATGCATCACTTGTACTCATATTGATATTAAGAGAAATCTAGTGTATGTTTGTGAACATCCTTGTTTTGCTTCTACCAAGAACAAGATACAAAGAACAGGCTTAAATTAAAGGTATTATGTATTGTATATATATATATATACCTCCATATATTATATAATTCATATATATATATATTTAATTGCAATGAGAACTAGATTAAAATTGGGAAAAAATATATCCATGATTACAGGATATAAAGTACTAAACAAACCGAGTGTCCAGATCTTGGTTTCTAATACTGTTCTCCAGTAAAAGGAACCAGGCTCCTTAGAAAACTCGTTGATTCTAGGACTGGGGCAGGAAATATACAAGATGAACCTGGAGTAGTTTGTAGTGTCATAAAGGAAGGAGGTGCTCCAAAAAAAAACAAAACCCAAAGTTGGAGGTATGTCAAAGGGACACAGGAACCAACAGAAAGAGCTCCCAACGGCCAAGGCTGGAACAATTTGAGCAAGAAAAGATATAATGTAGTACTGAATTGTAACCCAAAGTATTTAACAAATATCCATGAGTTCATACTGACATAAATAAATAATTGAATAGATAACGAACCCATGTAGAAGAATTCCAAAGAGTTTGTATAGATACTGCCCCCTCAAGGAGGTGGAGATAACTTCCATTCCTTAAATATGGGCTACTTATAGTGCCTTCCTTCCAAAGAGCACAGTGTGGAAAGAGGGAAGAGTAACCTCACAGTGGAGAAACCTTAAGAACTATGACCTCAGCCAAGTGATCAAGCTTAACATCATCAGTGGCAAGTCATGTTGACAGCATGTACGCTTGATGTGATTGATGAAAATGGTACTCTACCTCTGTGTTCTTCTTCCCACAAATTCACAACCTCACATCTGAATAAAGTATGCACTTTATATAATAATGTATCAATATGGACTCATCAGTTGTGACAAATGTACTAACGTCAGGTGTTAATAATTGGAGAAACTGGGTGCAGGGGTTATGGGACTCTTCTGTACTGTCTTTGCAACGTTCCTGTAAATCTAAAACTATTCTAGATTAAAAAGTTCATTTAAAAATAAAATTTTAGGGCTGGCCCTGTGGCTTAGCCGTTAAGTGCGCCCGTTGCGCTGCTGGTGGCCCAGGTTCGGATCCCGGGCACGCACCAACGCGCCGTTTCTCTGGCCATGCTGAGGCCGCGTCCCACATACAGCAACTAGAAGGATGTGCAACTATGATGTACAACTATTTACTGGGGCTTTGGGGAAAAAATAAATAAAATTAAAAAATAAAAAACTTATAAAAAATAAATAAAATTTTAGAAATAAAAAAAAATGTATTAGACCACAATATCAAAGTAGAGAGAAGTGCTCCTTCATAAAACTCTAATGATCCAAGATGCAGACTAAAAATTACACATAAATCTGTTTAGAATTAATCAGTAAAGCAAAAAGGGAAAATTGGGGAAAAATAAGAATAAAAGTATCATATAGTCATACAGTATAATATTAGGCAGCACTTTGACGTTAATTTTTGAAAGGTATAATGGCATAGGAAAATGCATGTGAAGTAATATTAAATGAAAAGATGATACAAAGTTGTACATATAATATGAACAACAAATATATTGCAAACAATTAGAAAACTGGGCAAAGAATATAGTTGAGCAAAAAAAAAATTTTAATGGAAAAGGAGATACATTTGAAAATATTTTTAAAAATTAAAAACGCCAAAGTACAGGGCAACTGCACAAAGGGAAACTCAGTTGGAGAGGGTAATTTTTGGTGCAAGCCTTTACAGGAGAATTTTAGCGTTACGTTTTAAACAGCTTCAAAAAGGCATAGCATATGTTGCAAGCCCTGAGATGACTACCCGAGACATTCAAAGCATTCTGCCTGCCTTTCCCTATTACAGAATCTGGAAGGCTAAAATAATCACCCAGCCTGGCAGCGAAGGGTGCGTCACAACAGAATGTGGGCAGACGTCCCTGGGGAGTTCCTTCCCGAACAAATGAAGTTCCGCGAGGAGAAAGCTCTGTCCTTTCTTCCTGCTTTGGATCAGCTTTACTAACACAAGGCATGTAAACGCAGGAGCCATTTTGTAACATAGAGGATGCAAGCCAAAAGCTCAATTTGGCAAAGCTGAAAATCAGAAGAAGATGGGCTCCCTGATGACATCCTTGAGCACGTGTATCAGGCAGACCCGGATCCCTGGCTTTTTTGTGGCCTGAGACCAATAGACGTCTTTTTAAAACCACTGCGGTCAGATTTTTCTGTGACCTGTAGCCAGATGCAATCCTTATAGTTACAAGAAAAATACAGGGAAGCAGACCAAGAGTGCAACTTGGGGCAAACTTTCCAAGGGCAATATAGCAATATGTGACAAAAACTTCTGAACTTTAATGCACATGTATTTCACCTATATGTATTTATTCTAAGTGAAAAATTAGGGATGTGCACAAAGATTCATATATATGAATATTAATTTGACCACGCTTAATAATATAAAAAAATGACTCTTTCACGTCCCAACGATATGTTATTTACCTAAGTATTGTAAAATATTTACATAAATTATGATGTGATCATCCAAAGGAATACTTCACAGTCATTAAAACTCAGGTTGTATAAGTTCACAGGAAAAGTTTCATAATAAATGTAAGAAGGAGTTTTTTCAAAGAAGTAGGAACCATTTGATATATTAATAACATAACCATAATTATTATTATTAATATACAATATTCATAAAGTATAATAATATAATGTCAATATAATATATGTTGATATATAATATATATTAATATTATACAATATATAATTGCAAAATATAAATATAATTATAAAATATATAAAAATACAATTATATTTATAGAGACAAAAAAATTCCAGGTGGTAATCATATTGCAATACATAAATGTATCAAATCAACATGTTATACACTTTAAACTTACACAATGTTATATGTCAATTATACCTCAGTTTTTAATAAAAAGAAAGAAAAAAATGGGGGGATTTTACCAACCAAAATTATAATAGTGATTGTCTTTAACAGTGTTCTTTATTTTTCTTTACACTATATTTCACTTTTTTTATATTACATTTTTCTAGATTTTCAAAATTTACATGGATTCTGTATTACTTTTTAAACTAGAAAAGAATACATATTATTTAAAAAAAAATTTTAAATCCTGCTTATAAGTAGGCTGTGATGTGAATGAACTTCAGTCAATGAGTATAAAGTTACTTTTAAAATGGTTTGACCTAGCCTTACTCCAGTTAAATGCATTCCGCTGTGAGAAGACTTAGTCGGCTTTGTGTTTTAGAGTCTAGAAAGTTGCAGTTTTGTGTAACTATGAAGCTGGGTTTTGCACGTGTTAATACAACTTTCTTATCTGTTCCATGGAGTAGAAAAGACGGTAGTGTTGTAAACATAGCCCTTGGAATCTGGAAATTTGAGTTCTCAATTTGGATTATTTAATCCTCAATTGTGTTTCCACTAAGTCTCTTCACTCTTCGGAAATTATATTTTCCTATGTGTAAAAGGACATATTGTTAAATCTTGAGGCCTCCTGGGAAAATGATGTGTTTGGTGACACCGTGACCCCAGGAAACGGTGTAGCTGAAGCGCTTTCCTTTCGTTTTAACACATTAACCTCACTCATCTCCACAACCTCCTAAAAGGCAGACAAGCCACAGATGTTACCATGACAAGCAGCCATCAGACGAAGCAGTGGAATAAACAGGCACAGAGGGAGGAGGATAAATTGCCTTGCAGACCACGTGGGAGGAGAAGCTTTCAGCGCCAAGGATGAGTCCACGGTTACAGTCTCAGGTGAAAATGTGCTTGCTCGACATTCCAGAGAGGAAACTCCGCCGCCCCCTGACTTCTCGAAGCTACTCGAGGCCAACTTCTAGCGTGGAATGAGAAACCGCGGCTCACACGGCTGCTTTGTGAGGTAGAAATGACATGCCACGTGGAGAAAACCCAGGAGGAGACCCATGTTAGCACCTCCTCGTTACCCTTATAGATTTCTTCAGCTTTCCTATTTGAAAAGGAGTTACCATCAGCACAACTCAGGGACCTGGTGAGTTCTTTATCCCCGGCAAATCTAAATTAATCCCAACCTGATTGGGATGGGCATAGAGAAGATTCCTTCCATCTCGACTTCTTAAAAAAAATTAAAGTGGTTCAAGAAAAACAGACTAGAAAAAAGATACAGAAATGTAGAAATGGATACAGTGTACTCCTGAAAAGATGTCAAGACTCTGTTCTCTCTTGCTTGCTCTCTAGCACTTTCTCTCTATATTTATTTATGCCAACCTGGGTGGGAAAATGTGGCAGTATACACATTCTGAGGGTTTTTTTCATTTTTATAAAAGCCTGGAAATTTACCAAAGTAGCCTCGGGATGTGGGCTTCTCTTCAAGCATTATGATTCCAGTTACATACGAACCATATAAATTTCACTCGTGTTGAAAAGATGAAATGAAGTTTGAAGAGTGATTAAAAATTCAGGGGTATCATTCAGAAAACTAAGTTTACCAAGTGAATGGCCCATGTGATAGTCATTTCTTTAAAACTGTGACTGAATTTCCCTTTTTCACAGAAATTCCAATGGAAAATGTCTTTTAGTGTCTCAATCCCGTTTCTCGGTGCAGGAGAGACTGCTCTCGTCTGGATTCCCTCACAGACAGAAGTTGTTAAACTCAAGCCAGAGCTCAGCCAGGCCTTTTGATGAGCTCTTCCCCAACTAGCAAGTCATTGGGGCCTCTGGAGACTGATTCATTGACTCTCTAAACTGAGTTCAGAGCAAGAAAAACATCAACGAAATAAAAAGGCAACCTACTGAATGGGAGAAAATGTTTGTAAATTATATATCTGATAAGTGGTTGATAGTCAAAATATACAAAGAACTAATACAACTGAATAGCAAAAAAAAAAAAAAAACACAAAAATTCAGTTAAAAAATGGGTAGAAGATCTGAATAGACATTTCTCCAAAGAAGATATACAGATGGCCAACAGGCACATGAAAAGATGCTCAACATCCTTAGTCATCAGGGAAATGCAAATCAAACCCACAATGAGAGATCACCTCACACCTGTTAGAATAGCTATTATCAAAAAGACAAGAAATAACAAATGTTAGTGAGGACGTGGAGAAACGAAAACACTTGTGCGCTACTGATGGGAATGTAAACTGGTGCAGCCACTATGGAAAACAGTATGGAGATTCCTCAAAAAATTAAAAAATAGGACTACCATATGATCTAGCAATTCCACTTCTGAGTATTTATCCAAAGAAAACAAAATTACTAACCCAAAAAGATATATGCAACCCCCCCCCATGTTTATTGCAGCACTATTTACAATAGCCAAGATAATGGATGAATGGATAAAGATGTGGTCTATATAAACAGTGGAATATTATTGAGTCATAAAAAAGATTAAAATCTTGCCATTTGTGACAACATGAATGGCCTTGAGGGTATTTTGCTAAGTGAAATGAGCCAGACACAGAAAGACAAATATTGTATGATCTCTCTTACATGTGGAATCTAAAAAAAAAAAAAATACCAAGCTCATAGATACAGAGAACAGATTGGCGGTTGCCAGAGGTGGGGGGTGAGGAGTGAGAGAAATGGGTAAAGAGGTCAAAAGGTAAAAATTAAAAATGTAAATAAATAAAAATAAAGATAAGATGTGGGTCATTTATAAGAAGGGCTTGATGGAAGTATCAGAGAACTTTTCTCATTCCAGGCTCTGGAAATCAGCCAAAACTGACTGAAATAAGCTGACCATGGATATTAAACAACTAACTCAGGATCTAGTGGGCTCGGTTTTCAAAGGGTTTCTGGGTTTGTTCCTCAAGTCCTTTGAAGCTGCAAAAATTCACCAAAAATTCATGTAGATGCATCTGTGTTAGCAAGCCTAATAAATACCCAAGCACAAAGCTTTCAAACCAAACTGATTTTCACGTACAGAAATACTGACAATGAGGGCCTAAATTAATCTGTGCTTACCATATTGTATCAATTGGAGTTCGATTCTGAGCAGTTTTTACTAAAACCTTGAAGAAATTCTTTGATGGAAAAGATAAGGAGTGAGAGAGAAAAATTATGCCCTGCAAGGATTTCTATAATAGTTTTGTAAGAAATGATTTAGGGGAAAATAAAAGGATACAGAATTGAATTTCAAGGGAATCCTAGTGGCCAAATCTGGGACAATTTGAGCAAAAAAATAAATAAATGAATAATGATGACAATAGATTAAAATCCGTAGACTAAAATAAGAAGCCATGACTCCATACTGATATAAATAGATAATTGAAACACACAAACGGGGAGAATGGAAAGCCCTTCCTCACAGTAGAATTTCAACTAGCAAATATAGAGGGAAGGGTGAAAACAGAAAATCACTACTTGGCAACCAACACAGTAATAATTGTTTCAGGCAAGCATCATCAATAGATGCTAAAATTACTGGGTGAAAATATCATGAGAAAAGGGATGTTTACATAGTCTCAAAGTATCTCCCTACAAGTTACTTATTGGTTGTAACAGGAAAAATAGTAACTTTCCAGTGAAGAAATTTGAAGATATCACCTTAACCAAGTGATCAAAGTCAACATTACCAGTAATGAGACAATCAACAGCGCGTCTCCTGATACGTCGCCCTGAAGAGGATACAATATCATTTCTGCAGTATTTTTATCCCAAATAAGGAACATGAATTTAATCATGAGAAAATATCAAATAACTCTAAATTTAGGAGTATTTCCAAAAATAACTGACCAGCACTGTTCAAAAGTGACAAGGACATGAAAGACAAAGAAAGATTGAGGGAAAGTTCCAGATTAAAGGAAACGAAGGATACATAGCAACTAAATGCAATATGTGATCATGGATTGGATCCTGGACAAGAATAATGTCATTAGAGACAATTGGTAAAAATCTGCATAAGATTCAATGATTATACTGAACCAATGTTAATTTCCTGATTTTGATCATTTGGTTATGTATGATGTTAACTTTTGAGGAATCCAGGTGAAGGTATACGGAGATTCTTCGTGACTATTTTATAAATCTGAAAGTATATAAAAAATAAAGGTCAAAAAATTAAAAATAAACATAATAAAATGGGTAGAAAAATAATTTTACATTTCTCATAGAATTTGAAGTACTTTTAGTAGCCACAATCCTGTGAGGCAGTATCCACATTTTTAAGACAAGGAAACTTAGACTTAAGAAAGTTGAAGTCACTTGCTGTAAGATCACGGGGTTAGTGAATGTTGACTTCAGGACCTTTTGACTCTAAAGACTTAAGAGATAAGTGATACTTTAGAATTCAACTTCATCATATAATTATGTCATTATTATTTTGCTTTAGAAAATCATCTTTATTGAGAAATCATTTTCGTACAATAAAATGCACCTATTTTAAGGGTAATGTTTAGTGAATTTGAGATATAGTCATGTAACCACCACCAAAATCAAGATATAGAACATTTTGTCACCCTAAAAAATTCCCTTATGTACTTTCCTAGTCAATTACTCCCTTTCTCCCAGAATTACAAATTACTCGTATGTGCTTTCTGTCAGTTTAAATTAGATTTGTCATTTCAGGACCTCATATAAATGGAATTTTTAGTATATATATTTTTGTGTCTGACTTCTCTTGCTCAGGATAATGTTTTGAGATTCATCCATGTTGTTGACTGTGTCAGTAGTTCGCTTTTTTTTTTTTTTTAACAGGGATGGGGAGAAAGTCCCTTCTTTTTATTTATTTATTTATTTCCCCCAAAGCCCCAGTAGATAGTTGTATGTCATAGTTGCACAGCCTTCTAGTTGCTGTATGTGGGACGCGGCCTCAGCATGGCCGGAGAAGCGGTGCCTCGGTGCACGCCCGGGATCCGAACCCGGGCCGCCAGCAGCGGAGCGTGCGCCCTTGACCGCTAAGCCATGGGGCCGGCCCAGTTCATTATTTTTTATTGTAGAATTCCTTTGTACGCATATACCGTAATTTGTTTATCCATTTACCACTTATTGATGAGCATTTGAGTTATTTACAGTTTTGGTTATTATGAATAAAGTTTCTGTGAACATTCATGTACAAGTCTTTTTGTGGGTATGTGTTTTCCTTTCTCCTGTGTAAATACCTAGGAATGGGATTGCTTGGTTGTATGGTAAGCATATGTTAACTTTATAAGAAACCGTGAAACTGTTTTCCACAATGGTTTACCATTTTACATCCTATCAGCAATGAATGGGAGTTCCAGTTACTCCACAACCCCTCCAATGTGGAACATAATCTATCCGCGTGCATATTTCATGTGTTTTTTAAAAGAATGCTTATTCTGCAGTTTTTGCATGGAGTGGTCTATGCATATGTCAAGTAGGTTGCTGTGTTGAGCAAATCTCTTCTAATCTTACTGATTTCCATCTAGTTTTTCTATTACTAAGAGAGGGTTATTAATATCTCCAACCTTAATTGTAGATTTGTCTATTTCTCCTTTCAGATCTGCC
The DNA here is from genome assembly GCF_020826845.1 of Diceros bicornis minor. Taxonomy (NCBI): domain Eukaryota; kingdom Metazoa; phylum Chordata; class Mammalia; order Perissodactyla; family Rhinocerotidae; genus Diceros; species Diceros bicornis. Next base: position 2,460,949 of record NW_026691429.1, read on the forward strand.
AGTTTTGCTTGATGTATTTTGAAGCTGTTATTGTAGGCACATGCATTTAAGATTGTTATGGCATTTTGTTAAATTGACCTCTTTAGCCTTATGAAATGGCTTCTTTATCTCTAATAATATTCCTTGTTTTGAATTCTACTTTGTCTGATATTAAGAGACACTTCAGTTTCCCTATGATCAGTGTTTGCATGTTATCCATTTTTTCTTCCTTTGACTTTTTTTTTTAATATTTAAAGTAGATTTTTTGTAGACAGCATAAAATTAGGTTATATTTTTTATTCAGTCTTACTATTTCTGCCTTTTAATTGAACTGTGTAAACCATTTAGATATAATGTAATTATTGATATGGTTGCATTTAAATCTATCATCTTACTATGTATGTTCTCTTTGACCCACTTGTTCTGTGTTCCTTTTTTTCTCTTTTCCTGACTTCTGTTATATATATTCAATATTTTTTATTATTTCATTTCATCTGCACTATTACTTACTATCTCTCCCTTTTTTCTTGAAGTGGTTGCTTCCTTATGACGTACATTCTTAACTTTTCAGTCTACATTCAATCACTATTACATGTAGGAATAATGTAGGAATCTTAAAACACTACACATCCTGTCTCCTTTCCTGTCTTTTGTGAATTTTTCATATATTTTTTTCTACATATATTACAAAAAATATATATTGATTATATTTTTAATTGAAATTTATCTTTTAAGGAATTAAAACATGAGAAAAATATTTTTTGTTTACTCACATATTTACCATTTCTGGCACTCTTCAATCTCAATCCTTTGCAAAGATCCAAGTCTCTATATTGTGTCATTTTCCCAAAGAACAACCTGTAATGCTTCTAAGTACAAGTTTGCTAGTGACAACTTTTGTTTGTCTAAAAAACTTTTTATTTCTTTATTATTAAAGGGTATTAGGTAAGATACATTAAAGGATATTTTCAATGGATATAGAAATGTAGGTTGACAGTTTTTTTCTCTTTAGCACTTTATAGGTGTCATTTCATTGGCTTCTGGTTTCATCTTGCAGAATTTTTTCGCAATAGGTCTATAGTTATTCTCTTATTTTGTTCACCTGTGGTTAATGTGTCTTTTTCTCTATTTTTTTTTAAAAAGCCTTTTCTTTTTATTGCTGATTATTTGCAATTTAATTATGATAGGCCTTGGCATGTTTTGTGCATTCATGTGTGTATGTTTATCTGGCTTGGAATTTGTTGAATTTCTTGAATCTATAGATTTACAGTTTTCATCAAATTTACAAAATTTTTGTCCATTATTTCTTTAAATAATCTTGCCCTCTCCCTAAGACTCAAATTACACGTGTTAGACCACCTAGTGTTATTCCACAGGTCACTGATGCTCGATCAATATTTAAAAAAATATATTTTATCAGAGATGACAGACATGCAGTGCCTACACCCAAACATCTAAAAACAATTGTTTCTCGTATTTTGTCCAGTGTTCCAGCTGTTTATGGTGGGAGGGTAAATCTGTTATTCCATTAAGGCTGGATACAAAAGGCTACTATTTTTCTTTTAATTTGCTAAGTTATATCTCACAAAGGCAGTATTTCCTAAACCCATTACCCCCAGGATTGACCTGTGTTTCATAGGCTGCACAGGGCTTTCTGCTTCACTAAAATGATTCGGTTCCTCACCAGCAGGACCCAAACAAGAACTAAGGCCATATCAAGCCTGTGAAATAAAACAGAAGTGTTCTCAAGGGCAAAGTGGCAGTAAGTAAGCACAAAGATGGGATACATCTTGATGGCCCAACAACCAAGCTCTTTTCCAAGAAGAGAATGCTTTCCTATCATGAAGTAGAACTCGAGGAGTCCTCACTAGGCACTTGGAGGGAAAGAGTTAATTAAACAAGAAATGGTTCTGGCCCACTTTGGGCTGCTAAGAGTTAGAACATCAATAAAATCATACATAGAGAGAACAATAGCCAAATTAAATAAACAACATACTAACATTCTGCACTAGAAAAAGAAAAATAATATATATTATGTAATTATGGCCTTAAGTGTGTATATTTCAATCTGTGCTTGAAAATCTTTGATGAATCTCCCATGTCCTCAAGATGATTGAGATAGAGACCCTTTAGTCTCTGGCTGAATTTTATTTTCCTAGACTCTTCTTTTTTTTCAGCTTTATTGAGATATTATGACATATAACATATGTAAGGTATACCATGTAATAGTTTGATACACATATATATTACAAAATAATTACCACAATAAAGTTAGTTAACACCTGCATTCCCTCACATAATTACCATTTTTTGTGGTGATAATATTTAAGCTCTACTCTTAACAATTTTCAAGTGTATAATACAATATTGTTAATTATAGTCACCACGCTGTGCATTAGATCCCCAGAACTTATTCATCTTATAGCTGGGAGTTTGTACCCTTTGACCAACATCTCCCCATTTCCCCGCTCCCCAGCCCCTGGCAACCACCATTCTACTCTCTATTTCTATGATTTTGGCCTTTTTAGATTCCACATAAGTGAGAACATACAGTTTTTGTCTTTGTCTGACTTATTTCACTTAGCATAATGCCCTCAAGGTCCATCCATGTTGTCACAAAAGATGGGTTTTCCTTCTTTTTTATGGCTGAATAATATCCCATTGCATAGGTACACCATAACTTCTTTATCCATTCATCCATCGATGGACACTTAGGTTGTTTCCATGTGAACAAAGCTGAAATGAACATGGGAGTGCAGATATCTCTTTGAGATAGTGTTTTCATTTCCTTTGGATACATACCCAGAAGTGGGATTGCTGGATCATATGATATTTCTATTTTCAATTTTTTGAAGAAACTCCATTCTGTTTTCCATAGTGGCTGTACTAATTTATATTCCCCCCAACAGTGTACAAGAGTTCCCCTTTCTCCACATCCTCACCAACACTTGTTATTTCTTATCTTTTTGATAATAGCCATTCTAACAGGTGTGAGATGATATCTCATTGTAGTTTTGATTAGTGATTAGTGATGTTGAGCATCTCTTCATGTACCCATTGGCCATTCGTGTGTCTTCTTTGAAAAAATGCCTAGATTCTTCTGACTTGCCTGCTCTGTCATTTCTCTCCTGCCCCCTAGAAGCCCATTTTCTTCCTCTGCACCTGGTGAGCACCTACACAATGTTTATGACCCAGCTCTTCTGGGAAGCTCTTCCTGGTTCATTCAAATATAGTTTCTTACTTCCTCCTCTGTGCCTCCATAGCAGTTAGCACTTTTATCTATCATACTGTATTTTGATTATTTTTAAACCAACATCACCATTAGTCTATGAGAGCTGGAAATTTATCCTAGTCTTATTTTCATCTGTAGATTATAATATTGTAGTTGACACATTTTAGTCAGATAGTAAAAAATTTGCTGGGAAAATAAATGAATCAATGAGTGAGGTGATCAATATAAAAAAACTTAATGAAGAGACATGCAATTTCATCCTTGGAATAAAACTAGGAGGAATTTGCTAATTATAAATTCTTGCTAGACAGAACAGAATCAGGTATTCTCCCAGCAAACCTGCATAGTTTTGGGAAGAAGTTTGTAGAACAACAACAAAAACAACAAAATGTGTAAAGAAAGGAAAGGTAGGAGTCAGCCAGGGTAGGGAGCACATCCTTGTGTCTTGACCTCATGTGGAATTTAATTGGTTGCCTTATTGAAGATATCTTCTTTTCAAGAGTCAATTTTGTCAAGGGAATCTTTGAGGAAAATATGGAATTTAAGGGACCTCTCCTTTATCATTACAGGAGCAAAAGATTAGGCAGACAATTGTATGTAGGCAAATTATGAAAGAAATTACAGTAGAGCCATTCTTTTGAAATTATAATATTTTGAGACACCAATTACATGGCATTATTTGATAGAAGACATTCATACATTTAAAAATACTTGTTTTAAAAAACAATCTTTTCTTACTCTGTTCATATCCCTAGTTATTTCTTCTGCGAGCAGCCCATATCGCAAAGGATAAAATTGTCATGCAGAAGAGTAATAAAGGGAATTCTCATGAAACTTAGAAAGGCTCAGAATTCAATAAAAATCTCCATCTACCCGTTTACCCCAACATCCATATGAGGACCCAGTGGCCCAAACATAGCACAGTATGAGACGAATAGAAAATTAACAAGCATAAAATAAATATTTGTAATAAATTCATTGAAAAATACGTAATTCTTTAGAAGGAAAGAGGAAGTACTGAGCAAACAAGTTTTACCTCCATCAAATGGAAGAACTTAGCATGTAATAGCGCTCAGCTTAAATAGAAAAAAGAGGTCCGTGTTCCTCATCTTGTACACTAAACCATTCATATAGCTCTTAAAATATAAAAGGAAAGTCTATAATTATTAAATTACTACGTATAAATAGTTAATTACATATCACAAGCCCTAAATTCCATAAAAGTTTATCAGAAACAATTTTTAAAAATATTTTAATATAGTTTTCCACCATATTCAGATTTTTACTGTCTCAACTCCAAGTGCTGTTTCATATTAAGTCTAAATAGAAATGTAGGTTTCTATAAAATATTGTTAATTTACAAATATGATAGAAAAAAATAAAGACACTCATTCCAATGATTCAGTATTGTGGCTAACACGTCAAGTTTTGTTTATATATTTCTGTGTGTGTGAATGTGTGTGAGGAAGATTAGCCCTGAGCTAACATCTGTTGCCAATCCTCCTCTTTTTTGCTGAGGAAGATTGTCCCTGGGCTAACATCCGTGCCTGTCTTCCTCTACTTTATATGTGGGACACCTGCCACAGCATGGCTTGATAAGCGGTGCATAGGTCCGTGCCCGGGATCCAAACCTTCGAACCCCCAGGCCGCCCAAAGCAGAGCAGGTGCACTTAACCACTACACCACCGGGCCGACCCCTCAAGTTTTGTTTAAATTTTTTAGTGAGTTCAAATAAGAAAAAACTCAGTTATGGTAATCTTATATATATATCATATATATGACAAGCTTATATACATACGATATGGTAAGCTTATATGTATTATTGTATGACAAATGTCCACCTCTAATTATAGAAATGAAGCACACCATCACACAACATTGCATTAAAAGCACTAGGGAAATTTGCCGTTCCTTTACCATATATTGTCACGTTTATCGTGTATTGTGACATTATATCTTATCTGAATTAGGTACGATTTTCACAGCCATGAAGAAGCAGATATTTTTACCCTGAACAATATCATTCATCAAATGTGACGGGAGTTATCTTATGGTGAGTTTGTCGGTCATTGGCTAGCAGAGAAAGCAGGTATGATTAAGGAAAGAGGTATGGTGAGTAAAGGAGGCTCTGTTTGCAATCTGGAACTTGTCAAGTGACCTCAGGAACTTAATCAAATTAGATAGCAAACTAAAAGGGGCCAATCCACTTGTAGGTCAGGGCATCCAACTATAACTGCTCACGATGAAAACACAATTCAGTAGTCAGGGCTGAAACTGGTGAAATGCAGAAAGTAACATCCAAATACTAAGATCATATTTAAGAATTCTCTCTTTGTGCTGATTTAAAATTTTTATTTGAAAGTACCCCTGACAGTGATTGATACAGACTAGATGCTTAATATACATTGGCTTACCTTTTGTGAAATAGGAAATATCTCACAGGAGTGGCATGGCCACCAGCCAGCTTGTATACTCTTGAGCAAATCTCTTAACCCTTTGATCTTTAATTTCTTATGTAAAATTTGTACAATGAGAGCCCTTTCATGCTAAGATATCTACAGTACAAAACACTACAATTTCTATACACGAAAGACTAGCAATACAATACAATTCTGAAGAGAGACTGAAAGATATCTTGAGAGGCCATCTCTTTTCGTAAGACAATTCAACTTGATAGGCGTAAGGTGCTGTGTTATGGGGGATTCCACGATGAATACACACGGTCTCTCAGTCTCTCCTCCTAGGAAGAAACTTCTTCTTGAGAATAATGTCAAACATCTATTAAAAACTTCTTTTATTCCAGGCACTGGACTATGTTTCTCTTCATTACATGCTTACAACCCAATGCTTAAGTTACTAGCATCACAATGCTGAGGAATCAATTCAGAAAAGTCAGCGAAGATGGCTATGGTCATACCTTATGCAACCACTAGGTAATAGACCAGCAACTAGAGACCCTGAGTGCTTCCCCATTGCAGCTCTGTGTCTTTTTTCAGGCACTGGTTTACTTTAAGGCAGAAAGTGGTAAGTACTGAGTGGCTCCTCCAGTAAAATGCTCAAGAGTCCTTGAGAAACAAAGGGAGATTTCTTTATTTTTTAAGTGGCATTTGGATTGAAATTGTAATAACTATAAGTAAGGCGATGTCAAAGTAATCCCATGTCAAAACAGCTGGGTCAAAATGGCTGTCATAATATGTCATGTGTCTGCCATCATGGGTCAAGGAAGAAAATGAGATCCACTAGATGGGGACAGATCGTCTCTGGGGGAACTGGGTTCAGTGTCTAATGACAGGAAGTTTGGGGACATGATGCAAAATCCTAGATGTAGTGATTGGCCCTCCAGGTCTGAGTCCGGCAGGCAAATCGTTCTAAACCACACTTAGAACCACTTGTTGGAGGAGCTCCTGCTCCTTGACGTCTTCTGGATAGTTAAGACGGTACCTCTTTGCCTTTGTAAATGTTTTTGCCTCTGCTTAGAACGCCTCTCCTCTTTAGTTTCCTGTATTAATCCCACCCACCCAAGACAAACCATGCTTGCTCCATGAGGTTTTTCCCCATGTAGCCCTCCTCTGTCGAGGTCTTTCTCATCTAAATTTCCATACTCTTTACATTTTTTTAACAAATGATGTTATGTTTTCAGAAAAGTTGCGAAAACATTACAGAGAATTCTTGTATGCCCCTCACTCAGCTTCCCTGGAGATTAACTCTTCAATAACAATGGCATTTTTGTCCCAACTAAGAAATTTACAAAGGTACAACACTATTAACTAAATTATAGACTTAATTTGGATTTCATCGGTTTTTCCACTAATGTCCTTTTCTGTTCCAGGATCCAATCCAGGATACCACGTTGTATTTAGTAACCACACTTTTGAAATCTTATATTATTATTTGTGACTTATTTATCACGCTTTACCTTGCATTTGAACAATGTGTAGACATTTATCCATCTCCTAGGCTGGAATCACCTTGAAGGCAGTGTTCACGACGTCTCATTCATTTTGTTACCCTGAAGTGACTTGCACTGATTATATGCTTAGTAAATATTTATTAAGTTAATATATATAAAATAAATTACTGAGGAAACTTATCATATCTTCACATTCTCTTGAATTTTCTTCACCCTCATTGGCCCTTCATTTGCTAGCTGCTCCTCAACTCACCAGCTTCTAAATGTTGTACACCCAGGCCTCAGGCTCTGGGCCACTTCTCTTTTCTTTCTGTGCTGTAGGTGACAGGTAAGTGATCTTATCCAGTCTTGAGGCATTAAATATTTCCCAGATATTTTAAAGTTATTCTAAAATTGTACCTCTAGCCCATATCTCTCTCCAAATGTCTAGATTTACATGGCAGCTCCCTTCATGACCTCTAAATTTATATGTCTAATTGTTGTCTGGAAATTAACACCTCAAAAATGCAGCTGCTAATCTCCCCTGCCTCAAGCCTGCTGCTCCGGCATTTATCTCCATCTCAGTCAATACAGCTCTGTTTACTCAAGTCAAACACTTGGGAGGCTCCTTCTCCCTTTCTCTTACACCCACATCAAGCCTCTCAGAAAACACTGGTTCAGAAAGGTTTAATTTTTTGAATCATGTGCCCAAAGGTCACAAAGTGGTGGGAGAGTCAGATTCAAATCCAAGATATTTTCCCATTATCCCATAGCTGCCTTGGGCATTAGAGACCACAGCAAGAAATTAAGTTGGCCTACCTGGGTCCAGCTAGATGAACAAAGCTAGGAGGATATAAAGACCAGAAAGTGGAGCAAGATGGAAGCCCCAAATCTGGGGAAATATCTAAGATCTGAGTGACTTAACTGGCAGGTCATAAAAAACGGAGACTAGATACAAGTCTCCAATAACCAGAGGCCTCATGAACAGAGATCTCAATCAAGGATCTTTTCTCCACAGTCTCTTATTCAATCATTTATTCAACAACTAGGTGCCAGACACTGTCATAGGCACAGGAAACATAGCAATGGACAAGAGAAATGAGGTCGGGCTTTTGTGTTTTTTACATTTTAGCAACAGAAGATAGATAATAAGCAAGTCAATAAATAAAGAAAAGTGCTATGAAGAAAATAAAGCAAGGTGAGGTAATAGTAATTAAGAAGGTCAGGGAAGGTCACTGTGAAGAAACATTTGAGCTGAGCCATGAAGATTGAAGTGAGAGCGTTTCAGATAGAGGGAAAGCAAGTGCAAAAATAAAATAAAATAACAGCATAAAATGACTTAGAGTGTTATAGGAAAACAAATAAGACCAGCATGGCTAGAGAAGAGCAGAGGAGCAGGGTATGAGATGAAATCAGGGAGATAGGAGGGCCAGGTTGTAGAAGGCTTCGTATGGCTTGGAAAGGCATTTGTGACTTATTCTAGGGACAACGGGAACCATGATCTAATGGAAAATATGTAAGGATTGTATCTTAGTTTAGTGACATTTGCAACTTTTGCTGAACATCGGGTACAGTAGGGAATAGAGCGATTGAGCTAAATCTTACATCTAACTAGCATATCTGACCAAAATAAGTCATAAAAGATAATTGATAGTCCTATCTTCCCTGCTCCAAGAGAGCATTTAGTCTCACCAGAATTGTATTTTAACCCTTGTAGCAGAACAAAGGACCAGAACCTAAGAACGCCATTCTTTAGTGATGGTATTCACCATCGGTAATGAAATTGCTCTTTCAGGCTAATATTAACTGTGTAATTCTTGGCGACTAAATACTCAATACATACTTCTTAAATGGATGTGGGAAAGTAGGTAGCTAGCCTCAGAAGAAGAAGGAATCACACTTTCTTTCTTCTACTAAGACTGTTAGAACATTCCATGGAAGTCAGGACAATGTGACGTAGAAGTCTATTTTGAACCTCTATGTCCACTCTGAACATGGCAGCATGCTTAAATTGCTCCTCCCTCTCTCTCTCTCTCTCTCTCTGTCTCTCTCTCTCTGCCTCCTCCTCCAGTCTCCCTCCCCATTAATCCCCTAATGAAAGCTAACTCTACAAAGCTGAAAACTCCCGTGCTTGTCACAAATTTGAATTCTGGGGGAAAGAAACCTGGAAGGTAAGTCTGAGAAGCAGAATTGTTTTGCTGCCGCTTTAAAAATGCTGCTTCAAATCACTCAAATTTCAATATCCCAGTTTTCTCTTCAGTTTGTAATTACTATTAGTATTCTATCAACAACAAAATTTTAGCCAATTATGCCACTGAGGGCTGTGTTTAAAAAAAAAAAACAATTACAGATGGCCATCTACTTTGCAAATCTCTCCTATAAAAATAAAATAATTCGTTAAGTTGGTTTCCTGGTCAGACAAAAAATCAAAGCAAAGGAGTTTGGGGTTTGTTTCTTATTTAGTATTGGTCAGTTGCACACAAGAAAACTGGCAGGAGATACTGCAGTACTTTCCATTTTGTGAGATTGCCAAATAGAGCCAATTTATTTCCAGAACAACCTTGAAAACGTTCTTCTGATTTTCAGCAGATATGTTTTTGGCCTTTAATTGGGGTCTTTCACTTAAATATCTTTCCTATTTCTTGTTTCTTTTTAGAGATTATAGTCTTTCTGATAGAGTGATATAAATCTCAGTTTCTACTATAGATCAGCACATGGCAAGTCACTCAATTCTATAAAGGATCTGACTCAGCAAGAAGAATAAAAACATGACACACTTGTCATCTGGAATGCCCATTTAAACATTACCGTCCACATCTCTACAGGTCTTCTTCTAGAAGCTCATTGTTCCTTTCAATCCAAAATTGCTCTTCAAAAGATTCAAAAGGAGGAAGTGAACAAAACTGCATGAGAGAGAAGTATGTAGTAGGGCTTGGAACGTCCGGGTCATGTAGGACCATCTTACACAATATCTTGTTGAAAGTTGTGTGTGTGTGCACACATGTGCGATGAACATGCAAATACTTCAATTTCATGCGTTTATCAATTCACAGTCATGAAGTGGAGTGGGCCTCAATAAGAACACTATTCATTGTTTACCCAAAGATAGCCTAACAGAACTATCCTTAAGGTAATATAATTTTCTATGGGTATTGTTTTAACAAATCTGCTATTGACTGATTGGATGTTTAGAACTTAACAGTAATCTTCTTCAACTAAACATATTTAAGTATTACTTATGTACCAATCTACACATTGAATTTAACAATTTCAATGATCATAGGTAATTTAATCAATGCTCCTTGAGTGATGAGCCTCATAGCCTATGTGTTGTGATATTTACGTGATAGGAGGTGCTTCCAACCACTTATTCTATGTCATGTGAAAGTCCCAGTAATAGTATAAGCAACTCTTAAATGAATAGCCAAAGCATTATTTATTTTTAAAAAGCCAAACTGAAATTTGTGGAGGAAAAATAAGTCAGCATTTAATGGATGGAACAGAGAGTGGAAACATCTGACAGAACAGCAGGAAACTTTGTACTGTTTTGAATGCCTCACCACTACTCATACCATCCGTCAGGCATTTCTCATGAAATAAACAATTTTCAGAAGTGTTTTGTCCAGAGAAGAGACATTTTACATTTTATTGATTTATTCATTTGACGTGGACTTCAAGTAATGGTGTTTGAGACAATCTCTTGAGAAGGAGATACTTTCATACAAATATCTAGTAGTTCTTTTATTTGAAAGTATTTATTGAGGATGTGAGATGTGGATACATATTCTAATAGATAGATCACATGGAAAATGTGTGTGTGGGGTGGCCTGAAAAGAAAGGAAGAGCTGCCAAGAGCAAACGATGAATTTCCTGCCGTTTTTATTTCCCCAAATCTGAGTCGCTGAGAAAGGTCTGGCTGATAGAAGGAACTGGGGGAAGGGAGAGGAAAGACGGGTCTTCTCCAGGGGGCTCTCCTTCCTAAAACACTTGAACTGTTGCCACAATCTGGCCATATTTTTATGCCAGTGGAAACACAACATTCTCCTCATTATTTACAATTTTCATACTATGTCTCAGTTGATACTACACATCTCTTCCCGCCATTCTATATGTGAAAATTAAATTTTCTTACATCGTTATCATTTCCTGAGTAGTTTAGGGGCATTTCTCATAAAAGTCCAATGACACTCTTGACTTGGGGCATTGGTGGCTTGTTATAATGTTCTTAACATCACATTTCTAGGATTTCCTCTATTTAATAATTTTCACTTTAGTTTTTCTCCTTTTGTTTCGTCTATCCTACAAATGCCAATTTTTTCATATCAAGGAGACAAGTGTTATGATGTTAGGTTCTGACTATAGTTTCAGCTTCAATGTAGGTATACGTTTTTGGACAAGTTACTTAACCTCCTGTTTCTTCAGTCATAAAAGGGCAATGGTGATGCATGCTCCTCAGGGCTCTGGTGAAGGTTGATGAGATAATGTAGTTAGAGCATCTGGTTCATATTAGGAAATAAATGTTTATTCCCTCCCTACACTTATTTCCTCTGTTTCTTTAATCATTATTCCCATTACTGTCTCCGTCTTTCCTGTGATGTCTTTTATCCATCAGTTTCTCCTCCCCTGCATTCAGGGCACCACCTTTGTCCTTCTCATGAATGGCTGACAAGACAGAGGTGCTGTGTGCTGAAGCGTGGACTTTCCCCATCTATTATGCTATGTTCAAAACAATCTTAAGGGTCCACAATTCATACTTCTCAGAGCAAGAAAAAGCAGCAAGATTTCTAAAAATACCAGAGCAATTCTGGCCTTTACTCATGCTTTTCAAATTTAATTTATCTTTCATCTACATACTTCTGAGTATCTTCTGAGGTCCAGCTGTATTTTATTTCTTTCCTCTTTCATACCCCCACCCCCATATCTCTCTTTGTAATTTCATTATTCCTTTGCCTTCCATTAACATTTTTTTCCTCCATCTGACTACCCTCTAGTTGGGTATCCATTTGGGATTAACAGTAATTTCTTTTAGTTAAATCCTGTGGCCTCACATCTCTAAATTTAGTTACCCCGTACTGGCCTTAACACTCATTACTGGCCTAAATGTTTCACCTGTTCTGTGGTAGCATCGATTTCCTCACATTTCTCACCCAGCTCCTCATTCTCATATGCGGCATGGCTTCAAATTATGGTGCTGCTTTATCTAAAATATCTTTTGTAACCACTTATTCTTCTCCCGTTTTCCAGGCATTAAAAAAAGCCAAAACTCCACCTATTTTCCATTTTATTTGCTATGATGTTTATTAATCAGGGCTCTCCAGAGAAACAGAACCAATAGGATATCTATCTATCATCTGTCTGTCTGTCTGTCTATCAGATTTTTAATATAGGAATTGAAGAGATTCCTTGAATTATATGAAAGAGGAATTATATAATTCCTCCAATTATAGGAATTATATAATAATTTTATTATAGGAAGAGGATATTTATTATAGGAATTATACTGAAATCAAGTTTTAAAGCTTCCTACTCAGTAGAGCCCTGAAATCTGCTTATTCTTTATTTTTCTCTGTAAGTATTTCTCTGCAAGTTTTCCACACAGGCTTTAGGTATATCAAAAGGAATCCTATATTGGATATATTACTTTGGATTCTCCTTGGCCAAGGTTTAGCCAGTGATAAAAGGCAGAGGAACATGTGCAGAGTTACTAAAAACTATCATGGAGAAAATAAATGATTTGTTTGTGGCTCTATGTGCTAATTTATATCAAGACACCCAATGTACCTACCTACATATGAGTTCACTAGCTTTTTTCAGAATCAGAGAACTGTTTGGGGCTTATTCAAACCCATTAAGGTGGTTAGCTATTACTTCATATAAGCAAGATAAATAAGTCCCTGGACAACTAATAATAGCTTTCCAGCTCTGCTTTTTAACAGCACCAAAGCCAAGTAGTCAAAGAAAACATTTCTCACCAACCTCTTTCACAAGCACCACCTAATGGCCTCCATGCTCTGTGTTGTGTTGAATATAAGGGTGGTATGACTTAGTACTCACATTCCTAGTAGATGCTAATACTTATGCTGACATTTCAGTTGGTTTGGCATGATCCCCACAGTTTCCGCAGTAGGGCGAGGATCATTGGCCCATTTTCAACGATCATGCCCAAGGACTGAGAGATTCTTTTCTCTCACTTTCCTTATAGATTCTCTCACTTCATAGTCTCTCTGATACCCTTTCTTTTCAATATTCACAGAGTCACCAAATTGCTGCCTTTTTCATGTGTATTTGGACTATGGAAACCAGGTTGGTCTCCTTGCTGCTAGTCCTGCATGACTTTAGTCTATCTCACTTGTCACAGCAAGGTGAGATTTCCTACAGCAGAGCTTAGAGTCCTTCCACCTAATGCTCCAAGACTTTAATGCCCTTCCATTCAGGATGCCACGAGTGGGTACAGTCAGAGTCCCGCACTTGTCCACCATTATGCCCACAGTTCCAAACAAAAGTTATACTTTACCCTTATTGTGTCTTTCTCCTCTCCTTTTTCAGGAGGATCCTTCCCCTTGAAATACTCTGCTGCTTTCCTCTTACCCTGCTTCCCAATCTCAGTTTATTGAAACCCTATCTATCCTTAAAAAAAAAAAAATTCAGACACAATTCCACCTCCTCCATGAAGCCTTCCTAGAATTCCTTTAAAAGTGGTTTCTTATTGCTTTGAGTTATAATTATTTGTTACCTGTGTTACAAATACAAGGTTTTTTAAGGTCCTGGATCTACCAGGGAAGCTAACACTTTCTCTTGCACTTAAAATTATTTTCTCATTGCTTCAAGTGACTCCATCAATTATACCCTTCTCATTTTATTATTTACAACTCTTGTTTCATTCTTTCCTAATATGTTAATCAAGACATATTGGCACATCCATTGGAAAAAAATGCTTCAAGTAGAGCAGTGTGTTGGGTTCACGTTGGCCAGTTAAGAGCTGGGAGTCAGAAAGAAGAGAATGATGGTAGGTGAGCAACATATGCTAACTGAAGAAATATATTAAAATAATACATTTCTGTTTCATTTCCTTTTAATCCATTCTCCACACTGCAGCCGCTGTGTTAGTTCATCTGCTGCTGTTGCTCTGCTACATAAGCCTTTAAAGTCTTGCCATTGCTCTTAGGACGTATAAACGCTTAAAAGTTCTTGTGATGATCTGGTTGCAGTTCACCTTTGTGGCCTGCCTTTTCCTCACTCCACTCCACTTGTCTCTACACATCGAACTTGTTACCTCTCTGGAGAATCTTTACTCTCTCTGGGTCTTTCTACATGCTGTTGCCTCTGTAGGACATAATCTTCTTGTCCTTCTGTCACTCTCATTCTCCAGCAAATCCCAACTCATTCTTTGGATCTCAGCTTAGACATAATTTCTTCTGACTGCCCAGGACTAGGATAGGCGCCCTCCCAAGATTCTCATATAGCTACCGTGCTTCCCCACCATGGGCCTGTGTGGTTATTGCTCATTTATCAGCAGAAGTGCCTCACCAGATTAACTCTGAGAGCGCAGGGCTGTGCCCGGCTTGTATACCAGTTGTATCCCAGCATATCTTAGGTCAGCAAGATTTAATTTTACACAAATGAATTGATATGTACATTTTTCTATCGATATTTATCATATATGAACATGTGTGTGAACATATATAATATCTCTCTGTATAATATCTATATTATAGATATAATATAGAATAATAGAGGTATATTATTATATTATAATGTAGTATAATATATTATAATAATATATTATACTCTATCTATCTATAGATTTGTATCTATATCTGTCTATATATCTATATCTATATATCATAAGATGACAGGTCTGATGAGTGACAGGTTGGATGCTCCTGATCTTCAACCTCAAAATGTGTCACAGACTAAATACTTCAGAAGGTCACCTAACTTATATCCTGTCTTATGATTTCTATCCTTGATAAACCTTCGCTTCTCATCTGCATAAAATATCTTCCTGACTCCTTTCTGACTTCCTCCTTCAGAATTATTTTTAATCCTTCTCTCCTCCAGATATAGTTCCTCACTTTTTGACAGAATCAGTGCATTATTCTTTGGGCACAAGGCATCCATTTTGCACATCATCCTAAGCAAATCTTGCCTTCAAATTTGGTTTATGATTTAAAGTAAACTAGACTATGGAATTAATGTTTTTACATTATTCACTCTGCATTTTCTCCTTGTTGTTATTATTATTTTACTTCTGCAAACTCTCGTAGCCTGAAGCTCATTAGGAGGTCTAGGACATCATTTACTTCCTCATAATTAGGAAAAGTGTGGAAACAAAACCATGGTTACTATGGCTCATCCTACGCTGATGTTCTCAGTGAGTCTGTGAAGGAAGGAAGAAACCATGCAACATGTATTCAATGTTAAGTAGGATCATGCAAATCCAGGGGCCCAGCCCACATATTAAAGAGACGCTGTGGCCAAAACAGAGTTCCACATTCTTCATCCTACTCCCTGTCCACATTATTACTTCGTCCACCACCTACCAACTTCCCCAACCAAGCCCCTCAGTGTGCTCTCTGGCTTCTTGCCGTTCACTTTATCTACACCCTCATGAGATATCTCTTGCCTTCCGGTTTGACAAACTAGAAAGGACAGCAAGATTCTTCACTTTCTCTTACTGGACAGGACCCTTCCTCATAAGAGTTATTCTAGGCTCTGTTGCCTCCCTGGTTCTGGCTCCAGACGGACCAATGATGGCTGTTATCTTGAATGCTTATAATCCCTGTGGAAATGGGAACAGTAAGCTACTTGGATTTCTGTCAATGTCACTATTCTACAATGGAAAGCATGCAATTGCTGAACCCACCCTGCCTCACAGGACAGATGTTCTCCTCTAGGGTTCTTGCTGCAATTGAAAAACTTTATGATCTTTTAGACTCTGGCATGTCCTCTTTTTGTAATAACTATTTTGTAAAGCTACCTTTATGTTTCGAAAATAAAAGTCATGAATAATATAATCTACCTACACATAGTTTCAAAAATCAATATAAGGTACAAACTAATATAAAAGAGAAGTAAGAAGAAAATAATTTATAATAGATTAGATGGATTTCATTATGTAAATGCTTAGGAATGAGCATTCTAGAAGACATAATAGTGTAGTCAGATGGTTGTACCTGTGCACCAAAGCAAGTTGTGACAACTACAAAGACGGATGGTTAGAGGTGTGTCTACTTTGGAGATTCAAATAGCATGCAAAGCGGTGCTACTGTCAGAATGTGATTTTCAAAAACACTGGTAACGTCCAAACAAAATAAAATATGATCTTCCCCCTGGGAAGTGTAGTGTTGCTATATAAAATGGAATTAGCTTCTAGACTCAGATAATATAAACAGGTTTTTAACTTACAGGAAGAGCTTGTGGGACATTGACATGCTATGTGGGATGCAAGATAATTTTTTATTGTCTGGACTGTCTCATGTATTGCAGGACAGCCGGCATTCCTGAACCCTACCTACAGATCTAGTCAAAGCCAGTAGCTTCTTCATCACGGTGACAACCAAAAATTGTTCCTCCCCCCATTTATAAAATGCTACCAAGAGGATGGTAGAGTGCCCATTGAGATCCACTGCTCTGCATTACCCACCTGCCAGGGAATGTGGACAGAGAAAAAGAAGACGTGGCAGAAATGGGAGGGGTGTGAATTGACATTTATTACATCCCTACTATGTTGCAATGTTTGTGAAGGAACTTTACATGTTTTTTAACTTCGTCTTTAAAATCGACCATTGAGGTAGGCAGCCTAGAGAGGTTAAGTAACTTATGCAAGTTCACACAACTAGGAAGTAATGAGCTGAGTAGAGCTTGAATCAGCAGCTAGTAGCATTCTTGGATCTTCGGCTGTACAGAAAACTAAGAAATGGTCAATATCACACACACAGCAGGAAAGACCCCTTCATGGACATTTCAAGGGGGTTCCCAGCTGAGCCATACCAGATGCATGAAAGCCCAGGCCAGGCAAGTAATGTCAATCAAACCACTCAGAAGCTCCAGCTCAGTGAGGTCCTGCCCACTGCTGTGCGGCAGAGTCTAAATCGTGGCCCAAGACCCAGCCCTGGAACAATGCCTCTCTCTGTGGGATTTTTCTTAAAAAAAAAAAAAAAAAATCATTGTCTTCCCCTTTGTAATAGAAGTAATAGATGCTCATTAATAAAACATTCCTACAATGTAGAGATCTATAAAACGAGAAGTGAAAATTCTGTAATCCCTTGTTGCTAACCAATTCGTTTACATCCTTTGGAATTTTTCTCCTGAGCATATAAAAATAGCAATTTTAAATGAGATCACACTCTACATATTGTTTTTAACTTACTATTTTTATTTAACAATATATTGTGACTTTCTCTCTTTGTCCATATACAAAAAATTATTCCTTGCCCTTATTTTCAATGGTTGCGTAATATAGAATTGCTTGCCTACTCCTGCACAAGGTCCATAAGGAAACTTCACCTAGGGAAAACAGATCACAAAAAGTAATTTTTTTTTTTTTTTTTACATTTCTGCCATCACAAACAATCCTACTGTGGGCATGACTGAGCATATATCTTTGTGTAAAGGTACAAGTGCTTCTGCAGAATAAATTTCTGGAATTGTTATTGTCAAATTGCCCTCTAAAAGGCTCTATCAATATACAATTATACCAACAGTACTTGAAAATCTCAATTCTCTACACCCCAGCAAACTCTAGTTAACAATTCTTTTTTTTTTTTCTTCTATTAGTTTTGGAAAAATAACGCGTGCTCGTTATTTTAAAAACACAGTATATGAAAAAGTACTATTAATCTCTTGAAATCACACCCTTCAAGATTTCCATTGAAATATTTTCTCTGCATATCTGTAGTGTGTTGATTGGGGCATCTACAAAAGATATGTCCACTGGGAACCTGTCAATGTGGCTTATTTGAAGAAAGGTATCAGTATCAGTACTCGTACTGTCAGGGATCTCCAGGGAAACAGAACCAATAGGCTATATATAGATATAGATAAGAGGAGATTTATTAGAATTGGCTCATGCAATTATGGAGGCCAAGAAGTCCCACAGTCTGTGATCCGCAAGGTGGAGAACCAGGAAAGATGGTGGTATAATTCAATCTGAGCGTGCAGGCTTGAGAACCAGAATTGCCAATGGTGAAACTCCCAGTCCGAGACCAAAAGCCTGAGAACTTAGGTCTGTTGGTGTAAATCCTGGAGTGAGGAGGCCTGAGAACCAAGAGCTCTGATATTGGAGGGCAGGAGAGATGGATGTCCCAGCTTGAGAAGAGAGGGAACAAATTAACCCTTCCTCTGCCTTTTTGTTCTACTTCAGCCCTCAACGCGTTGGATTGGATTCAACTGGATGATGCCCATCCACAGTGGCGAGGTGGATCTATACTCAGTCTACTGATTCAAATGCTAACCTTTTCCAGAAACACTGCCACAGACATCCAGAAATAATGTTTTACCAGCTATCTGGGCATCCCTTAGCCCAATCAAGTTGACACATAAAATTTAACCATCAAAGGACTTTGTTCTTTTTTGTGGCTAATTGTCCATTGTACGTATACACCACATTCGTTTTATCCATTCATCAATAGGTGGATATTCATACTGTTTCCACTTTTTGGTTTTTATGAATAATGTTGCTGTAAACATACATGTACAAGTTTTTGTATAAACATGTGTTTTCAATTCGTTTGGATATATAACTAAGAGTGAAACTGCTGGCTCATATGGTTATTCTGTGTTTGAGTTTTTGAGGAACTGCCAAACTGTTTCCACAGTGGCTGCACCATTTTACCTTCCCACTAGCAATGTATGAGGATTCCAATTTCTCCACATCCTCACTAACACTTTTTATTTTTTTTTAATTATTATAGTCAGCCTAGTGTGCGTGAAGTGGCATCTCATTGGGGTTTTGATTTGCATTTCCTTAATGATGAATAATTTTGAGCATGTAATCACTTTTAATGCTTCAGAATGTTCCATTGTATGTACGTATCATGATTTATTTCATAGTTTATTTAAACAGGAATCTACTGATCCACATGCAGAATTTTCCACAATCTTCTTGCCATTATAAGCAATTTTGCACTGGATCTATTTACTTTGCTCAGTAAAGAGTGTTCTTTAGCATCAAGTCCTAGGATTAAAATTGTTAGTGAAAAAGTATGCTCATTTTACATTTTGACACATATCGCCAAACAGTCCTCCTGCGTAGTTATGCTTATTTTCTGGTGGTGCCTCTTTCTCCCCATGCTGGTTAACAATGTTGCAGCTAAGCAACTGTGAACCCGAGTGTATAAGAAATGTTATATTTCCTTATTTACTTAAAATAAACTTAAATTAGATTCAGTGGCCTATTCTGTTGACGTGGGAGAGGAGATTAAATTACAGCCCTAACTGGGGATCTCCTCAAAACCCGTCCCCCATGCCAAGCCACGAGGTCATGCAAAGTCCCTGGGGGTTCTTAAAACTATTTCAGTGCATAGTAGAAGCTTTTTAATCTGATGTAGTCCCATTTGTTTATTTTTTCTTTTGTTTCCCTTGCCTGAGTAGACATGGTATTCGAAAAGATACCAGTAAGACTGATGTCAAAGAGTGTACTGCCTATATTTTCTTCTAGGAGTTTTATGGTTTCAGGTCTTACATTCAAGTCTTTAATCTATTTTGAGCTAATTTTTGTGGATGGTGTAAGATAATGGTCTACTTTCAATCTTCTGCAAGGCAAAGGAAACTATTAACAAAATGAAAAGACAACCCACCAACTAGGAGAAAGCATTTGCAAATCATATGTCTGACAATGGGTTAATTTTCAAAATATGTAAAGAACACATACAACTCAACAACAAAAAAATGAATAACCTGAGGCTGGCCCGGTGGCGCAAGTGGTTAAGTGCGTGCCTTCCGCTGCGACGGCCCGGGATTCCCCGGTTCAGATCCTGGGCGCACACCGACGCACTGCTTGGCAAGCCATGTTGTGGTGGCGTCCCATATAAAGTGGAGGAAGATGGGCACAGATGTTAGCCCAGGGCCAGTCTTCCTCAGCAAAAAAAGAGGAGGGTTGGCAGATGTTAGCACAGGGCTGATCTCCTCACACACACACAAAAAAATGAATAACCTGATCAAAAAAATGGGCAGAGGATACAAACAGACATTTTTCCAAAGAAGATATACAGATGGCCAACAGGCACATGAAAAGATGTTCAACATCATTATTAGGGAAATGGAAATCAAAACTACAGTAAGATAACACCTCACACTCATCAGAAGGGCTGTAATTAACAAGACAAGAAATAACAAATGTTGGAGAGCATGTGGAGAAAAGGGAACCCTCATACACTGCTGGTGGGAATGCAAACTGGTGCAGCCCCTATGGAAAACAGTAAGGAGATTTCTCAAGAAATTAAAAATAGAAATACCACATGATCCAGCTATCCCACTACTGGGTATTTGTCCAAAGAACATGAAATCAACGGCTCAAAGAGATCTATGCACCCCTATGTTCATCGCAGTATTATTCACAATAGCCAAGACATGGAAGCAGCCCAAGTGCCCAACAAATGAATGGATAAAGATGTGGTATATACATACAATGGAATACTACTCAGCCATAAAAAAGTCAATATC
Source organism: Diceros bicornis minor (assembly GCF_020826845.1). Classification (NCBI taxonomy): domain Eukaryota; kingdom Metazoa; phylum Chordata; class Mammalia; order Perissodactyla; family Rhinocerotidae; genus Diceros; species Diceros bicornis. The sequence continues at coordinate 2,481,714 of NW_026691429.1, forward strand.
ATGCCATTTGCTACAACATGGATAGACCTTGAGGGTATTATGCTAAGCAAAATAAGTCAGACAGAGAAAGACAAACACCATATGATTTCACTCATATGTGGAAGATAAACAAATACATGGATAAGGAGAACAGATTAGTGGTTACCAGAGGGGAAGGGGTTAGGGGGAGGGAGAAAGGGGTAAAGGGGCACATGTGTATGGCGATGGATAGAAACTAGGCTATTAGTGGTGAACATGACGCAGTCTACACAGAAACCGAAATATAGTAATGTACACCTGAAATGTACACAAGGTTATAAGCCAAGATGACCTCAATAAAACCAAAACAAACGAACAAAAAAACTATTCCAGTGCAGCAGAGAGCTCCCTCTAGCCTTCTGCCCACAAGGCTGCCGCAGAGATGCTTCCTCTCCAAGGCCTCATGGTCCCTTGACGTCTGATGATTCTGCTGTTTATATGCCATGCGTGGCCATCTTTGAAAAGCTGTGAACCTAGAGCTGGTGTCCAGACTCCTCAGGTGCAGCCCTCAGGAGGCCTCAAGTCCTGCTGCCTCCACGACCCTTCAGACCTCAGCCTTCTCCCTCTTCTCTGTACATCACACTGTCTCTCTCTTCTGCTGTCTGTCTCTGTTTCTGTTTGACTCTCCACCTTTGCCCCACCTCTCTGTGAAGCCAGGCATCATCTCATCACTAAGTTCAGTTTGTATACAAATGAAGGGAAAATCCAGGCAGATCTTGCCTGCCAAATCTGGAAAAATCCATGGGATAAGAAAACAGAAAGGCTGGCGTGTGGGTAAGGGAGAGCAAACACACAGTAATTGCTGTAATTATTCTGCTTCATTATGTTTGTTCATCTTTTTCTTCTCTGTTAGACGAATTTTATACAAAATTAATTTTGTTTCTTTGCTTATTTTTCTGTTGAGATGTTTATTGTTTTTCATATTGATTAGAAATTTTTTTAACCTTTGTGAGCCTGCTAGGTATTAGATTATATTTCATTTTGCTTTAATTTCTGCGTACCTTATTTAGTGATATTACTCAACTTTTCCCATGTTTGTTATTCACTTACAAGTCTGTTCTGTGAATTGTCTTTTCATTTTCTTTGCCCGTTTCCCAAGTCCATTTCCCAATGAGTTTGACTTTTTCTTATTGATGTGTGGGCACTCTTAATAACAAAGATACTCAACCCTTCAAATGTGTCACAAGTATTTTCTTGGAGGCTGTCACTGCTGGCCAAGTTTCCTATGGTCTTCAAGTTTCTAGTGTTTTGTAATCAACTGTCAATATTTTCCTTTTTACTTTTTGGACTTTTTACTGAGGGTCATAATAGGCCTTTTTTACACCAAGAAATAGTCTCCTATATTTTGTTTTAGTGCTACCATATTTTATTCTTTATATTCTTTATTTGCATATTTAAACCAACTGTCTTTAAATATGTGTGTATTGTGTGAGGAAAGAGTATATATATTTTTTTCCTATTTTGGCTATCAAATTTTCCCAATACTATTTATTGATTAATCCATTTGTTATTCACTGATTTGAATTGCTGTCTTCCCCCTCATTACATTCTCTAATTAGTATTGCTGATGTATACAATAATTCTATGTATTTCCCTTATTTGTAGCTGTCTTATTGAACTCTAATGTTAAACTATCAGTTATTTCTCTTAGTTTTCTATATATGAGAATAACAGCACCATCAAAGAGAGAATGTTTTAGCCCTCATATAAATTCCAGTGAAATTGTACAGTTTTTGTCACATGGGTTTTAAGTATTTCCTGTTAAATTTAGTTCTTGTTACTGTTGGGAAGAGAGTAGATATGTGGGTGTGGGTCTATTTGTCTTATTGCATAAGTGGGGCATCTTGAATAATACTAAATAATAAAGACACATGTTTCCAGTGTTTCTTTTGAGCCCCTTCTCCCCTTTTAATAAATCTTTGGCTTCTTAGTGAATGCACATTTAAAATATTTAAGGGACTTGTCAAGTTGCCCTCCTAAAACTTTTTCCAATTTATACCCCCACAAGTGTATCTAAGAGTGTCTATTTCCTACACCCATGTTGGAAAAGGGTCATAATGTGTCATAATTCATTTGGGCATGAACGTGGTCTTTGAAAGAGTAAATCAGATCACCCTAGCAAGAGTCTGGCATATTTCTCTTCTGGTCTCACTTTCCCAGTGCACCAGCTATGGGCTCAAATTCTTTGCTATGCTGCTGGTACTTTCTCCGCTCAGCTCACAGCCTCCTAGCTCACCTCAATCTTGGCTCTAATCTAGTCATTCCTCCCCCTTGTCTGATTTCCTAACTCTCTCCTGGCTGTAGGAGATGGAGCGGGCCTGGGCAGTCAGATACTGGCCAAATGGAGCAAAATATGTCAAAGTTTGGGTTCCCCAGGGACCAGAGCTGAAACTAAGGCAAAGTCCGTAGGTTGAAATGCAGAAGGTACCTAACAGGAAGACCATATGCAAACACTGGACCCGAGCTTTAAAACTCAAACACAGCCAGCTCACTTCTGAGATTATCAGCCCCTCTCTGACTTGGACCTTGTAACAAATCTTTACGCATCATAGCTGATTTATAAGCTTAAATTTAAGAGTGTTAACTGAAGACACTACCGTAACTGTTCATATATTACTCAGGATTATATTTGATTGTGAGTAATAGAACTGCTTTCTCTGAAACAGTAGCTTAAATATGGTGAAAATTCATTTCTTTCACGAGTAAAAGTGCAGAGGTGAGCAATCTAGGGCTGGCATAGCAATTGCTCTACAAAGTCCTCAGGGACCCAGGCTCCTTGCAGCTTCCCACTTGACAGTGCCAAGAGAAACCTTTTCCTCAAGAACCAAGATGGAACTTCAGTCCTCACATCCATGTTCCGAGGAGTAGGTTGGAAGAAGGAAGGAAAGAGGGGCAAAGAGCTGGTGACAGCTGCCTCTGATGAAAGGTTCTTGGATGCCGGCACAGGACACTTTCACTTAGAGTCCATTGGTTAGAACTCAGTCGCATGGCCACACCGATTTGTAAGGGAGACTGAAACTGTAGCCTTTGTTCTGGGTGCCATGTGCCTGGCTAGAAGTTCTATTATTGTGGAAGAAAGGAGAATGGATACTGAGGGAGTCATTAGCAATTGTTGCCACCAGGGTCTACTAAATTAGGTAACGAGTTAGGCCTCACAGTTTAACAGACCAAGACAGACATATGAATGAACAAATGAAATAAATTACCATATTATGGCTGTACTTGGGTGTAGTATGCAAGAGGAGGCTGGGGTACAAAGGAAGAGTTGATCAATTCTACTAGGAAAGGAGAGGAGGGGGATGTTTCATAAAAGTGCACGTTTCAACTAAGTCTTGAAAGTTGAGTAGATTTTTGCCAAGTGCCCTATAAGACAGGATATTTGAGGATGTAGGATCAGCTTAGGTGTAGAGGAATAAAATATGAGGATGTCTTCAAAATTATGGAAGCATTTCCATTTAGATGGTAGGTACAAGGGAAGTGGGTAGTACAGCAAGAAATGAGTCTGGAGAAGTAGTCGGAGACCAGCAAATGGACAGCCGTGTGCACCCTACTTAGGAGTTTGGACTTTGATCTCTAAGCAAGAGGGACCAGATCTGAATTATAGAATTACAAGATGAGATCTGATTATTATTTTGAAGAATATTTTAAAGGGGTATTACTAGATGAAAGCCACAAGGAGGACAAAGCGTTGAGGAAGTCTCTTAGATTCTTAGCATGGATGCCTAGATGAATAGGGTATCAGTCAGGGTTCTCTAGAGAAACCGAACCAGTAGGATTGTGGGTACCACCAAGTCTGAAGTGTGGAGGGCAGGCTAACAGGTAAGAAACTCCTGGGCAGAGGCTGATGCTGCTATCTTGAGGCTGAATTCTCTTCTTTAGGGAAGGCTCAGCTTTGCTCTGAAGGCTTTGCAACTGATTGAATGAGGCCCACTCAGATTATCAAAGATAATCTCCTTTACTTAACGTCAACTGATGGTAGACGTTAACCACATCTACAAAGTATCTTCTGAGCAAAACCTAGATCAGTGTTTATTTGAATAACTGGATAATATAGCCTAAGCAAGTTGACATATAAAATTGACCATCACGGATGGTGACACTATTAACTGTCTAGGGACTACAAGAGAGGCAAATTTGGTGGCTAATGAGAAAAAATAATGTGTCTTGTTTTGCATATGTTGAGAGTGAGGAACCTACAATACATCTAAGGGGAAGTGAGACATTGTACAGTGTTTAAGAATGTGTTCTGGGTTAGAACTTTAGAGTGAGGTAGTTCAAACCACAAGTAAGGATGAGAATACACAGGGTGAGTATGTGAGGAGTCACTGCAAATGCTCACTCATGTAAATGAGTTAAGGAGGTGGGCCAGGGATTTAAGGCAATAGGCAGTGGTGAGGACTATAGCAACAGGAGAGCAAACATCCAATCTCTACAGAGCAACCTCTATTTAGTTCCAACTGATTATTGCTGTGCATAAATGTTGGTCTAGTCGTCAGATCTTTCCATTTTTCAAAAGAAATTGGAAAATCCAAATAGATAACTGAAAGTTTGGGTTTTAAATACTGTTTCTTAAATTTGCCCGAAATACTGTCGAGCCCAAATAGTAGACCTCTGTAGACTGTATCCAGTCTGTAGGCTTCCACTTTGAGATCTTTGAAGAAGAGTGAGAATAGAAGACAGAATGGAACTCTGGGAACCCCAACATTTAAGGGTCAGTAAGACAATGTGTCCACTGTGTAATATCAGGACTAAAAGGAGGCCTTAAAATATGACCATTAGAAGTTAATTGGTCTATAAATTGTTTTAGTAGTATGGTGGAGGCAAAAGAAGGACGATCCATGTCGCAGAAAGTTTGAGACTATTCTTTCAAGACCAGCCTGATAAATCATTTTTTTCCCCACATAATCAGTTTACTGACTTCCTCCTTATATTTAGCTCTTGAGAACACAATGTTCCTTTCTCGCTCCCTTCATGGCTCTGTGCTCAGATTGGGGGACTATGTGGTTCTATGTTCCTAGAACACTTCGATCTTCCTAGTTTCTGGGGTGTAAGGGGTGCAAACAAAAAACTGTCAAATAAACAATAGATGCAATTTATTTCTACCAATAAATGATATGTAAGTTTATACAAAGCAATTAACAAAAATAATACATTGCAACAATTTATGAACACTGCCTTAAAAAGAATCACCACAATTTCATATATTCAGCAAAAATAATAAAATTTACATAAAGTACTCATTTTTTCCCAAAACTCTCTGAGACCTCCAGAGAGTAAGTTAATCAAAAGGCCAAGGAACTTGAAGCTTGTAGCGTCTACACTCGTCAGCTGACAATTCAGGATTTAACCAGGCCCCAATCACACCTGTAATTTTTCTATGTTCTAAGACCAGAAAGAGAAAGAGATGCCCGATGCAATTGAAATTGTGTTTGTCCACGAATGAGGAAGAAGTGCTGCTTCGTGTGTGTGTGTGTGTGTGTGTGTGTGTGTGTGCCTGCGCACGCACACGTGAATGAAAAACTTTATTTCCTCATGGGTTTATGCCAATCAGCAGGCCCCTGCAAGCTGCTTTCACGCTCCATGAATGAAAAAGCTGCATTCTTGGTGTCAAGCTCGAGGGAGCAGCCAGAAGAGACTGCTAATCCCTGAGCAGTTACTCTTCTCAGGAAATAAATGCAGTCTCTAGAGATAGGCCCTAACCAAAGGGGGAGGAAGCTTCACACATGAGTTGAAAGTTAAAGGAATGGGGAGAAGTCTGTTGCCCCCAGATCTCCCCACCCTGTAACCTCAATCCCCTTTAAATTCCATGAGGTTTCACTAATTGTAGATGAATATGGGGTAACATGCTTAAGATGCAAAATCCCAGACAGGTAAAAGCATTTACTCACTCTTTAGGCTTGATGAGTTGGTTTTTCTGTTGACACCTCTCTCAGATCAGCAGGTTTGAGAGAATGTGAGTTTGATGGAAAAGGAAGCTGGGAAAACAAAAAAAAGGTAGTGATCCTTTTGGAACTGGGAAGCCTTCAGAGGAGGCAAGGAGGAGCAGTCAGCTGAGCTGCCAGCCTGAAGACACCAGACTTCTAGGGAGCAGGGAGGGGGCGTCTGGGTAAGGATAAGGAGAGGGTTAGGAGAAAGAGGATAAGAACCAAGAAATTGAGGTGAAATGGTGGATAACAAGACAAATTTCATTTATGTCCTATTGCCACTTGATTCTGCTTGTGGTTAGCTGGTGAAATGTTTTTCCCAGTGGCAATTGAGCTGGCAGCTGCCAGGACTGGGGTAGGGGATGCTGAGGGTAGGGGAAGGGAGGATCACACACAGAGATGCTGGGCTGAAGTGAAAAAGAGGAAGAATCTGATTAAAATATCTCAAATTAATTAAAAAACCATGGTAGTTGAGAGATGAATCATCAGACTACTGCCATAGAAATCATTTCTCACATCTTCGTCTACTGGAGAGGCATTTTTCTCAACTCTGATTTCTCCTTTTGGCTAAACTTAAACAGAAACTCTTTTTATGTCTATATACATATATATAATTATAATAGCTAATACAATTTAATTGTACAACTCCTGCTACTTGTTAGTAACTTGACTTTAATTTGTCACAGGTTATTTTGTGTGTGTGACTGTAGTTGTGTTAGTTCTTGGATTTTAAATATATTTGCCATAATTTTTATGTCAGGGGAGGAGTCAAAAAACTGATGCTCAATGATCTTCAATATCTTATATTCACATAGAGATTTACAGTGGTTTTTCTTTTTTGGACGTAACAGTAAAGTTTAAAAGAACATTTAACTTTTCAATCTTCACATATCCCCTGACGACAGCATTAGTATTTCTATTTTGCAGCTAAAGAAACTGAGGTTCAGAGAGGTTAAGTGATTAGGTTGCTTAACCCCAAGTACAGTGCTAACCTCTGAGCCAAAATTCTGGTCACCAGTCTCAGCACATCCTTCTGTTATGCTTCAGGATCATTCTGAACACTGCATAGACGGGAGAACAACTTTCTTCTCTACACCGATTGTGACTCTCTTTGAGCTATTTATTCACATGAGTTGTTGTTCAGAGGGCATAAGGAGGAGGCAGGCACCTCGTAGATAACCTTATTAAGGTGAACACCATATGAAATGCCACAGAGTTTGATTAAAATCATAACTATTGACTTTTAAAAGAGTAGAGTAGAACATGGGATTCCTAACAACTTGGCTGTCCATACGGGAGTTTTATGGTTCTTACGGCTGAGACCTAGCAAATTTTGTCTTCACATTTGTTGTAAAAGAGGAAATCCTTATCACTATCTTATAGTTCTGTTTTGTTCCGAAGATGAAATAAAATCAAATGAAGTAAAGAGTGTGGCTAAATATGATAGATAAAAATGGAAGAACTACATGTCAGACATGCAAACTTAAGAAGACCTCTGCTATTGCTACACTGTTATTTCTCTTAAGCTTCCCAGGGTAGGCTAAATTTTTGCAAAAAGTCAGGAGGTTTAGAAACCACTCAGAGAAACATTCCTTGGAAAGAGGAACTCTTCAATGGTCTAAGATTACAGATCCTTGAATTGGAATGGTATGCAGTGGAGTTTTCCATTCACAGTTCCAGGAAAAAATGGGATTTTTTTCCCATTAAGAATACTGTTATTTAGTTATTTCGAAGTATACGGTACATACATGCTTTTTTCTAAAACCACTAGATTTCATGACAGGCACACATTTGAGTATTTCAAATCTTCTCCGTTGATTTCAGATCAGACCTGGGGCTCAACTGTAGAAAAAATTTCATTGCAAGTACAGAACAGAACGGAAGCAGACACATCCATCATATGGCTCATCAAGTGCTTAAATTTACTCTTCATTTCTTGAGAATGACTCAGCGTTCACATTTGTAACAATAAAATGCTACACAACAAGTGCCGATAAATATTGGAAAGGCTGAACTTTCTAGATACAGTGCAATAATGATTCTATCCTGACAGAACTTTTCTTGAGTCTTGATAGAAAAGAAAAAGTGCTTTAAAACTTGAAAAGAATCTTAATTAAATAAAATATAATTAGAGTCAGTTTTAAGTCAATTTTCCATTCTGTTTTGTCCTACCAAGTGGGGACCAAGCTATAGCAAGCAAGTTGTGTAAGCTCTCTAGATCTCAGTTTATTTTCCTAAAATATAGGGAAAATAGCACAGGACTCTTTCAGTTGCAAATAAAAGATACCCAGTTCAAAATGGCAAAAGGAAAGAAAAAGAAGGCGTTGACTCTCCAGGAGCAGCCTTGTATCAGTGCAGCTGGATTCTGGTTCAAACAACATTAGGACTCAGTCACTGCTATAGACTGAAGTTTTGCGTCCCCTAAAATTCACATGTTGAAACCTAACCCCCAGTGTGATGGTATTTGGAGGTGGGGCCTTTGGGAGGTGATTAGGTCATGAAGGTGGAGCCCTCATGAGTGGGATTAGTGCCCTTATAACAGAGGCCCCAGGGAGCACCCTTGTCCCTTCTGCCATGTGAGGACACAGCAAGAAAATAACATCTATGAACCAGGAAGTGGGCTCTCACCAGACACTGAATCAGCCAGGTGCCTTGATCTTGGACTTCCCAGCCTGCAAAACTGAGAGAAATAAATTTCTGTTGCTTCTGAGCCACCCAGTCCATGGTATCTTGTTATATCGGCCCGAATGGACCAAGATAGTCACTCTCAATACCTTGACTCCGCTTTCTTCTGTGAGGCCCAACTCTCAGGCAGGCTCTCCCTATGGGGCAAGATGGCCTCCAACAATGCCAGCTTATATCCAACTAGCTTCAGAACTGGAAGGTCTGTTTCTCAACTGTTATAATAGTAGTCTAATCATTGATTGGCAATAACTCTGATTAGCATGAACTGGATGTTGTGTTTATCTGTGAATCACTCCTTGTAGTCAGGCGGATGTGAAGTTTGATTGTCTTGATCTAGGCCATATGTTTACCCCATAAATTAAAAGTAAAGTTAGCTCCACCCAAACAGTAGGAGTTTGAGAGTAGGTGAGGAGTAGTAGCTCCCCATAGAAAATCTGGGTGCTTTTATGACAAATAGAGAGAATATACTAGGGTGATCATGATAATCAAGTAAGACAACACATGTACGTAAGATATTATACAAACATAAGGGATTCTTATTTATTATGCTAGATGTTAATTAGACTATCTCTAAAAAGACTGTTTATTTTTTCAATAATGACATTAGAGATTTTGTAACTTGAAGTATCTGTGTTGTACATCTCTTCGAGGTTTCTGTTTCAGTTTGCCAAATTCTCCTCTATAGTTATAATGGCAAATTCTCATAAAGCTGATTGTGGGAGAAAGGAAACACTACGTAATATCTTCAGCATATGGATTTGAACTCCTCTAAAAGAATTAAGAAAACCTTTGGCATCCAAATAACAAAGTGTCTTAAATAAGTAGAAGAGAATAGTATGATCTTATTTTGAAGTTACAAAATAAATGATTCATTCTTTGAACAATAAGTCTGCGATGGGAGCACAAATTTTGACTATTAGTATTGTGTATTTGTTATCTGAGCACTTACCTGAAAACTAGTTCTCTGATTTTCAATTGTAGAGACCAGCTAGATGGACATCAATCCTAGTTCCTATTCCTGGTCACACGTAGGGTCTGGATTTAACAGCCCCTTTGCATTGGGTTGAGACCATATGACTCTGTCTCATGGTCTCGTGCAATATGGGCTGAGGTGATGTAAGCCACTTCTAGGCCTAGCCCTTAAGATATCTCCAGCAATTCTTCAGTCCTATTGTCTAATGTGACATGCTCAGAAGTCACATCTCTAAGATGGCAGATTTATAAGATTGCAGGAGCCTGAATCTCTGAGCTAGTAGAAAATCTGTCAAGGGAAGCCACCAGACCAACTTAGAAATGTTAAAAAAGTGAGTAAATTTTTACCGTACTAAGTCTCTCATTTGGGGATTGTTTATTATGACCTCCGTAATTCAACAAGCAAGTCTAGAACCAAATAAAATTTCACTAATACTAGCATTGCTTCATTTCCAGACAAATCTACATAGAAGTGCATAAACTGATGAGAGCAGCAATTGCTTCAGGCTTCCCTAGACCTTAGAGGAAGGGCTGCTTATCTTTTCTATCCTCAGGGTGAAAATAGTTGAAGTATGATTAAGAAGTTTGACGCCTTCATTTATTCATTTTTTTATATCATACAATTTCTAGGTGCCAAGGTTGTGCCAAAAGCTTACTACGTGCCTGCAGGCTCCCAAGCACAGCACGTGCACGTTGAATCCATTATCTTTCTCGACATATGGCGCCCACATGTCCACCTCAGTGCCCTCTCCCATTGAATGTCGTCACTGTTTACCCAACTGCCCAGGCCAAAAACTTGAGAATCATCGTTAACTCCTATTACTCTTTAACTAGGTCCCATAGACCTTGCTCTTACATAAATCTTCAATCTGTATATTTCCCTCCATTCTCATCACCACTGTTCTATCTGGTCCAAAACATCTTCATCTCTTACCTAGATTACTGAAATAGACTCATGACTTGTTCTTCTTATCAAAGTCTTGTCCCTTATCCTAAATCCATTTTAAAGCTAGATTAATCTTTCTAAAATTCCAGTCTGATTATGTCAGCCTCATACTTAAAAATCCTTCAGTATCTCCATATGACTCTCAGGATAGCCCAAATTCCACAGTATGGCTTCCAAGATTCTTTATGATCTGGTCCTTGCTTCCCTCTCCAGCTTATCCCTTGCCATTTCCCCCCAACACTTATAATCCCACCAATCATTACTATGAATAATTCTTATGTATCTGGCTCTTCCAAGATGGTATATTTGTTAAATCCACAGACACTAGAATATTGACAGTAAGTTATATCTGCCTATTTGGTACTCTTCAACTCTATCCCCCTGCTGGGCTTGTAACATTTGTGGGGCCCAGAGAAAAAGGCCCACTTACTATATGTCTAAATATCTAAGTTATCAATCAAACTAACACGGAGCCTCTGGGAGGACCCAGACGGGCTGGTGCCCTGCCGAGGCCGCTTCTATTAGCTGTAGTCGAAATCCATCATCATCAGAGCGTTGCTCCAACCTCCGAGTTCAGAGTCGACGTGGGTTCAGAACTGTGCCCTGGTTGCGGTGGGGAGGCTGCAAATAGAAGTATCTGGCATTTTCTGCTTTTAAATTGGGAAGCTGTTGTTATGTCCCCCCAGGATCATAAAATGGGGGAAGCCTTCAAACATAGAGGCTGAGGAACCAAGAAGGATGGCAGATGTCTAGTAGGAGGCCCTGTACTGTAAGTTCTTTTAAGAGGAACCACTGGAGACCACACGTACCAGAAACCTTGGGAATTTCCACTTCTGGTGGACTTGCTAAGGGCTACGCTAGTGTCTACACTGAGAAGGGCTAGTGTCTAAAGAGGTCTGAGCTGGCTGGATGGCAGTGAATAAGAAGGGTGATGGGAGACATTGATCCCAGGCCATTGAAAGCGAGAGTGGGACCAGCAAAAGGTGGACCAGAGCAACCCAAGTGGCCATCAGCTGATGAATGGGTAAAGAAAATATGGTAAATCCATACATTGTATGTTATTCAGCCATAAAAGACGTGAGGGACACGTGCTACACCATGGATGGACCTTGAAGACCTTCTGCTATGTGAAAGAAGCTCGTCAAAGAAGACTGCTTATTATATGATTCCATTTTCATGAAATGTCAAATGAGGGCACATCTGTACAGATAGTAAGTAGATTCGTGGTTGCTTAAGGCTAGAGGGGGAGAAGGAAGTGAGGGGTAATACTCGGTTATTTCTGTCTGGTTCTTTTTACACTTTCCATCTCTTTATTGATATTCTCTGTGTGTTGAGACATCGTTCTCTTTATTTTCTTTGGTTCTGTGTCCCTGCTTTCTGTTAGCCCCTTGAGCAGATATGAGACAGTTGTTTTAAAGCCCTTGTCTTGTAAGTCCAACATCTGGGCTTCCTCAGGGACAGTTTCTGTCAATTTCCATTTTATTTCATATGAACGGCCTATATGTTCCTATAGCTTCCTATTGTTTGTAATTTTGTGTTGAAAACTGGACATTTTGCATATTATAATGTGGTGATTGTGCCAATCAGATTCTCCCCCCTCCCCAGGTTTTGCTGTTGTGGCTTTTTATGAGCTGAAATCATCCTTTTGTTTAGTGACTTTTCAGATTATCTTTGCCAAGACTACATTCCTTGATGTATGTGATAGCTGAAATCCCTTTTCTCTTGATGGTTTGCAAGTGACCTGAAAGAGATTCCTCTAAATGCAAGGATCCAAAAAGAACACATTTTAAAAAACCAAAAACCAAACAAACAAAAACCAACTCTCCAGTGTTTGCAGCTGGTCCCCCTTCAACTCTTCCTTAGACTTCACCACCTACTTACATGGAGCCCACAAATCTGCCAGAGATGCAAGCCTGGGTCTTCTCAGGTCTTTTCTGAGCATACGTCCAGTCCTGGGCGTGCACATTGAACTCTGCCTTCCATGTAGATGCAGTGGCCCTTCTAAGCTTTTATTCCCCAAAAAACTTCCTCCTCAGATGCCTCCTTTCCAGATCTTTTGGTCTGTCTGCTGCTTACCCCATTCATCACCCCTTACCCAGACATCTACCAGTAGGATAGAGCTTTAAATCTTTCATCAGACAATGACACCACCAGGAAAGTCCCTCAGGCCTGAGGGGGAGAAATCCATGTCAGCTTCTGCACTGGTCCCTCAGGGACACAACAGACAGGTCACTACCACCCGGTCACACAATCACCCTGTTTCAAGGACAAGGTCAATGTTTGTCCCCTGGCACCAGGTAGCCATGCAAGGAATGTGGGCTCCCAGCCTCACGACCTCTGCTGTACTGCGGAATGGCAGTGGGTAGGTGTTAAGAAAAACACCACAATGCTTTCTTACACCAATCCAGCCACGTTTTCCTTCATTAATCACTCCTCTGGTTGCTATAATTTTTGTTATGTTCCGGAGTTCTGAGACAGTTGATTCTGTCAGTTTTGTCCACTGAATCTTTGCTTCAGTGGAGAGACTGATTCTGTGAGCATATTATTCTGCCATTTGTGTTAACGTAGCTGGGGAAATGTTTTGATATGTCACCCTTTTCCTTATTCTCCCTCATGTTTATTTTGTTTGGTTGGTTTTCAAAATTTTTTCACTTTGTAAAATTTCCATATGAATTTAAGAATTAACATCACAATTAAAAAATCAAATTATATTATGGTTTTTAACTTTCTTACATTGAATCAAGTACTTTTGAGGAAAACTGCTCCTCCAATATTGTTACCATTCAGATCTGCCTGAGCCATGAACGCCGTCTGTATACTTTGTATGGCTGATGATGAGGCAACCCCTTAGGTCCCACCAGGCATAAGACAGTCACTTCCAAGATGCATTTCTCCCAACCTCAACTATAGGGTAGAGGCTGTAGTAGGTTGAATAAAGTCTCCCAAAAATTTATGTCCACCCTGAACCTCAGAAAGTGACCTTATTTGGAAACTGGTCTAAATGGAGATATGATTTTTGTTTTGCAGATATGATTAAAGATATGAAGATGAACTCATCCTGTATTTAGGGTGGGCCCTCAATTCAGTGACTGGCATCCTTGTAAGAAGAGATGAGGACACAGAGACATGGAGGGAAGAAGATCATGTGAAAGACGTAGGCAGAGATTGGAGATCTGCTGCCGCAAGACAGGGAAGCAGGAACCACCAGGAGCTGGAAGAGGTGAGGGAGGGTTCTCTGCTGTTGGTAAACTGTGTGTCAATTGTAGGCCTCTCCCTTTGTTCTCACTCAAACCATAAAACCTAACAGTACCTTGTCTTAAAAATTCTGATTATCATGTGGCTTATCATATGGCTGTCCTGAAGATCATGGACCACGCCCCATGCCATCATTTAAATTTCTCAGGTCCACAGTTATCACCCCTGAACTCCTTCATTTCTCATTGTAACTCACTGAAATAATAGTCTCCATCTAAGAATCAGTAAGGAATAATTTTAAATGTATGGGAGAGAAAACCCAGCGAAATTTAACTTAAAATAATTTAACAATATAAGAAGAAGGAAGAAAAGATTCGATGAGGGAAGAAATCAGCTCTTGGTAACGAGACTTGAGGAGTAGATTGTGTCAAGGCACAGAGATGCAGCATACAAATGAGGGGGCAGGTCTTGTCCTGACCGTCCCTGATGCCCACCCCTACTCTGCTCTCCTCCCAGGTGGTCTCAAACCCTGTCAGCGGCTCCTGCACTGTGGCCTCACTCAGCTCCACTCCCCAGAACTCCAGGTCTGGCAGGTAAGAACCCCGTGTACACCCGGCTCCTCCTCCTGTTCCATAAAGGGTCCTGTGCCTGGATCCTGCTGGACCAGAGAGGGCCATTTGACACCCCATTGCTAGGACATTGGGGATTTGGAATATGCAGAGTAGCTCACACTGAGGAATTAGAACACCCTAGTCCTCGGGAGGAGTCAGCCCCACACCAAGCTGTGGGCTCTGGGACGGAGCCATCACTGTGTTAAATCCAGAGTCCGTTGTCAGGAGGCACAAGGCACAGCTGTCCACCTCCACTCCCTCTCTGCCCTTCCGTTTCTCAGTCACTCTTTGACCCTCTGAAATAGGCTTCCTTCCCCATGACTGCTAAGACTGCTCTATCAAAGCTCTTCAAGAAAGTCCAGAAAATTCCAGATCCTTCCAAAACCACCTCAGTCCTTTTCCTTCCTGACCCAGTGAAAGATCCCCCCATCTCACTTCTGTAACTTGACCCTTTTTGGTTAATTTCAGGTGTCAACTCGACAGAGCTAAGGGATGCCCAGAAAGCTAGTTAAGCATTATTTCTGGATGTGTTCACACGGCTGTTTGTGGAAGAGATTAGCATTCAATTCCATAGACTATGTAAAGAGGCCCACCCTCACCAGTCTGCGACCTGATACTACCACAAATACGCAGGCAAAAGATAAGTTCATCAAATACCATAAGAAACTACAGTAACAATTCAGAGCAGAAGGAAATGACAAATCTCCAGAAACCAACCTTGAAGTCACAGAAATTTACAATCTAAATGACAAAGAATTCAAAATAACTGTCATAAAGAAACTCACCAAGTTACAAGAATGTTCAGACAGTTCGCTGAACTCAGGAATAAAATTAATGAGGAAAAGGAAGACTTCACCAAAGAGACTGAAACTATTAAAAAAAAACAAGCAGAAATTCTGGATATAAAGAACATAATTAATGAGATAAAAAAGAATCTAGAATCCTTACAAAATAGAGCTGATATCATGGTTGAAAGAATAAGTGATTTAGAGGATAGAAATATAGAAATGCTTCCAGTGGACGAGGAGAAAGGACTCAGATTTTTAGAAAATGAAGGAATTCTTGGAGAAATATATGACACAATTATAAAAGCAACCTAAGAATTATACGTATTCCAGAGGGAGAAAAGAGGAAGAAAGGAGCAGAGAGCTTGTTCAAAGAAATAATAGCTGAGAACTTCCTAACCCTGGGCAAGAACCGGACTTACAAATACATGAAGCCAACAGAACGCCTAATTACATCAATGCTTAAAGACCTTCTCCAAGGCGTATAATAGCAAAATTGGCAAAATACAATGACAAAGAAAAAATCTGAAGGGAAGCAAGACAGAAGAAAATCACCTACAAAGGAATCCCTATCAGGCTTTCAGCATATTTCTTGGCAGAAACTTTACAGGCAAGGAAAGAATGGAATGATATATTTAAAATACTGAAAGAAAAAAACTTTCAGCCAAGAATACTCTATCCAGTGAAATGATCCTTATGATACAATGGAGAAATAAACGTTTTCCCAGATAAACAAAGGCTGAGGGAATTCATCGCCACAAGATCTCCCATACAAGCAATGATCAAAAACGCCCTCATACCTGAAACAAAAAGAAGGAAAATGTCTACAAAGCTTTGATCAAAGAGATAAATAGACAAAATCAGAAAGCTACAGCTCTGTTTCACAACAGGCTAGCAAATACTTAATTATAACTTAAAAGAAGAAGGGAAGGAAGGCATCAAAAGTAACTATAAACACTTCAACTTAGTCACAACCGCACAACACAAAAATGAATAACTTGTGACAACAATAACTCAGAAGGCAAAGAGGAAAGGGATGGAACTGGCTTAGGCTAATGGAGATAAGAGGCTATCAGAAGATGGACTGTCTCATCTATGAGATCTTCATACAAACCTCAGAGTAACCAGCAAACAAAAAATCAGAGCAGAGCCATAGATCATAAAAAAAGAGAAAAGTGCCTTAGAAAACCCCCAAAATGAAATGGTAGTCAGAAACACAAAGGAAGAGGAACAATGGAAATATAGATTAGGTGGGATTAAGCCTTCATGTATCAATAATCACTCTAAATGTAAATCGACTGAATTCTCCAATCAACAGACACAGAGTGGTGGGGTGGATTAGAAAAGAAGACCCAAGGATATGCTGCCGCCAGGAAACACATATCAGCTCTAAAAACAAACAGGCTGAGAATGAATGGATGGGAGACAATACTCCAAGAAAATGGCAAATAAAAGAAAGTAGGTGTTGCCATACTTAGATCAGACAAAGCAGACTTCAAGATAAAAAAGACTATGAGAGACAAAGAGGGGCAGTATATAATGATAAAGGGGACTTTCCACCAAGAGGACATATCCCATTCAACATAGTACTGGAGGTTTTGTCCAGAGCAATTAGGCTGGAAAAAGAAATAAAAGGAATCCAAATTGGAAAGGAAGAAATGAAACTCTTGCTGTTTGCAGATGACATGATTGTAAATAGAAAAAACCATAAAGAATCCATCAGAAAACTATTAGAAATAATCAACTACTACAGCAAAGTTGCAGCGTACAAAATCAACTTACCACAATCAGTTGCATTTCTACTCTAATAATGAATTAACAGAAAGAGAACTCAAGAATACAATCCCATTTACAATTGCAACAAAAAGAAAAAAGTCTCTAGGGATAAATTTAACCAAAGAGGTTAAAGACCTATACAATGAAAACTATAAGACATTATTGAAAGAAATCAATGATGACCTGAAGTAATGGGAAGATATTCCATGCACACGGATTGGAAGAATAAACACAGTTAAAAAGTCCATATTACCTAAAGTAATCTACAGATTCAATGCAATGCCAATCAGAATTCCAATGACATTCTTCACAGAAATAGAACACAGAATCCTAAAATATATATGGAATAACAAAAGACCTCGAACAGCCAAAGCAATCCTGAAAAGAAAGAACAAAGCTGGAGGCATCACAATCCTAACTTGAAAATATATTACATAGCTATAGTAATGAAAATGGCATGGTACTGGCACAAAAGCAGACTCATAGATCAATGGAGCAGAACTGAAAGCCCAGAAAGAAAACTACACATCTGTGGTCAGTTAATCTCTGACGAAGGAGCCAAGATCATACAATGGAGAAAGGAAAGTCTCTTCAATAAATGCTGTTGGGAAAACTGGACAGCCACATGCAAAAGAATGAAAGTAGATCATTATCTTCCACCATACACAAAAGTTAACTCGAAATGGATAAAAGACTTGAATCTAACACTTGAAACCATAAAACTCCTAGAAGAAAACATACGCAGTACAGTCTTTGACATCGGTCTTAGCAGCATCTTTTCCAATACCACGTCTACTCAGGCAAGGGAAAGAAAAGAAAAAATATACAAATGGGACTACATGAGACTAAAAGGCTTCTGCAAGGCAAAGGAAACGATGAACAAAACGAAAAGACAGGGCCGGCCCCGAGCCTTAGTGGTTAAGCGTGCGCGCTCCGCTACTGGCGGCCCAGGTTCAGATCCCAGACGCACACAAACGCACCACTTTTCCGACCATGCTGCGGCCACGTCCCACATACAGCAACTAGAAGGATGTGCAACTATGACATACAACTATCAACTGGGACTTTGGGGGAAAAAAAAAAGGAGGAGGATTGGCAATAGATGTTAGCTCAGAGCCAGTCTTCCTCAGAAAAAAAGAGGATGATTACCATGGATGTTAGCTCAGGGCTGATCTTCTTCACCAAAAAAAAAAAGGAAAGACAACCCACCAACTGGGAGAAAATATTTGCAAATCATATATCTGACAAGGGGTTAATCTCCAAAATATATAAACAACTCACACAACCCAACAACAAAAAAAAAACAGATAATCCAATCTAAAAATGGGCAGAGGATATGAACAAATATTTTTCCAAAGAAGATATACAGAAGGCCAACAGACACATGAAAAGATGTAAAACATCACTAATTATTAGGGATATTCAAATCAAAACTACAATGAGAGATCACCTTACACCTGTCACAATAACTATAATTCCCAAGACAAAAAGTACCAAATGTTGGAGAGGATAAGGAGAAAAGGGTACCCTCACACACTGCTGGTGGGAATGCAAACTGGTGCAGCCACTAGAGACAACACTATGGAGATTTCCCAAAAAATTAAAAATAGAAATAGCATACCTTCCAGTTGTCCCACTACTGGGTATTTATCCAAAGAAATTGAAATCAACAATTCAAAGAGATTTATGCACCCCTGTGTTCACTGCAGCGTTATTCACAATAGCCAAGACATGGAAGCAATCCAAGCGCCCTGCTACAGATGAATGGATAAAGAAGAGGTGGTATGTATTATATACAATGGAATACTACTCAGCCAAAAAAAAAGACAAGATCATCGTGTTTGCAACAACCTGGATGGACCTTGAGGGTAGGATGTTAAATGAAATAAGCCAGACAAAATCAAATATGCATGATTTCACTCATACGCAGAAGATAAACATATACAGGGATAAAGAGAACAGATTAGTGGTTACCAGAGGGGATGGGGGCTGGGCATTGAGTGAAAGAGTTAAAGGGGCACATATGCATGGTGATGGATAATAGTTAGACTGCTGGTGGTGAGCATGCAGTCTATACAGAAATTCACAAATAATAATGAACACCCGAAATTACACAATGTTAACACCCTTTATAATTTCAATAAAATAATTAAAAAAGAAAAAAAATAATTCATTCTTTTTTATGGTTGAATAGTATTCCACTGTGGGGATATACCACACTTTGTGTATCTGTTAACCAGTAGATGGACATTTTGCTTGTTTTCCGTTTTTGTCTAGAATAAATAGGTTGTTATCAACATGTGTGTACAAGTCTGTGTATAGACATACGAGTTTATTTCCCTTGGATGGATACCTAGGAGAGGAATGGCTGGATAGACGTATGTAATTATTAAAGACGCATCCAAGCTATTTTTCACCAGCACTCGATGAGAGTTTCAGTGACTTGACATCTTCAACAACACTTGCTATAGTCAGTCTTTTTAATTTTAGCCATTCTCAAGTGTGGTAGAATCTCATGATGACCGTCACTTATATTTCCCCTATGACTCATGTTGTGAAGGAGAAGGCAAGCCACGCACAGACTGGGAGAAAACATCTGCAAAACATATCCCTAGAAAAGGACGTGTACTTATAATATATAAAGAGCTCTTACAACCCAATGGTAAGAAGACAATCAACACGTCATGGCTTACCAGGAGACAGCAGATCAGGCCTGTGATGAGCACCAGGAGGCCTGCCAAGCAGATGAGGATGAGGACCCAGAAGGGGAGGTCTGGGGAGACAAGTGGTGGGGTGAGCCACCTCCTGTCATCGCCCCAGGGCTCCTGCTGACCCCACTGTGCCTCAACCGTCCTTGACAAGGGTTGGCCAACTTTCCTCATCATCCAAGACCCTGTGCGCATGGTTCTCTTCAATGAGGCACAGCATCAAGATACTCGCCCCCTACCGTGGGCTGGGGTTTCATGCAGCTTTACCATGCTTCTCAGTCAAGGTGTCATCTCTGTTGGGAGAATATTCTGGAAGTGAATGAAATGGAGAATGCATGTGAGTGTGTTTCACTCTTTTTAATAAAACTTTTAGACACAGAAAAATAAAGAGAACAGTCTCATAAACATCCATCATCTAGATTTAACAATGTATATTCCATCCAATTAAAACAATATTTCATCAATGTATAAATTATTAACACTTGCCGCCCTTGATTCATCCCATGTTTTCAATGAAATATTAAAGTCAAGTAGACATCATGATGTTTCACCCCATTTTACTTTCCATCTCTAAAAAGTGAGCACACTTTGCTACAAAATCCAAGGCCATTATCACAGAACAAAAGTGTAATAAATTAAACCAAATTAATACCTCTGGACACAGAGGACTGAATTTGGGTTGGACTGTCTTATGACGGCTGGGGGGAGAATGGGTCATCACAGTTGGCAAGCCTATGTGATCTCTCTAAATTCGTAAATTCCCACTCAAAATTGTTCTTCCGTGCCTAGAAACACATCATCCCCTTCTCCTTTATCTATTTGCTTAATATTCATTTTCTAGGATTAACCTACAATGTAATTTCCTGCAGGAAGTCTTCTCTGGTTACCCCCTAAAAATATGAGTTTGTTCAGATCAAATAATTGATAAGTTTCAATTCTCTATTCTTGTTATTGCCAGCTACAACATAAACTCCAGGAGGGAGTGGACATGGGGGGAGGGGTGCAGGTCCCCCTACTTGTGCCTCTACCCAGACAACCTCTTAGAGGTGTGCTGTCTGATATGCAGCAGCAAGTCTCTTTTTGAATTAAAATTAATTTTAGTTAAATAAAATAAAAATTCTAACCTCAGTAACATTAAAAATCAGTAACAATAAAGACCAGTCACAATACCATCTTTCGAGCACTCAACAGCCACATGCAGCTATGCACTGGACAGCACAGATATAGAACATTCCACCACTGCAGAATGTTCTAGTGCATTGGTGCTCATCTAGAGCGGGACTTGGCAAACTATAGCCTGTGGATCAGAAACCACATCCACCCCCAAACCTGTAAGTCTGCTTCACACACAGCTGGAGGCCCTCATTGACCATCGGGCCCAGTGGCTCTCAGTGCAGACATAAGGAAACAAAAGTCCGTAGAGGGGAGGTGACTAGCTTGAGGTCACTGAGCTGTCTAGGAGAAGGTGAGGGCCTCCCATACTACACTGGTGTCCTTTTCTCTCTCTCAATGGTGGGTAAAGACTGGGGGACTATGCCACCTCCTGCCAGCCTGAGCAAGTTCAGTGTTCTCTCAGCCCCAGGCCTCCAGAGTCCCTAGAAAGGCCTCACTTTCTTCCCCAATGACCAGGGAGCCTTACCATCCCCAAGGACATTCTTCCCGTCCAGGGTCAAGTTCTGCAGCTGGGTACTATTCTGGTCAGCCGCAGGAATTCCTCATAGATGGCAACTCTATCCAGTCTCTGTGCCAAGGCGGCTGGGTACACAGTGAGTCCACTGCAGTGTGGTTACCATGGGAGACCGACCTGGAAGGACACAAGGGATGAACAAGGGTGTCTGGAATTCTACCCTGATTCTAGATTCCCTGCTTCTGGGTCCTGTCCAAGAGAACTTTCTGCAATAATGTCAACATTTGCCTGCACTACCAAATACACTCATTATTAGCCCCATGTTGTTATCAAGCACTTAAAATGTGGCTAGTGTGTGTGAGTGAGGAACTGAATTTCTCATGTAATTTCATTTAAAGTAATTAATTTATAAATAAATAACTACAGGGAGAACATTTTTGAAACTTTGGAGTAAGGACTTCTGCAAATGCATAAAAACAATGAGAACACTGGTAAAAATGGTCAAAATCAATTTTTCAGAAGTCTAGAAATTAATCAAAGGCTTGTAAGAATCTGAGGAGGGTTTAGTGAAGACACACGGTGGAATCTTGATAAAGGGGAGCAAACTTTGTGGCACTATAACTTTCACTATTCCCATCCTGCTCTCACAATCTCCTCCACAACTGTGAAAACCGTCAGTCTCAGAACCATCGTAGCTGAGACAACCAGCAGCACAGCAGCCATAATGGGTGTGGAGCTCTGAAAAGACCCCTCCCCACCCAACTGCCACTAGCTGACCTGCCTGGCAGCTCCCCGAAAACGCCCCATGTTCAGGGCTTGTCGTTACTAGACTCAGAGCTTGCCCAGGGAGGAAAGTCTGTCCCCAGGGCACTTGCTAAAAACAATCAGGGCTAATTGTTTTCTATTGTAGTTGCCTGAGGGAGTGATACCAGCTGAGGCAGGCAAGAGGTGAGCCAAAAACTTAGAAGAAAAATTGGGGGAATGAGATGTCCACAGGGGGCTCTGAAAAGCTCCAGGGTATTTGCGGGCATCCAGAAGGCCACAAAGGCTCAGGCGTGTTGCACGCCCAGGAAAGACTTGAGAACATCTTAATCTCTCACCTCTAGTTGAAGGGTTGGCTTAATATCTGAAAACTTGATTATGTAATACACCATATTAATAGAATAACGGCCAATACCACGCAATCTCGACCACATATACAGAAAAGAATTTCACAAAATACAACGCCCTTCATGTCTAAAAAGGAAAACATGCAAGAAATTAGGAATAGAAAAAAACTTTCTCAACCTATAAACAGCATCGATGAAAAACCCACGGCTAACATCATATTCAATGGTGAAAGACTGAAAATTTCCCCCTAAGACCAGGGACAAGACATTGATGTCTTCCCTTATCTCGTATGTTAATCACAGGTACTAGAGGTTCTAATGAGGGCAATTAGGCAAGAAAAAGGAATAAAAGAAACCCCAACTGGAAGGGAAGACGTAAAACTCTTTGTTTTGCAGAGAAGATATTGTATATAGAAAAACCTAAAAAATACACCCCCCCACACACAATATGTGCATCGTATGCCAATAGGTGTATAAAAAATTTAAATTGCCCCATCTGGTTAGCGGTTCCAATATTGGAGAGCACAGTTAGACCGCTAATATTTGTTGAACCTTTCCAGAAGAGGAGGAGGAGGAGGATGCTGGAGGTTGGTGGCCCCAAATGTTAATGCTTTTCTCAACCCCCGAAAACCTATGGAAGGAGATGCTAGGATTAGCTGACAGGGATGTGGGGCAGAATGGGCACCATGTCAGTGACTTCCAGATCAAGGATGTGTCACGGGAGCTCAGAGCCATCAGCCACCAGCTCAACCAATGCTTCCAATCTCCTCAACCTACATCAGGTCGGTGACCAGGCAGGAGTGGAATATGTCTCACAGCTGGCTGCCTCTGTAGAGCTTGGTGACCTAAAACAAACGCGAGGCAGAGTGGGTGAGATGAAGGTCTCCTGGAGACGCAGGGGGCCACTGGAGCCAGTGAAAGATCACAGACCTTGGGGCAAGGGATACCTGACTTCAAATCCTGGCTCTGCCCCTAACTCACTGTGTGACCTTAGGCACAATAATCCCCTCTCTGAGCTTCAGTTTACCCATGTGAGAAATGGGGAAGGCAGCTAGGACATCACCTCTGGACACTGAGAGAACCCAGGCACGCAGGGAAAGTGAAGGGTTGAAACAATCACGTAACAGATGTAAGTCAGACGGAGGAATGAGGGTGCCCTCAGGACAAGGAGCAATGCGAGAGGGGAGACCCCACCTGGTCCTGGGTGTCCCTCAGCAGGGCAGTGTACTCCGAGGATGTGGGCTCCGGGCTGCTGAGGTTCCAGCTGATGATGTGGAAATGTAGCTGGTGCTCTCTCTGGATGGATAAACTCTGGGCTGCAGAGTCTGGAGCCACCGAGAGGAAGAGCAGACAGGTGGAGACTCTCCGCTCCCAGCACAGAGGCTTGGTTGCCCACGGGGTCAGGATGGTAGGTGCAGACGGCGTCCACACTGGTGGCTTCCCCACCCTTTTCAGGCCTGGGGAGAGAGGGATGTGGGGACTCTAGAGAGAGGTCCTGAAACCTCTGGGGTGGGGGCCAGAACAGGAAGGAGGAAATGGGAGGACAGGGGGGAGACAGAGAGGGGTGGTGACAAAAGTGGTCATTAGGGGCAAATGCTCAGGGGAGGGTCTCACCTGAGGGAGACCAGTCTGCAACTCAAGGAGAAGAGGCCCAGGCTGCTCTTCTTAAACAAGGATCCAGCTGGGGAGGAAGGAGGAGGAGGAGGAGCAGGAGGGACAGGGAGTGGGGGAGGGGCTGGGTGGGATTTAACCCAACAGGAGCTGCTGGAACCAGGGTCTCCCCAGGCTCTGCAGGACCCTCTCAGTGGAGTTGAACGTGGCTGAGCCGTTGCTCCTGTCTGATGAATACCGGAGGGTGGAGATGGGGAAGGTGACTGTGAGGGTCTTCAGGTTGTGCCCCAAAGCTGCAAGACGAGAGGGAGAGCGATGGCCATCACTGAGAGCTGGCCTGAGACCACACCAGAGTCCTGCACTCATTATAATCTGTCGTCTTCTCTCCCAGTGGCACCACCACCCACCCGTGTGGTCACCCAAGTCAGAACCAGCACATCTGCTCAGCTCCTCCTCCCTCCCAGTAACACCAATTCCAGTTGCGCACCGGTCCTCACATACACTCCCTCTCTCCATCCCTGTCCCAGCTCAGGTCTTAACTTGCTTCACCCGGACCAACACCCCAGCAGGCTCACTGGATGCTCTGTCTAAAGAATGTTCTACATGGACCACTAGAAGAATCTTTCTGAAATGAATACCTCACTAGGGCCACCACTGCTCTAGCACCACCCATGGCTCCCTATGGCCTTCAGTGTTTAGTTCAACCTTCTTGACCTGGCACTCAAGGCTCTACTCAATCTGGCTCCTGCTGACCTTTCAGTCTCATTTTATCCATGTACTGCGGGTTAAACTCCATGCTTCACGCAACCCAAATTCATTTCAATTCTCCCCATAGGGCATGTTGTTTCTGGCCGGAGCCTTTGATCATGGAATCCTCTCTGCCAGGAAAACCCTTCATCCTCTAGTTGCCAGGGTCCCTACTACTTATTCTTAAAGACTCCATTCTGGTGAAACTTTCTCTAGCAAGCTCTTCCCCTCCAAATTATGCCAGGCGCCTCTCCCCGAAACCTCCCACATTGTACTATAACGGTGTGTTAATTTCACAAGACTAGGGGCTCTCTGAGGGCTGGCCTTAGACTGAACCGTCGGTATAATCTTTGTGATCAGCATGATTGCCCTAAAACCAGAATTTCACACCCTGGCTTCGCAGCTCCTGGATCACAACTGGCTGGTGGAGGAGTGGGGCCGGAGAGCTTCTCTTGGGAAGGAAAAGGGGCCCCCAGACACCTGTGGTGGCTTCTGGTGGCACAGGTGATGATGAAGTATGCAGGGACGTGGTGGCTGGCTCGGGAGCTGTGGCGAGGGCTGTCATCAGGGAGGGACAGAGTGGGAGGAGCCCCCAGGCTCACCCGGGCTCCAGCAGTGGCTGTCCCAGGACCACCATTCACAGGTGAAGCATACATGAGAGTGAGGGGAGGGGTGACTGTGTGACTAGAGGGATGAGCAAGCCTGTGGATGAGAGCAGCCCAAGAGAGAGAGATATGTGAACAAGAGAGACTGAACTCGGAGGAGAGACAGATGGATGGGCAGAAAACTGGACAGACGGATGGGATACCTGGAAAAGGAGGACCAAGGGCGGGGCTTTAGGAGAATTAAAGTGAAAACCACGTGGGGTCAGAATGTGGTGGAGAACATGTCTGTGTCTAAGGCTTTCTCACACTGGGCTGGGACTCTCCACCAGAACCTGGGAGGGAGAGAAGAGATGAATTAGGGCCCTTCCAGGTGCTTCCCTCACCAAGGACAGCGGGTGAAGGAGAACAAGTGCTCCCCAACCCCAAATGCGGACGGGACCCAGGATGTCAGGGCCAGGAATACTCACTGGTGGTAGTCGGGGCTGCGGCTCCATAGGTGTAATCTGTGGAGAGGAGGCAAGAGGAGCTGAACAAGAGCTGGGGTGAACATAAAGGATTAAGGGAGAGGGGGAATGTAGGGAGCTTTGTGGGAAAATCAGAGGGGAAAGCAGAGGGGAAGAGGGGAGGGGTGATCAGGGTGGAGGCAACGAGATGGAAGGTGGCTGGACCCAGTGATCACACAGTGATGAGAAGACTGATCCCAGACCAGGAGCATAGAGAGATGGATCATAGCTCACTTTAGAGCAACGGAGGCAACACAGAACTCTGACTGGGAGAGACAGTGTGGCTGTAGCACAGCCCCTCACCACTGACGTAGAGGCTGTCCCCGTCCAGGGTGAGGGAGCCCAGGTGGGTGACACCCTGGGTCTCATGGCTCAGCTCCCAGTAGAGTCGCTCTCTGTCCAGCCCTGGACCAGCGGGGGTCAGAGTGGAAGGTGCAGATGATGTCCACCCCAGTGGCTGCCCCACCCTTCTCAAGCCTGGGGGAGGGAGAACCTGGGGACATGGAATACTGAGCAGGGGTCCTTCTCGGTGTGGAAAGCGAGAGAGGGGAAGGGAGGAGGCTGAGGGAGAGGCTGAAGGGGCTGCTCTGATGTCTGGAGGGGCTCTCCTCGGTGTCTCCCATGTGAGACAACCCCCTCACAAGTAAGGCCTGACTTCCTTTAGGATGTGGAGGGGGGCCTGTGAGTGACAAAGAAGGGTGAACACACAGACCTGGGTGAGGGGGCGCCTGCAGGTCTGCACGGACAGCAGCGAGGAGAACAGTCAGTGCCCTGTGCCATCTGACACATGCAGGCAAGAAAGTACCGTTACCTTCTCTCAGTTCTACACTCCAAGGTCTTTTCTTTCTACTTCTTTCCTGCTCCACAGCCATCACCCAGGCCTAGGGAACAGTCACCTTATTCCTCATCTTATTCCCAGCACCTCCCATCTCGCCTCTTAAGTCTACATTCTTAAACATGAAGTCCATCTGAACCCACGTGCTTAGACCAAACGCTAATCACATCCTCCTTCTACTCGCATCTCTCCAGAGTCTTCCCACTGGTCTTAGAACAGAGTCCCAAGTCACCCCTGATCTGGTCCTGCCTGTCCCCCCTCGCTGGCGTGGCTCACACCCCTCACCCTGTGTTGACGCGGCTCAGCCATCCCTCTTCTCAGTTCATGGACACACCAGGCTCTCTGCTTCAGGGGTGTCCTCATGCGGGTCCCTCTGTCTGAAACGCTCTCTTGAACACACTCCCACACCCTCACTCCAGTCTAACCTTCCAACTAGCTAAATCCAGTCCCATCTCTAGCTCTCAAGCTAAATATCAGTCCTTCTCAAGAGGGCTTCCCTGTCCCCTCAGGTTGAGTCACCTTGTGCCAATCTCCCACATCACTCTCATCATTAACTGTCTAAAATCCAAATTCCCAAATACAATATAAATTCCACGGAGGTGGGACAAGGTCTCTCTGGTTCTCCAGGTCCCCATGCATGTGGCCCAGGGCCTGGCTCATCAGATGAGGAACCATCCCGGTTTGTCTAGGACTGCCCTGGTTTGAACACTAAACGTCCTGTGTCCTGGAAAACTCCTCTGTCCTGAGTAAACAAGGATGGTGGGTCACCATAAATTATACACTCAAAGACTATCTATTGCATGACAAGCACACATTCCCCTCAAGAACATCACAGGAAAGCTAGAATGAAAAAGGCACACACACACACACACAATTAGTAGAGGCCAACAACTAAATACAAAATTACTTAACAAGATTCTCTGCAACGTGAATCACCAGACCGTTATTTCAGAAAAATTTCAAGAAACAAAGTTAATTCCCTTTAGAAGGCAAGGTGGTGAGGACAGTCTTTTTAGAGACTAGTGCCCTGCACTGTAATCTACAGTGTTGCTTAGTACTCCTCGAAATGATTGGAAATGTCATAAAGAAAAAAATGCTCAAAATAAATCTGGCTACTGGCAAATTCAATGTTAAATTTGTTATTAATACAAAGAAGTTCCAATCATCTTTTTCCCTCAATGCTCCTATATTTCAAATTTTTGTAGAGGATTTATAGGACTTTAGAAGTCAAGTTGAATGGGTCTAAGGAATGTTGCTGAGTATCCCTGCTAATATTTAATGGGACGTCTTCTAATACTACATACACATGCAAAACATTTCTGTATTTATATTATATATAAATCCTGACTTTTGAGTATTATGCAATGCCGGTAAATCTATATTTTCTACTATAATACACATTTGCAGTTATTTATACTTGTTTTATGTGTTTTTATTTGCATATAACTGTACTTACTGAAATATTTACCACACAGAACCACACACAGCTTACCATCTTTCACTTGAATATAATCCATCAAACATCAATAATTTTTCTCAAGATACCCTCACTCTCAGTGTCCATGTGGTGACAACCTGAGCCCAGGAAAGCCCACTAGCAGGTCTTCTGCACAGCGGAGGCTGCCGGAACCTGCTGGTACCAGGTCGACAGGGTACTCACCTGGTCACACAGAAATCCATGGATCAGCGAGGACAGGTGGACTCTGAGCCTGCTTTCACCTCAAACTTGAGCTCCACGGATGCTTTCCGTGTCTGAGGGGGGAAAAAAACGGAAACAAGCTTTTGAGGCCTTTTATAGGGTGTTGGATGGAAAGGCCACCCAATTCACTTTTCTTTTTTGTATTAACTGATTTAACTGTAACTGTTGGCTGAGACTGGATTTTCCCGATTCCTATCCAGTCACCTGCTCCCCAAGATGGGAGGAAGCAGCTTCGTGCTGTGTGCACTTGTGTCGCTCAACTCACTTGGCTGGACAGAGACTTTTTGGTGACCCCAGACCCTTTAAACAAGTTTGTCATTTAGGGACCCTGTAAGTGACTCGCTGACTTATAAACATTTCCCACACTTCATTCAGGGCTCGGGAGATTTTCAGGCCCTGGAGCAGGTTTCCCACCCTCGGCACCATTGACATCTGGGGCCGGATGATTCTCTGTCAGGCCGTCCTGGGCCCCTGAGGATGCTGAGCAGCATCCCTGCCTCCCCCTCTAGAGGCCAGGAGCGCCCCCATTAGTAACAACCCAAACACCGCCTCCAGACGCGGATAAGCCCCCTGGGGACAAAATCACACGGAGGACGGTGACGGGGACTCTGAGGAGGGGCCGGCGGCGTCCGGAGCCGGGAGGAACAGCAGCCTCGGGCGCCCTGACGAACAGCCCGGGGGAAACGGGGCTCCGGGGGGACGGAGGGACGCCGGGCCCTGACGGGGCTGCCCGCGGCCCAGGCCCCTCCCTCGACCGCGACCGGAGACGGGACCGCCCGCCACTCACCGCGCCTCGCCCCTTCGGCCGAACGTCCACGGGAATGCGGTCCGCGCCGAGAAGACTGGACACACCGCGCAGAACTCCCGCTCCATCCACGGCGCCGCCCGCGCTTCCGCTTCCGGTCTCGGGCGGGCGTTCTGGGAGGACGGAGTTTCGGGGAGGACGGACGTTTGGGGGCTCTGGGTTGAGGCGGCGTGGGGGGCGGGGCAGGGCGGGGCCGCGCACCCCAGCCTCGGGGGAGGTGTCTAGTTTCTAGAGTTAATGTGAGGCCGGGCCGCGGGCTGGGTCAGCACCAGGGACAGGGACCAGGCCTAGGGGCGGGGCTGTGGGTGGAAACCAGCTCTAGAGGCGGGGCTGTGGGCGGGGACAAAGGGCGGCGGGGCAAGGGGCGGGACCAGGCTGTGGGCGGAGCCAGGCCCGAGTGCTGTGCAGAGACCAGTTCCAGGGGCGGGAGGAGGCGGGGGTGGGGCTGGAATAAGTCTGGCCGACTTCACAGTGGGAGGAAATCAGCTCCAGGGGCGGGGCTGGAGGCGGGGCTTTACGTGGACCCCTAGACTGTACAGGTAGCTGGATGTTGAACAGCTTTTCTTCATTCCTTTCCTCACGTTTATACAGCCTCATAGAATGATGTGCCCATATTTAGAATTATAAATTTTTTGTGCGTGTTTGCTCTTCTTAATTTCATTAAAAAATTGGGTCATATATTCACATTTCTCTACAACTTACTGTCCCAAGACAGTAGATAAGGATATAATGCTATTTTAATTTTAATTTAAAAATCTGGGGGGAGGGAGGCCACTACGTCGTAGATGCACGTATAGGAAAACTTCAAAGAGTGGTGCAAAGTCAGTAAAATATTCTCACTCTATCACTGTCTCCCAGTCCTTTTGCACAGAGATAAACATCCTTTTCTCCTCTATCCTTCCAGACATACTGTGTATATGTGGGCCTGTGTATATGTTCAAGCCCAAGAGTGAGGTCCCCAAGCAAAACCTGAAGCCCATGAATTGTCTCATGTGTCAGAAGTTACTGAAAAGAGATTTAAATTTCTGGTGGAAGGAGATGAACTAGTGATGAATCCATAGGAAGACAAGAAAGAAATAAGGGAATTTTACCATTTAAAAGGTCAAAGGAAAAAGTGAGAAAGAAAATGTGTTCATAATATCTGATGTAGCACATCTCTGGATAAGATTCGTATGCTATAAAATGGTAAACACTTATGTCATAAAACAGTAGACATTGAATTTTGATTTATCCTAATTCATTAAATAGTTATATTGGGCAAGGGGAATTATGTTTTTAATGTATGTAAGAACTCTTCATGCTGATTTTTTCAGAGAAGAAAGAAACTATAAATAGTCAAAAGATGAAAAATGAAAAAGTGTATGAGTAGCTAATATAGAAATACAGATTTTCAACCAGAAAATTTAAAAAGTTGTTTTTGGAACCAGAGTCAAGAGTGGGGAAGGTAGCTTTTCATTATAAGGCTTGAAGTATTATTTGAGAGATGTGCGTATAGACACACACACACGCACACACACGGGAGCCTGAATTTGTATTCCAAAGGGATCCTGTAACTCTACAAATAATTTGTTACAAGGATTCACTTTACAACAGTAGAAAATATTTTGAAAACTACAGACTTCAAGCCAAAAAAAAAGCTCTCATCATCCCGGTGGAAAAATGAATGGGGCATCACTTTCCAACCGACATGGTGATAAGCATTTTACATATATTACTCTTGAGTATTTTCACAGCAACCCATAGGAAGATGGTATTATCTATCTCCATTTTGCAGATGAGGAAATTGGTGACAGCATATTGCTAAAATTTTCATATAAGTTCTCAATAGATATTGTTTTATGTTAAAATTGTTTATTGAATTTTCTTTTCATTAATAAAACGATATATGCCATTCTTACAAATAAGCAAAGGGCGTGTAAAAACAATTTAGCAAAACGACAGTTTCCTTTTGATATAATTAAATAGAACAATCACTTTATTATTTTTCTGCTCTCTGCCTCACATCTAGGAAGATATTTCCTATCCTAAAGGCTTACTAGAAAACTCTACTAAAAATCAAGAATCAGGGAATACCCATATTATGCAAGGTTCCTGAATACATGCAAAAAAAGCCATTATAACAAGTTTTTGTACAAAAATCTTAGATCATTCATGAACTGATAACAACACAAAACATGATTAGGCAAGGTATTTCTGTAGAATGACAAATATTTAAACTTTAGACATTTAGAAAGGTAGTTCATTACAGTAACTAATGTGTATAAGAAGAAAATTTTCAAACTCATTAAGTGCCAGGAAAACGTTTGACAAAGGCGCTGCAATATTATTCAGAATAGCCAAGAGATGGAAACTACCTAATTGTGCATCTGTGGGTGAAAAGATTAAGAAAATCTGGGGCATCTATACAATGGAATATTATTCAGCCTTAAAAAGGAAAGAAATCCTGTATTCAGAATTGCTTGCCTGGATCATTTCAGTAGTCATGTGCTTTCTTGCTTAGCCCCCTCTGGTCCATTCACCAACCAGAAACCAGGGTGATCCTTTCACAATGTAAGCGCCACGACCTCTAATGGATCCCTAAAAGAGATTTTGGAGGTAGACTTCCTGGGTACCAGCTGTGTGACCTTGGACAATTATATAACCTCTAATATTCCTCATCCATACAATAGAGGTTAATAGTATTGTCTCCATAGCATTGTTGTGAGGATTAAATGAGTGAATACGTGTCAGATGCCTAGAATGTGCCTGGCACATGGTAAGGCAACATGAAAAATTTAACTGTAAATATAACCAAATTAAATATTGTGATGGCCTGTTAATTAAGTTGAACAATATGAAATTTCTAATATTCAACCATTTTGACCCATTATTATTGTTGAATAAATGATAAAACTCAGTCTAGGCAGGTTGTGTAGAGTCAAAAAGGATCGGATAAATGAAAATATTATTAGAAAAAATAAGCTGAAATAGATTGCTTTGCAATTTACAAAGCAGTTTCTCATACTTTGTTTCATTTAATCTCTAGAGAATGCTTTTCAGGGTATTATTACCACTGACTCTGAAGGAGTAACTGACTTGCCCCAAATCACACCACATTAAATAACACAATTAGAGTGGAAACATCATTTCGAGTATAAATCCCATATGATATTTTGTTTTCCCTTCATAATATCATCCGTCTTCTCAAGAAAGCGATGAAATAATGCTGATTCATAGGAACTTAGTCTTAAAGAGACATACTCTCAGATGATAAACACTATGTCTTTGAAACAGGGGTGTTGCGAGAAGAAACATGGGACCCATGCTTTCTGGGTTTTCAAGTCCATACTTAGAGTTCTGGGAAAGAGTAAAAGAAGGGAAAGGGTGAAAAATAGTCCAGAATGAAAAATGTTTGACGTATATGTAACTTTATTGATCACCTCAAGATTCTCTTTTTGTTTATGGTCTGTGTCACCCTACTAGAATATAAATGCTCTTAGGGTAGATCACTGCTATCTTGCAGCAAATGGTAGGGACTGAGTAAATATTTATTAAAGGAATGAAAGTGGCCTTGAATACATCTGCTCTTGACTCACCAGAGAACAGCCCCATACTAGGCAAATGGCATCATTAGTATAATTTTAAAAATCATGTCCTCATTAACTCGTAACCATGGATTCAAGGCTCCCATTTATTTCATACTTTCGAAGTACAGAAGAATTCTGGTGTATTAGGGAATGTTTCCACAGCCTTGCTGTAAAATAAAGCAAGACTTTTTGGCCCATTGATTGCTGGTTCCAGCAGGGCCCATCTCTATACTTACCTCTAAACAATTAACTATAGGTTTATTATCCCAATGAACAGCAATTTGGTATGGAACCTGTTTTATCAGTGTCATGCAAAAGTAGACATTTGATATGTCTTTAAGTGGTGATATGGATAATAATGTTGATGCAGAAGAAGACAACTAAAAATTCTCTCTGATCTTTGTTAAGTGTATCTGGGTGAAGGGTATCTTGGAATGACTGGATTTCAGACCTCAAAAAGACTCATCCAACTCTTCATGTTACAGGTGAAGAAAATGAGGTCTAAAGATGTTAAGAGATTTGACCAGGACTAATTCCTGGGACTAGAGAGAGATCCTCTGATTCTCAGCTGGCCACATTGTCATAGCATCTCCAGCTCCAAACAGCCAAGAGAAGCAAGTCTGTTGATTTCTAGGTAGAAGTGATTCCCCTGCACGTTTTTACTTTCTCTCTCTTAGATGCCTGCTCTGCCCTGACAAGGAATTTATCTGATGTTTACGCTACACTTAAGAAGAGGAAAATGCTCCTGGCAAACATTATTGTGATTCGGTGTGGCACTGGAGAGCGCAGTCATGAAAAAATGAGAATCAAAAGAATAAGAGGTAAATAATATTAGAGAAGAAGAGAAAATCTATTATTTGAGTGGGACATAACTTATAAAGTTTACAACTGGTAAATAAGTTGAGTAATGTGAAAGGAAGCTGTAATTCCTATATGAAACATCAAAAATACTGTTATATGAGCAAGAATTAGTTTAAACACAAAGGAAAAGAAAGGGTGAGTCCACTCTCTCCTCCTGACCTGGGACACCCATTGTTTCCTGCCCTTGGACATTAGAGGTGCTGGTTCTCAGGCCTTCAGACTTCAGCTGAGTTATACCACCAGCTTTTCTGGTTCTCCAGCTTGCAGATGGCAGATTGTGGGACTTCTCTGCCTCCATAACCTCTTGAACCAATTCCTGTAATACATCTCCACATCTCTATGTTTATATATATATTCTATTTCTATTTCTCTAGACAACCGTGACTAATACACGTGGATGACAAAGTCCATAGTAGGTGCACAGAGAGGAACTTTCGCAAAGCAAAGGAGGCTCCCCCACCCCACAGGAGAAAGCAACTCATCCTATCCTGGCAGCATGGATCAGCACATGCACGCGCGCACACACACACACACAAACACAGCTAACTTTAGAAATGTACTCAAGCTCAAACTCTCTCTCTCTGCCCTATAGGTCATCACAGTGGTTATTTCCACATGGCATGTTATAAATTCTTTGCAGTTTATTATGTCTTTCCTCGTGTTAAGACTAGGTCAAACAGGGGCGGTGAGTCTGTTTAGCTTTTTTGTAGATCACAGGTTTTACACCAGAGTTTTGCATGTAGTAGGTGCTCTATAAATAGAATGACCAAATAGTTTTCTCTCCAAACTGGAACATATTGAGGAATGAAAAGGGTAGTATTAATAATTATGATAGGACAACAGGAAAAATATCTGCTGAAGACAGAAATTGAGGATTTAAAAGGTAAGGTGAACTGATCAGTTTTACATTTTAAACAGATCACTGTAAGTAGAATCTCGTAGGCTGATTACAGGGAGAGAGGATTTGGAAATCTTAAGCTGTAATTGCCAATTTATTGCAGTATACCAGAAAAACTTGATATCTTTGCATAAATGTAGTTAAGTGGATGGGTTTAAAATATTTCAGGAAGTGAACTTTTAGTATTTGAATTAGATAGGTAGGTAGGTAGGTAGATAGATAGATAGACAGATATAATATACGAGCTCTTTTTGTGTGCCAAGCCATATGAGAACACTGTTGAGGGAAACATCTAGAAAATCTACATTAGTCATGTCTATATGGAGTATCCCATTTAGTGAGAACTGAATATTGAAAGAAAGAGATGATGCACATATAAGTAAAGTAGAACAAAATATCAACAAAGAGGAAAAATGGAGTTTTGTAATTTAGGTTGCTAGAGCAGGAGAGGTCACTGTGTGGGAATGGTATTTTGTGTCATTTCTGAAAGGTGATTAGAAATGATTCAAAAGTGAAGAATCTGTAGGAGGATTCAGGAGGGTGGATGGATGGGTCATTGATATGAATGTGGGGTGGCAGAGTGTCCAGAATGACACTCAGGGACAGACAGGATATTAGCACAAACAGGTGAATTTGGGAACACTGAGAGAGAAGTGAATTATTTGGGAAAGTGTTTTTTTCAATTTGGAACCTGGACACTGTGAGTCGAGTCATCACTGATGGGCTGAGTGGGCAGGTACATATTTGGGTCTGGGGGGCAGAGTCAGATCTGTGCTGATTCTTTGAACATTTTTAGCTCATTAGTGGTATTTGAAGCCAGTGAAATGGATATGATTGCCTAGTAGGAGGGTGCAGGTGGACAGCAGATGTCAGAGCAGGGCTGACTTCTGGGAAGCATCAGGCATTGTGGGTTGGTTATAAAGAGAAGCCAACAAGTGACTCAGGAAGTTTGGAGCAGGAGAAGGACAGTGTAGCACTGGTGGATCCCAAGGACAAATGAGCTTTCTAAAGGAACTTGAAGGCCACAAAGTCACATGCTACTGCAGGACATGTCAGACAAATAATGAAAAGGCCACATTGGAATAGTAAGAGCCGTGACCTGTGAGCTAAGCAAGAGAAGCATCCACAGAAGGGGGACATGGGATCGGTTGCCAGTGTGGAAACAGAGGCATTGGGATGTAAGTGAACTTTTCACAATGAGTCCCTGGCAGGAGGAGGAGAGGGAGGACATCGAGGGTGAGGGGCATTAGGAACAATGGATGAGGGATTGGTTTGTAGATGGTAGAGATTTGTGCATATTTGAAACATGAGGCATGATCCCAGTAGGGAGGTGATTGAAAGTACTGCGAATATTGAAAGCATGAGGTCATTGAAATGGAAAGATGAGATGAAAATCAGAATGGTTTTAGCTAAGAAAGAAATATATCTGTATAAAACAACAGAAATGGTGTGATAAATGAATTGCTTATGCGGAAAATTTCTAGATCTGATGACTAGAGTGTGAAATAGTTCTTGTGTGGTGGTTAACAATTTGTCTGTGAGATATGAAGTAGGTCAAGAGAAAATAGTTTTATGGAACTCAAGAAATGGAAAGAAATTAACAGAGCATTCAGGAAGCGTTAGAGAATGCATGGAGGCCCATTGGGTGCTGTTGATTCTCTGTTGGGACCCCCAGGCTCCTCGTGTGCTCTCTCTTCAGCGGCGATCCTCAGTGCAGGTGTCAACATGGCATGGCAGGAATTTGGAATCATCCAAAGTCAGAGGCTTGCAGGGCAGATATGAGGAGAGTAAAGAATTAGGGAGCGTTGTCAGTGGGTTATTGAAATGATGGACCACAGAATCCAAGATTAATATGGAGGAATAGGAAGAGAGAAGGAAGAGAGCCTTGTTAAGATACTCTAACTGGAGTAATCTATTTTCTTAAAGAATGGTTGTATACGGTAGAGTTCTTTGTGTAAAAACTAGAAATGTGGAAATTTGTGGTGAGAATGTGGTGTTTCTGAGTTACTGATTTACAAGCAGGAGAATTTTGGGTGAAAACAGGCTCTGGGTGTGGAAGTGAGTATCTAAGGGTGGAAGAGTGCGTGATTTCATTAGAGATGGGACACTCAAAGGAGTTATGGAGTCCTTGGATCTCTGTGTCCCAATAACGTAGGTTACAGGGTACCAGCATGTGTATAGTTGTCAATGATAGAAAAGGGAAGAGAATAACATCCTTAAGCAAGACGGAGGAGGCAAGTTGGTCTGGATTTGCACTGATAGTGACACATCAGCTTGATAGTGTCCCAGAATCCCGTTCTCAACGTGTGATGCCTATATCAGCAGCATCAACATCAGCTGGGAACGTCTTAGAAATGAAAATTCTCCGTTGCCTCCCCAGACCTACTTGGGTTGAGTTCCAGCAATCTGAGTTATAAAAACTCTGCAATGATTGTAATGGACAGTATGATTTGAGACACATTTCTCCAGGGAGAGAAAGAGGGTGCAATATCCAAATGAGCTGCGAACATTCTCCATGGATGGTAGTCTTCATGCTCCTCTTTGTTCCAATTTTGCATTTTATTCTGTTTTTAAAGAGAAAGCTCAAAAAATATGTCCTAACTTCATAGTAGAAACAACGAGACCATGAAACTAAAACCAAGTAGAAAACTGAAGTTCTATACAGTCTGAAGGCTGAGCAGCTGTATATTCCAGATGTCAGTTACTAGAATCACTTCCCATCCTGGCAGTGAGGTCATGTGCAGTCAATGGGAGGAGACCTTGGAGAATCCCCAGCAAGTCTGTGGATACAGGGGTCTGCAGGGACTCCAGGCCTGCAGCAGTGAAGGAGAACTCTTAAGTCCTTTGGATTCACAAATACCTTAAAAACAGTTGCACTGGGGGGTCCAGGTGAATCCCTGGGCCGTGGCTGAAGCTGAGGGGTCTGCACACCAGCCCTGAGCCCACCCCTGGCCAGTGTCCATATTGGGCAGAGATGAGTCCTGGTTTGGGTGTGGGTCTCTCATAGCCCCTCTGCAGGCAACGAGCATCTTTTGGAGATATCAGGAGACAGACACAGAAAGTGAAGAAAAGCATGGGAGGGAGTGACTGTGGCCTCGAGGACAGACGAGATTGCCCAGGAGGCAGAGAGAGCAAGGAGCCAAGAAAGGCATCCTGAAAACAGAGTGAGGAAAGCAACAACGGTGCTGAAGAAAAAGAGAGTGATGTGGTTGAGAAATTCCCCATGAGACAGGCTTGACTTTCACAGCATCTCTTTGTAATGTCCGTCGTGATCTTAACCTTTCATGATAACATCAATTTTTATTTACCATGATTTTTCTTCCTTTTTATATTAAAATTGATAGGATAATTGATGCTGAGGAATTAGTGTTTTGAACTTATATCTGTTTTTTCATTAAGTGTTAACTCAATGAAGAGATGATACCTACTTGAATGAGATTTATCTTTTAATATATATTAAATCTGATTCCATAAATTATTCTCATTTTGCATGTAATTTTATTTTTTTTTAGCTGAGGGAGATTCACCCTGAGCTAACATTTGTTGCCAATCTTCCTCTACTTAGTATGTGGGTCACCGCCACAGCATAGCTGCTGAGTGTTGTAGGTCCACACCTGTGAACAGAACGTGGGCTGCCAAAGCAGAGCTTGCCAAACTTAACCACTAGGCCAGGGGCCAGAACTATGATTTTGCATCTAATTTTAACATAAAATCCATCAATCTTTCTCTTCTTTGTCACTTGTTAATTCAGACATAGGTCATTTCTGTATCATGAATTAAGTATCTCTTGTTTGTTACCTGGCAAACCTGTGTAGCTTTGATTTTGGAATCTTAAAAATGAGCACACCCCCTGGAGGCATTATTTTCCCCGTAGAGAACCTTGGCAGCAGACTCATTGCCTTCCTTCCCACACGAGATCCAGAGTCGTGGAAATGTGTTCACCTTGCACACAGCACAGAGCACATAGGAATTACTCCACAAACATGTGGTAAGTGAACAGTTGGTGGCATCATCAGGTCATTCACAGAACGAGACTGAGAGAGAGCTTCCTTAGGTCAGGAAGGAGAAGCATTCCTTTATATTTTCAATCAATGTTTTAATTTGTAACATTGTAACGTGAACACCGAGTATTCTATTTGTATCAAAATTGTGTTCTGAAAGTTTTCAAAAATCTCTAAATCTCAGAGTAGAGGAAAATCAACCTCTGTGAACCTGTCACTTGCTTCAAAAATTGTCAACTCGTATACCATCTGGCTTCGTTTATCCTCACACCCACCCCGCTAGAGGTAACCAGCTGAGATGGCTGAGAGCACATCATTTCAGCTGTAAATATTTTCAGTTTCTCTTACAGATGAGGGATTTTTTGAACACAAACACACTAATGTTATCACACACAAAAATAAAAGTGTCATTCCTATAATCAACTATCTGGTCAGTATCCAAAGTCCCCCAGTTTTCTCAAGGTGATTTCCTGGTTTTGCATTTTATTTGAGTCAGGATCTTTAAAAAACCCTTTTTTTTGCAATTGGTTGATGTGTTTCTGAAGCACCTTTTACTCTCTTACTAGTTCATGCATCTTGATGTTTGGGTGGGATATGCCTGTGTGTGTTTACATGTCTACACCGAGGTGTGAATTCTTTCTTTCCTGGATGGCAGTGCCCTGGCAGGAAGGGCCTGGGCTGTGGGAACCAGGATTTCTACTCTGCATCTGGCTGAACTGAAAAGGCGTCCCTGGGTGACACTTGCAGCCTTCAGAAAGGAGAGGGAAGAAGTACCAAGGAATTCAAGACAATGGCCTTGTCTTACAGGGTGTTTCCAGGGCATGATGTTCAAAATGCCAGGTGGTAACCCTTTAGCTCCTAGTCGTAGGGTGGGTTCTTGGGGTGAGCTCAGAGTAGTGTCTGTTTACCACCCATGTGGGAAGCGTTTCAGTATTTTAATTGGTAAGTTTGTGTCTGTTGTGTCTGTGTTGTCTAAGATGGGTTGCATTCCCCTGCTGGACCCACTCCTATACCTGCCGCTCTCGTGCCTCATCTTTAAAAACACCCAACAGGCAAGATTCACAGCCCTGTAACACACATCCACATAACCACAGCACAGACTGGGGAAAAGAACACAGTCATCCCAGGGGCTACGTGCTCTATGCGCTCAGGCCCAGCTGCCCCTTTGGGACAAGTCAGTAACAACACGACTGAGTGTGTAAACTAGTGATTGTCTGAGACCATGGACCTCAGAACACCAGAGTCCCAGATGTCACCCTAGGCAGCAATGGACAGTGTGGGTCATTCAGTGGCCAGGATTAAGGTCTGTTATCTTGGCAAACCAGAGCTCACCCCTGATCCATCAGGCCCAGCCAGGGAGGAATGGCCACGATGTACCTGACAGAGAGGCTGGGGGCCTTCTAGGGAATTTCTGCCCAAAAAGAATCATATAAGGAAGTGCGGGGATGCTGGAAATCCTAGTTCACGGGGAGTGGTGAGGTTTATGGAAGAAAGTCCTGTTGTAGGTTTAAAAGCTGCATCATGAATCTTTTCCTCTGGATATGAAACAAGTGGGAAAAGGACTTCCATGGCATGGGCCAGGATCCCAGGAGGATTCCAGTCTAGGCGAAGGGTGAACAGGGAGCCCTAGAGGCATCCTGATGGGGATATCCTGTCGGCCCTTGTTCCATCAGCACATGGTCTTCCTCTGGCCTTGTCCTTTCCACATGCAAACTTTTATCTTTTTACATTTTTTCCTCATTTAGTGTTGATGCAAATCCAGAGACTGATTAGAAAACGGTAACTTCCAATATTTGATCAAAAGAAACCTCAATGGGAGAAGCAGAAAACATTCCTTCTTCCTGGAAAGCTGTAGAAAGACAGCCGCTGTCCTGGGGACGGACATGGTCCTGGCAAGTGGTATTTGAAAGACACCCACATTTCAGTGGTTGTTTCTCTGCCTGGGAAAGACCCTCCAACCTCTACATCCAGGGAGATCTGAGGGGCTGTCTCTGCTCCTGGCCCAGGTGAACCACACGGAAGTGCACCTGTCCTCTGAGGAAGGGAGACTTGAGAGTGTCATTCAGTAGCCAGGGAGGGGACTGGCCGTCCTCCCTTCTCCCACATACCATAAGCTCTGACCATACATGAGTTCTTAATTCAAGGCAGAATGTGAGATTCTGTGTCTCATTTACATGAGCATGAGAAGTGAAAGAACCACACCACAACACCCAGGCTGTGACAGAAACAAAACTTACTGCAACATTCAAATCTGATATTTACTCTTAAACATATACTAATGCTCTTCCTCAATGGATAAACAGTCCCTGGGGTGGAGATGTCAGGGATTTGGAGGGGGGTCGTGCCCTCCATCTGGGGCTTTAGTGGAAACCAGGGAAAGTCATCAGATGTCCTCCTTTACTTGGGATGGGGGGGGGAAGAGCTGACCCGGTGTACCCCGAGGGTCCCAGTGTCCCTGCTGCTCAGGAGGAGCTGAACTTGTGGTCTCCAGAGGGTTATGGCTCATCGCCAAGGGCACGGTGGCTGAAGAGAAGAAACAGACTATTTTGGGGTGCCTCTCTGAGATTCACGGCACACCTCCCTGCCCCCCTTCACTCTTATCCAAACCCTGTGCCGAGTGCTCAGTCCATCAACAGCACCCTGTTTGTCCCTGATGCAGGAGGCATCATTTAGCATCACCCATTTAAGAGGAGGCAACCGAGTCCCCGAGAGGAGAGGGGAGCGGCCTGTCCCAGGCCTGGTCAGCACTGGAGCTGGGATCCAGGCCCATGCTTAGCCCGAAGCTGTACTGAGCCCCTGGATTCAGTCGCTGCTGCTCCTGACACTCACTCGGCCCTAAACTGGAGGATGTCCGGTTCCTCTTTCTCCTGAAGAGCCGCATTTTGCTCGCCTTCTGGTGTGCGGGCTCCAGCTGGCAGGAGACCCAGTAGCTACAGGACAGAGTGGCCTGTGAGCTACCAGGAGCCACACCTCAGGTGCCCCTCCCAGAGCCTGCCAGCAGCTGAGTCCTGGTGCCCCATGGGTCACCACGCTACGAGTTCTGAGGCTGATCAGCGATCCAGGCCACAGGCTCTGGAGCTGGTCATCAGAGAGAGTCTGCCCTGCCCTCACCCAACTCCTGTCCCCCTCACCTCTCATGGACACTGATGGGCTCCATGGCCTGGAACCAGGCCCCAAATCGCTCATCGGGCTCCAGGTCATATGAATTTGCAGCCTGCTGGAGCAGCTGGATCCTATGGATGACTTTGAATTTCTGGGAGGAAGGACAGGATGCAGACAGGGCTTGGGTGGGGAAGGCTGCCAGGAACTTGTGCAGAGTGAGGATCTGGTCTGGGGTCTGTGCTCACTCGGGAACCCTCCTTCCTTCCCACTCCATTCAGGACTTGCCTGTCCTCACAGTTGGCTTGAATTAGTTCCTCATCCAGGAAGGTGTCCTTGATGCCAGCCCCTCCCGCACCCGCCAACGTGACGGGATTCCCAGCTTTGTGGATCTGACTCTCCCAATAAATGTAAGACCCAAGGGATGAGGCCAGAGAAAGTCTTGCCAGGGGAGGTCTCTGATTTCCACATCCCCACCCTCCCCATAGCTGCTCACGTCACACCATTTCTGGAAGTTGACCCGATTTCCCTGGAAGGGAGACAGCCAATGTCCATCAGAAACAGCCCCCTAAGCCCAGAACCAACCCCCATCCCACCCCTTCTCAGGCTGCAGGAATGTCAGGGCCCAGCAGAGGGCAGACCTTCCACAAAGAGAACTTGACACTGGACCAGGCTCTGGGCTCCAGAGCAGGAGGGACAGGGGAGCTGAGGCCAGAGACCTTATGTAGCACACCCTCTCTGATGACAGACGGGGAGACTGAGGCCTCAGGGAGGAAGGGACAGCTGGAACACAGAAGTGCTTCCTCACTTGCAGGGGCTGATGGCACTCCCCCAGGGGCAGGGCCCGAGGGGGAGGCTGAATCCATCTCAGACACAGCCTCCTGCAGCTCTGCAGGCAGGCAGCTATGAGCTTCACCAGCCCAGGTAGACTGGTGGGGGGCTTATGCGGAGCATCTATTCACGCATTGCTAAGATGGGCCTGACTCCCCAGCTCCCAGGGGTGGCTATGGGGCTCTCATGAGAGGAGGTTTGCCAGATACTGAGAGCTCAGGTCCCAGTGCAGGGCTCTCGCCACCCAAACCTCAGGATCCTGCTCCCTGTCCCCACCTCCAGGCTCACTCACTTCCAGATCATCC
Source organism: Diceros bicornis minor (assembly GCF_020826845.1). Lineage (NCBI taxonomy): Eukaryota > Metazoa > Chordata > Mammalia > Perissodactyla > Rhinocerotidae > Diceros > Diceros bicornis. The sequence continues at coordinate 2,524,436 of NW_026691429.1, forward strand.
TCCATCCCAATGTCCAGCAGCTTCAGGTGATTGAGGAACGTGCCCAGGAAGGGGACGACACCCTGTGAAATGAGGGTGGGAGTGGTGAGATGAGTCCCACCTCTCAGGTGCCCCCATGGACCCTCCCCCAAATCCCTTCACCCCAGCCTCCTGCCCACCACAGACTCCCACAGAGAACAGCCTAGGACCCTCAGCGGCCTCCCCCCAGTTGCCCCCTCCAGGACCACCCAACTTCCCCAGTCACCTCCCAGGGGCGGCTTTTGGCAAATCCCAGGGTATGTGGTCCCTGCCCCTCCCCTCCCTAACCCATCCTGGGCCCAGCCCTTCCAGGCCTCCTCCTGGTCACTTCCAGGGCAGGCATTTCAGGCTCTTGGGCTCCTGGAGCTGGGCTGGAGGAGGAGGGACCCCTCTCTTAGGGAGGCCTTCAGCCGTGAAGAGAGTGACCCCTCCTCTGACACCTGGTCCCTCCCCCTCAGGCCACCTCACCTGCTGCTGCTGCCTCTCCTGGGCTCCCTGCGGATCCATCTCATGGGTGGCCCTCACAGATGACACCTCCTGCAGGGTCAAGGACAGGCTCAGGGAGGCCATGTTCCCTTCCCCGTGTCTCCCAGGGCCCTGATCTTGGACCCTGGCCATCTGGTGTCTATGGCTGCTCCCATTCCAGGGTGCCCTGATGCTAGATCACTCCCAGCTCCAACACTCCCTCCTCTGTGCCCTTAGGCCTGCCCAGGCCCCTAAGCCTCTCTCCTCATCAGGAAAGTGTGACAAGGACTCCCCATGCCTCCCAGGGTCCCCTGAGGACTCAGTGTCATCTGACTGTCACCAGTGCTGTCCCCTCCCCCATCGAGGAGGAGGAGCACAAAGCTCCTGCACATTCCTCTCCCCCTTGTACCTCATCACCCCTGTGAGGCCTGCACCACAGATCATCTCCCTCCATTTCCCAGATGAGGAGACCGAGGCCCACAGAGGGGCAGTGAATTGCTAAGGGGCCCACAGAGGAGACCGCTGCCCCTCGCAGCCAGAGGCCCTGGCCCCCGGCCTTCACTCCTCCTCCAGACACACCTCTGACCAATGTCCTGTCCTCTGGACTCTCGGGGTGTGTTGAGGCCCTCAGTCAACCTGACCCGTGGATGGAGAGGCACAAGGTTTCTCGGTGTCCCATGCAAGTGGCTTCTGTGTTTTCCAGCCCCCAGGGATTTTCTGACACCAGGCTGGACCTGAGGCCATGCCAAAGGCCTCAGCTCCCTAGTATCCCCTCAGGATGGTCCCTGCACAGAACTCCTCCTTCATTCACTCAGGAAGGGGACCCCATTGTGCCACATCTGAGTGACAGTGTAGGGGGTGACCACGGCACTGTGTAATGGTGACATTTGCATCCTTTTTCACTTGGAAACTTCTAATGTCCCTTCTCCTTTCTCAGCTCTCATGTTTGAAGTCTTTGGTCTGAGCCTTTGCACAATCCTTAGGCCCCTCCTGCCAGGGCCTCGATGGAGGCCATTAAGAATCTGTCAGGAAGGTCCATTAAGAATCTGTAGGTTCCCTGATAATTCTCATTGCCACCTGGGGCGTATCCTTGACGACAACGCCCTGGGGGAGACTCACTGGTTTGTCAGCAGTGACCACTATCGGGCTAGAGTGCACAGTCCCAGAGAGCACACAGTTCTGTCCCAGATCCACCATTTGGCCCAAGGCTGTGCAGCCCCTATGTTCACAAGGCCTGTGTGACCTCACAGTGCCCATCCCTGGGACAGGCAGAGTGCCCTCCCCTGTGAGGTGCAGTGAAGACAGAAGGAGCAGCAGGGGCCTGGCTTCCTGAAGACAGACTGGGCTGCTTTAGGAAGAAAGGAACCCCCACCCATTCCATCCACCCGCCAGCCTGGAGGATGATGAGGGCCAGCTGATGGGTTCCCATGGAAGCCAGACACCTGCTCATTCTGCCAGCTCCTCACCTCTTGGAACAGTCCAGGCGACACCACTGTATCCCGTGACCAAAGCCTCCTGCCCCAAACAGTCCCCACCTGCCCCTACAGCTCACACCCCCGCTTCCTGTCCAGCTGGACAAGACAGACCATTATTTCTCGGGGAACCTTAAGTGAAAAACTTACCAAAGCACATCCTGCCTGGTCCCTCCCCACCTCACCTCCCGTCCTTCCAGATTTCCAGCCTCCACTCACCTCCTTGAGAAGCTTCCTGCTCTCCCGGTGGCATGTTTGGAAGATCTTTTCAACTATTTTACAGTTCTTCCTGAGGAGGGAAAAAACGAAAGAAACACTGTGGAGTGGTTTTAGGGTAAATCCCTTTTATTTGAAAACCCAGAAGATCCAGAAAGCCTGGATGAGCATTTTCACTGTGTCCTCTGAGCCCTGAGGTGTCTGGGACTGGGGAGGGGCTCTCCTATTGTCACCTGGGGCCTCCATTCTCTTATTTTCTCAGCAGATGTGTTTTAAACAGTCTTAATTTCACGTGGACAGAGAGTTCTGTTGCTGCAAACACTTGAAAATCTTCAATTTGGTTCAAGACATGATCTGTCACTTAGGGAAACTGATTCCTGAAGCAGAACCACTGGCCTAAGTTTTCAGAAAGACTTGAAGCCTGCCAACCAGGTCAGACCCTAACCCCAGGGTTTGCTGTCTCCCAGGAGGTCCCAACTGACTGAAGGGCAATGCCAGCCCTGTGGGGGGTGTCTGGTCCAACCAGGTGGTGCTCGCATGGAGAGAGGCCTACCCACCTGGACACCTGTCTCCACGACTCTTTTAAACGTTGAATGGAGGGGCCCTCCAGAGCCCAGAAGATTGCATGGAGAGAGGAAAGGTTCCTCAGTCCGTGGCATTCCTGGAGAAGGGAAGAGGATGAGCTGTGAGGGGGAGCTGGAGCCCTGCTTCTTCTGGCTTCTGTCCCCTCATTGACGTCTCCTGTCCTGGATGAGACAGCGGCTCAGGGAACCCGGAAAAGGCACAGCTGGAACCTGATGAGGAATACTTCCAGGGAGGAGGATTTTAGCTCAAGCCAAGAAAGGAGCCCAGGAAGGGGTGAGCTTCCTACCACTGGGACCAGGAGTCAGGTCATCGAGGCCTGGCAGGAGGGGCCTAAGGTTTGTGCAAAGGCTCAGACCACAGACTTCAAACATGAGAGCTGAGAAAGGAGAAGGGGCAGTTCCCCCAACTCCAGAGAGGGGCTCCCAGGGCTCCCACATCTTACCTTGGCCACCTGGATCCAGAGCTCCACCACCCTGGCCCTGTCCTGGGCCGTCATGCTCGGGTCCCCAATGCAGGTGGTGATGATACATTCGACCACTCTGTTAAAGTGGGTCATGGTGGCATGGATGGTCGGTGCCAGGTGCTGAATGCCCCTGTTGTCACCCTGGGACCAGATGGAGTCCAGGAATTCGTGGGGCCTCACTGTCTTGAACAGCTCCTGGGGAGGACAGGGAGTGTCACCCAGCCCTGCCACAGCCCAGCTCAGTGTCCACAGCCCCCAGTCCCAGGCTGGGTCAGTGGTGAGAGCTGGAGCTCAGGAAGCTGAGAATGTGGCCTGAGGCTTGTGGGAGTCCCTGGGTGTTGCCTGTGTTCCCTGAGGGCACCCAGCACAGGATGACCCAGGAACCGATACTGTGGCGCGGGATAGTGACATTTGCTCCCAGCCCAGTCTCACTTCCTCCAAACACCAGAACTCGGCTCCTGCATGACCATCTCTAGGGGCATCTTCCACCCATTCTGACCATCCTAGGGTCTGACTCCTCTTTCAGATGCACATTCCCCCAAGGCAGCAACAACCAGGGGCTTTGTTTGTCTGCCTTGTAGTCATGTACACATTAAGTGCCTAATTAGTGTTGAGGCTGTTGAGGCCTCCTGGGCAAATGAGTGAAGTACCCAAGGACAAGACAGCACTTCAGTGTGCTCCCCTCCCCCACCAAAGCGCAGACTCTGCCCAACTTCCTCTCTGCTCTACCTCATCCATCTGCACAGCCACTCTGCATGGCAGCTGCTCTCAGTGTCAATCTCTCCTGTCCATATGAGGACAGCAAAGGCTCGAGAGTTAAGAGGGCTGCTCAGGTCACATGAGGGTATGTGGGGAAGCAAGAGGTTGGACCGAGATCATGGGATTCTGGGTCAGGAAATGGCAGGTGTGGGGCAGGTGATGGCACAGGGAAGGCCTGCCCCACCTGCCCTGAGAGCCCCGCTGCTCACCACATCCATCAGTGTCAACTGCTCTGCCACCAGCCAGGGAGGGAACTCCAAGAAGTCAGGCTTCTCCTCCCTCAGCAGCTTCTTGGTGGTCACGTCCCAGGGGCAGGCGGGCTCTGGGACTGGATCTGGCTCTGCTGTTATCTCTCCAGGTGGAGGGAGGATTCTCCCTGGAGCCAATGGTGCAGCTGGCTCCAGCTCAGGAGCTGGCACTGGGGCTGGAGCTGATGGTGTTGGTGGCTCTGGCCCTGGAGGGACTAATGGAGGTGACACTGGCTCCAGCTCTAGCACAGGTGGTGGAACTAGAGCTGGAGCTGGATCTAGCCGTGGAGCTGGCCCTTGCTCTGGCGCTGGAGCTGGAGGGAGCTCTGGAGATGGTACTGCAGGAGGAGAAAGAAACAGTGTCACTCAAGTAGCTGACTTCCCCTGTGCCTGTCAAAGCCAGGAAAGACCCCACTGCCTTGAAGTGAACCAAGCCTCTGAACATTCTGCAAATTGTCATCCGAGACTGCAGTCGCCTCACCTTCCAGCTCTGCCTCAATGGGCCGTGGATGCTCCAGCTGGACCTGGAGAAGGTAGGCGTGGCCCTGCAGCCCCGAGCCAGGCAAGCTGAGATGCAGAGAGGCCAGCTTCATGCTGAAGCAGAGATAGTGCAGGAGCTCGCAGAAATCCTGCCCTGGGTCCGGGCAGGTTCCCACCAGAGAAGAGATGGCACTGGGGGAGGCAATTGGGCAACAGAGTCAGAGGCCTGGCCTTTCCCTCCACGCTTCTCACCCAAGGCACCCTGGCTTGTGACTGGACCCTATGCCTGCCCCTCTCCATCCAGGTGAGAGCCACATGGCAGCCCTGACCCCTGTGAGGCTGTCCTGGCAGTGGCAGGCCTGCTTATCCAGCAGGTTGACACAGAGTCTGTTGTGACTCTCTTCCCACTGACACTCTTCTCCTGAAGGTCTGGGACACAGCCCACCCCAGCCCTCCATGCACTTGTGCAACTGGACTGAGCACTGAGACAGATGTGTGAGCAGGTTGCTCACACACCTCCTGTTCTGGGCCTGGAGGCGGTGGTCAGAAGAGGTAGATGTGGAGAAGGGGAGGCAGATTCAAATGGGTCTGTGGTGGGAATGGGTTTCTAGGGGAGAACTCAGCCCAGCCACCCCTCTGGTTCCCAGGGGTCCTGGCACCCATCCATAGCTCTTTGACTCCTGTCCTCCTGGAGTGGAAGCCACCGGGCCTCTGCCTTCCCATGGGAATCAAAAGATGCGTGAGATGCGGCTGCTGACAGGCTCCCCTCAGCCACAGCCTCCATCTCTCCCCCCACAGCTTGTTCTTTAGAGACAGGAGGCCGTCCTTCTGCACCCAAAGACCACTCACTTTTTTAGGTGGTCCTGCGCTCTGCCCTCCTGGCTGGAATAAGGGGAGATGCCTTCAGAGGTAAAGGAGGCTATGAGGGCATCCCTTGGGATGGACGGTGGATGACAAGACCTGCGAATGATGTCGAATGTCAATGTCTGACTCTCAGATGGAAATTGAGGCCACACATTGTGTCTCCTTCATTCACTGGGTTTACTGTCTCCAAATGTCCTGCATGCAGTAGGTGCTTAATCTACATGGTTGAATGAATGTAATCCACCCAGAACCATCCCAGACATGTGAGTGGGCCTAGGGCCTCTCTGCTGCCCCAGAGATCCTTGACTGGCTACCCCAAGGAAAAGGACCAGGACCAGCTGGATGGAATCTCCAACTCCTTGACAGGGTGGTTTCCATGTGCTTTTCCAAACTCAGAAAGGCCGCATCTCAGACATGGGTGAGGCAGACTACTTTTCACGGGGAAGAGAGAAATAAACACCATGAACAACCACAGCACGTCCACAGTCCTCTCTGCAGAGCCAGGCACCAGGTAAGCACCCACCATGGCTGATCCCATTAGTTCCTGCAAGATCCCCATGAAATTTGTCCTCTCCCATCCCACTTTTCAGAGGAGCAAACTGAGGCTCAGAGAGATTTGGTGACACTCCCAGGACATACAGCTGGCAGGGGGCACAGTCACCACTGTGTTGAGGAGGGAGTGTGCACTCACCTAGTAAACAGCTGGTCCAGGACCTGGTGGGATGTGTCTAAGGCCGAGTAGTTGACCATGAAGGTGGTGAAGCTAGAGATGTTCCTCCTCAGGAAAGCTGGTGCGATGGACTCTGTCAGCTTCTCCCTCACGCCTGTCTGGAGGGCCCGCATCCTGCAGGCCTCATTTAAATTCACGGTGGACTCATCCTCACACTGAGGGAGAGGAGGAGGTACATACACTCAATGACATCATGGTGAACCAGCGGGAGGATTGAGGTGACTTTCTACCCTCCTGTGTAGCTGGTGGGAAGGAGTGGAGGTCCAGATTCCTTTGGGAGTGGGACTGTGGAGCACTCTAATGAGAAAACCCTGGGGGGTTCCAGGGGAGACTCAGATTTGAGCCTGCATTCTAGTAGTGCCTTGGTCATCTCAGAGTCCTGGGTATGAAGACCCCTCTGCACCCACACTCACCTCAGACCAGCCCTCTTCATTGATGGACTGGTGCACCTGTGTCCTCTCCAGGGAGATGGCGAATTGGAAACCATCTACCAGCTCCTCAACCATCACTTGGGTGCAGCTCTGCAGTGCCAGTGCCCAGAAGTCAGGCCAGGAGGCATCAGGGGCCTGCCTGGACTTTGCCACAGAGGGAAACCCCACCACAGTTCAGGCACAGAGGGGCATCTGCATAGTCTCCATCAGGGAAGGAATGTGATGACACCTCGACGGCCTGGGATTCACATGTGGGTAGAAGAGCTTGGTCCCCAGCACTCACCACCCTTTCCTGAAGCCAAGATCTTCAGTATGAACATGACACACCACCAGATCTCCACCATTTAGCTACCTGCTCCTGCTCAGGGTGGTTCCTCCTCATACTACCTTCTCTAACTCCACCTCCCACATACACACACACACACACACACACACACTGAGGGTCAAGGGGTGTGGGGCTGTCCATTTGGGATCACAGTTGTGGCCTGATCTAGAGTGGCCTGCCCTGGGTTACGCTGTTACCTGATGGTTCCTCCTGCCAAAAGGCCACAGACATTCGAGGTGAGGGCTGAGCCAATGTCTAAAGCGACTTAACATGCTCTCATTCTTGGCTTTCCGGGAGCCAGAGCCTCGGAAAGTCACGGGACAACACGAGAACATCCTGCTGTGTCGAGTGTCTCCACTCAAATGAACTGGACAGGAGGCTGTGGTTACAATGTGGGTGCCTGGTAACCAGAGTTCTAAGTTCTGTTGGGGGCTGTCACCAAGGAAGTGAGGTCACTTCTTCAAGGTTCTATTACTTGGCCCCTTCCTTCAATCAGACCCACCCAAAGCCCCCGCTAGGCTGTTGGCTGCTCTCCCTCCTTGCCCATGTCATCTCCATCACTGTACACAAATATCCATCACCACCCTCCTCACAGCTCCTTGGGAGTGGAACCAGTGGCCAGCTTTGAGGAGACAGAGCTGAAGTCACACCTCTTTTATCCTACCAGTTCTGTGTCCTGGAAAAGCCACTGTGCCTCTCAAGATCTCCCAAGTCTCCCAACCTGCACAATGGGGATGGTGCTAAAAACAGCTTTCTAGGAACATCGTCAGGTGTATATGAGATAATACCTACGACACCTGTGGATTGGTGTCACATGTATCTAATGCTGAACCTCCCATCTATGTCAGTTCCATCTGTGCAGCCTCCACAAACCCCCGCTCCATACTTCTTGTCACACATCATTGGCCTGAATTTGGTCTGGTCACTCTTATCTGCAAGAGGGGTTAGGAATTTTATCTTTTAGTTTGTTGAATTGACACCCAAAAGAAAACTGATTCTCTGTTCTGAATATTAAGGGAGAAGGTGAACAGTGGAAACTACCCGTGCTCTCGCCCTACACTAACCTTCAAGTTGAAGGGGAGGAGATGAGCTTTTCAGATAAATCAATCAGTATTTACCTACCACAGGCTCTCTTTTCTTGTTGTTTATTCATCCACAGAGAACAAGTAGTCTTGCTTCCAAACCAGAATGTATGAGACGTCCACTGCCCTCTGTTCCCAGCAGAGTAACCAGAACCAATTTGTTGGCTTTTATTTGCCTGGCCCTTGTAAGTAGATCTGAGAACATTGTTTCTATGTCCTTCATAGAGTGGGTCTGGGAGGGTCTGAGGTTGTAGAGAATTGTAGGCAAGTAGCAGGCTCCTGAAAAACTGAGTCAAATTTGAATCTCTGTAATTCGAAGAAGGAGAGTGACATCAGCATCATGGTGGAATAAGACACCTCCTGTTTTTCTACTCCTGCACTAACAATGCTTTGGCATCCATCCATAGACAAAAGTGCCTTTGTGGGAGAAGTGGGATCCAGCACCATATGCCAAGGGACCCAGAAGGAGTCTCACCCACTCATGCATCTGGTAATAGGCAGACAGACCTCGGTCCCAGCTCTGGACCCTGCAGTGGCCCATGAACCAGCTCAAGCTCCTTTCAGCTGCTGCACAGAAACCCCTGAAAACACTGTCTTAGATCATGACACACAGAGGAGAGGGCCTTTGTGGAAGTCCAGGTTTCAAGAAGAGAAGTTCCAGCCCTCTGTTGGAGCACAAAAATATGAGTGTGGATGGGTTGAAGAGTTTGGGGGCATTGGCAGATAGGTACTCTTAGAGGGCTTTAAAGGATGTGGATCCTGTAACTGCACTGAGCACTCCATCAAGAAGTCTCCCATGACTTGTGGGGTATGCCTCACCCATGGATCTCCCCAGCTGGCCTTTAGGCACCCCCAGTGCTCTGCGTGCCTCACATACACACGCCTCCACCCTAGGGCTTCTTCCCTGTGTATGCTCCCAACAGTGGTGGTTAGAGTGAATTTTGGAGGACAGCTAGTGAGCACGTGCAGAAACTTAGTCCAAATCCGCAGGCCAGAGAGAGACCACAAACTTGAGTTTTGTGGAATACAAAAGGGAGGCTGTCAGCGCCCAGCCTATTACATCACAGCATCAAGAGAATGCATACAAGCTGGAAAATTCTGCCATTAATGAACAAATTAAAAATGCTGAGATTATACTGGTATAACACATTAAAATACAAATGTATTATTGAAACATACATTAAGTTTAAAAATTGACATTTCAAATGTTGGAAAAATTAAGTTTGAGAAACCTTGTAGGTGGTCAGTAAACATCTGTCCCTCCCTCCCTCGCCAGAGCAGCCGTATGTATATGTATAGATACACACACACACACACATATATATACCCCCTATAAGTTATATATATAGAGAGACGCATATGTGCATGTGTGTCCACAAACACTCATACATATATATAATGCATGTACCTATGTATATCATATACATCTATGTATACATGATAGAATACTCACATGCACATGTGTGTATCTCTACAATTTCACCTTCAATAAGGTAAGTTTCCGGTTTGTATTGACTCTAAATATCTCTGCTTTTTAACTTGTTAGGTCTGTTTCGGTTTGTTTTCCCCAAACTTTCTGGTTAGTCCTCTGGGCACTTCTCAATTGGATAACTGTTATGGTTTTCATTCGTTGTTGTGCTTTCATTTTCTCTTTTTAATAAACATATTTGTTGGAATATGACATACAATCAGAATAGAGCACAAATCCAAGTGTAAAGATTGATAAGTTATCAAAAAGTGTACACATGTGTTAACAACACCCAGGCCAACAAACAGAACATGACCAGTTCTATTTACAGTAGATTATACATGATGTATATAATAGATAATAACCACAGTTACCCAGATTATTATTTCTCCTTTTTCAGGAAGTAGCACACTGAATTGCAATGCATAAAGCAAATTTGGTCATGATGTGGCCTCCTTCAAAAATATAGCTGGATTTGGAAGGTTAATTTTTTTTAGGAATACATGAGTTTAGTTCCAGAAAAAAAGAGGCTTGTAAATTTCCTTTCCTGTAATGACCTTGTAAGATTTTTGTAGCAACGTTAAGCTATTCTCATAAAATGAATCAAAAAGTTTTTCCCACTTTTCCTGTTCTGTGGAAGAGCTAGACTCAATGTGTATTATTTCTCTCCTGAATGTTTGGTGGAATTTGCCAGCAGAGGTGTTGGCCACGATGAAATGTGGGAATGTTTTAAACTATGGATTCAGTTTCTTCTTTAGATATGGGACTATTCAGATTTCTCATTTCTTCTTGAGACAGTTTTGGTAACTTTCATTTTCCTGGCAATTTGTGAATTTCATCTAATTTTCAAATGAATTGACATGTTATTTATGATGACACGTGTGTTGTCAGGGAAGGTCTGGGGTGACTCTCCTGGGGGCAGATGTCAAGCTCAGCTCATGTGTCCCCGAAGCTTCAGGCACCTGGATGCTGGAGGGAGAGCTTGTTCTCATTGCAGGACGAGAGGCTGAATGCTTTTCTTCTCGCCTTCTGCTCTCCATTCACACCAGCTCAGGAGACCTTGTTCCTGGGCAAGTTGGCGTGCAGGCAACACCCCATGTAAATTCTTCCAGGCCTGGTGGATATTTGGAATTTTTTTCTCAGATGTCCTCTTGAAGCCACATGGCCACTTTTGTATAATATTTTCTCTTTATGTTATATTTGAGTCAGTTTTGGTAATCACATTTTCAATTTTTACACCGTACAAGGCTGTCTCTTAGACTCCTAAGTGTTTTCAGTTTTAACTCCTTCATACTTCTCCCGGATGTGCCTGCCTTACGGTGATTCCTCCTTCATGGGAGCTCTGAAGCTCATCCTAGCTGCCTGGTTGTTGATGGTGGCAGATACACAGGTTTGATGGGGCCGAAGTTTAGGCAGTTTGATTGCCTGCCTTCTGCTGCACCATTCTCAACCCACAGACGCCATGCTTCTCTGCTTGTCCCAGAGCCTTCAGGTGTAATTACTCTTCCTCCCCAGCGCTACCTCCAATCTCATGTTGATATTATTGCTGTTCTCTGAAGCATTTGATGATGTGTTCAAATGAACAAGCATTTTGGATCCTGAACCAAAGAAGCATTTACAAAACGCACTCTGAATGTGATCTGCTTTTCCATTCATTAAACTTTTCTCATAAACTTAATCACTTTTCTCCATGTGTGTGGAATTCACTAAGGATGTTCCAGAGCCCCGGTGATGTTACTTGATTTAGCTATAAATTCTAAGGCTTCAGGAGAGCTGTTGCCACAGATGGAGTGAGTTGGCTGGGCATTCTTCCTTAATTAAGTGATTGCATTGGATTTGAAGATAATTGTGGTTTGAGTCCGTTCCCTAAGGAGCCCCATCCCTCTCAGCAGGTTTCAGTACAAGAACTAGCAGTATGTTCTGGCCTTGGTTTTTGCCATTGAGGAAATCAACAGAAACTCCCATCTTTTACCCAACATATCTCTGGGAGTTGATCTCTATAATGTCCTGCACAATGAACAGAAGGCACTGGAGAGTTCCCTCATTTGGGTCTCAGGGCTGCGCAAAGACAACCCAAATTACACCTGTGGGAGAGAGAACAAGTCTCTAGCAGTCCTTACTGAAACAACATGTGCAATTTCTGCCTAGATTGGAACACTGCTGGAACTGTACAAATTTCCGCAGGTAAGCCTGTGTGGGATGGGGAGACATGAAACCATGTCTACTTTGATGCCATTCTCAGGTGCCTGAAAAGGAAGAAAGGAGGAGACTGTGTTTATGCATCTCTCACAGGATGTAATCTCCAAGGATGAGGGTATAGAGTCTTAGTGAGGTATGCACATTTCCTTTATTTGGCAGCCCTAAGCACTATGATTTCATCCATGTCCATTGATAACAAGGTTCCAGGGACCATCTGCTCTTGGCCAGGTTGGGTCCCAATCCTGAGTCAACAAGTCATTTGCATGAACAACATTTGCAGTGATGCAAATGAACTGCATCAGAGGAGGCAATGTCAGGTGTAAGGTGCAAGTGTCAGAAAGGGCCCATGTCACTAAGGGCTCAGACAAGAACATTCCAGCATCACAGCCTCCAAAGTGCAAGATAAGGAGGGACAGCCTCACACACCCAGGGCCCAGGGCAGCCACAGGACATTCTATGTGTGACCCATGCAGGGCTGCACACCAATCATGAGTGCAGAAACACCACAAGCCCATGAGGCCCTGCCTGGGGAAGCAAAAGTCATGCTGAATTTATAAGATTCCAAATCAGTAACTCAAGATCAATGCAGAAATAAAGTTGCATTTTTGATTTTCTAAAAATTGACCTCCTTTCCTTTTCCTCAGTTCTTTTAACCATGCTCATTCCGGGATCAATATGTTGTGATGATCCACTTCTGCACCCTCAACATTGGTTTCCTCCATTATTAATGCCGTTGTGAGAAATTCCTCCCTTTCCTCACCCTAAAGCAGAGGATACTAGCTGGAAGGAATCTTTGTATTCACCATCACCCCAAATATCTATGACTTTGACAAAGGTCACACACACCTCTATGGCCCTGGAGCAAAGGGGATTTTAGGGCAGTGAAACCATAGTTCTATATGAATCTGTAATGGCGGATACATATTACTATGTATTTGTCAAAACCCATAGAATGTACAACACAAAGAGTGACCCTAATTCATTCCCTTTTAAGCCTTGGTATTCATTTGTTGCAATTTTTCTCTTTTTTTGAACATTATTACTAGGATTTTATTGAGTATATTTGTCATTTATTAGAATCTAATTTAGTTTTATTTATCCTTTCGATGTTTGTCTTTTATTTTGTGAAGCCTTCCTCTAATATTTATCATTTTGTGTCGTCTATTTTCCTTGTGTTTAATTTTCTGCTCTTTTTCTAGCTTGTGATGAATGCTTAGAACTTAGAAATTCAACTTTTCTATATTATACACAATAATATATAAATATATATAATCTAGGATTATACATTTCTCTCTAAGGATAGTTTTAATTCCACCCCAAAAGATTTGAGGAATAGTATTTTTAATTGGAAATACATTCTAATTTCCATCGTAGTTTACTCATTAATCATGGGTTGTTTACAAATGTATTTATTAATCTCCAAGCATGTAGGAATTGACGTTAGCAATAAGAATTAAGAAGTTAAGCTCAGGGCATCCTCTGATAGCAGATGTAGTTCCAATTTTGAATAATAAGTAATAGCAATCCCAATGCGTTACTTCTGCACAGATCTTGAGTTCACAAAGTCCTGTATTCCATTTTAATGTATTTTACAAAAAAATTAGTCCAAAAAAGACTGAGGGGAAAAAGCTGGTTTTTCATCAGAGCTATAGAGTACTGCTTTAGGGTTTAAAAAGACCTCTGCAAGTCTTGGGTGTCATAATCCTCATTATTAATGAGGAAACTGAAACTCACATAAAGTAGATTACTTACCCAACATCACATAGCCAGGAGGTGGCAGCACCAGGCACAGGATGCTCTGGACCTTCAGGCCTGCCTGCCAACCCTGCAATGGTCCAGCCCCTTCCTCGGGGTCCCCATCACCTCCCGGTTCCTCAAGCTATAAATGAGAGGATTGAGCATAGGAGTAAGGTCCGTGTAGAAGATAGAGACCACCTTGTCATGGCTGGGGGCCCGGTAGCGCCTAGGCCTCAGGTAGATGAACATGGCTGCCCCATAGAAGAGGGAGACAGCTGTCAGGTGGGAGGTACAGGTGGCCAGAGCCTTTTCACCATCCTGAGCAGAGTGCATCTGGAAAACAGCCCTCAGGATGCGAGCATAGGAGGCCAAGATGATGGAGAAGGGAAGGAACAGCATGAAGACACAGCAAGAAAATATCACATTCTCAAAAAGGGATGTGTCTATACAGGCCAGCTTCAACAAAGATAGCGTCTCACAAAAGAAGTGGTCCACCTCCCTCAAACCACAGTAGGGAAAGGTCATTACTACTACCATCTGGATCAAACTGTCTATTATCCCAAAGGCCCAGGAGCTCCCAGCAATCCCAAACAGATTCTCTGACTCATGAGGATGGGATAGTGAAGTGGGTGGCTAATGGCCACACAGCGATCATAAGCCATGAGTCCCAGCAAGAGCCCCTCCGATCCCACAAGACAGACAAAGAAGCCAATTTGTATACCACAACCCACAAAGGAGATGGACTTCCTGCCAGACAGGAAGTTGACTGCCATCTTTGGCGCATTGGTACAGACCAACATGAGGTCCATGAGGAAGAACTGAGGAAGAAGTACATGGGTGTATGAAGTCAAGCATCTGTGTAGATTAGGAAGATGAGGAGGACATTCCCACAGAGGGCCACTGTGAAGACTATCATGATTGCTGAGAAAAGTACAAGGTCAGTTGGACTGTGGGAAAAGATGCCCAATGGGACAAAGTCATCTGTGGATGATTGGTTCAACCACGTCTCCGTGGCTCAGTTGATGTTTCCAGTAACCTGTGAACATGGACAAAAAATATTGGTTGGACTGACATTTCTTTAACCTCTGCATTCCACATCTTCAGCTAGCTGTTTTGTTTGTAACTCATGAGGCCTCAGCAACAAAAGCTTTGGGACATAGAAGAGGACACTCCTTCATATCCCTATGACACAGCAATAGGAGTTCTCCCAGCTCATGGAATTGGACCACATATCTGGACTGGTGTGTATCCTTATCTAGATGAGTAGAAACTGAGTTATTTTATGTGTCATGGGACCTTTGGAGAATCCCCTTTAGCAGGCAAAGTCTTGGCTTTACTGTATGATACAGAGTCTACTGTCTGAGACCACATGGACTTGGTAAACTATCTCTAAGAGGGCTTAGGCCATTTCATTCCCATGAGATAATTTATGTGTTACAGAAAGGGAAGGGAATCAAGCATAATTTTCTCTTTAGTCTGTATATCTTTCTGTATGTGCTGAGAGTTTATCATGCTGGCCACTCTGTTATGTTTGTAATATCAATTATGGAAGTGCTCTCTAGTGCCCCATATGAGAAGGAAGAGCTGCAGTTGGATGCCATTGTTGTCAATATTGGGTTGACAAAAAGTCACAATCCAATGGGGAGCAACAGTGACTTGGTTCCCAAACCTATTAAGAACAGTGAGGTCTTTAATTGTGCTGAGACTTTTAAATAACTCCAGGATCAAGGCTTCAGTATAAGTGGGCTGGAATCAAGTACAGTTAATACCTACTTACAAAGTTACTTTTAGTAGAAATCAAAGAGCCTTCTTTATAAAAACCTTCTGACTGAAAACTTGCACCTGGCTTTCTGAACCTTTTACTCACTGCCTTATAAAAGTTTCAATCAATTTATTTGGAGCGTGTCACTGAAAAGGGATTTTCCTTGATCTTTGGTCAAGAATTTTTTCTAAATATGTTACTATGGAATGAAACAGGAGGCATGGCCTGATTTTAGACGGACAAAGCTAAATCGAGGAATAAAAGTCATGCATATTAAAAAAGATAAAACTCCCTTGATGATATGATAGTTGCAGTATCTGAACCCAAGGCAAATAACAGAATAAATAATTATAAACAACTGAGTGGAAAACACTGCCATTATTTAGGCACAACTCTTTTATTGTTGTCCTCACACTCACCCAGTGAACCTTGTTTTCACTGTCTAAGGCCTTTACGGTTTTTATAGGATTCTCTCTCTTCTCTCTCATCAGCCTCCTTCTAATTTCACTTGTCTCATTATCCATCCAGGGCTGAACTATCAGGCATTTTCATGGTTCTGAAGGTAGCACAGCAGTGAATATTTTTTCCTTAAGTTTGTATGAGCTATCTACTGCTGTGGAACAAATAGCTCCAAAATTTAGCAGCTTGGAATAAAACAGGGAACATTTGTTATCTCACAGTTTCTGTGCATCAGGAATGTGGGTGCAGCTTAGTTGTTTGCCTCTGGTGTTATGTCTCTCAGGAGGTTACCGTCAGCTGTTGGCCAGATGATAGTCCTCTCAGGGCTGGACTGGAGGAGGCTCCACTCCAAGATCACTCGTGCGGCTGTTGGCAGACCTCAGGCCCTCTTCAAAGGCCCCTCACAGCATGGCAGTTGACTTCTCCCAGGGTGAGTGATGGAAGAGAGAGGGAGAGCAAAAGCACCCCACACAGAAGCCGTGGTCTTATAACCTGGAATTGGAAGTGACACTCTGTGAGCTCTGCTGAATTCTAGTCTTTAGAAGTGAGTCACTAAATCCAGCCCATGCTCACTGGGAAGGGAGCCCACGAGGGCATGAATACCAGGAAATGGGGACCAATGGGACCATCTTAGAGGCTGTCTGCACAGCCTTTCATGTTCTAGTCTCATACCCTGATTGCTGATATAAATAAATGGGACTCAGATAATTTTAACAAGTGATCTTGTCATGTAAGAAAGGTGGTGCCATGCAAGTTGCCTAGAAAACAAAGAATCAAAGATTTTGAGTTTGTCAGTCTGTTTCTCATCTGCCTGGTCTAGTGACAGGCAATACACAATCAGTAAAAATAATGTTAGACTTTTTCATCGCACAGTGCTCATACCTATTCCTCATTTGACCTCACAGTGATCCTGCAATGAAGGTACAGTGATTATTAAATTAGCCCCTCTTTTACAAATGAGGAAGTTGAGGCTCTGAGGAGCTGGCTGGATTGTCCAAGGTTACATGGTGAGTAAGTATGGGCCCCTTCCCAAAACTTGAGAAGGGGCCTTTGGAATGTAAGTTCCAGATACTTTATACCTGGCTGTTTGAGGGAAAAATATCTTTAGAAGGGCAAGCTACCTTATCTTGGAGAAATTCTCAGATAGGAAATTACAGTTCCCTTTCTGTAATTCTTAGCTCTCTCAGCAGGCTTCTGATCCATAATCTGTACTCTTAAACATTAGAGATCCTTTTACTAAAGGGCAGTACTGGTTTCCTTTTGGATATAACTCTCATCACTGTTAAATTAATTAAACAAGGAGGCCAATAGGCTGAGTGGCTTTAATGCCTTACCATCCTACCAAGCAAACCCAAACCTAAGCCTGTAAATGTCTCAAGACAAAGATATCAAAACCTAAGGACAATCAACCAAAAATAGCCAACTAGGATTTCCAATAAGTCAAATGCTTAAGTATAGCCAATCAGATAACTTCCTTGCTTTTCTTCTGCCTTTTCTCTATAAAAGTCTTTCCCTTGGTTCCTGTCAGTGGAGCACTCCTAACCACTTCCAGTTTGATGCTGCACAATTGGAATTGCTTTTTGCTCAAATAAACTCTTAAAATTTTTAATGTGCCTCAGTGTATCTTTTAACATCACAGATGAATACATGATCATTTATGGTTAAGTTTCTGTCTTTTGTGTTGGTTAGTAGAAGTGGAATTCGTAATCATAGATGAAAATCACAATTACATTTCTGGCCCTGTGAAACTCAGGGAAAGATCTCAGGGTGATGACCATGAGGTTGAGGTGGAGGAGTCAGAGAATCTTTCTGTCCTCTTGTCTCTCCAAATGAGACCAAAATCCCCACTGGATCCCAGACACCCCTCCCAAGCCTCAGCCCCAACCCCAACTTCCAATTGCCTGCGGAATATATGCAATCACATTTCTTGCTGACACCTCAAACAGAAAACAATTTAAGCTTTAATTCTTACCTGCATGTCCCAGAAAAACAATATTTCCTATTCCCATCTTATTTCTTTAAAATGATACCTATTGCCCCATTCAAGCTCAATAAGATCCATGCTGGCTACCCCATGTACCCCAAATCAAACACTCTCCTGGTCCTGTTGGTTTGTCTTAACACAGACTCTTGCTTCTTACAACCAGCCCTCTGTTTTCATCCTTGGTGTCACCACTGTGTTCAGAGCATCACCGTTGCCAGCATGCATGTAATGGCCCTGACTGTGCCTCTCCTTGCGTACTGCAGCGTACTGCAGTGTGTACTGAGAGCCTCTCTGTGGGTCTCTTCACAGGTCAGACTTTGAGCCCACGTCCACCTCTAACGGATTGAAGTTCCCATGTGGTCCCGCTCTCCCTTTTCAGCTTTTCATCCCCAACTCCCTCTAAACAAGCCCTATATTCCAAATGATCTGACACCTGCAGCTGCCAAATACAGCTTTTGTTTGACCTTTTTGGTTTGCTCATGCTGTTCCATTCACGTGGCATATCCTCCTCCAAAGTCCTCTAGTCCTCTGATCGGGTAAAACTTGATTGCATACAACCAAGAAACAGCTTTACTTTTAGCTAGGACCACCACAGAATCTCCTTCCCTACCTATTTGGTTTTTTTTTTACTTAAAGACACTTTATGTATATTTTAATATCTGATAAGTCTACTCGTCCTTCATAGTTTTTCTTTTTTAGTATTATTTTATTGAGGTCATATTGGTTATAACATTGTGCAAATTTCAAGTGTACATCATCATTATATTTCAGTTTCTGGGTAGACTGCATTGTGTTTACCACCAAGAGTCTAGTTCTTAATTCGTCACCATACATATGTGCCCCTTTACCTCTTTCACCCTCACCCCACCCCCTTCTCCTCTGGTAACCATGAATAGGTTCTCCTTATCTACGTGATTGTCTATCTTCCACGTATGAGTGAAATTATATGGTATTTGTCTTTCTCTGTCTGACATTTTGCTTAGCATAATACCCTCAAGGTCCATCCATGTTGCCACAAAAGGCATGATTTTGTCTTTTTTTATGACTGAGTAGTATTCCATTGTGTATATATACCACATCATCTTTATCCATTCATCGGTAGATGGGCACTTAAGTTGCTTCCAAGTCTTGGCTATTGTGAATAACGCTGCAATGAACACAGGGGTGCATGTATCTTTACGCATTGGTGTTTTCAAGTTCTTTGGATAAATACCCAGCAATGGAATAGCTGGATCATATGATATTTCTATCCTTGATTTTTTGAGGAATCTCCATACTGGTTTCCATAGTGGCTGCACCAGTTTGCACTCCCACCAGCAGTGTATGAGAGTTCCCTTCTCTCCACATCCTCTCCAACACATGTTGTTTCCTGTCTTGTTAATTATAGCCGTTCTGACGGGCATGAGGTGATATCTCATTGTAGTTTTGATTTGCATTTCCCTGATAGTTAATGATTTTGAACATCTTTTCATGTGCCTGTTGGCCATCTGTATATCTTCTTTGGAGAAATGTCTGTTCAGGTCTTTTGCCCATTTTTTAATTGGGTTGTTAGTTTTTTTGTTGTTGAGATGCATGTGTTCTTTGTATATTTTGGAGATTAAGCCCTTATCAGATATATGGTTTGCAAATATCTTCTCCCAATTGTTAGGTTGTCTTTTCGTTTTGTTGATGGCTTCCTTTGCTGTGCAGAAGCTTTTTAGTTTGATTTAGTCCCATTTGTTTACTTTTTCTATTGTTTCTCTTGCCCGGTCAGACATGGTGCTTGAAAATATGTTGCTAAGACCAATGTCAAAGAGCGTACTGCCTATGTTTTCTTCTAGAAGTTTCATAGTTTCAGGTCTTACATTCAAGTCTTTAATCCATTTTGACTTAATTTTTGTGTATGTTGTAAGGTAAGGGTCTACTTTCATTTTTTTGCATGTGGCTGTCCAGTTTTTCCAACACCATTTGTTGAAGACACTTTCTTTTCTCCATTGTATGTTCTTGGCTCCTTTGTCAAAGATTAGCTGTCCATAGATGTGTGGGTTTATTTCTGGGCTTTGGATTCTATTCCATTAATCTGTGTGTCTGTTTTTGTGCCAGTACCATGCTGTTTTGGTTGCTATAGCTTTGTAGTATATTTTGAAATCAGGGAGTGTGATACCTCCAGCTTTGTTCTTTTTTCTCAGGATTCCTTTACTTATTGGGGGTCTTTTTTTGTTCCAAATAAATTTTAGGATTCTTTGTTCTATTTCTGTGAAAAATGTTGTTGGAACTTTGATAGGGATTGCATTGAATCTATAGATGGCTTTAGGAAGTATGGACATCTTAACTATGTTAATTCTTCCAATTCAAGAGCATGGAATATCTTTCCATTTCTTTGTGTCTTCTTCAATTTCTTTCAGCAATGTTTTATAGTTTTCTGTGTACAGCTCTTTCACCTCTTTGGTTAAGTTTATTCTTAGGTATTTTATTCTTTTTGTTGCAATTGTAAATGGGATGGTATTCTTAATTTCTCTTTCTTCTACTTTGTTACTAGTGTATAGAAATGCAACTGATTTTTGTACGTTGATTTTGTATCCTGCAAATTTACCATATTTGTTTATTACTTCTAAAAGTTTTCTGGTGGATTCTTTAGGGTTTTCTATATATAAAATCATGTCATATGTAAATAGTGAAAGTTTCACTTCTTCCTTTCCAATTTGGATCCCTTTTATTTCTTTCTCTTGCCTGATTGCTCTGGCTAGGACTTCCAGTACTATGTTACATAAGAGTGGTGACAGTGGGCATCCTTGTCTGGTTCCTGTTCTTAGAGGGATAGCTTTCAGTTTTTCACCATTGAGGATGATATTAGCTGTGGGTTTCTCATATATGGTCTTTATTATGTTGAGGTACTTTCCTTCTATACCCATTTTATTCAGAGTTTTTATCATAAATGGATGCTGTATCTTGTCAAATGCTTTCTCTGCATCTAGTGAGATGATCATGTGATTTTTATTCTTCATTTTATTGCATAAGCCTCTTTGGATTGTTGATTTCAGGTTCATTGGATAGATTCCCAGTAATGGGATGGCTGGGTCATAGGGCATCTCTATTTTTAATTCTTTGAGGAATCTCCATACCGTTTTCCATAGAGGCTGCACCAGTTGGCATTCCCACCAGCTGTGTATGAGGGTTCCTGTTTCTCCACATCCTCTACAGCACTTGTTTTTTGTCTTGGTGATTATAGCCATTCTAACAGGCGTGAGGTGATATCTTAGTGTTGCTTTGATTTGCATTTCCCTGATGATTAGTGATGTTGAACATCTTTTCATGTGCCTATTGGTCATCTGTATATCTTCTTTGGAGAAGTGTCTGTTCATTTCCTCTGCCCATTTTTTGATTGGGTTGTTTGCTTTTGGTTGTTCAGTTGTGTGAGTTCTTTATATATTGTGGAGATCAACCCCTTGTCAGATGTATGTTTTGCAAATATTCTCTCCCAGCTGGTGGGTTGTCTGTTCATCTTGATTCTGGATTCGTTTATCTTGTAGAAGCTCTTTAATCTGATAAAGTCCCACTTGCTTATTTTTTCTTTAGTTTCCATAGTCTGGGTAGGCATTTCATCCGAAAAGATTCCTTTATGACCAATGTCAAGTAGTGTGTTGCCTATATTTTCTTCTATGAGTTTTATTGTTTCAGGTCTCACCTTCAGGTCTTTGATCCATTTTGAGTTAATTTTTGTGAATGGCGATAGTAGATGGTCCACTTTCATTCTTTTGCATGTGGCTGTCCAGTTTTCCTAACACCATTTATTGAAGAGATTTTCCTTTCTCCATTGTATTTTCTTAGCACCTTTGTCGAAAATTAGCTGTCCATATATGTGGGGTTTTATTTCTGGGCTTTCAATTCTGTTCCATTGATTGGTGTGTCTGTTTTTGTACCAGTACCATGCTGTTTTGATTACTATTGCTTTGAAGTATGTTTTGAAGTCAGGGATTGTGATGCCTCCTGCTTTGTTCTTTTTTCTTAGGATTGCTTTAGCTATTTGGGGTCTTTTGTTGCCCCATATAAATTTTATTATTTCTTTTTCTATTTCTGTGAAGAATGTCATTGGGATTCTGATTGGGATTGCACTGAATCTGTAGATTGCTTTAGGTAATATAGACATTTTAACTATGTTTATTCTTCCAATCCACGTGCATGGGATATCTTTCCATTTCTTTATGTCATCATGGATTTCTTTCAATAATGTCTTGTAGTTCTCATTGTATAGGTCCTTCACCTCCTTGGTAAGATTTATTCCTAGGTATTTTATTCTTTGTGATGCAATTGTAAATGGTATTATCTTTTTGAGCTCTCCTTCTGTTAGTTCATTATTAGCATACAGAAATGTAACTGATTTTTGTAGATTGATTTCGTACCCTGTGACTTTGCTGTAGTTGTTGATTATTTCTAGTAGTTTTCCAACGGATTATTTAGGATTTTCTATATATAAAATCAAGTCATCTGCAAATAGTGAGAGTTTCACTTCTTCGTTGCTTATTTGGATTCCTTTTATTCCTTTTTCTTGCCTAATTGCTCTGGCCAAAACCTCCAGTACTATGTTGAACAGGAGTGGTGAGAGTGGGCAGCCCTGCCTCGTTCCTGTTCTCAGAGGAATGGCTTTCAGTCTTTCCACATTGAGTATGATGTTGGCTGTGGGTTTGTCATAAATATCCTTTATTATGTTGAGGTACTTTCCTTCCATACCCATTTTGTTGAGAGTTTTTATCATAAAAGGATGTTGTATCTTGTCAAATGCCTTCTCTGCGTCTATAGAGATGACCGTGTGGTTTTTATTCTTTGTTTTGTTGATGTGATGTATCACATTGATTGATTTGCAGATGTTGAACCATCCCTGCGTCCCTGGTATAAATCCCACTTGATCGTGGTGTATGATCTTTCTAATGTATTGCTGTATTCGGTTTGCCGATATTTTGTTGAAGATTTTTGCATCTATGTTCATCAGCGATATTGGCCTGTAATTTTCTTTCTTTGTATTGTCTTTGTCTGGCTTTGGTATCAGGGTGATGTTGGCCTCATAGAATGATTTAGGAAGTGTTCCATCTTCCTCTATTTTTTGGAATAGTTTGAGAAGGATGGGTATCAAATCTTCTTTGAATGTTTGATAAAATTCACCAGAGAAGCCATCTGGTCCTGGACTTTTATTTTTTGGGAGGTTTTTTTTTTTTCTATTTCTTTTTTTTTTTTTAATTTTTTGTTTGTTGCAGTAACATTGGTTTATAACATTGTAAAAATTTCAGGTGTACATCATTGTACTTCTATTTCTGCATGGACTACATCATGTTCACCACCAAAATACTAATTACAACACATCACCACACACACGGGAGGTTTTTGATTACTATTTCAATCTCTTTACTTGTGATTGGTCTATTCAGATTCTCCATTTCTTCTTGGTTTAGTTTTGGGGGGTTGTATGAATCTAAGAATTTATCCATTTCTTCTAGATTGTTCAATTTGTTGGCATATAATTTCTCATAGTATTCTCTTACAATCCTCTGTATTTCCGTGGTATCCATTGTAATTTCCCCTCTTTCATTTCTAATTTTATTTACTTGAGCCTTTCCTCTTTTTTTCTTAGTAAGCCTGCCTAAAGGTTTGTTGATTTTGTTTATCTTCTCAAAGAACCAACTATTTGTTTCATTAATCCTTTCTACTGTTTTTTTGGTATCAATTTCATTTATTTCTGCTCTGATTTTTATTATTTCTCTCCTTCTGCTGACTTTGGGCTTTGTTTGTTCTTCTTTTTCTAGTTCTGTTAGGTGTAATTTAAGGTTGCCTATTTGGGATTTTTCTTGTTTGTTAAGGTGGGCTTGTATCACTATGAGTTTCCCTCTCAGGACCGCTTTTGCTGCATCCCATATGTTTTGGTATGGCATATTTTCATTTTTGATTGTTTCCAGATAGTTTTTGATTTCTCCTTTAATTTCATCAATGATCCATTGGTTTTTCAGTAGCATGTTGTTTAATCTCCACATTTTTGTCACGTTCCCAGTTTTTATTCATGGTTCATTTCCAGTTTCATAGCATCATGGTCTGAAAAGATGCTTGTTATGATTTCAATCTTCTTAAATTCATTGAGGCTTGCTTTGTTTCCCAACATATGGTCTATCCTTGAAAATGTTCCATGCACACTTGAGAAGAACGTGTAGTCAGCTGTTTTTGGATGGAGTGCTCTGTATATGTCTACTAGGTCCATCTCATCCACTTTTTCATTTAAGTCTACTATTTCTTTATTGACTTTTTGTCTGGATGATCTATCCATTGATGTAAGTGGGGTATTAAGATCCCCAACTATTATTGTGTTGTTGTTAATGTCTCCTTTTAGGTTTGTTAATAGTTACTTTATGTATATTGGTGCTCCTATGTTGGGTGCATATATATTTATAAGTGATATGTCTTCTTGGTGGAGTGTCCCTTTTATTATTATATATTTCCCTTCTTTGTCTCTCTTAACCTGTTTTATCTTGAAGTCTACTTTGTCTGATATGAGTATGGCAACACCTGCTTTCTTTTGTTTGCCATTAGCTTGAAGTATCATCTTCCGTCCTTTCACTCTGAGCCTGTGCTTGGCTTTAGTTCTGAGATGTGTTTCCTGGAGGCAGCATATTGTTGGGTCTTGCTTTTTAATCCATCCTGCCACTCTGTATCTTTTGATTGGAGAGTTCAATCTATTTACATTTAGGGTAATTATTGATATATGAGGGCTTAATGTTGCTGTTTTGTCACTTATTTTCTGGTTCTTTTGTGTTTCCTTTGTTTCTTGTCCCATTTGTTTCGAACTGCCGATTCAGTTTGGTTGTTCTGTCTTATGACTCTTCTAGTTTTCTCTTTGTTTATCATATGTGATTTTGTTTTGATTATTTGTTTAGTGGTTACCTTGAGGTTTGTGTAAAAAATCTTGTGTATGAGATATTCCATTATCTGATGGCCTCCTAGTTCCTTATACTAAGTCAATTCAATCCCTTTCCTCTTCCCCTTCTAAGTCGTTCTTGTTATACCTTATTTTATCTTGTGTTGTGGCTGTGTGTTTACAGTGATGAGGTTAAATTTATTTTTGGTGAATTCCTTCCTTTGACCTTGATTTTAGTATTTAAATGGTTGCTAACCTATTCCAGTAAAGATCTACTATTTTTCTGAGTTTGTCTACCTATTTTTCTCCTTGCTCCAAGCTTTGTATTCCCTTTCTCTTCTTTTTTTCAGACCTGAGGGCCTTCTTGAGTATTTCTTGTAGTGGGGGTCTCATGGCCATGAACTCCCTTAGCTTTTGTTTATCTGAGAGAGTTACTATTTCTCCATCATATTTGAAGGATATTTTTTCTGGATAGAGTATTCTTGGCTGAACGTTTTTGTCTTTCAGTATTTTGAATATATCATTCCAGTCTCTCCTAGCCTGTAAAGTTTCTGTTGAGAAATCCGCTGAGAGCCTGATGGGAGTTCCTTTGTACATTATTTTTTGTTTTTGTCTAGCTGCCCTTAATATTGTTTCTTTGTCATTGACTCTGGCTAGGCTTACCACTAGGTGTTGTGGAGAGGGCCTTTGTCTATTAATATATTTAGGTGACCTGTTGGCTTTGCTTACTGGTATTTCCTGCTCCTTCCCCAGATTTGGGAAATTCTCAGCTATTATTTCCTTGAATAGGCTCTCTGTCCCTCTTTCCCTCTCTTCTCCCTCAGAAATACCTATAATTCTTATGTTACATTTCCTAATAGAGTCAGATATTTCTCGGAGACTTTCTTCATTTCTTTTTAGTCTTAGTTCTCTCTCCTCTTCCATCTGGACCATATCTGTATTCCTATCCTCTAAAATGCTAATTCTTTCCTCCATATTGTCAGCTCTGTTCTTTAAAGATTCCAGATTCTCCTTTATCTACTCCATTGTGTTCTTCATCTCCATCAGCACTGATTGGTTTTTCTTTATGATTTCAATCTCTTTTGTGAAAAAACTCCTAATCTCATTGAATTGTTTGTCTGTGTTGTCTCGTATTTCGTTGAGTGTTTTTATGATAGCTATTTTGAAATCTCTGTCGTTTAGATTATGGATTTCTATGTCTTCAGGGTTGGTTTCTGGGTGCTTGTCATTTTCCTTCTGGTCTGGTGATTTCATATATCTTTGCACTGTGGGTCCTGTGTTGGCTTTGTTTTTCCTCATCCTGGAAATCTCTGGTTGCAATTTCCACCTGCCACCACTGTGTGGTGGTAAAAGGCTGTGTAATCTAAGCCCCCTGCACTCTGCCTCGGTTTTTCTGCTGAGATCCGTGGGTCAGATCGCTTGGTCTAGTTTGCCGCGGATCGCTTGGTCTGGTCTGGTCAGCTGAGCTGCAGGTTCCAGTTTGTGGGGAGGGGGTGGCTCTCTCTTTTGCCCTCTGGGTCCCTGGTGTGGGAGGCTTCTCGTTTGCCCCTCATTATCCGCTCTCTGGGGTGCTCAGATGTTGATGGTAGCCCTGTGACTCTTCTGAGTCCTCTCTCCCCACTTCCTCCGGGGGCCCAGCACGTTCCACTCTCAGATGTGCGGTAGTGTGGATCTTTCTGATCTAGCTTTTCACTGTCTGGGATTCCATTGTTGGTCTGTGACTGTTCCTTTTGTTGTATCTTATCGGGGGAAGAGTTCACGGGAAAACTCACTCCGCCATGATGCTGACGTCACTCTCCTAGCCTCTTTATTTTTTACCATTGATCTGTTTGTCTGTTTCTTTGCCAATACCATGCTGTCTTGATTACTGTAGCTTTATAGTAAGTCTTGAAGTCAGGTAGTGTCAGTCCTCCAACTTTGTTCTTCTTCAATACTGTGTTGGCTATTCTGAGTCTTTTGCCTCTTTTCCAGGTAAACTTAGAATTAGTTTTGTTGATATTTGCAAAAATAACTTGGTGGGATTTTGATTGGGATTGCATTGAATCTATAGATCAAAGTAGGAAGAACTGACATTTTAACAATATTGAGTCTTCCTATCCATGGACATGGAATATCTCTCCATTTATTGAGAATTTCTTTGATTTCTTTCTTCAGATTTCTTCATATAGATCTTGTACCTATTTTGTTAGATTTATTCCTAAGTACTTCATTTTGTGCAGTGCTAATGTAAATGGTACTGTGTTGTTTTTAGTTTCAAATCCCAATTGTTCATTGCTGGTATACAGGAAAGCAATAGGCTTGTGTATGTTCACCTTGTATCCTGTAACCTTACTATAATCACTTCTTAGTTCCAGGAGTTTTTGTCAATTCTTTGGGATTTTCTACACAGATAAACATGTCATCTGTGAACACGAACATTTTTATGTCTTCCTTCTCAATCTGTATGCCTTTTTTTTAAATAATTTTATTTATTTTTCCCCCAAAGCCACAGTAGATAGTTGTATGTCATAGCTGCATGTCCTTCTAGTTGCTGTATGTGGGACACGGCCTCAGCATGGCCGGAGAAGCGGTGAGTCATTACACACCCGGGATCCAAACCCAGGCCGCCAGCAGCGGAGCACGCGAACTTAACCACTAAGCCATGGGGCCGGCCCTCTGTATGCCTTTTATTTCTTTTTTCTTATCTTGTACTAGATAATTGCACTGGATACAGAATTTTAGGTTGACGATTTTTTTTCTTTCAACACTTTAAATATTTCACTTCATTCAATTCTTGCTTGCACGGAATTCTGATGAAATTCTTATCATTGTTCTTCTATAGGTAAGGTGTTTTGATCCTCTGCCTTCTTTCAAGATTTTTCTTTTTGTCTTTGTTTTCTGCAATTTGGATATGGTATGCCTAGGTGTAGATTTTTAGTTTTTTATCTTGCTTAGTGTTCTCTAAGCTTCCTGGATTTATGGTTTGCTCTCTGTTATTAATGTGGGGAAATTCTTAGTCATTATTACTTTAAATATTTTTTCTGTTCCTTTCTCTCTTTCTCTTCCTTTTGGTATTCTTATTATGTATATATTGTATCTTTTGTAATTGTCCTACAGTTCTTGAATGTTCTATTCTGTTTTGTTTTGTTTTCACTTTTTTCTCTTTGTATTTCAGTTTGGGAAGTTTCTATTGACATATCCTGAAGCTCAGAGATTTTTTCCTCAGCCGTATCCAGTCTACTGGTCAGCCTAGCAAAGGCATTCTGCATTTCTGTTAAAGTGTTTTTGATTTCTAGTATTTCTTTTTGTTTCCTAGTATTTCTTTTTGATTCTTTCTTAGAGTTTCAATCTCTCTCTTACATTATCCATTGTTATTGCAATGTTGTCCACTTTTTCCTTTAGAACCCTTAGCCTATTAATCATAGTTATTTTAAATTCCCTGTCTAATCATTCCAAAATCATTGCCATATTTGAATTTGGTTCTGCTGCTTTCTTTTTCCCTTCACACTGTTTTTCCTTGCCTTTTAGCATGCCTTGTAATTTTGGTTGAAAACTGGACATAACGCATTAGGTATTAGGAACCAAGGTAAACCGGCTGTGATTAAGTGTGATGATTTATGTTGACCTGGCTAGGAGTTACACTGTGTTTGCTGTGGCTGTAGCTCTCTGAGAGCTCAGGTTCCTCTCGTGTCCTTGTTTTTATCTACCCAAGAAAGTCCTTCATAAATAGAGTTTGAGCCTTGCAGTCTTTTCAACTGCAATCTGCTGTTATTGTGCGGGGGTCCTGTTGCTGTGTGGTGAGGTGTTGGGAGGGGGAGTGGCCTATGGTTCTATGATTAGGTCTCAGTCTTCTTATGGGCCAGTGCCCCTGAGATATGACCTTCACAAATGATTCTCAGCTTTTTTCCTGCCTTACATATGACAGGAAGGCTAGAGGCGGCTGGAGTTGGCTAATCGCTCTTCCCCAGGTCAGAGGAAATAGTTTCCCTTGAGTGCTGGTCTTTGTTACAGAGAACTGGAGGAAGAACAGGGTGCTCCAACATATTTCAAAATGGTGGCGTTTCCTCTGTCCCTGCTCATAGCAGGAGGGGATTTTCCTCCAGTCTTCACAGTGAGAACTCAGTGAGGCTCCTGAAGGTAAAACTCAAGAAAGTGTAGGGGTCCCCTGGAGTTTGGAACTCTCCAGCTAGTCCACAATCTGCCTCCAGCAGTTGAAAAACTACAGTTTGTGTTCCTGCTGGTACTGGGTCCACCAGCGGACTTCTCCACTTTGCTCTGCTCCTGGTAACCTGTGATTCTCTGTATCCACCTCTCTCCAGTGTTCAGGGTAGTTGTCTGCCCTGTGACCTCAATTCTCTGACAGATCTAAGAGGAGATATTGTTTTTTAGTTTATTCGGTTGTTTTCTGTTGTAAGGATGGGAGTGATGCGTCTAAGCTTTTCATGTTGCAGAGCAGAAACCTGAAGTCTAGGTTACCTTTCTACTGTGCCTGAGGTTCTCTCTCATGCTGCCAACAAAGAGACTAATTCCACTTAAATGACCCATTTCCTTGCATTGACTTGATTTTTTTCATGCTATTGGTCTCTTCTCTTGCTTCTTTGACCTACTGAAAGCAACTTGTCCAGCAAGAAGGTGACAGTTGAAATCGTGGTCAGTACCTGGCCCCACAACGAGGTTGTAAGCTTCCAGGTTACTAGAAGGCAGATGACAGCTGGGCCCCAGCTTGTGTGGGGCTTATCTTGCCAAAACCAGCTCCAGGCTGAGCAAAGACTCCGCCCAGCGCCCCCATCCCACCCAGGTCACCTGCTGCTTCTCTGTTTCCCAGTCCTAGGGCTCTCGCTGACTGTTCTTCTATAAATCCACCCTCCAAGGGAGGTTTGGAGAGCATCCCAAGGAGGCAGCAGCAGTGAGAGATACACAGAGCCCCAGAAATGACATGGTTTTGGACCTTGGTCTACAAAGTCTTCTCCAAATTGTTGCTGGGAAAGAGGAAGACTGTAAGAGTTCCTTGGCCTCATGTGGACTGTGGCAGCCAGTACACAGGGGTCCGGTGGCTGGAAGAAGAGTCCCCCAAGTCTTATCAGCGGTGGGGGGGGGGGGTTCCAGGACTGAGTTCCAGGCCAGGACTTTGGAAGTAGGCATCACCACCAGACACGACATGGCCTGAAGTCAGTCCAGAGCTGCTAGTGGAAGAGCCCAGGAAGGAAGCAAGTGGAGTGTTGGGAGTAGGGCGAAGGCTTGGCCCAGGGCCACAGATGCCAAACCAGAGATGCCCATGCTGGAGGAATGCTGGGAGAACACCAGCATCATTAAGTTTCCAATAATTCTTTTAAATAATTTTTGAAAATACTTTAACCTTTAAGAATCAAAATGGCTACATTTGGAACACTATGTATCAGTCAGTTTTTTGAGGTTAGAAACTGGTAGGCCATGGTCTTCAAGACAAAAAGCAAGCATTGCAGTCCTTTGAAACAGCTGGTGAATCTCGCGCTGCTGTGTGTGCATGAAAGAACCTGCTTTTATACTTGTATTTTTTGTGTTGAATATCTATTTTTAATTTGCATAATTATGTTTTGATTCTTCATGCTTTCTCATTTTATAGAATTAATTTGCATTGACCATAAGCTATAAATAAAAGAAATAAATGTGTGAAATAAGTGGCTAAAAGAGGAGCGGATTTCCTTTGACGAATGGGGGCGGGGTGGGAAGAAAACTGTAGATGGGGTGGATGTGGGGGTCTCCCAGGCCTTGGGAATGTAATGCTCATGAGAGGCAAGTTCCTGCCCTCCACGGAGAGGAGGGGGGTACTGCCACTCCCCTAAGCCAACCCTAAAAGAACATTAGGTAACTTTGGGGGATACCTGTAAGAAGAGCTTGGCATCTTATTTGATAAGACTGTTGATCTGCCCAAAGGAAAACTGGGGGTTTAGCCCTTGGAGAGAATCTGCCCAGCCCCTCAACAAGGCACACACAACAAGGTGTGAGTTTCCTGTGGGTCAAAGAACATCTGGAAAGCTGGCCATATTGAGCCATTTTGCTGCATCCTCTTTTTTTTTTTTTTTTTAAAGATTTTATTTATTCATTTTTCCCCCCAAAGTCCCAGTAGATAGTTGTATGTCATAGGTTCACATCCTTTTAGTTGTTGTACGTGGGACTCGGCCTCGGGTTGGACGGAGAAGTGGTGCCTTGGGGCGTGCCCGGGATCCGAACCCGGGCCGCCAGCATCAGAGCGCGCGCACTTAACCGCTAAGCCACGGAGCCGGCCCTGCTGCATCCTTTCTAAGCACGCTGTCTGCTCGGTGACAGGTCCAGCATCACAGGAGCATTGGGGTGTCCTGGAATGAAAAGGCAGAGCAGAGGTTAGGGGTTCAGCCAAACCTGCAGGAACTGAGGAATGGGGAGGATCCAGAGGAGGCTGTGGCTGCACGATGTTTCCCTCATCTCTCTCTCTTGCCTCTGGTGCTGAGGGAACAGCAAGAGCCTGTCAGAGGGAGGGAGGAGAGGTTTCTGGAGGCAGAACAATCCCTCCCCACTGCAGGCCCCCAACCTGTCAGGGGTCAGAACTGGATGTGAGTTCAGTGTTTGCAAACTGGACAGATCATTTAACAATTAAATTTATATGAACACTGTGGGCCCTGCCCAAGATGCTACTGAGGGACAAGAAAGAAGGATGCCACAGAGGCAAGCAAAGGTAGTGATGTGAAAACGCTAAAAGACATAAAAACATGTCACGTCACTACTTCGTAGGAAGACTGTTAAATCAGAAGGTTTCAACTGTACATTTTAAAAAGATTTTTTTGTGATTGTTTCCCATCGACATGAGGCAGAAAGAAAAGAAGCATTGACTTACTTTTTTAATTACAAAAGCAATACATGATCCCTGTAAAAATTTATGTACACCACAAAAATTTACAGTGCCACAGTACCCCATACTTTATTTATCTGGTTTCCTAGTAGCATGTAGGTGGTTTCCAACCATACACTGCTGCAGTGAGCAGCCTCAGTAACTTTAGGTACTGGTGTGAATATTTCTGCAGAACAGATTCCGGGATGTGGAACTGTTGGGTCAGGAATGTTCACATTTATAAATTGGTTGACATTACCAAAATTGACCTCAATATGGCTGCACCAATTTAGAAGCCTGGCAAAAATGTGTGGGAGTGCCTAATTCATGGGAATGTTTGTCTTCTCATGTAAGATTCCTGTGTGGCCAATGATGACTTGACTTGCACCTGCAGTGGAGGTTGAGGTCCTCTCTCAGCCTTTGTGAGTAAGTGTCCCCAGGCTGCCTCAAGCAGGAGAAGCCTCACAAGCAGACTCGTCACAGGTGTGTTTGTTCACTGGACTGGGATCCACCCATAAGTGCTGGGTTCACCGGTTCCCAGTCTTGAGGGATAACGGCATGGAAAATGTGAACAGTAGGGAGGACTAAATATATCATGCCCTGTTTTTAGAAACTTGCAACAGGGTCATGGGACATGGGCTGGAAGGAGATGGGTGTCTACTCTGAATGTTCTGGCCACCTGAATGGCCTCCAGCACAGTCTTTGTGGCTCACAAAACATGTAGCTGAATGTCTAAGATCCCTTCCAATTTAAGGCCAGGCTTCCCATCATTTAAAATGTGCTGATGGAGCTACTGGTCATTTAAAAATGATTTAATGTTGCCTTTTGTATCAGCTATATGTTTGCTTTTCTCTTCTTCTTTTCCTTTCTTTCTTCTGTTTTTTTTTTTTGTGAGGAAGATCAGCCCTGAGCTAACATCCATGCCAATCCTCCTCTTTTTGCTGAGGAAGACCCGTTCTGAGCTAACATCTATTGCCAATCCTCCTCCTTCCTCCCACCGCAAAGCCCCAGTAGATAGTTGTATGTCGTAGTTGTACATCCTGCTAGTTGTTGTATGTGGGACGCCACCTCAGCATGGCCGGACAAGCGGTGAGTCAGTGTGCGCTCGGGATCCGAACCCGGGCCGCCAGTAGCGGAGCACGTGCACTTAACTGCTAAGCCCCGGGGCCAGCCCCTGCTTTTCTTATTTAATGCACAAAAATGATCTCAAAGGAATAGATAATTGTCGCATACAGTCAAGGAACATATCTTTAATGTTATCACAAAAACATTTGTGAGTAGGATCCCAAAATGTTTGCAAACTAATGCAAATCATTACAGAAAATGAAACTTCATTTTTCTGAATATCATACACAATATGTTAATAAGGCTATAATTCTATCATAACAGGTGGCCAAGCATACTTTCCTAAGTTCAAAAATGCATTTATTTGATTTGTTAGAGAAACAAATCACAATAGATGGCCCAATGCCCTGTTTGGAATTGTATAAAACGAGTCCTGTGCGGGAGCTGGTGTCTTCCGAGAGCCAACCATGTGCATCTCCTTCCAACTCCACTAGCAATGTCACACTGGCAGCCAGAGGTCAGCCACGGTGGGACTACTTACACCACGGAAATCAGCAAATGCTACAGACTTTTTTCCCCAGACAGCCAGTTATTAAACATTTTCCAGACACCACTGCATTCCTTTATCATTCTCTTTATACATTACTATATTTTGGAATGAACCATTTGAGAATAAGTTACAAACATCAGGTCCCATTACTCCTTAATACTTTTTTTGTGTGTGTGTGAGGAAGATCAGTCCTGAGATAACATCTGTTGCCAATCCTCCTGTTTTTGCTGAGGAAGATTGCCTCGGGCTAACATCTGTGCCCATCCTCCTCCACTTATATGGGACGCCAACACAGCATGGCTTGACAAGCAGTGCGCCAGTGCGCGCCCAGGATCCTAACCTGCAAACCTCGGGCCACCGAAGCGGAGCGTGCGCACTTAACCATTGCACCACCGGGCCAGCCCATTACTCCTGAAGAGTGTATTTTCTTAAAACAAGGGCATTCTCCTACATCAAAATCAGGAAGTTAACATTTGTCCAATATTACTATCTGATCCACAGCCATTTTTTAAAATGTCTCTTTTTCTCCAAATAATGTCTTCTATAGGTCTAGGGTCCCACCCAGGGTCACCTGTTGTGTTTACCATCACCTGTTGTGTTTACTCTTTCGTCTCCTTCAATCTGAAATAATTCCTTAACCTTGCCTTTATTTTCTATGACCTTGACATTTTTGAAGAGTATCAGTCAGTTTGTCTGATGTTTCCTCATGATTTATGAATGTTGGGGGCAGGAATACCTCAAAAGTGATGCTGCTGTGTTTTTTTCACCGCATTGTATCAGGAGGCACATAGTGTAAATTTATGTCATATCTGGTAATGTTAACTTTCATCACTTGGTTAATATGGTGTCTGCCAGACTTCTCCACTATAAAGTTGATTGATAAGTGTTTTGTACTTCTAAATTAATAAGTAAGTAATTAGTATTTTGTGGGGAAATATTTCAGACCTCTATTGTAGGGTAGAGCTTTCTCTTCTCCTTCATTTATTCATTCATTTATTTATGTATATCAGTGTAGATATAGATACTCTTGGATTCCTATTTTCCTTAATCTGTAACCACCATTAATTATTTGGTGTTCAAATTTGGCCAGTGGGAGTCCTTTAAAGCTGACTTTTCTGTACAATTGGCATCTCCCCATCATTCCTTGAACATTTCCTTACTTTCTGGTAGAGGATGTTGGAGACTCATTCCGGTATGTTTTTTTCAACACCACCAAGCTATTAACTCAATTCTGACACCATCTACCTAGAGATAGTGTCAGATCTGACAGGTGAAGGGCTCAGTCCTACAAGATTGCCCCCACTTCACACACCAACTGCAAGTCCAGGTTGTTACCTGTGCTTTTGACCAATGCACGATAAATCAGAGGTTTCCACAATCCACTCCTTGGGTTCAATTAATTTGCTAGAGCATCTCACAGAACTCATAGAAACAGTTTACTTACTAGAGTACTGGTTTATTATAAAAGGATATAACTCAGGAACAGCCAGATGGAAGAGATGCATAGGGCTAGGCATGTGGGATGGGGTGCAGAGCTTCCCTACTCTCTCCAAATGCCACTCTCCCTGCATCTCCAAGTGGTCACCAACCTGGAAGCTCCTCTAACCCACTCCTTTTGGGTTTTACGGAGGCCTTATTACATAGGCATGATTGATTAAATCATTGGCCATCAGAGATTGAACTCCATCTCCAGCCCCTCACCCCTCCAGGGGAGGGGAGTGGGGCTAAATTACAACCCTCTAATCACATAGTTGCTTCCCCTGGCAACCAGCCCCATCCTTAGGGACTTTTCAGAAGTTATGGCATAATTTAAACTCGGGTGTGGTTGAAAGGGGCTTGTTATGAATATGAAAAGACACCCTTATCACATAGGAAATTCCAAGGGTTTTGGGAGCTCTGTTCCAGAACTTAGGTTGAAGATTAAATATATATTTCTTATTATAAATGAGAATATCACACCCATCTTTTCTCTGACCCAGCCCTGGAGTCCTTCATTTCTGTAAGGAGCCTTGGTTCCTTTCAGTGGAAAATAATACTAAAAACCAAGTTCTGGGTGCTAGGAGTGCTCATTGGTACAGGGGTATTGTTTCTAAGCTCTCAAAGCAGCTAGAGCTAGGAATCATCTGAATGCACACATATCCAACTCCCTATCTATCTATTTATCTATCATGCACCATCTATCTACCTATCTATCAATCATCTAGCTATCTATCATGTGTGTGTTCCATCTATCTATACAAAGTAAAAACCACAAGGTCACAGAGTTATTCTTTCATTCTCTCCTTTCCCCTGTCTGTATTTTTTGTAATTTCCTTTCTCTGACAGAGAAACTTGACTCTCAGCACACTTGGTGAATTTTCTTATTGGCTTGTTGAGCAATTCTTGTCATTCTTTACTTTAATGTTCAGATTGCCCCACAATTGATGAGTTGGAGCCTCTTCAGCCCAGCCTCTCTGTCCTCTTGCTAGACCCCATCAGTTATGAGCACATCTGTGCTTTCTGGCACCAGACGCTCCAGATGCACACCGTGCTTTCTCTGCCCCAGCCCCAGGATCAGCTTTCTCCAAGTCCATTTTAGTGGGGACTGACATTTAGACTAGGATCTGAGCCCTAGATGAACTCACTGCTTAAGAAGTGACATTGCTTCTAGATGTTTGTAGAGCTAGAAAATATATACAAAAAATATACAAATTAACTGATACCTCTAATCCAATCCAATCAGGTTTCTCCCTTTTCCCCCCATTCCAGTTTCCTTCTCCATCTTCCACAGGAACACCCCGGCTCCTGGCAACATCAATCTATTTTTACTCTATTGTTCATTCCTACCATACACACAAACAAGCCTTGGAACCGCCTCTTTTTCTTAAAGAAGGTCACACACACACACACACACACACACACACACACACACGTCGACATGCGCACAGGCGCCTCTGGCCCCTGCTGCGCTGAAGTCTTTAGCTTTTGCTGTCATTTTGGCGGGACACTCGGGTGGTGCACTAGGTCACTCTAGACAAAGCGGGAGAGCCAAGCGCTGGCCGGGCGTCCAGGAAGCTGCCCAGGACCCAGCCCTGCGGCCGCGAGAGCGCTTCACCACAGCCCCAGGGCGGGGTCTGAGGGCTCATAGGGCTGTAACCACGTGCCACTGTCGTCCTCTTCGGGGACGCGTATCCCTCTAACCGGCAACGGGCAGATGGTGAGGGGATCCGCGTGTTCACCGCCATCGTGGCCTCTGGGCCTGAAATACGCGCAGAGCGAGCCCGAGAAGCTGTCTGTGAAGGTGAGATGTGGGAGCTGTCGGACACACTGAAGAAGGAGAGCCGCCCCGCCTCGCAGTCCAGGAAGACACCCACGCGCCGGGCGGCACGCGCAGGGTGAGCGCCACGCGGTGCGGGTCCAGGACAAAGTACTCGCAGCGGTTCCACAGCCCCATCACCAGTAGCCGCTGGCCGGATGCAGGCGCGCCGGCCCCGCGCGCGGCCCCGCGGCCAGACACGCGCCCAGGAAGCAGCGGCCGCGCCGGCCCACGTGCACCTCCCAGTAGCGGCGGCAGGCAGAGAAGCGCTCACGGCTTAGCGCGCACGTCTGCTCCGAGAACCGCTGCAGACCGCCCGGCTCAGCGGCCAGGCCGGGGGCCGCCGCACGGGAGGACACGCTCTTGCCATCCTCAGAGACCTCCAGGCTGGGATGCGCCGAGGCCGGATCCAGGGTCACGTCCACTGCGCGGAGGCCTGGGGTTAGTGCCCACAGGGGACGGTTCTGGGCCCCACCTGTCCCCTCCCCTGACAAGCAAACCTCTGATTCTCCTGGTAGAGCAATCCGTGGAATCCTCACATGCACCCCTACCCCAAACACCCCCTGGGGCTGAACTGGCCTGCAAGTCACTCCCCAGCATTTGAAAGTGTTAAGAGGAATCCTATTTCCTGCCCAGACAGGAAGGTTCTTCAATTCCATACTAGGTGCCATGGAGAGCAGAGATAGCAAACAAGGTAGATTCGTGGGGATAGAGGCGGGCTCACTTCCCCAAGTTCTGGTCAAGGAGGAGCTCAGGGCTGGTTCTAGTCCTGGCTGGTGCCACCACCCTGTGTGACCTGGAGATCACCACGGGAGCTCTGGGCCTCGGTTTTATGGCAATATTAGGATTTTAAAACTGAAAGAGACTGCTGAGGTTATCTAGTCCAGTGCCAGGTAGTCCAACACCCCATCCCCCAAAACACACCCATCTGATGGATGGGAACCCCAGGGATCCTTCAGTCAGATGAGAGGTTCCTCACAAACTCTGTATTCTTTCCTGCAAACAGGCCCTGGTAGCAGCCTTCCGACCAGATGGAAACAAACCTAGTGTACTAAAACCCAGAAAGCAATATGCGTGCCTGTGGGAGCCTGTGAGTGCAATCACATGCACGCGTGCAATGCGTGTACGTGTAAATGTGTGCACACGCAGAAATATGTGTCATGTTGTGTGTCTGTGTGTGCAGGCCCCATACTTGGCTCTGGACAGGCCCTCTAATCTCAGATCTTTCCACCTCCCTTCTGTCTAAGTCACAGTTCCTTGGCTTCAGTTACCTGCAGATTGTTGGGCTGCTCTCCACTCTGAAACCAAACAGAGAAGTAAAAGCAGGTCAGAGATCTGAGTCAGGAACTCTGGAACCTCGAGGAGGCTCAAGATGCATGAGGGGTGCCTGCAAACTGAATAACCCCATTCTCACCATGACAGTTGGTTTGGATCCAGGTGGGTCTGGGCCCACCATGGAATTTTCCCGGGTATTTGGGATTGGGTAGGGGGCGCATTTCAGTGCTGGGTTATACCAAGGCTGCACACAGGCTGAAGTTGTGCTGGGCAAAGCAGGAGAACACAGCATGTGGGCAAAGAGAACCAATACATGCGGCTGGGATGCCCTGAAGGACAGAAATGAAGCCTCAGCTCTGACCAGTTCAGTCCCCAGGAGACTCAGCTGAGCATGGCTCCAGTCTTAAGATGTCCTTTAGATATCTTGTCTTGCCTCCTTCCTAACGTGAGCCATTCTAAGTGGATTTCTGTTTCATTTTATCTTGTTCTGTGTTGGGGCCGGGCCCGGGGCTTAGCGGTTAAGTGCGCGCGCTCCGCTGCTGGCGGCCGGGGTTCGGATCCCGGGCGCGCACCGATGCACCGCTTCTCCGGTCATGCTGAGGCCGCGTCCCACATACAGCAACTAGAAGGATGTGCAGCTATGACATACAACTATCTACTGGGGCTTTGGGGGAAAAATAAATAAATAAAAAAATTTATCTTGTTCTGTGTTACAATAGAGAGATCACCAAGTTGTAAAATATAGTCATGCACCACACAACGTTTTGGTCAATGAGAAACCGCATATATGACGGTGGTCCCAAAAGATTAGCACCATATGGCTTAGGTGTGTAGTAGGCTATACCATCTAGGTTTGTGTAAATATACTCTACGATGTTCACACAATGACAAAATCACCTAATGAGGCATTTCTCAGAATGTATCCCTGTTGTTAAGCAACATGTAGCAAAAGCAATAGAAGATGTTTTCAGAGCTCCATAAATTTACAGCAAGGCCCTCCGACCCTGCTTTTGCATCAGAATAACCAGTAGACTTTAAAAACATATAGCCCTTGCATAGAATAACTCAATTCTATAAAGATGCTGATTCTCCCTAACTTTATCTACAAATTCAAAGCAATTCCATGTAAAACTACATTTAGATTTTTTTTTGGAACTTCATAAATTTATCCTAAAAGTTCTATTTTAAGGAGGTCCATTAACCTTAAAAAGAAAGCGGAAATGGAGGAGAACTTGTACTTGCAGGTACTATAAAAGCCACAGCAGTACAAACAGTGCAGCGCTAGGTGGCCAATGGACAGACTCTTCTCGACATGGGAACCGAGTATGCACTGAAGGTGACCCCACATCAGTGGGGGGATCACAGACGGCAGAGCAGCTGACTTTGGGAAAACTGACTCACCATATGGAGAAAAATCACTGGAGTCTCACCTAACACCAAATAAAATGGTGAATTTCAGATGGATTAAAGACCTACACATAACACACATAAAGTGAATAAAAGAAAGTGTAAGAGAATATCTTTGTGACCTAAGAGTGAGGAAGCTCCTCTTCAACAAAACATCAAAAACACAGGGTACAAATTTGATGAATTAGATTTTATCGAAATTAATGATTTCTTTTCAATAAGGGGCAACACGGACAAAGCAAATAGCAGATGACAGAATAGAAGAAGGAATTCACAATGTTTAATATCAATGAGGGATTAATATCCTATATATATATATATATATATATATATATATATATAAAAGAACTCATGTGAATCAATAAGAAAGAGACAGCATCCCATAGGAAAAAAGGGCAAAGGCCACAAACTGGCAATTTTCAGAAGACGAAGCCCCAAAACTAGCATATAAAGAGAGGTCCAGACTTCTTAGTGTTCACAGGAGTGCAGACTAAAAGCACGAGAAATCACTCATCCTCACTGACTGGCTAACTTAGAAAGCAGGCTCATGTGGCATGTGGGCATGTGGAGCCTCAAGGCACTGCCAATGGCAGGATAATGGTGCTGCCTTCAGAGGGTCCCTCTACCCCACTTGTGACACATCCCCTATGGGCCACCAACTCCCCTCCTGGGCATACATCCCAGAGAAATCTCCACACACAGCCGGAAGACTACACAGTTGAGGCTACTCATTCAGCGTTGTTTGTGGTGGTGTGGAGTGAGAGGCAGGCTTGAGTCTCCAGGAGAGTGGCTGGCTAAAATGGGTGCTCTGCAGCAGGAAGGAGAAACAGATCAGATGTACATGTGGAGGAAGGTAAAACACAGTGATGAGTGAGAAAAGCAAGGAACAGCATGAGACTATAAATGTTATTTACAGAAACTAAAATGTATGTGCACAAAACAGCAATTCACGTTTTGAATACAGTCATGCGTCACTTAACCATGGGGATACGTTCTGAGAAATGTGTCATTAGACGATTTCATCATTGTGTGAACATCATAGCGTGTACACAAACCTAGATGGTACAGCCTACTACACACCTAAGCTGTCTGGTACTAATCTTAAGGGACGACCATCCTATACGCGGTCCATCGTTGACCGAAACGTCATTATGTGGTGCATGACTGTATATACAAAATAAAGATACACATTAGACTGTATGCTGTATGGGGGGAAAGGAGGAAGGTACAGGGAGAAATAGTTACATACAGGGTAACATGCCCACTCCAGACCCATGAGTCAGAGTCTTTGAGAGTGGGCACCAGGAATCTAGATGACTCTGATGTGCAACCAGGATTGGCACCAACGATTTACAGTATGCTTACACCTCAGGACAATATCAAAGTAAATGCAGAAGTAAAACTCAGATATAACCTCTACCAAGTGACATAGATTAATATATGCCATGTGGCTGTGGAATAAACCAGAATGAAGCATGTTTGGTTAATCAGAGCAATGACCGGGATGCTGAGATGTAAAGTGGACAGTGGGAGGGACATGAGCTTCACTCACCGGCCTGGCCTTCAGCTCTTCTCCAGTCTGAAGCAGCCAAGGGAAAATGGAATTAGAACACCAGGTCCCTGCAGCTTCCCTGCTCACATGATGCATTTTGCACCCACCCCTGCCCCTCTCCCCTTTCTCCTGCCACCCATACAGCCAGCAGGTTTCCAGCCTGGGCATCATACCTAGTTGGGAGATGAGAAGAACACACATGGATTCCCAGATGCTAAAGAAGAAATAGTTCTAAGAACGGTCGCTTACCAAGTTCTGTCTGAAGCTTCCCTGTAAGCAAAACGCAGGGAAAACATCAGCCTGGGGATGAATGGAGACACCTTCCCAAGGCAGTAAGGCCACTGGGAACCACTACTCACCCCAACCCCATCCTTGTCTCTGCATCACCCTAAGAAAAGAAGCCCATCTGCAGGATTCTTACGCCTCATCCTACTCCTTGCTCTAAAGCAGAGATCTGCACAGGCCCAGAAGGGAACCACGCTTGGTGCTCAGGAGCCTCTTCCCAGGGCTCATGGCTGAAGGGGCTACTGCTCTTTTGCCCTGAAATCACATGCTTTCCTGGGGAGGAGGTCCTGCAGGAGCCTCAGCGCGGCTTCCTCGGTACATTATTTAAAGGACTGGGAGGACATCACACACAATTATTTCCCCTGGCCAGATACCAAGACTGATATTTTGCCATTAGAAACGCATTCCTTTGATTTTTTCATGCTGGGTCCTCTTTTTTTTTTTTTTTTTCTGAGGAAGATTGGCCCTGAGCTAACATCTGTGCCAGTCTTCCTCTTTTTTGTATGTGGGTTGCTGCCACAGCATGGCTGACCAGTGGTGTAGGTCCACACCGGGAACTGAACCCTCGAACCCTGCCAACCTAGGCCACCAAAGCAAAGCAGGCCAAGCTTAACCACTACACCACCGGCCGGCCCCCCAGGTCCTCTTTTAAAACTAAATGCTCCTGGGAAAGGCAACACCATACACTAATTCCAACTACAGTGTTAATGACTTATTATAGTTGGTTTTTTTGGGTTTCCTTTTTCCCCTTCAGGACTGGGTAGGCTGCAAGACAAACTTCTCCAACCTCACAATTTTGTCTGGAGTTTTACTGGAGCCGGCAAGGTGGTTCTTTAGGTCTTCCCCCTACCCATAGCGGCCTTCTCCATTCCCCTTCCTTTGGATTCACTCTCCCCTCCTCTGTATACACACACACACACACACACACACACACACACACACGCACCATGGTTTCAAGGTGCTAAGTCCCTGTAGGTAGAAAAATGAATCTGATAATTCACTCCACTTTGGTGCAAATTAAAGGCGTTCCTTGCCAGTGGCACTTGTATTCAAGAGAGAAGGACATTCCAGGACGATGAACAGGAGGGAGTAGACGTGTAATTGTAACTGAAGCGTATAGTTTGCAGGGGAGGGGCTGGCAGGGTCTGTCCACAGGGTCTCAGGCCAGACCTCCTTGGCAGCTGCGCTCCAGGCTGGGAGTGGAGAGGTGGGAGGCACAGACGGATGGGTCGTTGCCATCCATCGCTCTTCAAAGGGAGCCTAAACTCATTGAACTCTTTCTTCCACTGTGCGCAAGGAGGGTTACCCCACTAGCCCGCAGGCCAGCACCGTGTGCGCGGCACCCAGAGCTTACCCAGTTCCGCTGTGAGTTTCCCTGGAGAAGAAAGGAAGAAAAGAGGGAAATCTCGACGATGAACACCGAAGCCTCGTTTCCCCAAAGTGCACAGCCTCGGGCCCCGGCGTTCTGGGGAGCAGGCTGGGGTGGACGCGAGGGAGGGGCGGGCCCCGAGGCTGAGGAAGCGGAAGAGCACCCCTCGGCCGCCCCCTATCTGCCCTGCCCGAGGGTCTGCAGGACCGGCCTTCTGGACCCACCGCCCTCCCTTCTGCTGTCAGGGCCGGGAGCGAAGAGCGCGCCCCTCCCTTGGTTACCTTTGTCCTTCTCCGCCTGCTCCTTCAGCTTTTCTGCCAGGAGGAAGAAAGGGGAGAGGACGTGAGTGCGCGCTCCCGCCTGTCCCCTCCCGCCTCAGCCCCGCCCGCGGGGGGACGGCGCCCCCACCGCCCCTCCCGGCAGGGCCGCCTGGTAGCTCGGGCCCTCCGCTGCTGGCGAGAGAGGTGCAGCGCCAGCGCCCTGGGCAGAGCCGGGAGGAGCGGCAGCGCCGCCAGAGTCCCAAGGAAAGCTCTCTTCCAGGGGGAGGTTCCGGGTAAAAATACGTCTGGAAAACACCCCACAGGGAGTTGCCCCGATTTAGGCGCCACGAAGACACTAAGTGACGACACTGTTCCGGCCCCTGCGTGCCGGAAAACCTTCCGAGGGACCTGTTGGCGCATTCAACCCCCTTGGCCCCACCGAAGCCATCTGTAAAGTGGGACTGGGACCTGCTCTCCAGGGGTGGATCCCGAGGAAGAGCAGCGAACTTGAAGCTGCTCGTCGGAAAGGGGGAAGTGCTGCCAACTGCAGGACGTGCAAGGACAGGGGCTGAGCGGCCGCCCACTCCCCCGGCTTGACGCCCCTGTGACCAGCGCCCTGGCCTCCTCCGCTTCTTCTACTCTCGCCCTGCACCTGAAGATCAGGAGAATCCGAGGCGTGTTGTTGATATCTGGAGCCCAGTGAATTATTGCTCTCTACCCTCACCATGGAATCCACAAGTCATCCGCCTGCTCCTTGCAAATACTTGGCTTCTACTTTTCTTCACACCTTTGGAAGAACTGATAGCAAAGCCCCTCTGTCCTCTCCAGGCTCCCTGGGGAGGATCTGCCCAGAGGGAGGATGTGGCTCAGGGCAGATCCACAGTGGCTACACAGTAAAGAGATAGGTGCAAAAATGGAGAGTAACCCTTTATAAATTCTTGTGGCATTTTAAGATAATAATTTTGTGTCTATTGAAGACAATTATAAAAAATTGGTGCTTTTATCTCAGTGGTCTTTTTAAAAAATATATTTTCCTTTTTTATTGTGGTAAAATATACATAACATAAAAACTACCATCTTAACCATTTTTAAGCTTACAGTTCAGTGGCATTAAGTACATTCACATTATGCATCCATCACCATCAGAACTTTTTTCATTTTCCGAAACTGAAACTCTGTCCCCATTAGACTGTAACTCCCCATTCCTTCCTCCCCCAGCCCCTGGTAACTTCTCTTCTTTCTGTCTCTATGAATTGACTGTTCTAGGTGCCACATATAAGTGGAATTATACAGTATTTGTCCTTTTGTGTCTTATTTCACTTAGCACAACATATTCTTTTGTTTTTAATTTTATTTTTCTAGCAATGCATTTTTATTGTCTTGTACAGAAGTATTGGGCCACAATGGATTGGTCTTTCACCACAAATGCTTTGCAAAGCACTGATCTAAGAGTTAAGAGCTAGGGCTCAGGGTC
Source organism: Diceros bicornis minor (assembly GCF_020826845.1). Taxonomy (NCBI): domain Eukaryota; kingdom Metazoa; phylum Chordata; class Mammalia; order Perissodactyla; family Rhinocerotidae; genus Diceros; species Diceros bicornis. The sequence goes on from NW_026691429.1 coordinate 2,568,412, forward strand.
AGATGCCACCCTGACCTGAAATCTCAACATTGTCCCTCTGTCCAGCCTCTCCTGCCTCCTCCCTGCTCCTCCAATAGCCACCCACATTCCCATCCCAGGACCTTTGCACTTGCTATTCCCTCTACCTGAATGACCTCCTTGCAGATATCTGTGTGACTCACACCCTTTCTAAAGGATAAACACAAATCTAAGAAGGAAAAAAACGGATTTTCTCTGGTGCAAAAAGGGAAAGATACTCCCCCTTTCCCTTTTCTTAGAGTATTTCCTTTAAAAAACTTGTAAATCCTTTCTCTACCCCTTTGAGATTGTACGTAAATCCTTTTGAAAGCTGAATTAGCCTCTGGCCACCACAAGCTAGAATTTTTTTCTTTTTTTTTTTAAGGAGCTCAGAGCCATTTCTTTGGAATGTAAACATCCCAGGAGAAAGTGTCCCTAGCTCCATGCCATAAGTTTTACTTCCTAGCCAGGTTCCAAGTTGTAACTACTGTGCTTGTCATAGAGATGTAAGGTGTTTTATTTTTCCTTTGGATAAAAACAATTAGCTAACACAGATGGCCACCCCAATTACTAGGTGAATTTCAGATGAACTATGTGTAACACATGGTGTTGTCAAGTCCTCTTCCCTGAGGTCAAGTTATCGCTTATAAGGGTGAGGTTTCTTTCTTATGATAATGTAACTATTGATTTGGACCAATGTGAAAAATGGCTCATAGGTTAGGTTTATCCTCAAGATTTAAAATAATTGGAGCCATGAACATTAGACCCTTCAGTGCGTGTCTCATAATAACACTTTGATCCTAGATAATGGCCTCACCTTGAACTTACTGCCCAAGCAATTTCTTTCCTGACCCGTCAATCCACATACACACCCCACCACGCCTTCCAGCGCTCCCTGCTCCGTTGTTCTCTATACACCAAACACCCTCTAAGCTATGACGTAATCCACTCTTTTGCTTGTTTCCGCCACTGGAATAGGTCAGCTTGAGGGCAAGGGTTCTGCGTACACTGTGGTTTTGGGTACTCAATAAATATTGTTTGAGGGATGACATTAGGAACACACGGGCTCTCATGATGACCCCTCACGAGGAGAGTTATTTCAGGGTCTTATGGCACGGCCTTTGGTACATAAATGTTGGCTTTCTGCGGCCTCGCCCATTAACTCTTTGGGTTATCAATTGCACTCTTAGTAGGTTCCTGATATCCAAATTGCTGACTTTTTAGGTGTCAAGGTCAGCCCACCCCCAACACGGCCAGGACCTAGTACCACTGTGTCCTTAAAGATGGCCTTTGGGACAATGGACATGGAGGACACAACTGCGAGGATAGGGTGAGCCAGCATCCACTGACCTGCTATCTGGACCACGAACTCTTTCTTCTGGATCAGGAGGGGGTTCTGGATGGAGCAGGACACGTTGCTGTGGGCCCCTCTCGGACGACCACATATGTTTCCAGACTGAACATGCCCTGGGCGTCCTGGATGATGGCTTCCGTCTCTGGAGGCAGGCACTGTCCCTGATGGTCTCTCCATTGAGCCTTGGGCTTGGGGTACCAGCCACTGGAGCTGCACCTCAGCTGAATGCCTCCCTCCTTGAAGCCCTCAAGGGAGATATGAGGGTCTGAGCCCAGCCCTGGGAAAGGCAGGAGGAGTGGGAAAGATCAGGCTCCTTCCCAGAACTTGTATGTGAAGTTCATGCCACTACTCAGCATTTGCAGTCACCGTAAGGCATCACAAACTGTGACTGCTCTTAACACACATGTGGGCTCACAGCCCCCACCCGTGGACTATAATAACAGTCTAAATCAGTTGTGCTGTGTGGGATATGGGGACAGTACTACCCTTGAGGGGCATTTGGAAATATGAGGGGGGCCATTTGGCAGGGAAGGACTACTGGCATTTAGTCATATTATGCATGGGACAGTCCCTTAGAATGAAGAATAGCCTCACCCCAAATTTCAATAGCTTGTTTTCTGTCTCTTGGATCCCACCAGAGCTCAAGGGCTTGTGTCATATGCATTCCTTTATCTCCCCATCCTTGTGGAGTTAGCCTTCTATTTTGAATTTGCAAAACATTAATATGGTTTAAACATCACCACTGTAAAAAATGTATATCAAGACAGCCCCAGACCGTTTTCCATCTTTTCATCCCAATGCACCCCCCTTCTTAAGGCAGCAGTTTCGTTCGTTTTTAGTTTATCCTTCCTGTGTTTCTTTTGTGCAATGTTTCTCCATCATCCTTACACAAAAGTGTACATGCTAGAGAACCTCTTTTGCAATTTGCTTTTTTGTCTTAACATCTTAGAAATCACTCCACACTGGTTCATGGAGCCCCTCCTCATTTTTCCAGCTGCACAGCATGACTCACTCCGTTGTGTGATGGACCATACTCAGCGCCTGTGCCTGGACATTTCAGTCATTTCCACTGTTTAATAATTACAAATAAGGCTACAAAGTGAAACTTATACATCCTCCTCTTTCACATTGGAGGTGTGGGAGGTGTATGTTCAGCGGAAACTCCTAGAGGTGGGACTGCTGTCCAGAGGGTGGATGCACAGACAGTCCTGTTAGCTATTGCCAAACTCCCCGGCACCAGAGCGTCTGAACTTTGAACTCTGTCCATGTCTTCAGAGCACAGGGCCTGCTTCCCAACAGCTCCACCAAAATGTGTGGTCCAGCTGTTGAATTTTTGCCAATCTGATAAGTAAAATAACTGCATCTCACCTTTGATTTGCCTTTCCTTCATTATGAGTAAAAGTGATCATCTTTTCATGTGTTTAAGGGCCATTTGTGTATCTTTTTTATGAACAATTCTTTTGTTCGTTTTCTAATGAATCTTTCTTTTTAATCTTTTTTTTTTTTTTTAATTAGAGATATTTTTCCTTTTCACTGTGACTCTCTACTCCTGAGCAAAGCAGTTCTATCCAAATGGACCCCTCCTCCCTCTTCCCTGCTGGGGCTTGCACGGGTCACGCACCTGCTACCTCCGCTCCCAGACCGCTACCCCAGAGAAGTCGCTGGAGAAGAACCGGCACCCATATGGGCCCTGGTCTGTGGGGACGACGCCGCGGAGCTGCAGGATCACGCTGCCATTGGCGATCTCGTCCGTGACGAGTTGGGTCCTGTTCTGGAACTGCGCCATCTGCCGACCGTGGAGCTCCTGCCTGTCCTGGTACAGGTGCACCACGTCGGAGGGGCCGCTCCGGAACCAGCGGATCTCCATGTGCTGGGCGTCCAGGTACGGCGACAGGTGGCACGAGAACTCCACCTCCTCCCCGACAAGCGCCAGGATGGATTCCTCGGGGCCTACCACCTTGACCTCCTCGTCGAGCGCCTCTAGGACGAGAAGCCAGAACAACGGACAAAATCAGCCCTCCTCAAACATGTTTTTATCACGCCCCTTTGCAGCTCAGGAATTGACAGCAAACCCTTCAAATGAGGAAGATGAGACACACTACAGGACGACTGGTTCGGTTTCTTGAACAAGTAATTGTCATGGAAAATGTGAATGTGCCAGATTAAGAAATACACAAGGCACTTTACAAACAGATACAATGTGTGGTATTGGACTGGTTATTGGTTTGACCCAACCAGCTGCAAATGCTACTTTGGGGACAATTATATAAAAGTGGCCAGGGCATTCGATGAAATGGAATCTTTGACCCAAAAAAACCAAATGTCAAAAAAATGTTACTATTCTCTTATTTGATTAAAAAAATACATATTTGCATAAATGTGCAGAGAAAAAGATCTGAAAGGAGATATACCAAATTGTTGATGGTGGTAACTTCTGCATGATGGGAATAGATGTTTTCTTATTTTTCCTTTGTCTGATTTCCTAATTTTTGTATAATGCATAAGTACAGCTTCTGTGATAACAAAGGGTATCAGAAATAATCTGTGGGCTCCCTGCCTCATGGGTTTTCCTATCTAAAGGCTAAATCCTGCCTTGGGGAGTTCTGTTTATGAGGATCTTTCATTTGGTCGTCGTCTTCGATGGTGTCTCCATGTGGCCCCTCTACTCCCCCAAGCTAGTCTGTTTTCTGCAGTTTCCATAAGTGTTGCCATTCCTGCAGCAGCTCCTTTGCACGTGCTGTTCCCTGCCACCCGGCATGCCCTCGCTCTTTTCTCTGGCTTCTGTGCACTTCATTTCCTTCCTTTGAAGTTCAGCTAAAACCCCATCCCCAAGTTCTCCCTTCATGGATCCCACAGATCGTGGAGGTGCATTTCTGTGTTCACGCCATTTGGGACCCCTTGCTGCCCACTGGGCATAGCCCATCACCCTTCCTACCAGCTTCCCTCTCCGGCTTCTCTCCAGCTGTCTGTCCCCCACACCTGATGCCCGGCCCTCTCCTTGGGCACACCCTGCCTCAGTTTCCCCCCCATCTGTCATCTTGCTGGAAATGTGCTTCCTGGAAGGCTCTGCTCAAACACTGCCTCCTCTCCATGACTCTTCTTGGCTTTCTGGAAAAAACAAATTACTCTCTTAGCTGTGCTCCCAGATCCTTGGATAAGTTTCTCTTGCAGCCCTGGTCACACAGCTGGACAGCCAGCTGTTGATATCACGTCCGTCTCCCTCTCTTGACCACAAGCTGCTTGAGGAGCTGGGCTGTGCCCAGTCACCTTGGTATCCCTGGTTCCCAGCTCAGGGAATTAGGGAATTGCATTTGCATAATTAGTTGATACTCTGTGTTGGCTGCTTCTTTCATGAGAGATGGTAGTCCCGACGTCCTTCCTGCCCTTTGAAAGCTATGGCTTATATGCAGGAGTGGAGTTAAAAATATTTACCAACTGGTTCAGCCCAAGCACAGACCAGCAAGAGTTTCTTTGTACCCTCTTGCTACACCCCTGCCATGCCTGTGAGCTGTAGGGTCGTGGACAGTGTGTAAGGGGTGCCAGGTGGCTGGAGAAATGGTAGAGGAATACTCTGGGGCTGGATGGTGCTCAGGGCCAGTGGCTCTTTAACAACTGGAATGGAGATCTTGTATTTTAGCCACTGGTGTGGTGTGGTACAAGGCTACAAGATCTTAGCCTGGGAGCAGCTGGCAGGAGGGCTGGGCAGAAGCAGATGTGCTCTCGTCCTGGCTGGCTGGGCTGCAGATCAGACACCTACCTGAGTTCAGCTCCCCAGGCTGGAGGAGAAGGAGGAGGTTGGTGAGGAAGAAGAGGCTGCTGGGCAGAGGTGCTCGCTGGGACGAGTCCAGGGAGACTGGGAAATCCACCATCTCCTCAGCAGTGGGGCCACCTCGAGAAGGACAAAGAGACGGTGGAGTGACACTGGAGAGCTGGCACTCAGCCCGTCAGGCCTGAAGTCTGTTGATGCCTCAATTATTTTTTATTTAATTCTTACCAGGCCCGGTGACTGGCTTCTTTTAAGCCACAGTCAGATGTGGGAACTCCTTCTGATTTTACCAGGCAGCACTGCTACCGGCGTCGCTGGCCTTGCAGGACTCACGCAGCTGTGAAGGGACAAGGCTAAAGGGTCCCAAAGGAGGCGGCTCTGAGCTTTGTACTTTTTAGAGCCAAGAATAAAGCCACACATTGTGTGTGGGCTCAGCTAAGATTCAGTGGCTTTCCCCAAACAAAGGGAAATTTACAAGGACTCTCAGATGCATTTTCATTCTCCCTGCCCCACCTTGCTCCCATTTCCCTTTGGCCTGGAACATCAGGTCCACAAAACAGAAGAGCAAACACAGAGCTCTGATCTTTCGGAAGTGGTATGCGTGCCTGGAAGCTGCCTGTCAACTCCAGCCACATCTGGGACACCTTCCTCCAGTCCTGGGACCTCAGGTGGAGTCTCTAGAAGGTCAGCTGGTAACTGCCACTCCATCTACAGCATCTTAGAGGCCACAGGGATGGGGTGGTCCCTCTAGCCATGCCCCCCGATCTGTGGTCCAGGAGACCCAGCCCCAGCACAGGCGGGGCGTCCACTCGCACCCCTGATGCCCCCTGGGCCCTGTGGTCATGCCCAGCAGGCTGACAGGCAGGGCGTGTGGGTAGCTGACACATTGTGGGAGGTACGGAATCCTCTCCACATTTCTCCTCTGTTTAGATGTGCCACATTAGGCAGATTTTTTAACTGGCTAAACCTGAGTTTCTTTGCTGGAACAGTGGAAGAAAACACTGCCCACTCAGAAGGCTGTTAAGCCTCCCTCGGGCTGGCTGGGTGCTCTTTATAATAAAAGCCAGCACCTCCTCCCTCGTCCTCCACCTTCCAGACATCTGCTCTCTGTCTTCTTTCAGAGACTGCACCCCTCTCCTTTCACTCCATCGGAGACCCCCCCCATTCTACTCTCCAGTACCTCAGTCTCCCCTCTCCCTCCTTCTGCCCCCCAGCCCTTTGCTTGATTTTCCTTCTCCTGCAGACCTGCCACATGGTGCATGTTCCTGAGGTCCTGTGGCTGCAGAGCCCCCAAGATGCCATCAGCAATACTACCAGCAGGGAGTGGACAAAGGACTTTAAAAGCTGCTGGGTCATGCAGGAGAAGAGTGGTCAGAGGAGGTGTGAGAGTTAGTTAAGCGGCGGGGGTGGGGTCCCTGAGTGACTGTGAGCTGGAAGGCCCTGGGCTGGTGGAAATACAGCTGGAGGGAGGGGCAAGGGCCTGCGAGGCAAGTGGCCAGTGTCTGGGGGCCCTGCCCTCTTGTAGGCAAAGGGACAAGTTGGGTGGCTCCATTCGTTTTTCAGGAAGAGCCCCTTTAGGGGAGGAGGCAGGAGTCTCCTCTGGGGAGACTTGGCCATTTTGATGGCTGGAAGCTATTGGAACCACTGTTTACCCAATAGCCAGCATAACAGAAGCCTTGGGTCGGAGTCCAGGCTCTGGCCCAACAGTCCAGCCTCTTGCTCTTTTGGTTGATGGTAGGAATGTGTCTGTGACAGGCCTGGAAACCGGCAACAAAGGACTCCAGAGCAGGGGTGCACGCGGCTTTGCATTTTCTCTCCGTCTCCCTGTCCCCTTCTCTTTTGCGTCCCAGTCTTTTTTCTGGACTCTCACATGGAGCCCAGGAGGGCACAGCCATCAGGGCTATATCAGCACCAGCTAACGCCTTCCAAAACAAACAGGGCTCACATGGATCCATTTGGATCGGCTAGATTCTCAGGAAATCAGTCAAGACTTGTGTTAGGTGGTACTCAGGTCCTCCCACAAGGCAGCGAGGGGGCGTTAGGCCTCATGGCTGGGGTTGGGGGTGCCTCACAGGAGGAGCACATGCTCCAACTTCCCTGGGCCGGGGGATGGTGCCCCCTCCTGGGGGGCAGTCAGTGTGTTCCAGACCGTGGAATTACTAACGGGACTACAGTGCTCTGTTGTGATACACTTGTGTGATTTCCATCACTAAGGTGCAGGGCGAGGAGGTTGTAAACACAGGCACACACATACGTGTGCACATGCCCACAGCAATAAAAACTAACATGAACTGAGCGCTTACTATCTACCAGGTGCTTACCTATACCAGAAGTATTAATATTATTATTACTAATAGATCCAAATTACAGACAAGGAAACTGAGGCCAGGGAGGCTAAGTAACTTGCCCTGAACACACAGCTAGGTGTGTGGAGTGGGGGTTCCTCTCAAGTTCAGCGCTTCGCTGGACACAGAGTCCTCAGCAGCTGTACCGTGTGTCAGGGCTGGGTGCATTCTCAGTCCTCGAGCCCCCAAACCATGACCCTGTTAGGGACTTCCTGGCCACAGACCCTGACGCAACACTCACCCTGATGGCATCTCACATGCTCTGAAGAAGTGGCTTGAGTCCACAGGTGTCAGCCACAAGACCAACCAACCAACCAACCATCAAATGAATAAAAATCTAAAAACCCCACCGCTGATAATACAACTTAAAACTGGAATCTCTCTCAGACCTGTCAACAGCATCTTCTTGGATAGGAGACAAATGCCCCATGGTGCCTTTCTCCCAACACACAAGGACACGGCCTTGAAAGCCTTTAATCAGAAGGAGACAGTCTGGCAATTTCCTGAAGTGACTTCAGAGGGGCTGAATGCCCTTCTTGCCCTCCTTCCCACATGCTGCCTGAAGTTACCCCTCTTCCAACCTCACTCTGAGGTTTAAAGGCTCTAATCCTTATCAAACAAGTACCCTTGTGAGTGGAAACACTGTAAATGGATTTCAGAGTCTATTTCTGGTGGGGAAAGGTGAGAGACTGGACATGCTGGATATTTGGGGAAGAAGGAGGGCCCAGTGAGGAGAGGGACAGCCAGAAAGGGGGTCTCAGACTGGAGCTAAGCTTTGCTGGTGGGGTACGTTCTCCCTGCTTTCTAGGGGCCTCTAGATTGTTTCCTCCTGAAGACACAGAGGGAGGAACAAGGGTTGTGCACACTAATGCTGAAGAGATCCAGGGGAAGCCCATTTCTCCTCTTCCTCCTCATTTTCTCCCTGGCCCCACTCCAACCCCATTCGGTTTTCTCCTCCTGCAGCTGCAATTCCTAAACAACGCTTGACGTTCTCTTGATTTCCAGCCCTTCGGCTCCTGGACGTCTCTTTATTTATTTATTTAATGTTTTATGAGGAAGATCAGCCCTGAGCTAACATCTGCCAATCCTCCTCTTTTTTTGCTGAGGAAGACTGGCCCTGGGCTAACATCTGTGCCCATCTTCCTCTACTTTATATGGGACACCGCCACAGCATGGCCTGACAAGCAGTGCCTCGGCGCGCCGGGAATCCAAACCCGGGCCGCTAGCAGTGGAGCACGTGTGCTTAACTGCTACGCCACGGGGCTGGCCCCTGGGTGTCTCTTTAAAGATTATTATTTTTTTGCTTTTGCTACTTGGTGAGGTTGGGCTGCATAACAGTGGTGTGCATTGCCCTCCTCCCATTCCCCACGTCCGAAGCTGTAAGCTCCCACGGGTAGGGCTTCTGCACTCTTGCACCTTCTCCCCATCCAGCGCCAGCTGCGATGCTTTGCCCCCGTAAAACTGTCAGTTAATGCCCACTGGCTTGTTTTTGTTTGATTTCAATAGGCCCACAAGAGGATTTCCACCCCTAGTCTCCTCTAAGAAAGATGAACCACTCCAAGAAGGAACCTTCAGGGCCGGCCCGGTGGCCTAGCGGTTAAGTGCGTGCGCTCTGCTGCGGTGGCCTAGGGTTCGCAGATTCGGATCCCGGGCGTGCACACTGAAGCAGGGCCTGTCAAGCCATGTTGCGGTGGCGCCCCATATAAAGTGGAGGAAGATGGGCACGAATGTTAGCTCAGGGCCGATATTCCTCGACAAAAGGAGGAGGAATGGCATCAGATGTTAGCTCAGGGCTGATCTTCCTCAAAAAAAAAAAAAAAAAAAAGAAGGAACCCTCAGTGAGGCTTGAAATGGCTTGAGGTGGAAATGGGATGTGTCTGAATCCTGCCTCCTCAGTGGAACTGCCTGAATGGGCATCTCCCCTTGGCCACACTTGAAACACCCTGTCCTGCAGCCAGGCTCAGCTGACAAGAGGGTGCCAACCCATCCTGTGCTCTCTCCAAAACCTCCTACTGTCATTTTCTGCTTTCCATTTCTGCAAGGTGGACATTTAGATAGGCAGTGAGAATGAGCCACATACCTGACAGGTAGCAGCAAAGGGTCTGAAATGGCAGATGAGTCCTGGTGATCTCAACTCCCCTGCAAAGGAGACAACTGTTGTAAGGGTCTTGGTCTCAGATGCTAAGATCCCCTAGACACAGGCTGACAGTCGAGTCAGCTCTGTCACAGAGGGGCCAGATCGTCTGTGACAGAATTATCTGCCCACCTTCCACCTTAAGACACGCACTGCTTGCTCTGTCCTTTGCTATAGAAATCGAGATGGAGAGAACAAAGTGAGGAAGTCCCTGTCACATCCTGTCTCTGTGAGGCAAATCATGAATTGAATTTCCATGGAAAGTGTCCTGCCAAAGTTTTAGAAGGAGAGCAAAGGTATCTGGGGGCTTTGTAGAAACTGCAAACTGCAGAGGCTCAGAGCAGGAAGAAAATGCTCCAGCTGGCTGCCCAGGATCTCTGGGATCCAGGGAGGCAGGATGGCCATCCCTGACTAGCCCTTCTCTCTTAACCATCACAGGGAAAGACACAGAGACTGGACTGGAATATCCGCTAACTAAGGGTTGGGAAAGGGCTGATGCCCAGCTCTTAACTTGCCATACCCTCCCCTGCAGGGCAAGAGCAGGAAGGAAGACAGCCTGGGAGCGTTGCCATAAGTAAAACCCACAAGAGCTGTTCACACACAACTTGGAAATACAGTGGGGCACTGTATTGGGATTACTCTAATGGAGTGGAACTCAAAAAAGAAGAAGCAACCACTACCCTAACCCACCCCATTTTGACATAGGCCTCGGTGCAACTTTGATATTAGTGGGAGAGAAGTACAGTGGACCAAGGTGCCAGCCACCTGGCTGCACCCCACACTGACACCCTCCCTAGGGGACAGATCAGAGCTGTGGCACAGGGTAGCTAAAGCACATGCAAGACACCCCCAGAGACTCTCAGAAATGCCTGATGTTTGGGGTGGGGCCTGGCAGGTGCTCAGGCTCTGGGTGAGCAGGTGGAGGTGAGAACAGTGAGCTATGGGGCACTGACTTGAAGGTGACCCTCCATGTTCAGGCAGGCTGGTGCATATATCCTGGGCTTATGCATGCATAAAGATGTCCTACACAGTAAAGGGGGCTAAGTGGTGAGCTCAAATGGTGGGTGCAGGTCCTTGGGGCTGGGGAGACACAGGAGTGCTCAGGGACAGATTGAACTTAAAATGGACACTGAACAGGATCAAGGAAACAGGAGGGTGAGGGGAGGGGGACAGACATTCTGGGGGGGGGTGCTGTGTGGAGATGAAAAGTCTACAGGCTTGCTGAGAGAGTTTATGAAACGCACCAGTGGAAGGGAAGGCTAGACAAAAATAGATAGAACCCAATTCCAAAGGACCTTTCACACCACACAAGGAAGTGGAGCGACATCCTGGGCAGCTGAGAGCCATCTGGGAGTTCAAAGGATCTGAAGTGATTCAGGCTAGAGAAGGAAAATGGCGGCTGTACCAAGGGGCTATTTGGAAACGTTAATCCTTGCTTTTCATTGCCCTTTACCTGAGGTCCTCCACACTGCCTGGGGAGAGGTGAGACTGTCACAGCAGGAATGCAAAGGCAGCAGGCAGAGTCCACTTCTGTGATCCCAGGCACAGCCCTGCTGGGATGTGGGAGGGAGACCCCACCTAGCACTGCCTGCACACCAGGGTGCTCACCCAGCAGGAACAGGACCCCATGGCCGTCTCACCAGCTGTATATGGGCACCTCCAGTCCAAGGCCTCAGGAAAGGTACAAAGTCCTGTACTCAAAAAAAGAGTAAGCGCTGGACTCCTGGTGGGTTATAAGTGAGACAGGAAGGACCCTCACCTGTCCTTGGACAGTGGAGAACCCACTACGCTTCAGCCTCTCCATCAGGTCCGTTAGGACAATTCTGCTTGGTGGACACCAGCCCTCACCATGACACGGTCTGAGGGAATTCCCGGGCAGAGGAGCGGGAGAGTCCCTTCCTCAACACAAAGGCCATTCTCACACACAGCTGGGACACCAGACGAGATGGAATGGAAGTCATATCCAACTCACAGATAGGTGGATTAATCCTTCTCTTCTGCCAAGGAAGGATGGCAAAAGACAGCAGTAAGGGTGGCTTAAGATAAACTTGTGAGCACAGAGGCAGGCTTGAGAGGGAGGGGAGTCATCTCCCCTCCTGAGTTTGAAAATAAAATGTTTCCCTCATCCTCAGAGTCCATGCAGGAATTTGTGTCACCTCTATCTCCCCACTCAGTGACCATCGTAGCTTTCCAGCCTTCTCTCTTTTTATTCTTGGCCCCTAATCTTCACCAGCCCAGCACGTGCAGCCTTCACATCCACGCCCATGCTTTTGCATGTGGTGTCCTGCTCACTTCTTCTCTCTGCCAATCCATGTTCTCTTTCGCCAAGGTCCTCACAACACTTCTTCTTCCAATGTCTTCATGGGTGAACTCTGTGCACAACCTCTTCCTTGTCACTCTTCAAGTTGCTACCTATAGTTTGGACTTGTGAAAATATCTCATAAGACACATTTGCAAATGTCTTTATGTGACTGTATTTTCTTTTCACCTACAGTTTGGACCCCTGGAGTTCAGGGATCAAGTCTCCTCGGCCCTTGGCATATTCTCAGGCACCAGCAGATTCCACCTGGCATAGGTGAGTCGCATGGGTTGACTCACAAAGGAAGAGACAGTCATTAAGGCAGATGGTTTTTGGTCTACACTGCTCAGGGGCTGTCTTGACATGAGTACAGCCATGTTTGGCCGCTCCATTGACCTACAGCCACCAGCACACAAACAAATATAAAGCTGCTTTCTGTGTGGTGGGGACTGGCCTTTTCCCGGGGAACTGGCCTTTCTCCCATGGAGAGAGTTGCAAATTGTAACATTTCAAGGCTCTTGGAGCGTCGTAGCACGGGATGGACTGGCCATCTGTGCCGGGCTAGGATGATAACCAAAGAGAACAATGCACGTACACAATTACTGGGCTGAGACATTAGCCAGGGGGCTCAATGCACGCACGCCACTGATAACCATTTGTGCATGGAAACACTAAATGCTTGCTCTGCGAACTCTGTAATTGCTTACTCAAAAAATTATTGATGGTATAAAAACTGCTGGAAACTGAGACCTAGTGAGAGTTCCACCTATGGAAGGGACGTCTTGCCCAGGACGTGTGATCCTTGCCCAGCCGCGTTGATTGACAGGACTCTCCCGGCAGTGGGGTGTGAATATTGTGAGTAATTGATTTGATGTGAAGTAATTGACTTGATGTGAAGTAACTGATCTGATGTGTTCTCTTTTCAGTCAACCTGGTGTTTCTCTTTTCGGTTGATTTGTGTCATTTCTCTTCCGCTGATATGGATGTTTTCCCTTTCCAGTCGAGCTGATGTTTTTTCCCTCTTAATATTTGACCTATTCGGATCTGTTTGCAGACTATTGCCTTTGCTATCCTCTATATAATAAAATATACCTTCAGTCCATTTGTTTGGCGTGGAAAGTGTCTTTTACGTCTCCGATTGAATCCCCGAACCTCTCGTAACAGGGGCAGAAAGAATGGATTGGATGATTTCACATCAACCTCCCCCCGAGCCCAAAGCATTGTTCCCGAACCTTCCTCATTACATACTTTCCTTCGTTTTTCTCCAAGGAACTCATACTGAAAATTCCTGTGCCACCATTGTGCTTTTGTCACACGGGCGGTGAAGCACACACACACTGAGAGAGAGGAAGAAGCACATTGCTCTCTGAGCTGCAGGCACTCATCTTTAGCTGGTTCCCGGGGGATGTCAGGGGTTGCAGGGGCTGCACATACTCTTCCACTGCCCAACCAGCCTGAAGTCTCCAAGGTCAACAGGCATTTCTGGGTTAACTTGTAAAGTGCTACCCAAAGGCATCAGCATTAGATACTCCCACCTCAGAGGAATTCCTGTGCAGTAAAGAATTAGCCAGCATCCTCTCCTAGCATGCAGAGCCGTATAGAATGAGAGTTGCTTGTGAAGGAGCCACCAGTTCAATGCAGGCCCTGTGAGAACAGTGCTCACATGAGTGCCATCCATTTGGAGAGGCAGTGGATGGGCTCTGGTGGATGTATCTTCATTATGCTTTTTCAGAGAGCCAGCCCAAACTTAGAGTTTGACAGAGATTGAGTTACGAAAAGATTGTAATGGAAGAAAAAGTGATAAGGCTGTTTCTTAAAGATGGTGCTCCACGCCCATGGGCATCAAACTTGTGCTTCCTTCCCCAGCATGGGCGGGCTGCACAGTGTCGTCCACAACCTCTCCTGGCTCCTCTGGCGAACAAACAGCACCTGTTTGTTCTGTTCGGGGGAACCCATTTTAAGGAAAATTATTTACAATTTCTAAATAAGGCCAAAAAGTGGCCAACATTTCCTTCCAATGTCATATGGGGGCACTGGCACAATAAGGATTAATTATTTATTAGGGCACTTGGTTTGACTATTGTTTACTATTACTTGAAGGTCCCAGACTTAGTGCACTTGCATATTTAACTTGTAGATTTTGTCCAACAGAGTTGCGAATAATTTCTGTCTAATGGAGAAAATAGTCACAAAGGTATGGTGTCCCAAAAGGTGGGACATTAACCACTTCATATATAAGCTGGTAATCTTATCCCAACATTGCTATATTAAGCTGCCTCGATGTACCTAACTTTTCAAATGCTCTTTGAACCACTCTTTACCATATTATTGATTCCCTCAAGAACTAATGGGTTGAATAAAATCTTTGACACAAGTTCATTTATATTTGAATGATTCATGTTTAAATTTTTTTAAAATTATACTTTGTTCACGTTTTAAAAATTATGAGAAAATAAAAACACATTTATTATTGTTTTAAAAATTATACCTTGACAAGTCATTAGCCTAGAAACAGCTTTTCTGGAAAGTGCCCTGACCCTGGCCCTAAATGAGCAGTAACTGGCAGGACCATCCGCCCGGCCTCCTCAGCACCGTGCACTCCTCACTGTCGTGATGAGCCCCAGTCCATCCCTGATGGAGCCCAGATAAAATGGGATCATCTGGAAAACACTGCCAGAAAAATCAGCTTCAACAGTGTCTTCTCCCAAATACTAGAGGTCCTTGTAGGAGACCCTTCTGCCTTCCTCTTTGTCCTTTCAGGATTAGGTTTCTAAATGTCTAAGTAAAAATGACAATGTCATTACAAAGACTTTTAAAAAGGAACATTCACAGCCTTAGTTGTGAGAACATCCACTCACTGCTGTACTTACATCATTGGGCCTAGGAACTAGTAAGGATGCAAATCCCCAGCTAAAACTGAGCAGCTATGTTCCCGTCACAGGGCCCAAGAGGGCAAATGGTGGCCCCTTCTGAAGTTTGAAACTAAGAATCAAGCTGTTTTCAGTAACTGCCTGAGGGAGAAATAGGGGGGTAACGTGGTTCAGAGATGACCTCTGGTGACTACTAAAATGTTTGTCCAATATTGGGCTGTGGGAGGGGAGGGGCTGCTGGGAGGTAGAGAAGCCTGCAGTGGATTTGGTGGCCAGCCAGGGCCCTTCTACTGCACATGGGCCACTGTCCTCAACAACCACAGTTGGGACAACACACCAACTCCCAGGAGGAAAACGGAGGCAGCAACAAAGAGACTAGAAATAGAGGTGAGCTCCTCCACAGATGGAAGAACACGGTGAGACCTTAGGGATCATCTCGCCCAAGGCCCTCATTGCGCAATCCAGAACCAGAAGCCCTGGAGTGAGGGACTCCAGTGACCTAACAGGGAGGCAGAGCTTCTAGGACACCACACATCCTACGGCCGAGTGCAGCTCTGAGAACCTGCCCCAGATGGGCCAAGAGCTAGTCATGGACACAGTGTCCCTGTTGAGACTTGGTTCTGAAGTCTGCAAGGGACGCTCCACAGGGCCCCACTCCCATTGCTCTGT
The DNA here is from genome assembly GCF_020826845.1 of Diceros bicornis minor. Taxonomy (NCBI): domain Eukaryota; kingdom Metazoa; phylum Chordata; class Mammalia; order Perissodactyla; family Rhinocerotidae; genus Diceros; species Diceros bicornis. The sequence continues at coordinate 2,583,846 of NW_026691429.1, forward strand.
GCACTGTTTCCATCTTATCCATCTTGGCATCTGATATGCAGAAATTCATTGTTACAAAAAATGCTTCGGTGAATGTGTTCTGTGCATTTGTGTAATTATCTCCTTAGAACAGAAGATTGCCGGATAACAGGGAACATGCATTTAAGGTTTTGATGGCTACCCTGCAAAAATGTTGTGCCTATCAGTACTTCTAGAAGCAGGGTACAATGGTGCCCATCTCTGTACACGCTTTTTAATAAACATTGACGTTACAAATCTTTTGCATTTTGCTAAATTTATTTTACTGCACCTTTTGCTATCCTGGTGAAGTTGTGCATCTTTTCATGTTTATGGTCTGCTTGTATTTCAGGTCTGTGAGTTGTCTGTTCTATCTCATGCTTATATTTATACTCGACTGTTTGCCTTTTCTTATCCATTTGTAGGCATTCTTTAGATATTTTGGATATTGACCAGAATTATTGTCTGTAATCTTTGAGGCAGATATTTTACCCATTGCTTGTGTTTTTACTTTATTTATGGTATCTTTCATCTTAGAGAGATGAAAAATTTAATGTAGATAAATATGCCAATAATTTATTTTACAGCTTCTGGGGTCTGTGTCATGATTGAACATAAATTTAGTTTTAAATGATTAACATATGGTACAAATATTTCTAGGATCTTCTTCTAATAATTCTATAGGTTTTGTTTCGTTTATATTCATTAGGAGTGTGTGTGTGGTGGGGGAATATAAAGTCTCCCATGCAAAGCAAATATCATATCGCCTGTTAGAGAAAACCCCAGTTTCCCCGACTGAAGCGGCCTCTTCATGCTTACTGCATTTCCGTACATTGTTAGGTCTGTTTCTACATGCTCTGTTCTGTTCCATTGACCTACTTATCTCTTCCCATATCAGTAACACACTGTTTTGGTGACAATTTGATATCTGAAGGGCATCTCACTTCTGATTATACTTCCTTTTCTAAAGTGTTTGAGCTATATTTACGTATTTGCTCCACATGAACTTCAGAATCATCTCCTGTATTTTTCAAAATCAATATCTTGGGGTTTGGATTGGAGTAACTGACACCTTATAACATGTTAGTCTCCCACCCAAGAATATAGTCCACTTTTTGTCATTCAACACAGTCTTTTAGTTTTCTTCTTCAGCCACATTAGTTGTTGAGACTTTTTTCCTGGATTTTATTTCACAGATTGTGTGCTATTATGAAAGGGATTTTAAAGAGTGTTCTAATTTGTTATTGCTAGTGTCTGGGGAAAATCATTGCCCTGTTGTTTATATCTTGTACCTGATCACCCTTTAAAGCTCTCTTATCAGTTCGAATAGTTTTTCGGTTTATTCTCTTGGGTTTTCTAGGCAAACAATTTTATCATCTGCAAGAAATACATTCTTTCTTTTGTATTTCAATATTTATGCTTTTAAAAATTGCATTGTTGGGGTTCTCAAGAACACTTGTAAGTAATAGCATTGATAGCAGACATTGTTGTGTTATTCTGGATTTTAAAGCTAATGCTGCTGGTGTTTAATATTAACTGTGGTGTTTGCTACATGTTTTCTAAAAGATACACTATCGAGTCTTTTCCTTCTATTCCTAGGTTACTGAAAGGAATTTAAAAATATGGAATGGTTGTCTAATTTATCAATTGCTTATTAAACATCTATTAACTTGATAGTTAATAATTTTTGTCCTTAGTGAAATGAGTTTCATTAATAGAATTCCCAATGCTGAACCATTCTTGTATTCCTACAATAAATTCTACTCAGTCATGGGTATTACTCTTTTAATATTCTGCTCTGTTTGTATACTAATATTTAATTTAGGGTTTGTCTTCCATATTCATGAATGAGATAGGTATATAATTTTCTTTCATTTATCTTTTTTTCTCCCTCAGTGTTTTCTTTATCCAATTTGGAATAAAGATTGTGCAGTCATCTTAGAAAAAGTAAAAAAGCTTTCCATCTTCCTGCTAAGTTTTTTAAATATCACAGGACTGTTTGTTTGATCGAGTAACTTAGAGAACCATCTGGACAAGCCCTTTGGGAGAAGCAGATGTGTAACCACTGTAGAAGTGTATTCTATTCAGGTTCTCTGCCTAGACAAACTTGCCAATTTTGGTCATTTAGTTTTTCTGGAAATTATTCATTTCATTTATGTTTTCATATATTGTTCATATTTATTGGTTTAAACTATGCATGATAATCTCATAATTTTTAGCCACTATATCTGGTGGTATATTCCTTTTATTGTTTATGATATTACTTATGTGTTCCTCCTTTTCTTCCTCCCTTCTTTCCTTCTTTCTTTTGAAGTCTTGCTAAAAATAGTTTATTTTTTTACCATTTGAAAGAAAAAGCTATTGTTTTTATTTAACAAATCTATGTATTTTCCTAGTTCTTTGATATCTGCTTTTGTCTTTTAGATTTTTCCTTCTACTCTTTTAGAGGTCATTTTATTATTCTGTTTTGGCATCTGATTGACATGCCTATGGCCTCATTTCCTTTGTGTCACTCTAACAAATTCTCTCTAACAGAGTCTTTAAGGTTCATCCTTATTCACTGTGTATCCCCTAGAGCCCATCCCATGTAAGGTTTATTTATTATTGTTTATTTCCAAGTAGTCTGTCATTTTAGTTTCATTTTCCTCTTAATGAAAGAATGACTTAGAAGAATACTTTTTGTGTGCTTGATCACATCCCTTTGTTACAAGCCTTCTCTGTGATCTTGTTTTAGATATATCTCTAGATAAATAAGTGTCTATATATAAAGCATTTAGAATGGTGTCTGGCATATAGTTAGTGTTTGCTCCTTTCATCCTTATTGTAATCTATTATAAGAAGCATAAGACTTTTTTTCTGCCACAAGATAAAGTTTCCATATTTTAATAGGAGAATGTAATTTGTCACATTTTTTGTGGTTACTGATTTGCTTTGACTTCTTCTTCTCCTAACTTTATGTTCCTATGAAAAGTGATTTCTTTTTGTTGTATGTTTTCTTTTCTGACTGGGTGGATTGTAGTTTTCTCTCTTTGTGTGCCCTCTACTGGTTTGAAAGTTCTATAACCTAACCCACTCCCCTTAGAAATCCATGAACCTGCACTTTCTCTCAGTGGCTAGACGTGCTGGTCACTTCTGAACGAGACACAATGTTGAGTTTGCTTTCACATCTCTTCCTTCCTTTCTACTCCTCCCTCCAGACTCCCAGGTTTGGTGGAAATCACCTGGACGTTTTGTTTCAGATGCTTTTACACACGAGTTTTCCTTCTTCTATTCTAGGAAGTATTCTCTGGAATGGTATTAGAAATCACAGGTGCATTAGCAGCGGTCATCACAACAGTCACCACTTTTGGCAACTTTGTGGCTCCTCACTGTCTCCTGTGTGACACGTCTCATCGCTTTCTCTTTTCTTGGGGTCATTTTGCTTGAAAGATCCTCCAGTATTTCATCTCATTAAATGTCCTTCGGTAGTCTAATTTCTCTGACTCCCTTCATTTCTGAAGATTTTCTTGTACTTTCTCAGTTGAAAGATAATTGTTCAAAATGTAAATATGACCACGGGAGGCAATGGGATTGTAACAGAGTCACGTGGGAAGAGCGGGTAAGGACGTAGAGGGTGGTGTAAATGAGTTAATCCTGACCCCTCAGCGCAGGGAGTCAACAGAGGGTGATGGTGATATAAACACAGGATTCAGACATCAGGAAGTAACTACAGAAAAACCAAACCCAAAGTCACAAAGTTCTCCCTCGGGCAACAAGACTGGGGTGGGGAGGGAAGAGATGAAGAAGGGAGGGAGATTAGGGGGCTGTTGCTTTTCATTACAATGCTTTTTGTTCAGTTTTCCTCTTTACACATGAACCTGCTTTACTTTGATGAGAATATATGTATTTTAAATATAAGGGGCTTTTTAGTTCTGACCAGATCTGAGATGTAAAGTCAGGTTTTATATGTGAGTAATTCAGCTATTTTTCTGGCCACATAAAGAGAGATTAGACCACATAGGAGCTCACAAAATGAATCTCTCTTTCTCCTGCTATGTCACACACACACACACACACACACACACACACACACACACACACCCTCTATGTGTGGGTGAGTGGCTATGTGCATGTGTGTAGCCAGGCCCTCCCTGGTTGTCCCAGCCCCTCGCTGGCTCGCTCTCTCCTTTCCTACCAGGACGTAAATTTCTGATATCTCCTTCCACAGTGTCCTCTGGGCTGACCACTTTGTTTCTAGACAACAGCCCCTTGACCCAGCCCACCACGTATCCCTCATGACGGTCCTCTGCCGGTTCTTGGCTTCATATTTCTTACTCCCTTCAGGACACACAGGGAACCAGCCCTCACATGTGCCACTCACCCAGTGCTCTGAGACCCCCTGCTCCCTCCGGCCCCCTGGACTCCGTCCATCTTCTGCAACCCAGTCTGTGTCCTCTCCTTAAGGCTCCTCAGGAGACATGCCTCCTCCCCAGGCACAGTCGGTGGGCCTCGCTGCTGACTCAGGACCTCCAGCGCTGCTCCCCACCACTGTCCTGAGGCGGGAAAGCTCAGAAGACTGCCGCAGAAGGCGAGGTCTCCTGAGCCTCCAGCAGCCGAGGTCTGCGGTGGCTGGACACTGACACCATCCTGGGCTCCAGTAACAGCCCCTGGGGCCTGCCGTCCTTGCCAGGGCTGCTGGTTTTGTTTTATTCATTTTTGTTATGAAAAGCATGTGGTGGTTGGGATTTTTGGAGGGAGGTGCACATTAGCACCCATTTTTCTAATCTGACTACCATGTTGCATTGATGTTAACTTTTTCACCTATTCATATGAAGTTTTGACAAAGATTCCTTGACAAAAATCAGGTGCCTTTGAGCCCTATTCTTCACTACCATCAACCTTGGCCTATAAAGACTGCAGTTTCCCAGCACAAATGATTTCTTTTACCACCCTACCTAAGAGACTTGAACAAACTCTGGCATCATTTCTAACAACTCAAGGCTGTGTCCCTGGGATGACCCATCCTCCTTTGAAGTTCCTACCTGGGAAAACTCAGAGCTCACAAAGGAATTTACCATCTGTGTCAGCCAAAACTTGAAGATAGGGTCCCTGTCTCCCAGTCTCTCTAGGAGAGTGGCAGCCAGTGTCCACAAGCAGTTAGCAAACCCAGATAGCCTAGTCATATGGACCAATCCTCCTTCCTGCTTTTTGTAAATTTCCACTTCCCTGCTTTCTCTCCCCATTCCCTCATCCTCCCTTTAAAACATGTAGTTACCTCTGCACTAGTTGAATTTGGGCTGAACTTACACTAGACTCTCTTCTGTCAACTTAAAAAGGAAATTTGCCTGTTATTTTATCTCAAAATGAATCTATTTGGGAATAGCCAAAAGAATTGCAATTTGGAATCTGCATGCTATGGCAAACCGTAGGCAAATCCAGAAAACACAAAAGGTGAGCTACTTTTATAGAGAAAATGGGGGCAGTAGGGAGGGGCTACTGTAAAGGAAAGTCCATTAGGGGAGAGTAACAGTTCAGGGCAGCAATGGCTTCTCATTAGCTGAGCTGTGGCATTTCTCATTGGCTGGGCTGTTGCCAGGTGGGGAGAGAAATGTTCCTTCAATAGTAAAGTAGTTTTACTTGCTGTCCAATATGCAAACATCTCTTCCTGTTTGGTTTAATTGAGGATGTGTGATAGGGTGTGAGAGCTCCCCCTACAGGCCTTAACACCAATTGTGTTAAGATTTCTACTATTAATTTCCACACTTCCATACTGCAATAGTTATTACTGAATAAAATCTGTCTTGGTTGCTTGGGCTTCTTATGAACCCATGCAGAAGCTCCCTGATGGGCATCTGAAACCATCAATTCATGGCCTAAAATGAAAATACCCACTACCTGAGAACCTAGAACTTGCCCTTTCAAAGCCGCCTTTCCCTCTATCCCCTCAGTCTAGCCACGCTGCCGTCTCTTACCATAAATCCTCCCTCTGGACCCCCAGGACATCCGGCTTACCTCAGAGTGCTCCTTGGACCCTCAGACTAGCTGAATAACCCATACCTTTGCAGGCCTCTTAGAGCCACTGCTCCATGCCACTGTTATCAAAAGGAAAAAATATCACAGTGGAAGGCCCAACTCCTACATTATACAGACAGGAAACTCAGCCACACAGGCACATCCCCAATTCTGTGCACAGAGAATTCAAAAGAGCATAATATCTGTAGTACATCTTTCTGGAGCATCAATTTTACTATAAGATTTGGAAGAAACAAAGCTATTCAGAGTTCTAGGCAGCTCCCACAAATCCATCAGTGTCGGCTACAAGATCAAAACTGTCCTCAGATAGCAGAGTGGAAACTGGCACAAGCAGCTGAAATGGGAAAAGAAGAATAGATGATCCACCCATGCCCTTGAATTCTCCTGAAACCTCTTTTTTGAGCTGTAGGAAGATTACTGTACCCTATGATAGACTACCAGAAATGCTTGTGACTCCTACTCTTCAGCAACCAAATGCTCTTTTGGACTCTTGAAGCTTGGAGGCTGAACACAGCAGAAACCTGCTCCTGCACATGGAGCTGCTGTGAATGCAGAACCAGAGTCAGCTGTTGAAAGTCCTTGGTGAAGCTAACTCCCTTCCAGCTCTTCCCTAAGGCTGAGGAGTAATGAGTCCTTCCCCTATGGGGTCATTCCACTGTGTCCTCTCAGTTGGCTAGCAGGAAACCCTGAACCATCTCCTCTCACCCATAAACACGGAAGAAAAGAGGGACAAGAGTAGGAGGAGGGAGAAGGAAACACAACTTAGTCTCTGAAGTTTTGCCCAGGTGAGGGTGGAGGGGCTGGCCTGCACCTAGGTCCAATGGACCTCTCCTCTTATCTTCCAGGTGGATCCTGGCCATCCTTTAAGCTCAGCAGTTATTTTGGACACAATGCTTTTGAAGGCCATGGAGGTGCCAGACAGCATCTTAGTCTGAAAACCATGGAGAGAATGTCACAGTATTTGTACACCTCCATCCTCCACTGTACAAAGTCGTCTCAGCTGGGCTTGCCATGCACAAACAGCAGCATATATTTCTTGCACTGCTTCTACCCACACTATTTGTGTCCCACACCTGGTCGACTTCCTGCACCATGTTGTTGGGCTCCATGGAGCTTATGATATTCATGCTCCACAAAGTACGGAAGCATGGCTTGAATTCCCCACACTGTTTCTTGTCTTAGCTGACCGCCACTGGATGTTTGATAGCTTCACTCTCTTTGAGCTTCCTGCCTGGTCTTTCCGGCTGACCTGAAACACAGATGTCTTCCTATGAAGGCCACTGATTTTCTGAAAAGTGATGCTGATGAACTTCAGCCCTGACTCCTGGCCCTCCCCAGGCTGTTGATTTTCTGTGTTGCTTCTCTTATAGTAGCCAGCCCTGGTGGGCTAGTGGTTAAGATTTGGTGCACCACCATGGCTCATGTTTGTTTCCCAGTCAGGGCACCCAGCACCCATCTGTCAATTGTCATACTGTGGTGGCTGGGTGTTGCTGCAATCCTGAAAGCTATGCCACCAGTATTTCAAATATCAACAGGGTCACGCATGATGGACAGGCTTCAGCAAAGCTTCTAGATGAAGAGAAACTAGGAAGAAGGGCCTGGCCACCCACCTCTGAAAAAATTGGCCATGAAAACCCTATGAACAGCAGTGGAGCACTGACTGATATAGCTCCAGAAGGCGAGAGTAGGGTGTAAAAAGACCAGGCAGGGTTCTGCTCTGCTGTACACAGGGTTACTAGGAGTCGGAATCCATTCAACATCACTAACAAACTCTTATAGTAGGAATTAAAGGTGGAAATGGCTTAAACTCTCTGCTTTGGATTTGCAGACACCCTATGCTGTGGCTTGCAGGATGGGAAGGACTGCAGCTGTTGGCTGGCCCAGCTGATGGCAGGGGTTTTATGGTGATGGTGTAGCCCTCCAGCTCTAGTCTTTTGTAGCCCAGGAGCAGATAAGTGGCCATCACTTCATCATACTTCTGGCCCATCAATGAGTCCTGGATCTCATCTCATGTGTAGCCCATAGACACCATTGTGGAAATTAATTAATGGAAACCTCATTACAATGGAGTCAGGAGGTCAAAAGGGGGAGCTCTCACACCCTATGTTGATAGCAGAGCCCAATAGGAAGAAAAGAAACTTCCTTTCTTGACTGGCAAGAAGCTCAGCCAGTGAGACTGTCACAACTCAGCCACTACACTTCACACTCCCAGTCTCCTCCAAAGGACTCTTTGTTTACAATAGACCTCCCAACTTCTTCTTCCCCTCTATACAAGTTTCTCCTCCCTTTGCTGCTGGAGTCTTGAACATGGCTTGCCATGGTTGCAGACCTCAAATTGTAATTCTTTGCTGATTGCGAATAAACTCATTTTTGCTGGAGACATAACTGGCTGCCTCTTTGGATAAGGTCAATGCCATCAACTCAGCCAGGGGTCCCTATAGTCAGGAGGTGGCTTGATATGAGGCTTCAGTTCCTCTTCATGGTCCCTATTCATCTGCGGGTCCTTCGCAATTTCTGCTAAAGTGCCTCTCTCACTAGGGTTGAGGATCAGGAATTTCTTGAGCAGATTTTCACACTCCATGAATATGAAGAAAGAAATATGGTATATTCTGTTCAGTACCCATTAGTGCAGCTCCCTGAAGTTCTGTCCATTGAAAGGCAGGGACCCAGTGAACGTGTAAAGAAGATGACTGCGGACTTCACACATCCATCATTCTAGGGCAGCACGAGGGGGACTGCCACAGAAGGAATCCAGTTTGTTCCAAAGGTAAACTCATTGCTTAAGCCAAGGTCTGGCATTTTTATGATCAGGTCAGCATCGAAAAGCAGGTTCTCTGCCATTAGGTCCCTGTGGGCAATGCCCTTCTGGTGGTAGTACTGCACAGAAGACATTATCTGCCAGAATTTGCCTCAGGCCTCTTTCTCTTTCATGTCATCGTGGTCCAATAGATGATGGAACACCTCTCCTTTGCTAATGTACTCCATGACCAGGTATAGCGATTCCACTGAATCAATCACTTCGCATAGTTTTGCCATGTTGAGGTGATTCACAGAACAGTCTCTGGAGGCTGAAAGAGCTCTACTAACTCTAGTTGATAACCTTCATGGCCACCTCTGTCTCAGTCAGGATGTATGTGCTGGGCCAACTTCACTTTAGCAAAGCTGCACTGGCCAATGTCTTGAGGCACCAGTAACTGTCCATATGGGTCTCCTTATCAGCAGACATGGCCTTGAGGCCTTGCAGCTTGGTGACCTACTGCTAGCACTACTCACAATATTAACTAACAATACTAACAAACTATATAAAAAAAGAGAAAAAGAATAAAGAAAAATAAACAAATGAAAAAAAAAGAACAGAGGAAATAAGCCAACTATGATCAAAGTCCCTGAGGTCACCAAAAACCACTGTCCTGGGCTAAAAGAACCAAAAATGTAGGCCTAGCCAGGGACTTACATACGGGCTTGGGATTCCCTCACAATGGGTCTTTATGAGCTCAGAACAAGAAATGGACCTATCATGCCTAGGCATTATTAGCAGTGGTTTTCTCACTTTTTGTCTCAAGATCTCTTTTTTAAAAACATAAAGGGACCCCTAAAGAGCTTGTTGTTTATGTGGGTTGTAGAGATTAATATTTACCTTATTAGAAATTATAACCTGTGGGATGCTTCATTAGCCTTTTCATTTCAAGTTTGAAAATCTACAGTAATTTCTGGCTTTAAAAGAGCTCCTAATGCATGCACTTAAAATAATTCAATTCCTTTTTCTTTAAACTCTGAGCAGTGTCAAAATGATACCACAATTTTACTGGCTTCACAATACCATTGACAGAGACTCTCTCCTTGACTAAACTCTAGTCAGGCTCCTCTAAGCCCTCGAGGCCTCAACCTTGGCATCTGTCAGTGTCTGGCCTGAATTGTCCAGTTGTAGCAAGAATCTTGCCAAATCAGTTTAGAGAGAACCCCACACCCTTGATATCTGATCAAACTCCTCATCCCAACCCTTGGTATCTGATCACCCTGGTCTGCCTCCAGCAGGAATCCTGTTGGGTCTCTTTAACCAGAACCCCTTATCCCTGATGTTTCCTCTTAGTAATTTCCTTCCAGTGTCCCGACCCTGCTCCTTGGCTATAAATCCCCATTTGCCTATCTTTTATTTGGAATGGAGCCCAGTGCTAAACTGAGGTCTCTTTTCCTGTATTGCAATAGTTCCTGAATAAAATCTATATTTACCATTTAAAAGACATAATGAATAAAATCTGTCTTTACCATCTTAACTAGTGTCCAGCTTTGTTTATCTTTGACAGTTTCTTGTTCACGACTTTAATCCTCATTTACTTTGAATGGCACAGGATGGCATCCTGCAGTTTAGATAAGCTGAAGTTATTTGTTCTGATGTTTGAAGCTAAAGGGATTTTTTAAATTATTATTTGATGTGGGCTAACACTAGTTGAATCTCTGAAACTGTTTAACATTTCCTTATTTTAGTTGTCACATACGATGAACTGCAACTCAGCTGATCACTGCTTTTTTAAATTAAACTTTTCATTTTGAAATAATTGTAAACTTAAGCTGCTTTTTTAAAAGGTATTTTTTATTTTGAAATAAGTGTTGACTCATAGGAAGTTGCAAAAATAGTACAGACTCTTGAGTGCCCTTCAAGCAGCTTGTCCAGTGGTGACATCACAACTACAGTACAATGTCAAAGCCAGAGACTGACACTGGGACAACACTGTTCCTAGATTACAGGCCTGATTCTCTCACCAGTTTCTACATGCAGTCATTTGTGTTGTGTGCGCATGTGCAGCCGCAGGCAACTTATTCCAATTGTAGATGTGCACAAGCACCGCAACAATCAAGACACTGTTCCATCACCTGCCTGTTGCCCCGTTATTGTCATCCCTCCCTCCCCTTCCCCAAGCCTGGCAACCACTTATCTATTCTCAATCTCTATAATTTTGTTATTTTGAGAATGTTATGTAAGGGAAATCATACAGTGTAATTTCATTTTGAAACTGGCTTTTTTTCACTCAATGTAATGTCCTTAAGATCCATCCAAAGTGTTGCGTGTATCAGTAGGTTGTTCCTTTTTATTACTTAGTATATCCCAGCTATAGCTGCTTTTAGACACAATGGTACAGCACTGGTGGTGGTGGGGGGAGACTGGATAAGGTTCTGTGGATTTGCACTCCTGGCCACCTTGTAACTCCCTGGGCAAGGCCAGAAAGTTTTGAACAGTGACAGCTGATGGGCTGGGCACCTCCCCCCACATAGGGCCCTCTTGAGATGCTACATTAAGGAGCACATCCCTCTTCCCCTCTTCAAAGTGTCCACACTCAGGTACACAGGTGTCCTCAGACTTGACTGTGAAAGAAAATCATTAAGTAAATAGTAGTATATCAAGCACAGAGCTGTGGTAAAAAATGTGAATGTTCATATCATTAAGTGAAATAAGCTAGTCTAGAAAGGCTACATACTGTATGATCACAACTATATGACATTCTGGAAAAGACAAAACTATGGAGACAGTAAAAAGATCAGTTGCCAAGGGTTAGAGGGGAAAGACGGATGAGTAGGCGGAGCAGAGGATTTTTAGGGCAGTGAAACTATTCTCTGTGATACTATAATGATGGACACATGTTATTATACATTTGTCAAAACCCATAGAATGTACAACACTAAGAGTAAACCTACATAGAGAGAGAGAAGTCAAGATGGTGGCATGGGCAGACTCTGAAACCACCTCCTCCCACGGACACAGCCAATTTACAACTACTTGCGGAAAAATTACCCCTGAGAGAGAACTGAAAATTAGATAAGAGGAACTCCTGCAACAAACCACAATCCTGACTGAGGTGGAAGAGGTAGAAATTCCATTCTGGAGAGAAAAAACGCCACCTTCACAAGCTGCAGCACTTCATGGCCGCCGGGGAGCAGCCCAAAAGTTACCGTATATGGACCCCATGGTAATCACAAACCAGAAACCTATAATAAATACACAAAAAACTATGAGAAAGGAACCCAAACATAACACTAAAGAAAGCCATCAAACCACAAAGGAAGAGAGCAAGAGAAGAAGAAAGGAACAGAGAAGGACTACTAAAACAAAGAAAAAAGTTAAAAAATGGCGGTAAGTACATACTTATCAATAGCTACTTTAAACATCAATGGACTAAATGCTCCAATTAAAAGGCACAGGGTGGCTGATTGGATAAAACAACAAGACCCATATATATGCTGCATACAAGAGACACACTTCAGACCTAAAGACACTCACAAACTGAAAGTGAAGGGATGGAAAAAGATACTCCACGCAAATGGCAATGAAAAGAAAGCCAGGGTAGCAATAATCATATCAGACAAAATAGACTTTAAAACAAAAACTGTAAAAAGAGACAAAGAAGGGCGTTACATAATGATCAAGGGAACAATCAAACAAGAGGATATAACACTTGTAAATATCTATGCACCCAACGTAGGAGCACCTAAATATATAAAGCAATTATTAACAGACATAAAAAGAGAAATAGACAGTAACACAATAATAATAGGGGACTTTAACACTCCACTTACACCAATGGACAAATCATCCAAATAGAAGATCAATAAGGAAATATTGGCCTTAGGACACACTAGAACAGATGGACCTGTAGATATATACAGAACATTCCATCCAAAAACCAAAGAATACACATTCTTTTCAAATGCACATGGAACATTCTCCAGGATTGATCACATATTAGACCACAAAACAAGTCTCCATAAATTTAAGAAGATTGAAATAATACCAAGCATCTTTTGACCACAATGGTATGAAACTAGAAATCAGCTGTAGGAAGAAATTCAGAAAAGCCACAAATAGGTGGAGATTAAACAAAATGCTACTGAACAACGATTGGGTCAACGAAGAAATCAAAGGGGAAATAAAAAAATACCTGGAGACAAATGAAAATGAAAATACGACATGCCAGAATTTATGGGATACAGAAAAAGCGGTTCTAAGAGGGAAGTTTATAGCAATACAGGCCTATCTCAACAAACAAGAAAAATCTCAAACAAACAATCTAAGAGTGCACCTAAAGGAACTGGAAAAAGAAGAACAAAGCCCCAAATCAGTAGAAGAAGGGAAATAACTGACATCACTTCTCACAAGTCTTTCTTAAGCACCTTTATGTTCCTGGGTCTGTGCTAGGAATTAGGAATATGGTGGTGAATGAGGTCTGTGCTAGGAATTAGGGAATTAGGTCCCTAGCATCCTGGAGCTTGTGGTCTAATGCCTTCCCTATTAACTGAAGATCTACTCCTTGCCCTGACTTCATGTTCTCCATGGATAAAAGGTTTGGGGCTTTTAAGTCTGTATTTTAAACTGGGCATGAACTTCTGGGACCAGTTATCCCCCGTCACCCTGGATATTGACTGAGGATGCTTGCATTTTTTTTTTCTTGGTGAAAGATAGTTTTACTATATTTGTTAGAATTTAAGGATAATTGTACTGCTGCTCCTAAAGTCACACCTGCTCATCTATAGAAGTGTGGGCCTCAGTTCCATGGTGAGGTTTCTTGTCCCATGCAGAGTCCCCTACATCATATGTCTTTTCTCCATGTATAGGGAATCAAGTTGATAAACCTAGTCTGCTTTCCGAATTGGAGCAAGAAGATAAAGCGAGGACAGAGGAAAGAGGAATTCTCCCAGGCACCTGTCCAGGTGAGCACTAGGTATATATGAGTCTTTGTCAGGAACCTCTCTGGCCTGTGGCTTGACAGTTTGGAGTATTACATTAGGAAATGTCCATCAGAGACATTTGTAAAATGCCCTTTTTTTCCGACAAGAAGGCCAAAAACGTTTAGTATGAGCCTCCTCGTGGACCTCCTTTTCTTTTTCTTTAACTTTCTGTTCATTATCTCATACTTTACTTTGGCCTCAGAGGGGGGAAAAAGATCTCTCTCTTCCTTCTTAAATTTAAGTCTCATATGAGCTCTTTGTCTAGTTCCTTCTCACTTTACATTCCTGACAATTTCTTCTTTCCATCAGCATCAATCTCAATCTTTCTAGAGTCTTCTTTAATACAAACCTAAAATTTTCACACTCGTGTCCCTTTCATTGTAAACCTCCTGAAAATCTCTAACCCCCTCGGGTCTACCTTCACTAATGTGTGCATTTTACCTTTTCTTTACTTCATCAACTTAAATTTCTTTTCAATTTGTTTCGGATTTGGAGACTCTACTTAAAGTCCAAGGGTTAACTTCTAAGCAGCATGTTTTTAGAGAAGAACAATCTAAAGGTTTAAAAATGGTAAGATTTCTGATTTTCCACAGTAGGAAAATACCATAAACTAGAAAAGCCACAAAGTTACCAAGGGATTCATTTTCCCAAGAAAAAGTTGTCCCTCTGGAGAGATACCCTGAAACTCTTGTGAATTTGGAGAGAAGCATAAGTTATCTCCAAAATTTTTTCTTCCCTGAGTGTTCACACAAGTAAATGTTTCCATAAATGTGACTCAGCTATTGAGTGTTTCAAACATAAATTTGTCTTAAACTTATCAGAAGATGCTCTGTGAATCTGATAAGGACTTACGGCAAAGCATCCATCTTTTTTAACTTCTGAGAACTCAAACCAGCAGAAATCATATATAGGCATTCAAAGTGGCAAAAACACCAATTATAATGATGTTATACACAGCAGAATTCCTGGAAGAAAAATTCCTATGATAGCATTGAATATTAAAAATATTATAAATTATAGTTAGCATTCATTTCTTAATCAACAGGAGAGAAGTCATCTTGGAGTGAAACTCAACAAGTGTAATCAGTGTTTTAAAGTCTTCAGCACAAAATCTAATCTTACTCAGCACAAGAGAATTCATACTGGAGAAAAACCCTATGATTGCAATCAATGTGGCAAATCCTTCAGCAGCAGTTCTTACCTCACTGTTCATAAGATAATACATAATGGGGAGAAATCCTATGAATGCAGTGACTGTGCGAAAGCCTTCAGTAATCCCTCATCCCTTAGACTTCATGTGAGAATTCACACTGGAGAAAAGCCCTATGAATGTAACCAGTGTTTTCACATCTTCCGCACTAGATGTATCCTCAAAAGGCACAGCAGAGTTCATACTGGGGAGAATCGTTACAAATGTAATCACTGTGGAAAGGCTTCAGCACGAGCTCCTCCCTTACTGTCCACAATAGAATGCATACAGGGAGAAACCTTATGAATGTCACGATTGTTGTAGAGCCTTTAGGAAGAGCTCACATCTGACACAGCACGTGAGAACTCATACTGGAGAAAAACCCTATGAGTGTAATGAGTGTAATGAGTGTGGGAAATCCTGCAGCAGTAGTTTTTCTCTTACTGTGCACAAGAGAATACATAACAGAGAGAAAGCCTACGAGGGCAGTGACTGTGGGAAAGCTTTTAATAATCTCTCATCTGTTAAGAAACTTGTGAGAACTCACACTGGAGAAAAACCATAGGAATGCAATCACTGTGGGAAATCTTTCACCACTAACTCTTACCTTTCTGTGCATAAGAGAATTCATAATAGGTAGATATGAATATAATAACTGTGGGAAAGCATTCATTGATCTTCCATCCCTCGGGCATCTTCGGGACTCACATTGCATGTATAAATTATTTCTCGTGTAATAAATTATCCCTAAAATTTAGTGGTTCAAAACAACAAGCATTTATTATCTCTCAATTTCTGTAGGTCAGGAGTTCAGGAATGGATTAACTATGTAGTTCTAGCTCAGGATCTCTCATGAGAAACAAGATGTCAACTAGAACTGCAGTCATCTAAAGTCTTTGGGACTGAAGGGTCCACTTCCAAGGTAGCTTACTCACATCCCTTGCAAATTAGTGCCAGTTGTTGGCAGGAGTCCTTTAGTTTCTCCTTATGTAGGTCTCTCCATGGTGCTGAGTATCATCACAATATGGAAGCAGGTTCCCTCCAAAGGAAGTGATCCAAAAGAGCCCATGCAGAAGCCATAAGTCTTTTATGACCTAGCCTCAGAAGGCCATATTCTCTCTTCATCTGGATTGTGTTGGTCACCCAGACTGATCCTGTCACACAGTGGGAGGGAACTACACAGGATATGAATACCAGGAGACCGAGATCACTGGGAATCCTCTTGGAGTCTGGCCTTCAGTGAAGAAAAGCCTTCAGCACACCCTCATCCTTCTAATCTGACAATATGGAGTAGCATTCAATAACCCACACGTTAACTCACTCTGGAGAGAAGCCTTCTAAGTGCACTCTATGTGGTAAAACCTTCAACACAAACTCTGACTCTACTGTGTGCCAGAAGATGACCTACTGGGGAGAAACCTAAAGAATGCAATAGCTATAGGAAAGCCTTCAGTGATAGCCTTCGGGCGTCACGTCACAATTTACACTAAGGGAAAACTCTATGAATATCATCAAAATGGAAAATCCTTCAGAGGACCCTCATCCCTAAAGACACACATGAGAAATACACTGCAGAGGAACACTCTGTATATAAGGAATGGCAAACACTGGCATTCTCCCCTCTAGTCTACGCTGCTCTGTGCTTGGGGAGGTTGATGGACTATATCAAAGAGCTCATTTGCCTTAGGCTTCTGTTTGGGTTGGTCAGTGGGGAGCCCAGATAGGAGATCAGAGGGATGGAGGAGAGTGAGTCCATGCCGTGACTATATCCCTGCAGGAGAACTGGGGTCCGGATGTTACCCTTGAGCTCTTCTCAGCCCCTGTGGTGCAGCTGTCTCCCCTCTGCCCACTATGACCCCAGACTCACCCCCCTCCCCTCACCTTTTCTTCCTTGCTCTTCCAGTGACTGAATATGCAGTATCCCTCTTTGGTTTCCCTACACCCTAGTCCTGTTAACATGAATCATTCTGGCCTAGTGACACATCAGTGCATGGAGAGCATAATGGAAAGTCTGTACCATTTCCTACAGGGCCCCCAAATAATCAGGATTCATCACATCACTGACCTCACCTTCCACCACTCCCCTATTTGCTCCATCCACTGTAGCCATACTGGTCTTGCTGTAGCTCCCTCACCCCAGCACAATTCAATGTCAGGGTCTCTGTACTGCCTAGACTGATATCCCCCAATGTAGCCACATGGCTCACTCTCAGTTCACTTAGGTCTCTGCTCAAGTGTCCCCTGAACAGAGAGGCATTCATTCTCACTCCAGATAAATGAGCAAGTCTCCAATTCCCACATTTCTTATCATTATTGGGAGATATTCGTCTCAATAGCACATATCACCATCCAATTAACTCTATATATACTTATTTATTTGACTAATATTTATTCCATCCCAACCCCCACTAGGTTGTAAGCACCATGATGGCAACGACTGTGTGTGTGATCCATTACTGTAGATCTTGTGCCACAAATCATACCCGGTACTCAGGCAGTGCTCTGTAGCATAGAGTTTAAGAGTATGGACTCTGGAGAGAGACCATTTGCGTTCAAGTCTAGACTCTACCACTTAATAACCTGCTCACCTCAGGCAAGTAACATGTTTTGTGCCCCAGTTTCTTCATCTGTAAAATGGGAACATGAGAGTGCCTACTTCGTAGACTTGTATTAAGGATTCAATTGGTTGATATATGTAAAGCACTTATGAAACTTCCTGGTATATAGGAAAGACTGTATATGTATTTCATCTTCTATTGTGAATTAATTAAAATTTTTTGTAGGAATATGCCAAGCAAAAGAAGCCAGACAGAAAGGAGTAAATACTATATGATTCTATTTATATAGGTTTCTAGAACAGGCAGAAAATAATCTCTGTTGGGGGAAAAAATCAGAACAGTGGTTGCATCAAAGTGTGAGGTGAGGGAGGTGAGGCAGTAGTTGGGATTGACTGGGAAAGGACAAGAAGGAACTTTATGGGGTGAGAAAAATGTTCTATATCTTGATAGAGGAATAGGTCACACAGGTGTATGCATTTATCAAAATGCATTAAACTGTACACTTAAGATCTGTACGTTAAACTGCATGTAAATTATACCTTAATTTGCATCAAACTCATTTTGCTAAGCGAAAGAGACAGAAAGCCATATGTTGCATGCTTCCATCGTATGACATTCTGGAAAAGGCAAAACTGTAGGGAAGGACAACAAATCAGTGGTAGCCAGGAATCATGCTGACAGTACTGTGGCGGAGAATAAATGATTCTATGCATTTGTCAAAGCCCACAAAACCGTGTAGCACAGAGTGTATGTAATACGTGCAAGTTTAAAAAAAATCAACCCATGTGACTGAGTATCCCAGGATGGAATGCAAACTGTGACAAATGAATCTAACATTATTATAAATTTATGATATCATCATACTGAAGGGGGTTGGGGGGCAGAAGCTAACTTGAGTAACTTTGGAAAACGGGTGTTTTGACTAGAAACTGTAGGCTAAATACAATAGGAACTGTACACTGTACATAAACACTGTATTCTAGTTGGTAAATTTGTTTCTTCTGTGAGAATAGCCTAGAAATTCTGCAACTGCTTTACCCATATGCTGAGGGTGAAGAGTATGGATGGTAGGTAGAGGATGGTGGGAACCAGGTTTCTCTGTTGGAGATAGAAATTATAAAGGAGCAAGAAAGGAAGGTTAGGATGAATCCTGTAGTTCAGGATTATAGCTGGAGACATCAGTACAAACTCAAGTTTACCTTAATATGTATACAGATGGACAGATACAGAAAGAACTACAGATATGCCGACATACGTGGTTTACTATATATACATATGTTACTAGCTCTGTCTGCTTTGTCTGCTGAGAGGGCCTAGAAGTAGTGACACCTGAGTAGCAATGAGCATACCCAGCACCCAAATCTGCTTTCTAATACCCTTTTCTCCAATAAAAGGAACCAGAGCTCTTTGGAGAAATGAGTGACTCGAGGGCAAAAGAATGGGAATGTGTCAAAAGGACACAGAAGCCAACTCGAAAGAAAGCTCACAATGGGCAAGGCTAGAACAATTTGAGCAACAAAATAAATTCATTGGATTATAGCCCAAAGTATAAAATACATATACATAAGTCCATGCTTATATAAATGAATGAGTGACTAAACGGGGGAGCAATGACTTCTCTACAGAAGAATTCCATTATAATATATGTAGACACTCCCTCCCAGCAGGAGATGAACTTAATTCCCACTCCCTCCACCCCCTTGAGAGTGAGCCAGACACAGTCACTCGCTTCCAAAGAATACAGCACGGAAAGGGAAAAACAAACAGTAACTTTACAGCGGAGAAACCTGGCAAATACTACCTTGGCCAAGTGATGGACGTTATCATCAACAGTAATGTCACGTGGATATTATGCTCCCCATACGATGTGACTGGAAGAACACTTCATCTCTGTGATATTCGTGCTAAAAACTGATAACCCTAGTTTATCCTAACAAAAATATCAGACTAATCCAAACTGGGGGACATTCTACAGGACACCTAGCCAGTACTTCTGATGACTGTTAAGGAAATCAAACAAAGGCTAAGAAACTCTCACAGAGCAGAGGACACTGGAGAGAGCTGACAATTAGACATAACATGGTAGCCTGGGTTGAATCCTGGAATAGAAAGAGGGCATTAATGTAAAAGTCAATGAAATCCAAGTGAAGTTTGAAATTTATTTTTTTTTTTGGTGAGAAGGATTAGCCCTGAGCTAACATCTGCTGCCAATCCTCCTCTTTTTGCTGAAGAAGACTGGCCCTGGGCTAACATCTGTGCCCATCTTCCTCCATTTTCTGTGGGACACTTGCCACAGCATGGCTTGATAAGTGGTGCATACGTCTGCGCCCAGGATCCGAACCTGCGAACCCTGGGCCGCGGAAGGACAGCATGTGAACTTAACCACTACACCACCAGGCTGGCCCCAATAGCTTTTTTTTTTTTATTATTTTTTTTTAATGGTTATAAATCTGGTTTCTCCTTCTAGAGAATGGGACTCATAATACTGTGAACATCACAGAAGTTTTGTGAGGATGAACTATGATAAATTCACATAATGCACCATGTACTGTGCACCATGCCTGGCTCAGTCAGAGTTAAGAGCTCAATGATGATTGGTCGCATTATTGTTTCTAGAGCAATGAAATGTACCCAGCCTCTTGATGGCAGGGCCTATGACACCGTTCTTTGGGAGTTCCCAGAAAATAAAAACGATGTATAACAACATCAGTAACAAAAAAAGCGGCAAGGTGCTGAATGAACCGCTTCATATATATGCGTATGAATTTAATATGAAGACGAATTACTGGAGAATCTTGTTAAAATGAAGATTCTGATTCAGAAGATCTGCGGTAGGGGCCAAGGTTTTACATTTTGAACAAGCTCCCAAGTGACGCCAATGCTGCTGGTCCAAGGACCGAAATTGGGGCTGCAACTTTTCTATTTCTGCATGTTTTTAAATTTTCCTTAAAAAAAATACAAAAAAGTTTTCTCCATCTATTCTTTATCTCTTCACCACAAAAAATACTCTTATTTTTAAACCCAACTATATCATATGTAACCCACCAGTCGTCAAGATCTTAAATAAGCAACTATTTCAACAGTACAGTCTTCCCCGCTTATACGCAGTTTTGCCTTCCACAGTTTCAGTTACCTGCAGTCAACTGTGGTCTGAAAATATTAAATAGAAAATTCCCAACTTCGTAAGTTTTAAATTTCGTGCTGTTCTGAGTAGCATGATGAAATCTCGCTCCATCCCACCTGGGACGTGAATCATCCCTTTGTCCAGCGTATCCACGCTGCATAAGCTACCTGCCCATTAGTCACTTAGTAGCTATCTCAGTTATCAGATTGACTATCGCAGTATCACAGTGCTTGTGTTCTAACAACCATAGACATCATCTGCTTATGACATCCAACCATCAACATCATCATGGCTCAATGATCCTCCTCGTGTATTGTCAGAAGGTCAATATTAACCTAGCGCTACATCACAATGCGTAGATCATTCACCTCACTTCATCTCAACATGTAGGCATTGTATCATCTCACATCCTCACAAGAGGAAGGGTGAGTACAGTACAATAAGGTATCTTGAGAGAGAGACCACATTCACAGAACTATTTTTACAGCATATGGTTATAACTGTTCTATTTTATTATTGTTGTTGTTAATCTCTTACTGTGCCTAATTTATAAATTAGACTTTATCACAGGTATGAATGCATAGGAAAGAATATAGTATACACAGGGTTCTGTATTATCCGCAGTTTCAGGCATCCACTTGGGGTCTTGTAACACATCCCCCGTGGATAAGGGGAGGCTACTGTATAAAAAGGGGGTAACTACACATTAATGTTTGCCCCCACATGATCTCATACCTATGTAGATAAAAGTAATGTCTTGCAAAGTCAAGTCATATACAATTCTCTTAGCCTTATCAGTTAAAAAAGCCTAAATACTTTACAGTAACCTAGATTAACCACAATCCTAGGAAATTGTGTGAAAATTTTAATTTGGTAAATTCTGCTTGGAAACAGAGTATCCTATTACTAAGGCTCCTGCTTAACGATTTGAGTTTTCAAAGGATAAGAAGCGATCTTAGATGATCTTAGATTTAGTAGCATATACAGGATATTTGAGAGAAAAAAGAGGAAAAGATGAAGAAAGCACATGCTGAACTGAGAAATAGGGAATAACAAAAAATGAGATGTAAAAGAGTCATACTTTCCTGCAATTAATGACATCACAGAAAATTTTAAAAACCAGTTTCCTTAACTCAATGATTTCTAGCCATTCTGGCTTTGTGATTTCACACTTTCCCATCCTCCTTAAAATGTTTCTTAGCACAAACTTTGGAAATGTAAAAAATGACGTTTTTTTTAAAACTCTGAGATAACTGCAAAATAAGCTCAGCAAACACCATTTTAACTGGTATTGACTTTAAAAAGTGTTCAAATTTATTTAGTGAAAGAAATTAACTGATTTTGATGGCAAGAAATCTTTCTGGTACGTGTATACATAAATACAATGTTTCCAAACACAGTATACCATAGTAGAATTCAACAGAACACTAACAGATCCATGGTGCAAACTGTGCCCTGTGTTCAAATTAACTCTGAATCGGTTTTCCTTAAATGTCACAGGTCATTGAGGCTCTAGGGCTTCTCAAAGCCTCTAAACAGCCTTTAAAACTCTGAATTTCTAAAAAGGACGTTTTCATTGAGAACATTTCCAGTGATCATAGTCCCTATTCACTGCCTCCCCACAACACTTTACAAGCTGAGATCCAAAGATTCTTGAACCATAAAATGATAATTAAAATATTTTCTATAAGCCAAGGAAATTGAAGTGTTACAGTCAACAAAGCTCCATTGCCAGCTAGAGATTAATTCTAAATGGTTGAGACCATTACAGCACATCACTAACAACCTTCCTCACCCTGTAGGAATTTTTCAAGAGCATAATAGATAGAGACTAATTAAAGTGATTCAAATAAATTCTCAAATTTACATGGACAAACATATTATTAGAAATTTAATCTACAGGCAAGCAGAGAAATTCTTCTGAGTATTAAGCATGTATCAATCATCCAAAAATGAGCAAAATATGATAATATATTTCTGGTCTTTACCCATAAATCTAGTCCTGGAGTAAATCATCACTCAAGATAATTTTAAAATAAAAAATATCTACCCAGGATTTGAAAAATTTGGTTGCAAATAACAACACATCCACACAGTGAGGAATTGATGCTCTGAAATCTTCCAATAGTATCTTCAGAAAGCTTAACTTCAGTTACATAATAAACTTTGTGCTGAGCTGAAACTGATGTACAGGTGCATCCTGACCCAGATTTCTTAGTAAATAAGTTTCAAAACTGTCCCTTATAGCATAGGCCAAGAGACATTTTCCTATGTATTCTTCTTCCCTTCAGTCAATGGTTATAGAGAGCTTTCCACATGGAAAGAATCAAAAAACCATTTTTTTTAGTAGAAAGCTAATTATACCAACCAAAAATGCTAAATGACTTCTTAAGTCTATTTCATTTCATAAACTTCATTT